>NC_141704.1:17732474-18943630 GCF_971803275.1 Cyanistes caeruleus | reverse complement strand
TTTCTTTGATTGGTCTTTTTTTTTTTTTTTTTTTTTTTACAAAAGAACATTGAAGCTGTAAAAGACTTCTCAAGATCAGAGAATATTAGAAGTTTATTTTGTATTGTGTGGTAGTTGTGACCAATATAGGATTGATAACAGACAAAAAATTAGGGCATTCCTGACAAACTCAACATGAAGAATTTGTGTTCTCTTCTAGAATCAAACATTCTTGCATAAAAAATGGGTTATGATAGGAGTTATTCAGTTTATTAATCAGGATGTAAATATATTGGATTATTTATTGTGCAGGAATTGGGAATTGTTATGGCATTTGTTTCACTGGCTTTTTATTGATAATAAAATGGTGTCCAGAGTAAATATATTTCAATAAATAAAGTTGAAAATATTGAATATATATATATATATTTGTAACTTTGCAAAAAATACAAAGTTACACATTTTTAAGGTGCTTAATGGCAATAAAAATCTAGATATATGTACAAATCTAAATAGATGTATTAGGAGCAATGAGCTAATTATATTATCATATTAATTACTATATATCAAAACATACATTGTTACATCATTTTAGATAAAAACGTGGTCAAGTACTTTTTGGTGTTTTAAACTTTTTCTTGCTAAGTTATATTTCCATTAAAAGTAATTTTTTTATGCTAATACACATTTATACAATAATTATACCTCAGTTAGCAACAGAAGTGTTCATCCACACCAGTGCTATTGTCACCAGCAAAAGATATTGCTCCCTCCATGAAATCAAATAACATACTTAATCCTATCAAATGAAAACATAATGCAGTCTAAATTATGGGTCTTTTTAGAGATTGTGATATCAATTTCTATTCCATCATATTCATTGCAATAGCAGCAAGCAATATTTATGGAGGCAGCACATTGAGTGATCAAAATCTGGGAGGATATGACCGCCATTAATTACAACTGAAGTGTTACGCTGTTGCACCCTAACTTTGCATTCTCCTGCTTTCCTTTCTTTCCTTATTATTGCCATGTTCACTGCTTTCTTTTATCTCTCAGTCAAAGAATGACATTCAAAAGCATGACTACTATAACAGATTGAAAACCTATCTAGCAAGCACTGTATTTATTTCTGCTTCCAAGACTCTTTGACTCCCATATATTTGGAGGCAGAGGTGTTTAGGACTCCCAGTGGATTTTCTCTCTGATTAAGCTATCTAATCACATCCTGGATCCATGTAAACTTTTCCTATCTGCTTGTTCCCCAAACAAGGAATTCCACAACAAAATTCTTTCTCAGAAAATAAATTAAAAAAAAAATTTGGGGCCCTGACATCATCCTTTCACTTGATGTCTCTTGTTTAAAATACAAGGCACATAATTTGCTTTGTGACCTCTAGACTTCTCCTTATCACATGATAACAAAACAAACTTCAATGAAACAAATATGAACACAGAACAGACTTTCCACTGCCCTCTGATGGGAAAATAACAACCAGGAGTCTTCTATCACTTGGGTTATTGACAAAGCACGATTTACCCAAAAATGAGTGTTTAACACCCACTACAGTTAAATATTTACTAAATTAACTTGTTCTGCATATTTTTGTCTAAAGAACTTTCATATTTTTGCACATCAATTATGATAGAGAAATCCCTGCTATTCAGATGTGTTTGGAAAGAAAAAAAACACAGAACATCTATGACAATATGCAAGAATTCATAAAGTTTTCCTAATTTGGGAAAAAGTAATAATTTGAAAATTTTCATGTGAACTGATTTATTTGTCATTCATTATTCCTAACTGATCATTATTCCTTATTCCAAACTTTTTAGTGAGTCATCAAAACAAAGGACAAAGGACAGCTGAGGTTCTCAGCTAAGTAATAGGAATACCAAAACCCTAAAAGCAAATAATAAAGATTTTAATAAACTTCAATAAACTTTCACAATGAAGCAATGCAGTGGGCATGATAGAATGCTCAAATATCTCACTTATAAATCAAATAAATCAGATTACTTTATGAACAAAAAAAAAATCAAATAATAAATTCCTATCTGGTTGAAGGGGTACTTTATGTTTGTTGTGTTTTGTTTGTTTGTTATAGTTTTTAGTTTCTTTCTTTTTCAAAATTATCTGTTGAGATTCACTTTTTTGCTTATTACTTTCTTCTGATTCCCATTTGCTTAAAAATGTACTTGACACTTATCTTCTCTCTTAACACATCTAAATGATATTTTTTCCTTCAAGGGCCTGTGTATGTTATTGTCCTTCTGAACCACCAAAGTATTTTTCTTTTCTGGAAAACAAATAGGACATTTGGGTTTTTTTTTACCTGAGCATAAAGCCCCGTCTTTTATCAAATATAGTAGAATGTAACTTACAAGAGGTTGAACATGGGAAATCACCTATGATAACTTCATCGCCACTAGACCCCTGAGAATCAATGTCTTAAAGTCAATAACAGCGTTCTAATTAAAAGCATAAAGCACCACCATGAGAGTGTGTGGGGGAACCTTTCTGAAGAGCCCTCAAGTTCACTGGTGTGGGCCTGATATGGCTAATTGCACTGTGCCTTGTCATTATGTGCTTATGCAAATAGCGCAGCAGAGCTCCCAGGCTGCCCCTGCCAGGAGGAGACTCCTTTCCCCAGGGGCTTCCTCTTTGTGGAACACCAGCTGGCCCGAGTTTTGCATTGTTGGCCCTTATCGCCAGCAGCAAAGAGGGGGAAAAATTAATGAGGAAAAACTGCCTGATTTTATCATTTTTGTTTCAATAGAACCTTGTTCCTTGTGCACCCCTTTCTCCAAACCGAAGCTTTAGGGGCCTACGGCAGACTGTATTTATCTTTTATTAGTACACATAAAGATAAGGTTCCAGCTCTGAGTATTTCTGCAGCGTGTAGTGCTCTATTCACTGGCACTCTGCAAATGTGTTCAAACATTGCTGTTTACACTTTTACCTCTTCTGAAATCCTGGCACTTAATCCAATTGCTTTCTGTTTTCTGCTACTAAAAATGCAAAGGAAAAACTGATAAAGAGAAAACATTTAAATTCAGGAACTTCCTCCACTTCAGAAACATGCAAGCAAATGTTAATATGGCATGAAATGTACACTTGTGAAATGTTAAGTTTACTGCTAATAAGCTCGTGAAGAAAATGTAATTACATATGATGATGCCCTGGTTATTGTGAAATTTAAATAAAAAAAACCCTTAGCTTGATCATTTGCAAGAATACAGCTATTTTTACCCTCTCTATACTAGCCAGTTATAGGGGAAAAAAAAAATGCTTCTAAGGAAGAGGTTAAGAATATATTTCTTCTTTTCAAAGTTTCATTCATTATATTTCTGCTGTGGTGTTCATGCGCCTCAGGCCCAAAGTGGCAAAACCATGTTAGACAGCAGTGAATGTGGAACTCCTCTTTGCAGGGCTTTTAGCTGGGTTACAACAAGACCTGTGTTATTTAATTCATAGTATGAAAGAGAACTAGCCCAAATGATCAAGCCTATGATTTCTAAAAGTTAATTTATATAAAGCTATTTTATTAAAGCTAGTGATGAAAATAAGAATGAAAGCACAACAATTAGACATTAAAGCTCTGCTGTTCATGCATTGGAAGAATGACAATACCAGTGTTGTGTACAAACAACAAATAAATAAGAAAGTGTCATGTGAAAAATTATTATTTCTTTTTCTACTAAATATTTTTTATTTCTTTTCTGTCCAGATGTCTTCTGCATTCTGTGTTGTGCACCGAGATTTACATGATCATATTCCATAGAACTCTTTAATGAAGCTGAGAAGAATCTATCTGTTCACATGTCATTATTTTCACACTTTTCCCTGGTCTCTGTGAACCTTCTTTGGAACTAACCTCTACGAAGTAATTTTTCTAGGAAAAGAGAAAGGGTAGCAAAATTAAATCCTGGTGAAAAGAGCCAAGTATTTGTATGAGGTAAACTGGCAACACTTCATCAAAATGGCATTATGCACCAGAGATTGAACTAGGAATAATGGTTCCACAATAACAACCTGCATATATTTACTACAGAAATATTTGCATTTACTACTCTAATTATTCAGTGACAGGTTTTAAATGGTTTGTCAAAAGGAGGAAACTGTGTGTGCAGTTCCCAATTTGAATGAGAAGCCTTGGAAAGGTTTGTGAAGACAGTGGTATCCGTGATCTACATGGTAACAGTGATTGTACTATGATTTTTCTTTTTTCAGAGATTTGGTCTTCAGCTTTGCTGTATTTCCAACAGGGATCTACAACCTTTGAGACTGAGGTGTACATGTCACCTTACTTTGATATGAGCAAGCAGAGACGTGCAACAAGAAGTCTCAGTGTAACTTTGACATTGTACTTCTAACTAAAAGATTTAGTTTTGCAGTTCAGCTGTACTTTTTTAACTTTCCACAATGTTCATGCTTAAGTAATAGAATGAAATATATAAACCAGAACTTCTTTTTCATATATAAGAGACAGTTTCCCAAGTAAGGTATTTTTTTTTCTGGAGCATTATATGTAAAAAAGCAATGAATCAGAATAAAAAAAAATTGATTTGCTATTGCTTTGCTTAATAGATAAATAAGCCTGTAAAAACTTCTCCAAAAGGAACTGAATGAACTTTTCTTTCCCTCTTTAGTAATTCAGTAGCAGATGACCAGACAAACACACTGGTTAATTATGCCTTATCCTGTAGCTGGAAAAAGAAAATATGATTTTTTTAAGGGTTTTCAAAAAAGTGTGTATTTGTTTCTTCAGGCGCTTGAGCTTTCTAAGCGACACTGTCTTAAAAATACATCACAGACCTGGAGACAAATAAAAACAAACACTAAGTCACTCTTATTTGCTTTCTAGGTTTTCACTCTTTGAAATTAATGTTTTCTACCTTTGCTTCATAGCCACAAAATTGACTTTATAAATAAATATGCCAGTGCTTAAGTAAGATACACTGACACTTTGATCAATGCTAACTAATAAGGGATTTAAATGCTTCAGAATTGCTGGCAGGTATTATATTCAGAAAAGTCATAAGCACACAAAACTTTCTCTTCCAGTTCAATCAGAGAATGGAATATGGTAATGGTGGGGTTTTTGTGATTGTACTCTGACTTCAAGGGGCTCTAAAAGATTAAATGGTTATAAACTCTGTCAGGAAAATCACTGTCCAGGTTTTTGGGCTTTGTTTTTTTTAATAATTATACTTTAAGGTATGTTTCTGCAAATTGGTAGTTTTCATTGTGTAACAATAGCAGGTATTATAGGTTTTCTTATGTAGTGAAAAATTGAACATTGCACCTCATGAAACCATATTTTAAGTATAGGAATATTGACAATAAGATTGTCAACAGTGATTTTATTCCTTACCAGAACTAAAACAGAGATACTGAGAACACCACACCTGTCAAAAATGGGTTGCCACATAAGCAGAAGGAAATTTGTTTTCTCTCAGCTTAGAGTCTTTTTGTTTTACTTAGACATTACCATGTATATATGTATGTTTAAATAGTTAGCTCTTTAATTTTAATAAAATTTTGGTTGGCTTTTATTTTAACTAATTTCAATACCTTAAAATATGAATCTTTTCCCTTCATGTCACACTACTCAGAACTTTTCAGTGATTAGCACACACACAAATTAATGTGTTAATTAATTATAATTAATTAATTAATTAATTAATTAAGGCTTCACAGGAGTGAATGTTGCCTACAACTGTAATTCCCAAAGAGTGAGTTAGTCCACTTTGCATAGATCAACAATAAAGCCTTAATATTTTCAGGCTTCTCTTCTCCAGGCTAAACAGACCAAGTGACCTCAGCCATTCCTTGGATGGCTTCCACTAAAGGCCCTTTACCATATTCATAGTCCTCTGAACACTCTCTAAGATATCTTATATTGTGATCCAGAACTGCATTGACTCTGGCACAGAGTAGAGTGGGACAGTCACATCCTTTGACCAGCTGGCAACTCTGTGCTTAATGCAATGTGGTAAAACACACAGTCTTTTCTCTCACTATTTTTAAAGTGTCTCGTTTGCAAAGGCCTATGTGCAATATTTGTTTGAATTCTCCCATCACGCAGATTTATGTATATCCATACACATGCAAACATATTCACATATAGATCTCAATTTAAATTTCCTTCAGAAAGTCCTGGTCTTGTTTGTTGTAGTTGATTGATTGTTTGCTTGTTTTTCTTTTTTTGTATTGTCTCTTAATCCAAGAAACAATATACCACAGTGGACATAGAGTTTCCCAATCTCTTATATTTCTTAAACAGTACTATGAGGGCAACTTGTTAATTTTTTCTTCACAAATGAACAATTAAATAAGGGTGAAAAATTAAAAACTAAGTGAAAAGAAAGCACTGTGACAACTCTGTAGCACACAAAGTGCACATCTTTATTCAGGCCTGTTGTTAAACACTGCATCTATGCCAGTGGGCTGTAGCTTGCCAATCTGAGAAAAAACAGTGACAGTGCAGAATAGCATCAACATCATTGTCTTATTCACCTCTTTTCCTCACGTTCCTTTAATAATGAGCTGTTCAAAGATGCAAAACTGCAAAACAAGCACACATTAGCAGAAAGGGACATAACCTATGCCCATATAATTCTAATTCAAACAGTTTAATAGGTATCCCAGGGAGTCCAAATGTAATGCTCAGTCAGAGAATGAAGAGCATTGCAATTGGCTCAGACTCATATGAAAACAGGCAGATTAATTGGTCTTGCTGTCCTGTCTTTAGTAGCAATCCTGCTTCTCTGGCCCCACTTCCCATGCATGTCAAATATTTATAGTTTAGAGGGACACTTTATAGAGAAAAACTGTAGCTCTTGGTAAATACAGCTAGGGTGAACAGCTTCTGCTTTTCCTCTGGTAAGGCATTAGGACTGGTATGTGTCAATTGAGAATATAGCTGAAATTGTCACCTCGGAACACTGGCTGAAGGAGAATAACCTTTGTGTGTTGGAATATTAGAGCATCAGTTATATAGAAATAGCTAAAGAGTTTACACTAGTGAAATATAACATTGCACTTTAGAGAGACAATAAAGTCATATATGACAAGTAAATGTCTGCCCCAGGAAGTATATTAGATTTTGTTTTCTATGAACTAGAGTACAGATGGTAAAAGTGTGAAAGAAGGAGTTTGGATTGATAAGACCATGTCTTTAATCTTAACTGAAGTATTTACATTGGGCTTCACTATGGAAATAGCAATCTCTAAAACTGAATTTAACTTTATTGTCCTAAGAGTGTCTTTTAAAATTTCAAATGTAAAGTGTAGAACAAATTTGTTAAATGAAGTATACAATGTTACTATGATATGTGGTACTCATTCAAAAGTTCCAAGAAGCTCAGATATGATAGTAAGGACCTAATGTATGAAGCATTACTTCATGTTGTCTCAGTGTCAAAAGGACAGAAAAAAAAAGGTACTTTAAATTATTATTTTTTTAAAAAAAATTCCTTATAGAAGAACATAGAAAACTGCAGACTTTGATCTCCATATGGAGACAATCAGACAAGAAAAACTGTTAGGAGGCTCATGTACAGAACATATTAGGGAAGAGTGAGTTTGTCTTTTTTAGAAAGAATAGTGATTGATAGTCATTATAGTGAATGACAGCCATTACACAAGTAGTTTATTCATTCTCTTTAGTTCAGTGTAGAAGAGACGTACAGCATGTGTCATTTTGGGGTATGATGGGGTATTCTGCTTAGGCTTTGGTTGCTATTCCCAGGCTTTTCACACGTCCTGTCCAATGATTGCTAGCCCTACACAGCTGTCTGGGGTCCCCCTGCCCGTCCAGGGCATCTCTAACAGCCTTGGCTGCATCCAGCCTTTGCTGCTCAGGAGAAATTCAAGTAAAATGAGACAGATATTCGATATAAAGTGAGGAAGGCAGAGTAGGACAATCCATTCCCTTCAAAACATTATTTTGACTTACTGACACACTACCCACCTAATTTTTAAATGGAGCAATCTAGTGTAATTTAAGAGGCATTTTTTGAGGACTGATTAATGTCATTGTACCTGCCTGGATCTCCAGAATTGTTAGGGTGACACAAAGTAAAGTGAGGATGATTTAGAAGAAAAGAAGCATGGAACCTTAGTCAAAAATCCTGTGCATGTTATTTGGTCCACCTGATAGCTAAGAAAAGAAATCTATTAATATTATTTTTGAAGATATGGAGACTGATAATCAAATAGCTGATTGCAAATCATCCCCTCTTGAAAGCTGTATTCATTCTACCTTTAAAAATAGGGGCATTAAAAATATTGTTTACACCATATTTTAGAAACAAAAAATCAAACCATATATTCATATAACAAAAAAAAGAAAGATATTTATAGATTCATAGCTCTTTAAATATTATACTATATCACATCTCAGAAGTGTAAAAAACACCATCAAATCATTTTGCAACAGCAGTGCTCCAATGAGCTTTCAGACAGATCTCCATATCTTAACACCACTCTATTTCCTTTATGTAAATTGGTGGAACAACTAGCTGCACCTAAATAACATTAAAATCCAGCTATTTTTCTCAGAGAAACATTTAGGAGTTACTAATTGTTCATTATAAGAGCAGTCAGGTTTTGAGCATATATAAATACCCATATGTTAGTGGCAACCATTTATTATACTTGTCCTTTTTACTTGATCAGAAAAAAGAAAATTAAACCCAAGGGAGACCAAGGATTTTATTCTCCAGTTGTATATGTCATATAGTAATTTTCAACTCTGCAAGGTTAAAGTGGTTTCTGATAGTGTTTTAAACTAATTTTGCATTATATAGCTTTCATTTTTATGAATACAAAAGATAGAAAGCCTGTAGCATCCTTGTGTTTTTCCTCTGCCTTCTGCTGTTCAATTTTATTTTTTTTTAATGTGTAGAACTTAAAAGGAACTTGTGAAACTTTTACTTTTTTCTTACCATGGCAAATCTGATGGAATGAGAACAACACCATATGCAAACTAATGGAAAAATTTGGGGGATAATTTCTTCAGGTATGGACTGTCTGACCTGAGGAACCTGACAGATATTGCTGCAGAGTTATTAACAGTCACTCAGGCCTCTAGGTGGAATTAAGGAGGCAGGAATGGCCACGCATTTCAATCTGTGCAGTTAACCTACTTAGATTAGAATCTATTATTTATGGTGATTATCAGCCACTGCAGCTCTTGTAAATGGCAGTAGGTCAGTGCTTTGATAATAATTAAGGTATTCATTATAGGATAAAAGCGGAGGTCAGCTTCACTTCTGTCTTTTGAAACAGAATTGAACATAAGGAATTACAAGACTGAAGAAATTATTGCCAGAAAGAACCAACATAATTTTTTTTTCATCTTCTTTATTCTGAAGCTGTGTTTTCACAGCTTTCTATATTCATGGTAGCAGTAAAACTAAAAGGTCCCTAATGCCTTCTTTTAAGGAGTTCATTAGAAAGCCGTTAGTGAAGTTTTGTGTATTTTTATTACTACTGCACTCTGGAATGAGACACACAATACCTACAGGAGTCTGAAAAATGGGAGGAAATCATGCATGCAAAGCATATAAACTTTACACTGTTTTCTGTCTTTTTTATTGCACTGCATGATAAAACCCCTTGTTGTTTGAGCATATACACTACTTTATTCTTTAATAATGCAACTTAAATGTCATAGGTATCCTATAAAGCTTATGTTTATAAAATTTATTAGACAGTGATATGCTAAATGACTCTTAGGGGATTTGGATATTGCTGAACATTGGAAAAACCATAGATAGGCCTAGCAGATTTCCTGGTATTTACCTACTGAACTAAATCAGCCTGAAGCTATACCATATTTAGCAATTAAAAAGAAGAGGGGGAATGTTTGCTTTTTCCTGCGTAAAATATATGTTATGACTCAAAGTTTTCTTAATATTGTTTAAAAAAAATCAAGTTTTAATGGAATTAATTTTGGGGACTAACAGTGTCCATTTTTCATAAAACCTAGCCATCAAAAGATACTTCTGCACATACATCAGAGAAGTATAATGACCTGCCAGTCCAGTGAAAGTACATACTGCTAATATATATTAATGTTATGAAAGAATAATAAAAGCAAGACAACGTGTATCATATACATGTTTCATCCTTTCTTTACTCTCTGATACAAGAATTGTACTTGTTTGAGAGCCAATTGTTTTCATTTGCACAAAATTGTAAGTTTGAGAGTCACAGCTCAGTTTATACCATATGCAAAAAATTATTTAGCCCTCCCAACCCAAGCACCAACATCCTTCCCAGATTTCTAGTGGTATGGAACTGTGGAAAATACGAGCTAACTACTTGCTTTTCTTCACAAACCTACAGGAATGGACTGAAGACTGAGTGGAGAAGAATGGAGAATGGACAAAGTCTCCACAGATTGCCTGCACATAGCTCTGGGAAGATGAAACTCATTTTGGTCAAGTTCCTCTGCCAGAGTCAAACTACTGACATTTTGAAAAACTGTTCCTTTCATGAGATGTAAGATGGACTCCTCCATCTGTGTTTTGTATCAATGTCCTCTAAAGATTGGAAGTAAGCCTTTTATTACCAACTGGGCACAACACATATTTCATGTAAAGGCAAAAACTAACTGAATGTATAGCCACCATAAAAAAATAAAATAAAATTCAGGAAATATCTTCAAAATGAATCCAAAAATATCTTATTTTTATTTGTTTTCCAGAATTTCAATAATTGTTTTGGATAAAATTCCTGCCTTAACTCCAGTGTAAAACTAAGAAAACTCAACATATTTTGTAGCAGATGGCTTCAGGACTGCGCTGCAATTTAAAGGAAGGGAAAAGGAAAAGAGATAAACTGTTAGATTTATCCATTTGAAAATGTAGACAGAAAATGTAGTTAGAAAATATAGAGGAAGGTAGGATAACAATACTCAAAATGTTTGAAAAAGCATTAAAATCTTTTTTTACAGGTCAGTTTCCAATACATTTGTAATATTTTTCAAGTTGATGTTGTGGTTGTGTTTTCCAGTAATGTTGTGTGGCTTCTAAATGAATTCTTTTACAGATTTTGATTTCTCATTAACAGAAAATGCTAATTCACTGTCCCTGAAGCATCAGATTCTGAAAACTACTAAAATAAATAGGTTGGCATGGTGAATAAAGATAGACAAGCATTAATGATACCCTTAAATTTAAATGCTGTTCCCAGGAATTTTTGTATAGTTAAGTCACCTTTAATTTTAAATGAAGTTGTTATAATTATTTTTTCAAAGAAATAATATTGGAGAAAGACAAACTCAAAAAAGCAACTCATCACTAGTACTCCTAGCTAATATCATCATGGGTTGGTTTCCTTGTGTTTTTCTTTTCAGATCTTAAAAGGATTCTTTTTTAAGTCATTAATCAGACAATATTTGATTTCAATCTTCCATTTGTTCATAGTAAAATTAAAAAATTGGCTATTTGATACTAAAATTATTCTATATAATGAATATGTAGATGTAATACACAGAAGGGATGGGAATTAGTCTACTGTTTTTCTTTCCCAAAATTTTCTATTGCGTTACATTCTTTCCATTTTACTTCCCCAAGCCTTCTCTCTGCTAGTCTGTAGAGTCACAGCTCTCTCACCTTCTCCATGTAGCTCAGATCCTCCAGTCCCTTAATCATCTTCATGGCCCTTCTGAGCTCATTCAGTCCATGTCTCTCTTGTATGCGCGAGTCCATCACTGGACACAGAGTCTCAGACATGTCTCACAAGCACTGAGTCAAGGAGAAGAATCAGCTCCCTTGGTGTTGGCAATGCTCTGCCTAGCAGAGCTCAGGAGCATGGGGGTCTCTTTTGTTATTATCTTTGACCCATATCATCTCTCTCCCTAATGTCTTCAGTTTCACCCAGGCACCCTCCCATCCTGCTGCTTCTCTTCTTTGTATCCACTTTTTCCTCTGTTGCCTTTCTGCTTCAGCACTTCTGCTTTTGTGTTTCTATGGCACCCCCAGTGCAAAGAAAAACGGACAAAGTATATTCTCCTGTTGATTTTGGCTCAAGCATTGTATTTAGGAACCACACAGTGTCACTTAATCAGTTTTCTCTTCCCCCTGCTCTGCCTGGTCTGGAACCTGGAAAGAGGCCCACATGGAGCTGTATATGACAAGCCAGCCCAATGCCTACAGAGGAGGAGTTCTATGCCAGGCTCAGTCTGCCTCATATCCAAGTTTAAGGACATTGGAGTCATTACACTCTTACATTTACGCCAAAATGAATCAGCCAATTAGTCACATTTGTTTAGAGTGAAATTCAAATTAGTCTTCACTGAAGTCACCAGAATAATGTGTTGCAACTGCCAGTATGCAGTGTTCATGAGTCATGTTAAAAATGTTATGAAATAAGCTAAAAATTATGCTTTTTAAAATAGTACATGTAGAGATTTATTTAGTTTTGTTATTTTTTTTGTTTTCTCCACTACTCCTAAACCTTCATTTTCATGTTTTCTGAAATTTATCTCTGAGGACTAAACCCAGACTATTTTTATATTAAAATTATAGACTCCATTATATTCAAGTGGCTAGTGTCCAGTCTTTCAAAAGGACTCTGACTGTCATGAGGTTTTGGTAATTTATTCTTATGAGTACTCTGAAAGGCTAAAAGCAAAGCATAAAACCAGTACTTATTAAATCTCTAGTAGCTCATATTTCTTTTTCTATATTGTTTTACTGGTCATATATTTTGCTGTCCTTAATTTTGGCCGTGTTACTATAAGAGTAGAATACTGGCATGTATTTTCATGTCAAACCCAAAATGGACCCATCTTGAAATATAAGGAATGAAAATCAATTATTTTTGTTAACCATCTAGGCCAGCAGCAGTGAAGCGCTAGAAATGTCCAAAAAAGCCAGTTGCCTCATTTGATCTCCTTCTGACAGGACCTCCATATGAAAATATGAATCTTTAGTGGATATGACTAATTTTGTAAAAAAAGTGATTTATTGGTGTCCTGACTGCATCAGTGTTCCACAAAGTTATTTGCCACTTAAGGTCATCTACTGCATTGAGAAGTAGATGCCCAAACATTTTTTTTTATTGTGGTTCTGCATTTTCTCCCACTACATTTGCTCCTTCACTGGTGAAATAAAAACCATTAATTACTTTTTGAATTTCTAATATAGTTCTTATTGAAATCTTTGTAGCTCTGTCTTGTAACTAATAAGAATGACCCTAATGGTTTCAAGGTATTTAACCTCAGATGCCTGGAAAATGTTAAGAAGATTTAAGGTATAAAATCATTATTCTGTTGGTTTTTTTAACCAATACAGACTCTGATCATGATATTCCGATTCCTAGGATTTACGCTGAGCACTGAAAAAGGGAAAAAGGTGAATAAAGAAACACTCTTAGACAAACAAAATAGAAAGAGAAAGATCTTTTGTCGCTTAGCAAATTGAACACTGAAGTGTGGTCACTGGGTCAAAGTCAGCTCTTGAGAAAAATCAATACCATTTACTTCCCAGGGTTTTCTCTTCTTTATCAGGCCCTAGTCTCCAATGGCAGCCAAAATCCAAGTCTGTGCTGGCTCTTCACTATGAAGAATACCCGGATACAAAAGAAAATGTTTACATTTCTTCTGTTTAACCTGACAAATCATCATTCAAGCTGTGTAGTTAAATAATGAAAATCAGAGAATGACAAGTGAAAGCTCTAGACAGTGCATGATCTCACCTATACAATTAAGTGGAAAAACAGTCTCCTGTCCCCTTTTTTTTTTTCTCACTCTAAAGCAAATTTTCTAAGAAACTATCCTGTAGAAGTTTTATGTGGACTTTGGTGTGTGTAAAGGCCTATATTGTTTTGCCAATCAAGAACTACTGGGAAAAACCTAAATCAGCAAATTCAGGAAAACATAAAGTTCAAGATGAAATAAAGAAATATTTGATGTCCTCATGTGAAAGTGTTCTGAGCAATATATATATCCTTAGATTCCCCTTGCAGGAAATTATATTTTATTTGTGTAAGATTTTCAAAATTATTGTAAAGATACCTGGAGCTAGACAATGGGAATGGCTACTTTGCTATGCAGAAAGATAAAGGAAATACCTTCTGAGTAGGTTGCTTGAATATTGAGGCTATGCACACATAATAAAGAGGACTCTAATATATATTTATTCCCTCAGCCCATCCTGCACTGAGAAGGAAACAGAAAGGAGAAAGGGAGAAGATTAACAGAACCAACGATCTTGTCTATAACTCATTAATCATCAGCTCTGAAATGGTACATGAGAACTGATAATTTGAAGAGGTTTGAAGTACCACATTACAAGACATGACATGAGCCCGATTCTCTTTTCTGACCAATGCTGTCTGATTTGCCATTTGGTCTATGAGAATAATTGCAATAGTATACTCACAACATAATCTGCTTTTGACTCGGGTTCCACATTCTCTCTTTCCCAAAGTTATACTACTATAGCAACTATATTAGAATTCCATTATTATTAAATTCCTCTAGAATTAGTTTAAGGATCTAAATTACCAGAAAAATATAATGCATAGCTGGTCTGAACTAAAGGATGGGTCACTCTACATGGTTTTTAATTTTCAAAGTCTCCATCCTAACTGGAGGCTGCTGTGAAGCCACAGAACAGTCTGTATTGCCCACTGGTTGCAGCTTGTGCACTTCTATTAAAACAGGACATTTCTTCAATAATATTCTATGTGCTCTAGTGGGTAGAGAAAATGCAATGTATAATATGCTTATAAAAAGAAGAGATATCTCATGGGAAATCTAAAAAAGACAGTATGTTTTCAAAGCTTACTAATTGATTATGTAAGATCTTCACAGACATTAGAAAAATGTAAACCCAGAAAAGAAAACTATGAACTTGTGCTTGGAAATGCATCTGCTTTTATTTTTTTATTATTACCTTGGTGACATAGTAAAAGAACTTAGTTCTATTTCTTTCTTTTATATTCACAACTGTCTTTATTCACAGAGTGGAAAGCAGAAATATTGGAGGTGTAGTGCTTGTGACCAAAAACTCTGTTCAGGCTGATTCCCTGCACTTTAAACTATGCAGATCACCTTTGTTTGGGAAACTGAAGAGGCTGAATGAGGAAAGGGGTCGTGTCAACACACTCCTGGCAGTGTCACTAAAAGAGTAATTTCTTTCTTCTTGGACTCATCCACAGCAAGGAATAAGCCTCAGAACTGCCAGTGAAAAAGCAAAAGCAAACCCTTCAGTCATTGGAATTTAATTTTTATTAGAGAGAACAATGGAAAAGAAAAAAGAAAAAAAAAAGAATAAGATAAAAAGAAATTTCAACCTGATGTCTACATAATTCTAATATAAAATGCAACTGATGTGAATTGCAAAGAAGACCTCACAAACTTATGATTATCATTTGGGGAAGGAAGTGAGAAAGGCATGACATTAATGCTTAATTTTTTTAGTTATTTGATTCCCAGTACTGCATACTGGGATAAAAGGCCAAAATGTATGTGAGAAAAGTATCATACAGTGACAATGCATGAAGGAGAAGCAAGCATACTTCTCCTCTAGGAAAGGCATAAAGGATATTATTTTTTTGTATAAAATGATGAAATTTAACAGTAGGAATCTGGTTAAATTGGTGCAGGTTTTCAACATACACAGACAAGTTATGGGAGTGGAGTCTTTGGATTTAAAATACTCTGTTGATAAAAGAATAAATTATTGAATTTGAGAATCCCTTACCGATATGCTAATAATATCATTGTAGGTAAGTGTTGACTAAAAATCAACTACAGCAACGACTGAAAGGAAACTTAATAAAATAATTTTGTCCAAGAGTAAAACCATAAATCAGAAGGTCAAGAATAGATGCCTAGAGTTTAGTTGGCACACGAAAGAATACTTTTGTTTCTTGCTAAGCATCTGCAACTGCTTGTATCTTTATACAATGGCTGTTTTGATCATATCTGCAGTTCTTGTTCTCAGAGATTCTGCTGTAAAGTTGTCTCTTCAGCTGCTAGGATGAAAATTTCACTTTCAAAATGTGGCAAATCTTACTTATGTCTGTGTAAAAGCAATTACATTTTGATTTTCTTATTAAAAAAATAAAGAAGAAAAAAATTTTGCTAAAATCCCTTTAGGACATTGTTAAATTTTCAACAATCCCTCAAGATGTTTATTCTATGTCACCTTAAGTTACAGAACAAGTCTTATTTTCTCATCAGCAGGAGTCATTTGAGTAAGAGATTTATTTAATTAATTTTGAGCCTCTCTGCTGTTGACATGTGTGAAGAATTATTGACTTTAGTTCTCTTTGACATTCAGAGAAAATTACACAAATACAGTAAAAGCAGTCTTCTCCACAAAGGTTTTTTTAAATATTAGAAAAAATGCCACAATTAAGCACAAAACTATTTCATTCAAACCTCTAGAAAGAGAGCTGAAGACTCTTTTCAGTTTTAGACCACAGTTGCCATTTAAAGTCTCATACTGTATTTTTATTAATAAAGCTTGCAACTATCTGAAGTAATTGAAAAACTAATTCAAATACTAATTTTTATGTTCTTTTAATATCTGCTTTTATTGTGATATAACTTCTTGTTCAACTAATTAAGTTTTAACTTCATTTGCTCAAGATTTTTTAAATAATCATATCCAAGTTTCATTCACAGCTTTCTGTAGTATGTTTTATATGTGTCAGTGTTATCTCAGGATAATACAATAGGAAGAAAGAAGTCATGTTTTGTATTTCTGTCCTGCAGCAAGACTGTGCTATGAGAAATTAGATGTGGTGGGAACTGAGACATCCAATAGAAGAACTCTTGGGAAGAACTGTTTGTCAAAGAAAAAGAAGCCTGAAAGAAGGAGCTATATGAAGGGAAGTGGGAGAGGAATAATTATAGAAATTATATTCCAGAAAGGAGAGGACTGAGTGACAAGAGCAAGGTCAAAGGTGGTAAATGATATTTATGAAGAGACTTGGAGACAGACCAGAAGAATTGGATGTGAATTGCACGTGAATCAACAGGCAGGAGGTCGTTTGAGAATCATAAATATTCTATGACAAAATAATCAATTTACACTCAGAAAAGTATGTATCTTAATTCATTTGCAGATTTAGGTTGCTTTTTTGTGAGGTCGTGTAAAGCGTTATTGTCAGACAGATGGTTTCATATTTCCATGAAAGACATTATTTCAGGGGTACTGTGAGGGTAGCATGTTGTTCCTCATTAAGAAACATTTCACCATAAAGAGAAATATGATTTTCTTATAAGGTCTGTGTGGGAAATTATAACAAGCATTAGCTAATGTTCAATAAAACCAGGGATTGTGAAAGGAAATGCATAAGACAGACGTGTACCTTGCAGGTCAGCACTCCAGCAAATGTGGAGTTGTTAGTAACAGGTCACAGACTGTGTGCTAAGCTAACAGAACAAGCATCAAGTCCTGTCAGGCTTTGTCAGGACTTCTTTTGTCCTGTCTAGAAATTTGTTTCAGCTTGTAACAGCATTATCTAATACTGTTATATGTCCTGTTTTGGCTTTTCCTGGTGGGGCAGTGTAACACTTTCTGTTATTTATATATACATATCTATACATCTAATTAATGGATACTGATATTAAGTGACCTTTCTGAGTAGAATTAACTTTGACCCCAGAATAAAAAGCTGTGGGTGGGTTGAAAGGGGAGAGAAGGCACAAGGTGATGTCAAAGGCAGTGGGGCACAGGCACAGATTGATACCAGAGGCCCATGATAGTAAACAATTCACCAGTGGTGAACTCCAGGTCATCAAAAGCATAAACCCATGCGTACCTTTAGAAATAACAAAGACAATAAAGTGCAAATATACAATAAAATATATTTAAAACACAATTTATGAAGTAAAGGTAAAAGTAAAACTAATTTTCAGAAAAAAAAAAAAAAGAGCAAGGGGTAGAGCAAGTCAATTGACAGAAGAAACTGACTCCAAGCAGATTCTAAAGAGAAAGAAACAACCAGCATCAGCACCTCAAAGCAAAGATGCAGAGAACTAAACCTGTAGTTTCTTCCCCAGATGAAGCCATTGGCCTCATGAGAGTGAGCGTAACATCTGAGACACGTGTAGAGACTGGAAGGTGTGTCTATGCACCATTTTAATGATATATAATTTGAACCATCTTATCATCATTATAGCTGATCTAATAACCTTTTTTTTTTATTAGACATTTAATACTTCATTTAGACTAAGGGTATATTATTGGCTTTCTACATATATTGTGCTCTTATTTTGGCCACAACATTTTTGAGTACAACAAATTGATGGGGATGCAATCAGTTCTTTCTGTAAACTGGACACAACAACCTGGTAGCATATATTAATCATAATCCTTGCCAGTAGTTCAACTTTGTAAAACTGTAAATGTCATACAACAAAGCCCACAGTTATTCATTTGATGAAAGAATCTAATCTTTTCTGGTTTTATGTAAACCTCAAATTTTGACTGGTTTAATAACTGTGAATCATTCACTTAATCATTATCTTAAAACTTTGGATATGTCCAGGAAAACATAATACAGACAGATGTTTTCCATTTAATTTGTTTTTACCAATAAAACTTAGACTATTTCTATAGTAGTTAGAAAACTTTCGCTCCAAGGACACTCAACAAGGAAAACTTTCACACTAGATGGACAAATTAGTTTAATAGCAAGAGATGGACAAGGCTTTTTGCACTTTCTGTGCTCTCCTATTGCACTATCCATTTGCAAAAGGTGTGTGATGGAGTTTGATATAGAGGTCTATAAATTAAGAAGGGCCAGAGAACAGGTAGTTTGGAAGTAATAATTTGTTATTTCTTACAATACAAAATCTTGGGACTCTTCTCAAATTTCATGTTTCACTGTCTAATTAAATTGTGCTATTCATTTGAACACTGAATGAATAATAAAACAATTTACATCAGTTCTAAAAGCAATTTGATTAATTAATTGGAGAAAAATCTGTCAAGAACTCTCAAATTCTAAAATATCATTTTTGACTCATTAATACACTTGTAATACACATTAACAGCAGAAGTACATTTTCAAAAAAAAGTGAAAAAAACATTGCATATTTGCTCCATTCTTCTTGAGTTTGGCCTCAGATATGGTGATATCAGACATAGCTATTTTAATCCTCATTATAAGACAAAGTTTACTTTGAAATTATCAGGGTTGTTCTTATATTCCTCAATACATTGTGTTTGTCACAAATAAATTTGAAATAGCTTTGTTATGCATAATTTATCATTCTAATTACTGCACACCATTACTAGTAAAATTTATTAATGAAAAGGATCATTGACAAAATAACCTCAGAAATTATTATTTTATTTAGGTATTTTGTTTGATGGGTCTGATATTTGTATTATTTTTATTTCAAAATTTAATTTTTTTTCATCTTTTTCTGTAAAAAGAAATCTATTAAGCATTAAAGTTGTGTTGCATGTGTGTTGTCTAGTTTTTGAATCTGCTCACTGACTATAAATTTGACAGATTGTAAGAGGTCTGAAAAAATGTTAAGTTCTTAAAAATTTGATAAAGTTAAGTAACTCTGTTAATAACTCCAACGAAGAAGGTGCTTTGAGAACTCACTCTTTATTAGACATGAGAAATTACAAGGCAGACAGAGGTACTCAATTTTTTAAATGCTGGAAAAGATTTGATCAGAGTTTCTGACTTATTTACCAGAGAAGACAACCAAAGAGATAAAATGACAACCTTTATCAGCTTCACTGTTTCCAGAGGGGCTTTTCCTTGCTTCAGCTGAGTCTCTTGAACTTTTATTGTCTCTCTAGCTTTATTGTCTCTCTACTATTTCCTGCTCTCCCTTCTTTCAGGGTACTGATTCAAGTTTTAATGGCAATTTTTTTTGCCCCCCATTTAAAAACTTCAGCATTTCAAACCTCATAGAGATCCCTTTTCAGTCATTAAAGAAGAAAGAAAAGGAATAATTTTCAAGATCAATATTTTCTTCTCCCTTTCTTCAAAGAAAAAATCAAAACAACATATTGCAGCACCAAACCACATAGTTTTGTTGGGCAGTATATTGGTTCTTACTCCAAATATTTTATAATACAGCAGGGATTTTCAGTCATCATTTTGAAAATTATTTTCTTTATTCTGTTTTTAATTAAATGATTTTACAATTCTAGGGCAAGCATAACTCATACCAACCCACGAGCCCGTGTTCACCCAAATTGTTCATACGCTGCTTATACTGGATTATTTTTTTTAGTCTAGGAGAAACATTTTCTTACTTACGTGCTATAATTTTGTTAATTTTTGAACAAAAATATTTTTTTTTCCCAGGTTAGGCAGTAGAACAAAAATTGGCCAAAAATTGTTATTTACACCTTGAACAGTTAGTTCCTCTAAAGTGATGAGAAAGTCTCAGAACAATCTATGTGACTTCCAGGGCTGTGAGTCCCTTGAGCTTAAGCATCTTCCTCCAACTTGGGATGGAAATCTTTCAATTTAATTAGTTATCCTATGGCTATTTCTCTATAAACTCTCCTCTGCTAAATCCCTCCTGACATCTACAAACAAAACCTCACTGCCTTGGAATGAACCAAAACTGATTCCCTGTGACTGATCTCACCAATAAGCTTGTTGTTAACAAAGGCCTTTAGATCTGACAGCGGGTCTGTGCCATGGGGCCTGAGGGTAAGTGTAGTTCCCAGGTCAGGGTCCTCTGCAGTGTGCAGATGCTTCAACTAGCACTGTCTGTTTAATTAATTTCAGTCTGCTTCACCTATTTAGGCTTTTCACTTGCCTGCTGTTTTCCCTATCAATAAATATAAGTAACAGATTATAAAAAGAGAAATTCTGTATAGAGCAGGATGAATCATTTATTCTAACATGATTAATCTCTTTCCATCATTAAGTTTTGTATGCAGCGTATCAAACAAATTATTTGACTACACTCTATTCATGATATAGTTGAGGTGTTCATATATAAGCCATACATAAGTTTGTAAATACATGCTACAGTATATCCCTCTTCATACACACAACCATATAATTATAAAATATATTAGGATATACCCATCTATATACAAACAGCTCTTATGATTAGATAGCTAAATTTTTCTCCTAAATTATTCATGATACAAAACTCATCAGAATTTGTTAAAACCTGTTTGCATTAGAAATATTTCCTGTGTCAGGTAGACCTGGAACTCTGTTTTGTTAAAATGCTCCATAAGCAAGTAAGCCTAGTAGTTTTAGTGTTGTATTGGTGGAGTTGTACTGACCTACTGTACCAGCAAAGCATCTGAATGCAAATCTCAACCCAGGACATTTCAACTACCATTTTCCAAATCCATACTAATATTAGGACTTTAGCCTTCAGCATCAATAGCCCTGTAGCCCTGTTTATATAACAGTCCTATAAGTAAAGCTATGGTTTTATAAGTAGGGATGAGCAGGAATATGGCAACTTGTCACCACTGGAAACGAAGGTCTTGTACCAATCAACTCTCTATCCTTGGGTGAGCTTAGCAGTCATCTGGGAAAAGAGTCTGGTCTTCCTAGATGATTCAAAGAACTGATTTAACTCAGAAACTGGTTAGTTTCCTGCCTGCTTAGTTAAACAGCCCAGGGAGACTAGGAAGTGCACTACAGATGGCAAAAGGGAGGAGGGAAATCTGTAGGATCACAAGAAGAAGCAGAGGAGGAAAGGCCAAGGCAAGGAGGGACAAGAGAGCAGAAACTGTCCCTTCTCAGTGTAGCAGATGATGAGAACAACACAGCTGAATATAGAAGGACAGTTCAGGTATTTTGAATGATCATAGCTCAGCAAGTGGATACAGGAGATATAGAAGGGTGTTGAAGAGTGACACAGTGACCAGCAGACCTGGTGACCATAATTAAGTGAAGCAATATTGGCCGATTCTGAATAAGACCTTTTTGTCTTATTTGACTTCAAAAATTCAAATACATTGTTAGTAGTTATGATAGCCTATTAACCTCTTTGAGAGGATAATGCTGCTTCCTTTGTTGTGGAACTTCTAGTCACTAAATTCTCATCATCATCTTCTGAATATAATGAAATAGTGTAAAAATGACAACAGGAAAGGTGATGGTGCTATTAAGATATCAAAGCATAAGAAGTTATAAAACTACTTTTCATTGCTTCCTCATAGATGTAGGGAAACTATGCAGCTTTCTGTGAATATCTGCTTTCTGGTTTAGGATAGTGATGTTCATTGAGTACGAAGTAGGACACAGCTCTTGAAAACAACACCCAAGGCTAAAGACAGGAAGAAATTCTGAGTAAATGGATCTGTGACTAAGAGAGTCTGACAGCTCTTTTTTTTCCACTCAAGGCATAAAACTTTCCAGACAGGGACACGGTTTCTAACTCAGAGTTTACTAGAATAAAACTATTTTTTCTCAAAAAAAATCAAATTAAAACTTTTCTCTAGTAAATAAGGTAAATTTTTGGTCTAACAAATGAAGAAAAGCATATATGAACAACCTCCTGTCCTTCTTTTTTCTCTGAATAACAGAACATTAACTTCTTTCAGTTTTTACCTGCAATAAGGAGTAAGTTAACCTTAAGGTCCAGGATAAAACCCCATAGTTTTTCAATACTGATAACATCTTTTAGTTAGAAATTATGCCACACCAAAAGTGTGACAAATCTTAGGAATCTCAGTAAACAAAAAAAGTATAGCTTTAAAATAAATGCTGAAACTTAGCTCTAAATCAGTTTTCTTCAAATGATAGGCAGTTAAAAATGATCAAATTTAATTTTCATTTAATAACATTTATTTAATAGCATTTTGCCAAAAAAGAATATTTTAATTAACTTTCTTGTTAATATTAACCAATGATTCCAGTATGAACGGATCATCCTGTTCTCATCACTTTTCACTGTTTCTAAGCCCAAAGCAGGTGACAAGCATTGCAGAAATAACTACTCATAGCTGCTCTCCAGGAGTCATACTCCTTCAGCTGTTGGCTATATAAGCACCATTTTACTCTAATTTGTCAGAGCAACAGAAGAATCCCAATTATCCAAGTGATTGAAAGAATGTGCAATAAACTACGTTGTTATTTGCATATTCTAAGTAAACCTACTGTCATATTTCTATGAAATGTTCTTTCAAATTAATAAAACATCATAGTATGACAGGTACATTCATCTACAGTTGATGGGTAGCAATGAGATGACAAGCAGCAGTGAGATAGTTAAAAATGTTGGCATTTAAATTAACCTTCAAAGTTAACTCCTCCAATTAAGATGAGTGGAAGATGTCTAGAAATATTTTAGTGCTATTGTTTCAATCTTTACTGATTGCCATGAAGACAAAAGTACAGGCATTTACATTATTAAGGCTTTCTTTTCACCTAAATGTAATTAAAATGAATAACCAAGCTTTGGATCTTGGAATACAGCAAGAGGAAAAGTTTAAGAACACCTTTTTTTCCAGTAACGCTTTCCTGTGGTCCAATAAAATATTTTGCCATGAAAAACCTTCCAAGCTCTCCACCACTTATGTGTGACTCTTGAAAAGCTTATATTTGAATAAACACCCACAACATTTCAGCTAGGGAAAAATAAGCACGCAGCACAAGAGATAAAGAATGTTGTTCCAGTTCCTCCATATGAGGCCTCTGCAGTGCAGTCCGTATGTGACTCTCACAAGATGTTTCAGAAATTAACACAGCTGGTGTGGAATTTGGCAGCTTGCTAGCTGCGTAGTACATATTTCTGGGAATGTCTGGCATTTCTCACTGCCTCCTGAATTGATACTGGGGGCTGCACGAGGTCCTGGCTTTCGAAGCCCGTTGTTCCCTGACGCTGACTGGCATGGGATGCAGCTGTTCTCCGGGAGTGATGGGGATGTTCCTCAGCCGCTGTCCAGCTTGTACCTTTGGAATCTCAACCTTTGATTGCAGCATGGGTTAAGAAACTGGCAGTTTATTTTTGGTCTGGTTTTGTTTTTCCTGAGATGTGTGTTAGACTGGCAGGAAGCCAAAAGAATGAAATATAATTTGAATTCTGAGTTCTGTATTCATGAGCGCTCTAAAGGCGAGCCCTTACTGAATGTGGAGACTGAGAACCAGCATACACTTCTCCATTCTCACCAGAGACAGATTTAGCTCACTCTGGAGAGGAATCCAGATCCAAATTAATATTTACACAGTCATATGACTCTAACATTAAACAAGTGTTATTAATAATGTGGCAGTACAGACAAATTGCAAGGGCTTTAGCTTTCCTGCAGCTCTGAGCTGCTCTAGAGGCCTGGATGAAGTACAGTGAGAGAGAAATGGTGCAAATTTGTATAGCTATGCTTGGATGAAAGGGTGAGATGAAGACCACATAGAAGCACCAAAAAGAGAAGCGGCAGTAATTTCACCTACAGCATGGAATATTTTCTTTCATAAATGTCTATGCATGTAAAGTAAGTGAAAAACTCTGAAAACAAAAGACTTGTAAAGTATCTGAAATATAGTCTCAAAATGAACACCTGCATTAAACCTACTATGTAAAAGATTCACTTTTGTGTGAATTTGTGCCTTAGGGATGTCTGCATTTACCTCACTTTGACCACCCAAGAGGGATTTGCTGTATGCTGGAAATCAGAATTGTTCAAATCATCAATGGAGCAAGACAGGCACCTTAACCTGGGCATGGTCTCCTCAGAGGAGATGAAGCCTCCCTTGGAGGTATTATCCTTCTCCACAAACAGAAAAGAGCCTGAATGGCCACTTTACATCAGAAGCTCAGCAGCTCAGTAGCTGGATGTGGCTGAGCTGAAACCCTCGTGCAGCTCCTCTGCCTCAGCCCTACATGGCTGAGGAGAAGCTACAGCTGTGGATTTATTTATTCTTTCTTCAGCATTCTTCAGAAGAACTGACTAAATATGATTTTCCAGCAGGTTTGTTGACTAATGAGTCAAGGGGGAGGAGATTTTAATTTCTACTGGTATTCTACCAGTGTAAATCTGCTGTCTCCTCTTACCACAACACCAGACTTGAAGGTATATATCTGATTCACTTCAACTTTCTGAATGACTCAGGACTCAGCCTAAAATCACAAGATATTCCTTATGCAGAACCCTTTCTAAAAATAATTTTGCACTTTTCTTACTCCTCCGTTGTTGGTGGTGAAGGATCTTTTTATCTTAATCCTTCTTTTTCTGCACTTTATTTAAGAGGTAGCTGAAAGCTGTGAAGCTTTCAGCATTTCTCCATGCTGAAACTGGAACAAACTTTTCATGTTGGCTGTACTCATTGTTCTCTTTCTCCTAGTAAGAAAAAATACTGCCTCACAAAGTAAACTGTTGCATTGTCATCTAGCTCTTTCATCTAGTTCCCTCTGTTTCTTTTATTAAAATATGACTTTATTTATACTACATTTTGTTGTGTTCTCTGTATGACTCTTCAGAGTTACACAAGGCTTAGAGGATTAAAAATTTTATTGCATTTCTGTTTATTTATTTCTGTTTTCTATCTGCTACTCCATTTAGTAAGCATCTTCAAATTTAAAACAGAATATTATATTTACTTAAATAGCTATTAGAGGATCTTTTACACATCATTTTCAAATCTTTCTGTCAGGTTCTGTCAATGGTTTAGATATCTTCACTGAAGAAACAGTATTTACTCATCGTAATTTTTTCTGTTAGATTTTCTTCCTTTGTATTTGGAAATTTTTTTTCTGCAATGATTATTAGTTTTAGCAGAAAACTTCACTCTTTCCTTCAGTTTGACATTGTAACAACTTGTTTTCCTTCTTTTCTATTTTTCCCTTTAAGTTTTTGTGATGAACATTAAATAAAGTGTTAGTGTTTTATTCTTTCCCTTTAAGAATTTAATTCCTGAGTAAAGTGCTATGATAATTTATTGCCTTTCTTTTAATCTTTTTAAAACTGTTAAAGAAGGAACTATGTCCAGTGGCTAAGCAGCAGCAATTATGGGTGAGGAATTGGCAATTCAATGCCTCTCTCAGGCATGGAGTTTCTAAGAAGATACAAGAAGGCTGCATCAGCACTTACATGAATGATGAACTAGTAGAGTCATATTTGAAAGGTAAATACAGAACCAAAAATACACTAATTTTATTCACAAGGGGTTACCCATTGTGTTTATATTTCCATATAACATCATGAAAAGTGTCTGTCCATGACTCAGTAATATAAAATGGCATGGAGTTGTTTGCAAAAATTTCATTTGCTCTTTCTATGAAATCTACATGTTCCCTAAGAAACTTTTTTTTTTTTTTTTTTTTTTTTTGCCAAGGAATATATGAAATAAAAGAGATAGGCATTTTTTTGACATTGCTAGTTGCTATGCATGGAAGTGGACTTTTTCATTTTCTTCCCCTAATTTCTGGGGAATAAAAAAATATTCACTTCTGTTATCAGACTGAAGTGGTTGCTGCCATGTAAAAATTTCATAAGTGCTTCCATTGGGGACGTTTTCTGCTCTTAACCAGAAAAACATGAAAGCATTTAAGTATAAGCGCATTATATTATTTTCATTCTTCTTCTCCTTGTTCTTCTCACAGAGATTAAGAGTATAAAATTCATAGGGGTATTAGATCATCTCATCTGACTCCTATATTTGCTAGTAAACCCCTGGATTACTCCCAGCAGCATTATTGACTGAAGTACATCTCGACCAATTTAGGCCATGCCTCATTCAAGGTCATCTCTTTGTGCCTCATCATAACACAAAGTTCCTGGACAGACAAGTTCTTAAACTCTATTTTTTCAGCAAATCACCCAATTTTGCAACATTATTTTTTAAATGCGGATGCTATATCTCTCCCTTGTGTCATATACTTCCCACACTGTCCAAGGAAGCTCTGCAGGAAGGATTCATTGCACCTGAGACACCCACACCACAGACATCTACAACTGAGCTAATCAGGATCCCTTTACAGACAACTGAAAGAAACAGGCACTTTCAAGGCCTGTAGCTTTTAGCCTGTTTAAATGCCTCTGCTAGGCAAGATGAATCATACTTCACTAATAGGCTGAAGAACTCTTTCAGACTTCAGATGTTTTCGACCCCTCACTGTCCTGTTTATGCACTGCAAATGTGTTACCTTATTTATCCACTACTACTAATGAGGGAGCTTATTGAGTGTGTCTCCTAAATTCTGACTGTGCTGTGTTTGATGAAACTTGCAGTCCCTGCAGTCTTCAGAAAACCATCATAAAACTTCAGAATTCTATACACAATATGCTTTAAAACATACGGAATTTTATACTATGATTGTACCATTGCATTTTTAATGAATGATTTTAAGAAATTGTGAAAGATTATGTTGATAATCTACCATAAGTAGTTTGATAGCAAAAAGGGATTTTAGCTGTATTGTGTCTTACTGCAACTGATATGGTTTTCTAAATGTTTAGGGTAAGGACTGTGTTGTAATCTACAGCCATAGTTCCATAAGTCAATTATACAAATAAATTGCATTTGTTAAAGAAATGTACAACAGAAATAAATTAATAGAAAAATCAAAGATATAGTAGAAAGTTCTGCAGAAATATTTGATATAGAACTTAAATGGCTGCTGAATCTGTAACGTTCAAACTGGAGAAGGTTGGAAAGCTAATGTCTATCTATAAAATAGGACAACAATGAATTTTAATTATAATTGCCTATACATATATTGAAACACCCTACATTAGATAAACTATTTTGAATGTGTTTTTTATAACTTCAAGTATTTTAAGTCATGAAGAGAATGATATACTGAAAAAAAAAAGCATGGTGCAATGTTTGCTAATGAGATCCTGTGCTGCATCTGCATGGATAATACGATAGTAAAAATGTCCATATTAGATGATCAGGGTGGGTGAGTCAGTCTATGGAAATGGAGCAGCACAGCTGTATGTAAATGCATATTCAGGACAAAAATAGTCTAAGGACAAGCACAGATAATTGACGTCGCATTCTTCTTCTGCGTAAATCTCTTATGGGTCATGATTATGTTGCTAAAACTGTGTAGTCAGGAGACCTGACTGGATAATCCAATATCTCCAGATTCTGAAATTGCTACCCAAAGACAATTAGATGTGCCATAATGAGTAAATGTTGTCTTTCTGTCCCAAGTATTAAGAAAGGAAACCATTGCTTCATTCTCTACAATAAGCTCTTCATACCTGCTATTTTGCTGTCAAATGGATTATTTATGCAGTTACTTATTTGTGGCAACTATAAATATTCTAAATGTAATTAAACAGTTTAAGAATGACTTTTTTCAGGGAGAAAACCTTATTATTATAGTAAACCTTGTTAAAGTATGCTCAAATAAATATATCATTATGATTATAAATATAAAAAAAAGGTTAAAGGCATATGTGGTATGAAGAAATCAGATAATTATCTTTCACCAACATTCAGTGAGATCTGCATGCTTTACTCTGATTCATGTCACTGCACCAAGCTGATATTAAGGGTAGGCATGAGGAAAAACTTTCTGATGATACAGACACTGCAACACTGCAAAAGACTGCAGGACAGCTGGAGCAGACTGCTGGCCTTTATTGTTGGAAGCTGCACAAACATCTGTCTCTATGACCTAAAATGATCCTGTACTGAGACATAAGGATAAATTAAACAAGCTTCCACTGTCTCTTCCAACCCTATAAATCTGCAATTTTCTTCATTGAAATATGTTTTTTATAACTCAAGATTTTTAGGCGGAGGAAGAAACTTTTATTGGAACTAAGACAACATATTACAAAGCTTATAAACAAGAATTATTTTACTGGACAAGGTATAGAAGAAAAGAATACTAACATTGAAATCTGTTGAAATAGTTCAGTATGTTATTGATCAGTAGGATTATTTTGGATTTTGATAAAATAATAAAATGATACTTATTTATCATTATCTGTATCACCTTATACCAGTGTTATACCAAATACGGGGTGATACCTCTCCAGACATTCAATTCTCCCAAATGAATGAATGACTATCGCAATTAAATGAATCTGAATGAAACACCAGAAAGTGTTTCAACTGAAATTGAAGACACTGAGAGAATACTTATGCTATTACTTTATTGTAAAAGTAAAAATCTGTACATAAACTTTCTTTGGTTGAGAATAAGAACTCCAGTGAATGAAAGCAACATTATTGTATCGAATTTAAGGATGTTTTTGTTACAGGTTTCTACTGAGAATATGCCACCTGTTGAATATTTCCTGCTATACTTTGGTGAAAGCTGTGATAATCAAAGATATTTATATCACATCTTTCTTCACTAGAGGAGATGGATGGTTATAAAAGCTTTTTTGCAACTATCTTTCATTTCTGAAATATGTAAGTGCAGATATATATACATGAGTGCTAAATTAATAACCTGGACAATGGCAAAAATAATAATTACTTTGTAACACTGTGTACTGTCACTATCATGGCAGCCATATGATCATCACCACACTGGGTGCCTTGTAGAGTCCATATTAACAGCACCAGATCTGGGAAACTGAATTTGATTCCCTTCTGATCATCACATTAATAAAGAATGAAATTCAATGAAAGAAAATGAACACAGCAGTGATGGAACCAGAATTGGCTTGAACATGCAAAAATATATCACCACACAGCATTTTTGCTGCCTGAAAGACTTATGATGGAGTTCCAGTTCATGAACTAAATGTAGGCAATGGACTTCAACAGGGATGGTCCATAGGCTAAGGTAATTATATTTGTGAGTATCAAAAGACAGGAAAGGGTGGGTGGGAAGTGTGGGACCTGGCATGACATAAATGAAGTGGAATAAGGGATGGATACTGTCCTGGTTTCATCTGGGACAGAGTTAATTTTCTTCATAGGAGCTGGCAAAGTGCTGTGTTCTGGATTCAGTATGAGAATAATTTTGATAACAGATGGATATTTTGGCTGGTGCTGAGTAGTGGTGACCCTAAGTCAACAGGGATTTCCAGTGTCTGATGTTCTGTCAGTGAGCAGCCACACAAGAACCTGGGAGGGAGCATGGCCAGGACAGCTGACCCAAACTGGCCAGAGGGATATTCCACACCACAGGCTACCATGCCCAGTATATAAACGGGGCGTGAAGTTTGCTGGGACTGATCTTTGCTGGGGGATGGGATAGGCATCAGCCAGCAGATGGTGAGCAAATGTATTGTGCATCACTTGTTTCTTGGGTTTTAGTCCTCTCTCCCTTTCCTTTTTTATTACAATTAATATTAGTACTTGTATTTTTATATTTTATTTTGTTTCAGTTATTGAACTCTTCTTACCTTAACCAAAGCTTTTTACTTTTTTTTTCTCAATCTCCTTCCCAGTCCACCAAGGACAGGGTCAGGGGGGTGAGTAAGTGTCTGAGTGATACTTAGTTGCTGGCTGGGGTTAGACCATGACACCTGGATGACTCAAAATTGATGTCCTTTTCCCTTTTAAATTTAAAAATGATGAGTAAAGAGTGATTCAATAGAGCAGGTACATCAAAAAGGCAAAACAAAATTTTAAAAAGTAAACTACCAATTTAAAAAGTATATCTGTGTGATTCATGGTATGAAAATCATTATGAAACACTTTATGACAGTGTTGCAATGATACCCACTTCAAAAACATTTTCAAGAATGCTGGAGAATGTTTACTAAGGTTAAAAAGATTTTTTGCAGCTCCTTAGATATGCCTTCACTTGGAAAATATGAACACATTAAAACTGATAGAGTATATATACTTAGGGGTAGTAATGGAATGCACTAACAGTGAATTTCTGTCAAATATTCTTTAAAAATAAAGGATATACATCCATCACAAGCAGGCAAGAAATAAAGAAATGAGAAAGAGGAAAGAAAGAAGGGAAGAAAACAAGGGGAAAGAGGGAAAACAGATAAAATAAAAACTTCTAAAATCAAATATATTTATGAAGTATTCATCAGAAATTGTGACCACTAGTTTCTGAAAAATATGGTCACTTTAAGGCATCTCTTTTTGAGGATCACATAGTTAAATTAGAACAAGGTATGGTGATTTGGTGTTTCTTGTGTGCAGGGGTGTTCTGATGCTGCTTCTGAGGTGAAAATAATTTAGCAGGAATTGGCAACCAGAAGACCTTCAGACTGCCTGAAGCCTTGCTAACATCATCATCTAAGACAACAGCTTCTGGTTCAAAACTGGAAGTGCTATGAAGCACTTTGTTAAAATGATTGCTCTGAATTTGAAGGGGTGACCTGATGAAGCTATGTTGCCAGTGAGATATTAGTCTCTTATAAAATCTACATTATTAAGTTTATATTAGATAAATAATAAAGATAAAATATAAAATATTTTATATGTGTGTGTGTGTATTTACAAATGCATTTATAGACATTACACAAAATATTTTAAAATTATAATTAAATATAAAAAATAACTTTCAAATATGCAAATAAATACCACTGACTTAATCCCCAGTTACTTCGGGCAATTTTACTCAAACTAAGTGCCATTTATCTGATTTAGAGGTTTAAAATATAATTGTTCAAAAGGGCACTAATATGCTAAGAGGAAAACCTGACATAAAAAGGGTTTTGAAAATTTGAAAATTTGTGACAGTTTATAAACATTTCAACACTTAGAAACTCTTGGAATGTTGCTTTCGATGTCTCTAAAAATTCAGCAATGGTAAAAGTTTCTGATGTTATTCCTTCAATACTGAAGCTGCAATTATATTTCATATTAATTTTTATCAACCACATTAAAAAAAAGAATTTATATTGAAGTATAATGATGATAGGATATATGAGGCTGCTTTGTAATTTCATTATTTCAGCATTTATTGTTACTTTGAAGGAAACTACATTTGAAATTAAAAAAAATCTGTTCATTGCAGAATTATAGATTTATCTCTATTTTCTCTACTTCTGAAAGCCATGCCTGTAAATACTATTTTAAATCTTTTACTTCCCTGAGTTTCTTGATAGATCATAGACTATTTTGTTTTTTTAGCCATTGATACTTAGCAAAATACAATACCTTTGTGAGAAGTGCTCATGTTGGTGACTCCTTGCAGTTGTTTAGACCCCTGAAAGACAGGCTATCACATCTCCAATAATTATATGTGATTTTATAAAAGTGACTGACTTTTTGACTTCCTGTATTCCTTTCTTTTATGAAATGTAAATAACATAAGTTGTGTCACTTAAAGCACCTATAACAACTGGAGAAGAGCAATTCAGAGGTAAGGTGAAGCTTTCTTAATTGTCTGTAACAGGCCTAATTAGAAGGTCCAGATAAGGGGTTTTTTTCATCTATTCTGAGCAATAATAGTCTATCTAGAAACACTAGCTAATTCTTGTAGTCGTATGTCCAGCAACAGTAGAATTAGTGCCCTGAACTCTGCAAGTCTATCACACTGCAGACATCTCCAGAAGAATCAAAACCAATATAAATCACTTCTGAAACTGTTAAGAAAGCCAAGGACGAGATGCTCTGATGACTCTTTTAAAGCTTGGAACTGAGAAATTATTGGCTCAAAATGTACAAAATGCTGACTTTTGGCCAAGTACTGCACAGTAAGTTTACTTTTTGGCATGCTACAATCAACTCAGAGAAAGTACAAGGTGAACATAAAGAAAAGGTTGAGGTAAAACAAGGGCAGGAAAAATAAACAGTTAGGACTGAGAAAAAAAAATCTGTAAAGTTCAAGATGTAGTGGAAATTTTATTCTTTAATGGAAAGACTTAATGTTAGAAAAGCCTTTGTTTTGTCAAATTTACCAGATCGTACTTAGTGACAGACCTGAGTTTTATGCTTTTTAGCTGTGTGAATAGACATACTCCCTAGGATTTTAATTAAAATTATATTGATTTTCAGTGCTATGTTTCAATAAGTTTCTATTGTTTGATACCACGGTGTCAGTGGACATCAGAAGTGCTAATGTGTTTATTCTGAAAACAAGCACATAAGAGATACCTGATCCCTGACAAGGCAGAAAAGTTCACACAACAGTCTGGAATAGAGCTGGGAGAGCAAATTACTGTTTTGCTTAAAGTGAATGGAAATGATTCTATATTCCAGATAAAATGGACCTATTAGAAAAAAATTGAAATTTAATGATAATTGCACTACTCAAATAAATGGACAAAAATGAGTAAGATTGAAAAATTGTGGACTGTATGACTTAAATATCTTAAAATATGATGCAACCATAATTATAACAAAGACTCCCTTGATTTTACTGGTTTTTAAAAGACATCTCTGATGTATCTTGTGTTAAAAATTCACCACAATACAAATATAACTCTCAGTTGTCGTGCTATCATATTTTTTATTTTGGGAATACACACAAAGAATATATGTACTTCATGAATATTTTTTCATTTTATGTAAATGGAAAAGATGTGCTTCAAACTCTAGTTACATGTTTGTTTTTTTTGATATATTCCTAAGGATTGGTCTTGATGAACTTGATTTCAGAAATACGAATGGTCTTCGAGCTATAAATATCATCTGTTAAATTTTAAGTCTTCCATTGTACCTTACAAGCAAGAAATGGACTTAAAGACATCTGCATAGTCACATCCAGAGGGTTGTTGATCCATGTCCAGATCGGCCTCTAAGGGGTCCATATTGTGGCTAGCACTGTTCAATGTCTTCAGCAGTGAAACAGACATTGTGGTTGAGTGCAGGCTCATCAAGAGTGCAGGTAACACCCAGCTGAGTGATGTGGCTGACATGCCTGAGGGACAGGATTCCATCCAGAAGGACCCTAACAGCCTTGAGACAGTGACAAATTGGGAAACTCATGAGGTTCAACAAGGCCAAGCGCCAGGTGCTTCACATGGCTTGGGGCAACCTCCCATCATCAATACAGGCTGGGGATGATGGGACTGAGAACAGCCCTGCTGAGAAGGACTTGGGGGTACTGGTGGATGAGAGGCTGGACATGACCTAGCAATGTTCCCTTGCAGCACAGAAAGCCAGCTCTGTCCTGGGCTGCATCCAAAGTGTGACCAGCAGAACGAGGGAGATAATTCTGACTCTGCTCTGTTTTTGTGAGACCCCACCTGGAGAGCTGCATCCAGCTCTGGTGTCTTCAGAGCAGGAAAACCACAGCTCTGCTGGAGTAGAGCCAAAGGAGGGCCACAAAACCCATCAGAGAGCTGGAACACATCTCCTCTGAAGCAAGGCTGAGTAATGGGGGGTGTTCAGACTGGAGAAGGGAAGGCTCAGTGTAGACCTTTTTACAGCCTTTTAGTACTTAGAGGGCTTGTAAGAAAGAAGAGGACAAACTTTTTAGCAGGGCCTATTGTGATAGGACAAGGGGTAATGGTTTTACACTGAGAGAGGGTATATTTAGATAAGATATAAGGAGGAAATTTTTTATGATGAGAGTGGTGAAACAATGGAGCTGGCTGCCTAGGATGTTGTAGAAATTCCTTCCCTGGAAACATGCAAGGTCATGTCAAATGGGACACTGAGCAACCTGATCTAGCTGAATGCATCTCTGCCCACAGCACATGGGCATTGGACTTGGCAGTCTAAAAATTCCTTCCAACCCAAGCTATTCTATGATTTTATGGTTCTATGATTCTATGACTAAAATAGTCATATAAATATAAAAATGTATATATGGCAAGATATAGAGGTGTGACTATGATTTAATTTTTCTTTTTATTTAGTGAGTTCCCATTTGACACAATTAACATTGATAAAGGATAGCATAACACTAACACTGTCAAAGTGGAAATATAATCTTCTTTAAAACTGACTTTAATTAAAACACCTAATTTGAATAGAAACCTGGCCTTACAGTGCATTCCTTTTAAAGACAGGATGATTATTGGCCTGACTCATTCAGTCTTGCATCTACATACAACCCCACATGTGTTCTCAGATATCACAGGGTGCCTGATGTACACACAAATGCAGAGATGACTAAAATTTGAGAAGAAGGAGCCACTCCTGCTACTTTGAGGAAGCTGCATTTCAGCAGACGTTCATAAAAGAAATGCTACTACGTTCTTCACTCATTATTGCAAAAGTGTTGTCAAGCATAAGCAGAAAAACAGGGGCTATTAAATTCATATTTAGTGTTATATGACTCCCAGGCAATACGAGAACAGAAATATTTGAGCTTCTTTGATATACTGCAGTTCACACATCTTGCCTCCTTGCAAGTCAAGGAGATTTGGGTTGTATGCTGTTTTCTTTGAGTCAGTTCTCCAGTATTTGCCTAATGTTAGTGTGTAATTTCACTGTGACGACTGTGAGGTCACTGTGCCTCAGAGACTAGTGAAAGTGGACAAGACTAAAGTCTGTTCCCAGGTCTTCAGGTGGATGTTGAAATGAGCCAAAGCTGTACAAGGAAAGAAGAAAAAACATTTAGTATTCAGAAGAATGAACAAATATACAAGTCCAGCACTGGATGACGGTCTTGTACCATGTTTGCATATCCCAGGATTTTTCGGTCTGTGTGTCATGTTAGGACATGATAGGAAGATACATGTAAGAAGTACATATTGCATCAGTGGAAAAACTTTAGAATGGCCTAGATTTAAATTATTATTTATGCATCGGTCTATTTCTTGTCTAACTTAATAAGCATTGAAGAGATTTTCATTGTTATTTATCTCTTCCAGTATGTACAAATTTCTTACTGAAATAAAATCAAAGCTTAAAAACCTACTATACAGGTCAGAAAGAGTGACAAAATTTAGCCCCACGTTTTTAAATATGTATCATTTTTTAGAGGCAAGACTTAAAGGCAGGAAAATTTACTGTTTTAATGGGTTGCTTGACACCACAAGGCTTGGTAAAGCAATTAACAACATATGAAGCATAGAAAAAATGCACACAATTAGGAAGACAAACAATAGAAAAAAGACTGTCTCCTCTGGAGAAAAGTAAGCTGTAATTTCCCTGCTACCTGAGTTTGGTTCATTACTGAAGGGAGTGCTGAAGGTCTCCCTAATGAAGGAAAATCATTAGACTGTAAGGAAAATATATAATACTACATCTACTCCATTAAGGATGGCAGCCATAATTCTTTTAAACATAAAGGTTTAGCTCAAACCTTACTTTAACTCTATCTAGAAAACATAATCCTACCCCTTCTTAAAAGCCTGGGTGAAAATTAGCAGACTAAGCACACTTCAGCTTGGTAATGCTTTAGAAAGACCAAATCCAAATTAAGAGAGAGAAATCAAAATCACAGGATGAACATAATATCCTTAACACTGTGTTTGCTATAATTTATTCCATGACAAACTAGAGTCTATTCCAGATTGTTCTGTGGAGAGTTAGTTCAGTAAACTTCAGATCAGATCCTTCTTACATAACAGTCTTACAGCCACAATATATTTAGGTGTGCACCTCTACTTACAATGTCCTCATATTATACCAATTCTGTATTTTATAATTTAGTAAAATAATTTTTTACAGTACTGTGCATCCCAGACCTGTGTTCAGACAGTGGACTGTCTTAATTTGATTTGCAGATTCAGTGATGGATTCCGCAAATGGAGATCTCTCTTTTTAAGTGTTTCCTGTGAGGAGCAATACCTCTGATAGTTAGTACAGTATCCTAATGGAGTATCAAGTATTGACTAAATTTGTATTTCCAACCAATTAATTTGGTATCAAAATATTACTCTTCTGAACACTTTCTGAGCCAACTTATACCATGAACTGGGTTGTTGATGTTAGCAAGATTGTATGTACAATATAACAATACAATATTTTTGTGATGATGAGCTGATCCTATAAGAGTTATTTAGTAAGAAAGTTCTACTTGAATGAGGTATGAATACTTCCTTGAATTTCAGTACAGGTCAAATTCATACTGACACTAGAATTGTCTTCCATAAAAATGGAATTTTAAATCAAGTTCTTGAACTGGGAATATGCTGTAAAAATAGAATGACCCATGTTTTTATCACCTTTAAAATATTTTCTTCATTATTTTTGAATGCTTTGTAAGATGATTGTTTTCTTGTTCTTTCAATTTTTTTTTCCTCTTAAGAATAGATCCATCTTGGAAGTTTATCTCTTATGTTGAATTCTATCCTTTTTAATTAGAGGACATAAACAATTGCCTTTTTAGTCTTTGCAGTTCTTTGAACTGCCTTTGAATCAAGATCAGAGACTACAATAAAAAAAACTTCCTACTGCATGGTTTTATATCATTCTATGTGAGATACTTAACATGTTGAAAAACTTAATGTTATTCAATATTTGTTGCACTAAAAAGAGGCAAATGTAGGAGTTTGCTGTCACTTCTTTTCACGTACTTTGCCGGAGCAAAAATAAATTTTCAGGAACAAACATAATTTACAAAAACAATGTTTTGAAGAAGGGAAAACAGTATTATTTTATTATTTCCTCTCATTGTTCAAAGCAAATAATATGTGTACAGCAAAAAATAGGGAAAATGTTGCCCGCGAAACGGGCATGTCGAAACGAACCAGCTGCAGCCGCAGCCTGGTTTAGGACCCTCTGTGAGTGCTCTGCTAACTGACCACAGGGGGATGTAAGGGGATCACCAAGACAATTAACCATGAGTTGGGCAGGTTCGCTGCCACAAAGGAGAGCGGTTAGTGCTTCGTCTTGGAGAGCAGCATCCAGTGATTGTCATGACACAGTCGTGACAAAGACGAGAGAGAAAAGCAGAGGATGAAAACGTGGTCAGCTTAATATCCATGCAAAAAATGCTGCCCTAAGTGTCACGTCCTCCTGATTTAATTCTTGGTTCTACCCTCTGTAATGTTTTGTTTCTACAGCATCAAATATTCTATGACAAATAAAAACATGGCTAAGAACAGCTGGGAAAACCATTGTGCATAAAAACCCCTAGTGGTGCCTTCAAAAGTCCTCATTTTTCAATAAACTAGTGCTATCATGCTCAACAAACTTGGTATTTAAAAAAACAAAAACAAAAAACAAACACTCACTAGGTTAATAATTAAGATTGTTCCTTCTTTGGTGCCCTCCATGTGATCTGAGTATTATGCTTTCCAAAGCTTGAGTAAAACCATTGAGGCAGGGCATCCATGACAATATTTTCAGAGGTTCCTATCTGAAGTTTCTTGAATCAGAATTACTAAATAATTATTATTTATTAAACCATTGTTATTATTATTGTTTTTATTATTATTTCATTATTTCGATATGTCATTGGTAATTTTGAATAGCATCAGGAGTACATTGAGTAATTGCATCCCCAACAGCCACTGACAAATTACATATTCCACATGAAAAAGGTCTGAGTATTGCTTTATTGATTTTTTATTTTTTTTTTAGCATTGACCATGGACATTTTCCTTTTTGAACTGGAAAGCTGGTACATGTAGCCAGCAGACCAATCTATCCTACTGTATGCTTAAGTGCTAAAATAATAGGTCCTACTAGAACTTCTTTAAATGAGAATCAACAGGTTTGGGTGAATAGACTGTTGCTACCTGTTGTGGGCAGTAATTTATTGGTAATTTGTGAGAAAGTTGTAAAATACTTACTTTCATGTATTTTTTCTTATTTATAGCTAAAGTAGGTGTCAAAAAGTTCTATTCTCTGGTTTTAAGGATTGAGAATGCATGACATGAGATTAACAGCAAAAGGAGACAAAGTGCATCAGATAACACAACCTTATCTTTTTCATAAAAATCATAAAATGCCTTCCTGTCCTTCATTGAAAAATCCATTCCTTAGAGATGTAATTATATGTAGCACTGGGGGTCACATCTCAGCTGATGTTCTACAGTTGCTGGTATATTTGTCTGAGTCCCCTGACACACCTGAATATCTGCTATTTTGACTTATTTTAGGAGGAGTGATTCTCAGACAAGATAAAAAGAGATGGAACTGTCAGCTGAACCTGCTGACAATCACAGGCAGGTCCACCATGGGTCATCTGGCTTGGCAGGAGTGCAGCTCAGTGGTGAGAGGAGCCCATCACTCTGGTGCAGTAGGTCCTAGAATGACCAATGTCACACTGGGTTGTTTCTTATTGTGAATCTGTGTTCTTTTAGTCTCTCCAACGTGCCGTGGACTCTAGACCTCCATGATTGCAATGTCATGCCTTAGGGTATAGTAAGCTCTCAGAATGAAAAAAAAAAAAAAGGAGTGAGTAGAGTGCTTTTTATTTTCTAACTCTCTGTTTTTATAGTAATTTTTTTTCTTAGGACATGCAACAGACATAGCCTGAGCATATCTGGACCCTCCTGCTCCCACGTTAAAGGAAGCAGGGACAACCTAACAGCTGATCTATAATCTTTGTCTTGGGTTCATCATTTTCATATTAGATATCTAGAACTTAGGCTTTTAGTCTAACTCTTGTATCTCTAACAATTAAGCTTTTATACAAACTCTTACTTGTCAGCAGACAGAAAGGGAGAGAGAGAGACTTTCAAAAAGAAGGTATAACTGTCTAAGAGATGCTTAAGAGGAGGAAGACCTTCTAGAAATAGGCATCCCTCTCTGCAAAAGACACCACTTATTTGCAAACTTTTCTCCTCTGTGAAAAAGAAAAACAAAAAAAAAGTAAAAAAAATCCAGACTGAAACCAAACCACAACCCACCAATCCTACTAGTAAAACAAATAATCTCTTGGTTCTTCTCAGCATTCTTGGCAAGGAACTCAAAATACTTTTAGGAGTATGAAAGACTTTGTGATGAGTCTGGACATTGTTATTTTAAGCATTCTCTTAAAACTTTAAAGTCCTGATATAGCATACATATTTTGTAAGAACATGGTGTTTTTCTTGGGGATGGGCTGTGCTGAGCCAGGAATTGGACTTGATGATCCTTGTGGATCCCTTCCAACTCAGCACATTCTGTGATTCTGTTTCTATGATTCTTTTTACAGAGATGCTTGTACTGAGATAGAAGACCTTGAAGTGTTGTCAATTTTACCAAAAGTATCTTACAGCATGTCACTATAATTTCTTCTTGGTCTTTTTGGTATTTAACAAAAAATGGGATTTATTTAAGCTTTTTACTTGTTTTGTTTTGTTTTTTTTCATAATTTAATATTGCATAATTCTTTTTTTCTGTTATTTATCTAATGTAATAGATGCTAACAAGAAAAATTCAGTAACATTCATTACAGAGAAAGCCTTGGGTTCTTTTTTATTCCATGCTTATTTTGGGAAATGGATACCTATTTATTAGACTTATTTTGACAGCTAGGCTGTTAACATGTAAATTTTGTACAAGAATGTTCTCTTGGTGATGCATGTACAATAACAAAAAGAAAAGAAGCCTTATAAAATGAGAGTAAGTAAAAGTAATGCAAATCACTCTATTGTTCTTACATACTGATCTCTTTAAGTTTTTCACTTCTTGTAAACATCTCTTGGACTACTCTTTTTACTTCTGGGACTCTTTTCAAGTCCCAGTATTAGGTCCAAGGAAAATAAGTAAAGAAGTCTGTTTAGTTTCCATCATACTTGGCAAGTGAAAATTCTGGAGAACTGAAGGTCTGAACCAGAATAACAGCTGTATAACTCAGTTTTCTCTTTCTTTTTAGAATACAATTTATATTTCAAAGATATAAACAAAAAACTCAAAATATTGAATTCAGTAGTTTTTTGGGGGTTTTTTTCTTAATATTTTAAAGAAATGGCTTCATAAAATTGTTTAGTTTGGAAAAGGTTTTTCAGACCATGAAGTTCAACTGTTAACTCAGGTCTGCCAAATCCACCACTAAACCATGTCCTTAAGTGCCACATCTACATGTCTTTAAAATACCTCCAGGGATGGTGACTCAACCACGTCCCCAGGCAGCCTGTTCCAATTCTTGTCTACCATTTCTGTGGAAAAGTTTTCCTAATATCCAATGTAAACCTTCCCTGGCACAACTTGAAGTCATTTTCTCTTGTAGATGAAATATTACTCAATATTTTCACAACATTTAAATAATTCTCAAGAAAAAAAAAAAGAAAAAAAAAAGAAAAATAGCACAATAAGATCATGGACCTTATAGCAAAACTATGACACTACCTGTATTATCTCATTGTCTTTAAACAAGTGGTAGCCCTGCACAAACTACAGTGTCTCATGGGACTGCTAAGTAATACAATGTTAATAATAGAAAGACATTTTGTTATTTTGTTTTTATAATAAGAATAATTCTAAATGAGAGATACAGATTGATTTTGCTGTGCTGGTCACTGTGAAGATTAATTTTCAAAATATTTATATTTCTTTCATTTTAACTAAATCAAAACATGATTTCTGGATAAGCTGAGAGGAAGAGTAATTTAACAATTTAAATATGTTTTGAATGAACTCAATAATTGCATTGTTATTGCTGTTAACTGTGCTACTGAATTGTTTAGGCTGTACCTCATTTTGTATGAAGCTGTATTCAAACACCATGACCACAACAAGAAGAACTAAACAGCCCTCACGTGTATGCATGACATGTGCAAGTCTTTAGAGTAAGAGGGATTTTATCTTTTATTGTCATGCAGCAGAGTAATTGCTTTATGTCTTGGCTGTGCCAACCACTCTGCCTCTCATCTGATTTTCTTCATGTTATTATGATGGAATGTGAACCAAGACTTCCTTGTTTTACTGCTTTTAAGTACTAGTCTCAGACACTAATATCTGCTTCTGTTGTTCTAGCCTTTAATTTAGTCTACTGTACAGGAAGTGGCCTATTTAATGTCCTCTCCCTTTTAGTTGACTAAACCTAGCTTGAAATTTCTAAAAGGAAACAGCTGCCCTTTGGTAAAACAAAAAAATCACTGGGCACATTCCCCTGTCCTTCCTGGGACTGAGGACGAGGATGGGTTGTTAAACCAGAAACAGACTTTTATTGTGCTAGCAGGTGGCTATGCCACAACCTTTCATCCGTGCAAGATCCACGTGTCATCTTTGTCTAAGACTTGGTTTCATTCATGAAAGATAAAGTCGTAGCACAGCTGACCCCACAAGTTGAAATTCTTAAAGTTCCTGGGGAAAAAAATTTAAAATCGGAGTGAAAGGTCATAAAATGTAGTCCGGAGTTTGATTCTTCAGTAGTCTTCTCTCTGCCCTGCCCAAACTGCACAGTATAATTTCCAGAAAAAATTGTTCTTGTCTTTCTTATGAGCCAGGGTGCATAACAGAAAACTGCAGGGGTGTAAAAGTGATCTGACAGGTCCAGTATCTCTAATGCTTGGGGAGAGACCAGAGCATCCAGCAGTAACTACTGACCTCTCCCATATTATTTCTTAATTTTGCTTTTGGGAATGCAGTCAGATCAGGTATTCTTAGATATTTTTTTTTCATTTTTTTTACTCACTATTATCACTACTTTCCAATGTAATCATCAGAATAATGAGAAATTCTTGCCATGGGGATTGAGATGAAGGTGAAAGTTTCCTTTGGGCTCCAGCAGCATGAGCTAATGCAGAAAGTGTTTTTGAGAGAGCATGCTATGGGGAGAAAAAACCTTCCAGTGATTCCCCCTCTCCTGTGGTTTGTGACTACATTGGGTGGTGCATAACCAAAATGGTCTTTCTTTGAATTGAGCTGTGCATCCATTATACTTTCTGTTAAACACAGGGCTCACCATATTGCACAAAAATTTATACATTTTGTACATTAAAATAGTTCTAATTCTTCTGTATCCAGAATATCCTTATGAGACCTTCACAAAATGTGGCTGTGCTTCTGTCAAACAAGATTTCCTGAAATAAAAGGTATCAGTTTTCTAGGAAATATGTTGGCTTCTTGCCTACTCTTTCTCAGCGACAAAGCATGCCACTGTTAATGTCCTGGCTATCTGAGACCTTCTCTCTCCCAGCAAGTGTTTCCCGTATTGAGCTGAGTCAGTATTTTGGTATCTAGGCACAGCATCTGAGAGTGGTAGCACTATTGTCATCTTTAACCACATTTTGTTAAATTATAATCATATCCTCATACACAGGATGACGTTCTTTTTATTTCTAACCTAGTATCAGTGTCAGATTTCATACAACCAGAATCCAAGGAAGCAAGTTGTCTCTACCTATATCTGTAATTCTCAGTCAGCTGCTGATAATTCAGTAAGGATATTAAGAATAATTTACTATACTATTGGGTGGTATGTCAATATGTCAATATTTGCTTCTCTGCTTGACCTGTTGATAGTGTAGTCTGATGGGCTGTGGGCAGGGACTACACCATATTTCTTACCATTGCACAGCTTTTTCTAGCACTTCTGCCACTTGCCTGAAGAATTGAAGAGATGCTGGGATGTAATGGAAAGGCAGGAGTTCCCTACACTTCTTTTTAGCATGTGGGCACAGTGAGATACTGGTGAGGAAAATTGCCCCAGTAAATCAATCTCTGGATGAATAAATATCTTTTCCCCTTAGCAGGCTGTCACAATTCTCTAAGAGATGTTTAGTTGTACTCTTTTACTCCCTTAATAAAAAAAATGAAAGTTCACTTTCTCAGCAGAGGTTGGTGAAAATGTTTGACTCTTTCTTAACCTTTAACAGGTCTAAGGATCTTTTTTGTTAATGTTGAAATTATACCATCAGTGAAATGGCAACACATAGGTATTTAGAGGAACACCTGTAATAAAATCATTCTGGGGAACAAAAGTTAAAAATGTTAAATGTAACAGGAGATACAGAAATTTTAGAGAAAACCACCAGGTATTCTTTAAAATTATAAGGACCAGTTAGGTCCTTCTTAACTGTTTGGCTACCGAAGTTTTGCATGTGTCTTTCACTACAGAGTAACTTTTCTCAAACTAGGTTTTCCTTGGTACAGGTCCTTGTGCATAACCACAGTATACTGAATATCATTAAAACTTTTTGCTGGATTGTTACTGACTATATTCTTCCAAGGGTAACATTTTTGCTACTGGACTTTTGGACCTTTCTAAGTTGTATTATTAGTATAGATGAATATCTATCCAATATTCATAGCACTTCTATCTTGTCTGGATGGCTTGGGCAGTTTAGAAATGTTGATAACTGGAAGCAATTTCTCATCAAAGACAAAGCAGAGTATTTAATAATTAAATCTTTTGAAAGAATAACAGAAATACATGGGGAGCATTCATAATTCTCAAATTCAGACACCTTATTCTGTTACTTGAACTAGCCAAATGGATACATCTAGTGCAGGAAAAAAAAAAACCAAAACCCAGAGACAAAGCAAAGACTCAAGGCATAATTGTCTTCATTTCTTAATTCTTAGTTCACACCTGGTACATTGTAGACCCAGTATTCCAGGTGATAGAGGTGATATTTCTTTTCATGTCTGTGTAGGCACATGGGGCTCTCCAGAGTGTGACTCAGGTGATTTTAAAGTAGAGCCACTCTCAACTGAGGTTTCATAGAATCGTAGAACAGTTTTGGTTGGAAGAGCTCTTAGGTTCCAACCCTCCTGCCATGGGGGATTGTTTCTGGGTGCTGAGAAATTAACCAAGGAAAATATTGCAGTAAATAAGCAGCTTTGCTCTGGCAGGTTTCACCATTCATTGTGGATATACAATCTTGTGTGCAAACTAGGCAAGGTTTGACAAGTAAAACAGCACGATGTTTTGACTTAATTTTTGGGTCTATTTACTTTTCTCCTTACTTTAAAAGAATGAAAGTGAAATTAGAGAATCTCAAAATTTTATCTCTGAGATACACTTTTTAAAAATCAAGTTAATTTGTTATTTGTGGCTTCGTTGTAACTGTGGACTGGAAAGGTGGCATGGATAATCAGAAAAATAAAAATGAAAATGTTTTTTGTGTAAGTTATTCTCCTTTCTAGCTGGAAAAGTTCAATATACAAATTTTGTACTATGCAGAGCATATGTAAAATATATTTACAAGGACTTTAGGCATAGCTACATATTCCTATGTGTTTATGTAAAACAGAAAAAAGTTCTTATAAGACCCCAAGTCATAGGTTAAAAATTTAAAGTGAAATTGTGAATAAGCATAACTATAAAATGGTTTAAAACCAGGGACAATTTCTCATCTTGCTTCCAAAGCAGAGTTTAAGTGTTCACTGAACACTTTATGAAAATGATATCAAAATGTAATGTTGACATTATATCCTGAAGGAGTATTTTAATTAATTGTATTTACACTAACAATTTGGAGACATTGAAACACATTTCAAGATGTCCCTCAGTTCAGCATTATAGTGTGTAAAATATGTATAGGCAGCGTAAAAAGGAACTGAAGTACACATTAAAGTTTTTATGCTATTACTTAAAGCTATTATGGAAAGTATCCTTCATCCACATGTAAATAACCTGCATTGCATCCAGTGGTTCTCAAGGCTGGGCAAGGGATGCATCTCTGCTAGCACAATAGCCGAAACACAATTGTCTGTCTTTGGGGTGGGCAGAAAGTTGGGAGCAGCAGCTGAAGCATTAGAGGAACTGACAAGTTGTGTTTTTATGACCTGCTTGAAACAATCTGTTTCGACATTTCAGGAATTACCACAGCTTCTGGGAAAAGCCAAAGATGTATTATGATCCCAACAAGCCAGTGCTCTGAGTTGAAGTTTAATGAAGCCACCTACTGAGAAAGCTACCATAGGGGAAGCTCTTCCCGGAGCATCGGATTAGCAAACCAGTGGAGAGCATCCAGGGAAGACAGCAGTTTCAACACCCAATATATTTGCCCTAGTTCCTATGAATTACACGCCCTACTTCTTATGAATTATGCATATTGAAAGCTCAGTAAGGAATAATCTTTACAAATTTAGTCATTAAAATGCTGAACTAGTCAGTTTATTGATCCATAAAGTATATATTTTACCCACCCTACCAGTTTAGTTTTGTAATTGAGTACTATAGTTAGACCTTAATTAGTTTACAGATTGTCATTACCATGATCTATTTACTTTTTAAGCTTCTTCTGGTTTGGTTTTAATCCATCACTATCAGTGAATTTTCAGAAAGCTTCATGATGTGATGCAGTATGTCACTTGTGTCCTTAGATAGCATGATATAAGAATGAAAACAGGCACCACGCCAGAGAACCAAGATCATTAGATGGAATTAAAGAATTTGCATGCAGTAGGTGTTAGTTTGTATTACATTAGAAAAGAAGCTCTTAACTATAACTTATTTTCAAACAATTTAGTTATATTTTCACAGACTTGTTTAAGTTTTTGGTACAATACATTATGAAGAAGTTATGAATGATTTTTATATAAACACTGTGATGATATCAGTAGGGCATTTCCAGCAAGTTAGAACTCCCAAGGCTGGGAGCAGATATATAAACTTTATGTGAAGTTTCTGAAGTGTAAGTACAGTTTGGTACTCATCAGAGCTTGCTAAGATTAGTTTGTGGACCATGAAAGGAAGTGATACATGACTACACTCCTTTTTCTTGCCTCTTTGTTTCTCACTTGTTACTGTTTTTAGAGCCAGCCCCATGTTCTACCTGGTATATGAAAACTGTATTTTTAATTTTGAATGACAATCCATATTGTTGTTTTGAGACACCTCTTTAAAAATATCTTCCCCAACACACTTCTGCTTTATTTCTTCGTCCCCTTTGTCCTATGCATCACTTTAAAAGGCACAGTGTGTACCTATTTGTTACAGATGGTGCTTCATTTTACCTTACAAGGAATTCTTTTATTCATGAAAGCATGATAACTTGCAGATATTTGGATTATTGTCAAAGGCCAGCATTTTAGGTTTGTTTGCTGTAGTGATCAGCCATTTTCTAAAAGTGGGGGAAATACAGGATTTTTATGTTGATCTCAGGCTTAATCTTTTCCTAACAAAAATCACGAGGATGTTAGAAGATTATATTTTCCTATATGGGCTACATAAATACTTAGAATTCATCTTTCACTGGCATGTGCAACTCACCCTGGGGAAGCCCTGTTTGCCAGGAAGGTTGGAATTTTTAAAATCTTAAGTGTCATATAAAGAAGTTATGAAACAGATAATGCTTTCCATAGATGAGTTCTGTTGTTTGCCAGTCAAAGGTAGCGATACATTCATCTATGAAAATTTAGTAATCTAGTAATTTGTGCAGAATACATAAAGAGGGGTAATGAGGTTCTTCAATCTACTGGAAAAACACTGGCAAGATTTTTTGAAGTATGAAGAAATTCAATGGCTTGTGAGCTGTTTTGTGTAACAGCTTCACTTGTTTGAAGATTTCAGTGATATTTCTCTATTTTTCAGTTTAAAAATTAGACTCAACCTCAACCTCAACCTCCATTAAAATCACAGGAAAAAAAATATACTGGCTTTCTTGAAAACTATAATTACAATTTATTGTAATTCTACTAAAATTCTACTAAAATGTTCCAGTATATTGTAATTTTTCCAAATCATAACTTCAAAGAAAATTTATTTAAACCATTTCCTGATATCCAGAAGTGCTGACAGTAAAAAAAAAAAAACAAAACAAAACAAAAAACAAAAAGAAAGAAAAAAATAAAGAAAAGGAAAAAGAAGGGAACAAATTGCAGCAAGAAGCACAGCAGAATTAAAAAAAAAATTCAAAATACTCTTGATTTGAAAATATGGTATAGACATACTTGTTCTTCATAATAAAATTTTAAAAACATTTACTAAATTGAAGGCATGAAATAACTGCATAAATGATACATACCTGCATGTAAATGTTAGTTTTTAAAATTACATGATTTTACTTGCTGTAATTTAGAGATGTTAGCAGTGGATTAGAATGAGATGTCAGCTTTACAATTGTAAGTAACAATCACTTTTACCATTAAAGGGTTTTTTACATTCAAAATTCCATGGCTTCATTAAAAAAAAAAAAAAAAAAAATATACAAGATGTTCACACTCTACACATATGTATATGTGATGAAATAGTTAAATAAATAACTAGAACTAATAAGATAAAGATCCTGAAGAATGGAGTATAGAGGCAAAAGATCCCCAGATTAGTTTGGTCAGACACACACAGGTTCTTAAAAGAAGCTGCCTATAAGCTTAGAAGCTTGAGCAACTGACAGGCAGAACAGGAAAAACAACATAAGACATGAAATAGCTGGGCTCTAAGTCACATTTAACACCCAGTAAATGGAAGTTTGCAGAGCTGGACCTTTGGCACCTGCAGGTTTTATCAGACATGCAGCTGTGTAGGATCCGAGCACGAGGCTGGCTGCAGGACCCGAGCATGGCGCAGGGAGCAGCTGTGACACAGCTGATGTTCAAGGCTCATGTGTTCTCCCTGGTTTTCAGCGTGCTGTGGACTTTACCCACAAGAATAAACCAATAGACTAGGTGAGGAATGACTATAGCAGCTCCTCCATGGAGTGCAAAGTTCAGGCTGGCAATGCCACACAGTCCCAGGAGGAAGTGTTTACCTAGATATAAATAAAGGAAGTGAATCAGTGACCCAGTTTTATTTGTTTTGATTTAGTGTATGGGTCCTTCTTCACAGGGTTGCTAGAACAAGACGAGTTTTAGTCATCTAAGATCATCTATTTGAGAACAGAGATTGGATTAGTTACTTCAAGGTTTCTTACACATGACCCCAGGACACTTTGAGAAATACTCTTTATCTAGTGGATTTTATGACAATACTTACCACAAGGAATAGTCTCTTCAAAATTAAAAAGGCATGCTGAAGGTGCTATAAATGTAATTTATGACCATGTTGAAAATTAAAATAGCTACTTAGACTTCAGCTGAATTAGAGGAGAAAGCATGCTTGAGCCTTTTGGTTTTGTTTTTGCCATGTACAAGATTAGGGCAGAATCTTAAGTAAGTTGGATTAGTGTCCTTGTGTAGTCTGCAAATAGGATATCTATAAATAACCTTAAGTCTTAGTTTATTTTGTATTGTAATATGTTCCAGGATTGTGAGAACAGGACCAGAGTTAGAGTATGAGGTGACCATGAGGTAAACTTTTATAAGATGCAAGAAAAATGACCCAGGGCAGTTTTTCATGCAACTAACTTTATTTCAAGGCAATTCCATAGTTTTTCTCAGGAAGAGGAGAATAGATTATATTAATTTTTATTCCAGTTGACCAGTACCATATTCTTGGAGTACACTCTGTCTGAATTTAGAAAATGGAAGTAAATTCACACACCAAAGAAAGGAAGGCATAAAAACAACTGAGAGGTATATCAGATTATTCATTTGTCATAACATCAAAAGAGCTTCAGCAGAAAGTGGAGAACAGTGGGAAGGTTAAGGATCATGCACTGTTGGGACTGTTTTGAGATGACAGCATGAAGGTTTGTTTGCTTGTTCAATGAGTTATGACCTTCAAAATGCTACAGGAATGAAGACATGCAAATGTCGAGAAAAAGGCTCTCCTCAGGAGACTGACAGTGTTAAAAATGGTTATTGCTGTTTGTCTGAGTTTCAGTGGAGAAAGGAGAAAGACAAATGTCATCACCAGATCCTTTGACTTTCTTGATTTTATTGAAATAACTTTTTTTTTTAACCAGGATTTTATATTTCTTGAAAAATATTTGCTTCATACAGGAAGAATTGCCTTGATAACCTGTTAATCTGATTTTGGATTCCAGACCTCTTTCGCCACCTCAAAAAAGAACTGGAGGAGAGAAACCCCATGAAAATCTAACTATGCAAGTGTCCACTGGGACCTAAGCACTTCACATATAGTTAATCTGAACTACTACAGATGTGAAATATGAGTTCTGAGATTTCAACTACTTCTGTATGCTATTTATCTTTTGTAAAATTTTCTGGCTAATACGGTTTTAAATGAAAAGTTCAATACTTTAAGTAATGTTGAAAAAAAAAAAAAAAGAAAGAAATAACTATTTCTCCATTATAGATAATAAATAAATGTGTTTTAGCCAAAAATGAAATGCAGTTTTGTCTCAGACTTTTTAGTCATTCATTTTTTTAGTGGTGGATGGTGTTTACTGGCAATCTCACAGACAAAAATAAACCAATCAGAAGGAATAAAAATCCTTAGAATAGAAGCTAAACCTATTGTCCAAAATGGTAGGCTGGAGAAAGTGGAATAAAGGAAGAACTAAGTCTGGAATTTACACAGAAATTTTATTACTGCTATAGAATCCATTTAGAGGAGCTGAAATCTCACTCTTGACATTGATTTCTGTTTTAGTCCCAGGCAAGCCACTAATTTTTTGTGCTTATATTTTCCTGACCAAAAGGCTGATCGGATTTTGCAGACAGTCAGTGACAATTTGGATGCTGTGGGTGAAGTTTTGTACTGCTGATGTGTGCACCAGGGTGGGACACTGCACACCGTGACCCTGCTGCTGCACAAACAACACACAAATTAATTTCTCAGTGGTAAAGGTGGAAAGAATGCAGAATTCTGTATGTTGTATTTTTCTAAAAGTCTATAGAAGTGGTAACAAAAATAGACCCAAAAGTGACAGTTCAGCCTGATCTCATGTGGGATTTTTCTGGGCACACTTTCCTGTCAGTTAGTCTTTGCAATGAAAAAGTCTGGAGGGCTTTACCAACTTCAGAAAAAATACTCGATTAATTTGAGTATACAAGGATGCAAGTAGTGACTTGAGCACATGATTTTTTAAATGCAAAGCATAAATGGGAAAGCTAAATACAATTAAGTCAGGGAAGGACTGACATAAGATTTAGCCAAAAAAGAAATTTCACTTTATGATAAAAATATTTTGACCTTTTTTTTTTTATTCTTGTCTCTGCTGCCCTTTAATTTTAAAATTTCAATTGAAGCAAAGAAACTGTTTTTCAAATTATAGTGTGTGATTCCTAGAACTGGCATATTTCTGTTCATCTGTAGTATTTAGAGATCACAAGAACATAATAGAACTGATTTAGTGATGTTAGACTTTTATGTATGCTTTCTTCCTGGCCTGCTAAAAAGTTTTGCTTCTCACCCTTCTTTGGGTACTTAAGTTCAGTGACAGTTGTTCAGTTAAGTTCAGTGGGTTGCTGTTGTTTGTTGTTGTTGTTGCAGTGACTCAAGGGTATTTCAAGTGTCATGTTGAGAGCAGTTTCACAAAGCTTCAAGGTCTGAAAAAATAGGTCACTTAAATTCAGGGTCAGTATTTGTTCATTTGTACACTCCTGAGTCACTCAATGCTGAGTTCACTGTCAGTAATTTAAAAAGGAAAAAGATAATTTCTGTTACCTGTCCCTGGTTTAGTAATTTAGCAAACAGGATTGAGTAAAAATAGGACAGTTAATCGTTTGTAGTACATTCAGCTAAGCTGTTTGTGACTGGGAATGGGCCATTTATGCTCTATCATGTCTCAGTCACTATTTGTTGTGCCCATGTTAGAGCAGCAATGGAGTTATTGCCCCACAGGTAAAATCAAACAGGCACACAGAACCCTCCGGGCTCCACCATCCCCATCAAATCACAGACTGCTTGTAAATGTAATGTAAAATGTAAAACTGGGGTGTGTGTGGGTGTGCGTATGTGTTCATCCAAAATCAAACACAATGCAGCAAATCAGAAATGCTATTTAGATGAAACATCTGTAAAGATACAAACAGGCTTCTATGGACTGAACCAGTCCCTTTGTTGCCTCCCTGCCCACAAGAAAGGTGAAGAAAGATGAAGTGATGACAACATCTGTGGATTCTTTTCAACTGAAAGAAAATTAGAACAGTCATAAGTGTCTGCAAAGTGGGAAAGATTCCCAGTATTTTTGATGCTGTGGGCTGTCTTCTTGAACTTTTCATATATTCACATAGTGCCTGACTCTGCCTCACCTGCAGTACACTGAGAAGCATCTTAGGGGAAATGCTGTACTCAGGATGGACAGTGGCAATTTATTTTGAGATGAACACTGCACTGTGAACACAGCCTGTGCTCAAGGCTCAGCACAACTAAGACTCGGGGACATGAATTGTTGTTCTCCCTCCAGAAAATGGGACACCTCTATTATATGAGGGACAGCTGCCTCTTAAATGTGCAACAGCTTGTTGCACAGATTTCTGTACATAGGTAAATGTAGGAAGTGTTAGCTGTTCCTCCCTCAGCATACAGGAAGTGCACCTTATTATCAGGATGATGGATAGATAGATAAATTAACTGTCCAATTAACTCTCTTCCACCATCATCTTCTACAGAGTATCCAGTGTTTTCTTCTATCTCCAATATCAATGACTGCATGGATCATAGCCCACATTTCCCAGGACAGTGGTATCGTCTGCCTTGTTAAGTTTATTTTGCCACCTTACTGAATATTCAAAAAACACAGGTCACTTGTGAAAATGAAACAAGACATTGCTCAAATCCAACTGTAAATACTGACAAATATTAACAGAAAAAAAAATACATAATTATTTCAAAACATCTTCCCTGACTTCTGGTGGCATTCAGTAAGATAAGGTTTTTGTGGTACTTTGTAAGTATGTGCAGTTTGTATAGCTCAATAAGTTTATAACAAATATGGTATACAAAGCTGATTGGAAAATATTACAATTTCACTCTTTGTTCTCCATATCTCATTCTTCCATCATTTAGAAGACAATCTCATTTAAAACTATAACCCTGAGTCCCTAAATGTAACATTAAACAGTGCAGTAAGCTATACTCTAACAAAAACTGGAGATGTTTCCATTCCCACTGTCTGTGAGACCTCACATTTATTGTGATCATTGATACATTCCTTTTGTTCTTGCCATGAGAGAATGCATTAGATGTTTTGAACTGTGTATTTACTACATCATATCTGTGCCTCCAATCAAATGGATTTTTACTTCCTGTCACAATAAAATTGTGCCAATTGAATGCAATTGAAAAATGAAGAAGTACTAAATTAGAACTATTATGTGACTTTAGTAATTTTCTTCATTGTCTCTTCTGCAATATGAGATATTTTATCCTCCAGCAAATTTTCAAGTAATTATTTTGGATACTAAAAAAAGAATAAAAAATTATTGTAATTTTTTGTTCATTTGTTTTGTTTTTCTTTGGAGAAATGAATAATAGAATAAATTATTAGAATAATTAGAATAAATAGATGAATAAATAGATGAAGAATAGTTCCTGGAAACTTCAGGGGAAATCCATATATTCAAATCCTGGATAATAATTGCAGTTCAAGAATATATTGCAGGCTTATTTTTGGAAAAGGTTCAAAAGTTATTTAAGAGACCCACACCTTTGAATATACTGGTTATCTTTGACTATGTATATATATATATATATATATATATATATATATATATATATATATATATGGTATCAATAAAGCAGATTGTTCTAATGGCAATTTTCTTTGTAGTAGTCCCACTATGATGTTATACATACTAAAAAAGCATAAATTCATTATAATCTGAGTTTATCATGGTTATTCACCTTTTACAATCCTCTGTCTTTTTTCTAAAAAAACATTCAGAGTCTTTGCCTTGTAGTTTCAGAATATGAGCACAAGTACAGCTCAGATCTTTCCAGGGCTAAAGTCTCAGGTACATTTTAATAAAAGATGATGGCCAGCTTTGTCATAACTTTTTGGGATGACTGTCTTTCAGATCTTCAAGAAGTCCATAAACTGAAGCTGAATGAATTCCTTGTCAGTGTAAAAGTAATCTGTATCAAGGAAGTATAGTAGAATAATGATCTAAAACAATATTAGTTTTAATTCATGCATGAAACTGACCTGGTGGCTCCTAAAAGATGAGCTGTGACTAGACTAATTTTCTTTCAAGTAGATTAAAAATGAGACCTTATAAATATCTAGTTAATAAATTCATGCTAAAATTATTATCCTGATTAATTGCCCAAATGGGATAGATTATTCCAATTAAGTCTTCAAATATGTTACAGGAAAAAAAATAATATCACACCTCATAGAAACAATATTCCTTTACTGAGGTTTTTTTTTTTTACATTCCATAGTTCATAAAAGTACAGTAATTATATTTTTTGCTTTCAATTTATATATGCAGATAAAAGGCTACACTCTGTTTCATTTATATGGTCATATGTGAAACTAACAAACAGTGAGGCAGGACTTTCCTAATCAAGATCTGAGACAGGTGCTTCTTGCTACTAAAGGAAAAATCACATATTTTCATCCTCTCCACTTTTTTATGTTTCACTCTTCAAGGAATTCAGTGTTTTGAAACTGAAAGATAGTTTTTGATATGAGATGGCTTTTCAAGGAAAGGGTAGCTTTACACTTTTGGCACCTAGTGGTGCCCCATGTACACACCCTACCAAGACCAATTGCTAAAAAGGCTTTAATTAGGTGATGTGTGATAGGTGCTCACTCCCCAGTTCTTCCTCATGACAAGGTCAACACTTAAGGGTGAATTTTCTCTCAGTTATTAATTATATACGGAGAACCTTATAAACACAAGCTGAACTGTATTTATGATACCATCTGAGAAAATATTATTATCACAATACTTGTACAGTATTGGTAGAAAGGTTATGATAGGCTGATTAAATTAATGAAGGAGATTCCCTGGAAAACAACTTCCAAGAAAACTCATGTTATTTTAGAGGCAGTCAATTGCCTAGATATATGTGTATATATATTTCCTTTCTATAATTTACAAAAACATTCTGCTGAAATGGCTGGAATTAAATGCTGAAAAATGAGGAAAGGCTGAGAGAACTAGGTTTGTTCAGCCTTGTGAAGAGAAGGCTTAGGGGAGATCTTATCACCATGTTCCAGTACTTAAAGTGTATCTACAAAGAAGATGGAGACTCCGCTTTTACAGGGAATCCCATGGCAAAGGCCAGGTGTAAAGGAGTACTAATTATTCCTGGGAAGATTTCACTTAGGCAAAGAGGAAAATTTTTTACAATAAGAGCAATCAGCAATTAATCTCCCCAGAGAAGTAGTAGGTGCTCCAACACAGAACAGTTTTAATTCATCTGGAGAAGGTGCTAGACCTTGAGTTATTTTCCAAACTGCTATTCTTTGATTCTATGACTGAAAGTCAGTGTGGAAAATAAATTGTTTGTAGACCTTAGTTACAATACAAATACTGAGATGCTGGAGACCTTTGGCCATTTTACTGTCTTGGTAACTAGTCTACCTGAAAATTGGTCATGCTAATAATGTTGCAGTTTGTATGCTTGGATTTTTTTTAATTGATTGAAATCCAGCATTGCCAGATAATTATGAAAGAGGTCTGAATATCACAGAAGAAGGTTTCTTTTTTTTTTTCTCTGATACAGCCCTCTAATAAAATTTCTGATTTCATTTCTTTCATTCAAAGTAGGTAGTGCTTCTTTCCTAAGGCAGGATAATGCTTTCATCATGATGGGTTTATGAGCAAGGCATTATTCAGCATAATGATATCACTGTCTAACTTAAATGTGCTGTTCATTTGCAATTCTTAAACTGTACAGAAAATCTGTCTTAATCTGTTGTAAATCTAACTTAAAAGAGTTAGAAGTCATGCAAAACCAAGGGGAAAAAGAAGAACATTTTATGGCTCCGATTCTGTCATTAACAACTTTACACCAGTAAATAGTGTAAGTCCTTACATTAGTGGGTCTATTTTAAATATAAAAAAGTTGTTCTCAGTGTTGGAAAAGGTAACTGCTCTTCTGCTCCTGCTTTCTTTTCAATGTTTTTATTCAGATAAATTGTGGTGAGTTTAATGCCAGAATCATAAGAGAAGAAAACACAATATGAGACATGTAACTATCTAGAGCAGTCATGGCAGTCATTTTTGTGAATTATTCAAGCTACTGATGGTATACCACAATGCCTGTTGCTACTGAACTGGAAACAAAACCAATCATGTACAATATGTATATTAATATGTACAGTGTGAAGAGAAAGCAGATGGCAGGGATGCATAAAACTTTAATGTTCTCCAATCTGTTTACTTATATTAATCAGCTATTATAATCATCACCCACTGGGTGCTTTGTTTACAAGGGGAAGCGCTGGTGTGATCAAGAAGAAGAAAATCGCAAGAAATATGTCAGATCCAAAATCTGGTAATTAGAACCAGAAAGCTACTGTGTGCTTCAGAGCATTAGGGCAGACCAGGAGACACCATGAAGAGTTTGCATTCACTCAGGACTGCATTCACTCACAGCACCACGGAGGTGAAAGCTGCCAGCACAGATTTAGCAGGTGACACATATGGAGAGATGCTATATTAGCACTGGCCTGTGTGGCTCACACTTCTACACCCCTTGAAGTGCTAGCACAAGCTTCTTCTCAAGATGCAGCATGTTTTTGTCTCAGTTCTTATTTCCTCCATGTAGTACTTAGATGTTTCTAGCAAAAACTGCAAGATGTAATATTCGATATGATTTCTATGGCTAAAATGTGACTTGCATAGAGGAAGTGGTTTTTGGGGGGGTTCTTTTTGATGTACTCAAAATCAAGTGGTCAATTCATAATTCAGATGAAAGGATCTGTCTTCCAATGCTGAAGGTGAAAGAACCATGCTAAAAATTAAGCCCTTCTGAGATTTAAAACATTAATTTTTGTACAAACCTTCAAAAGCCCAATATGGACTTTTGAAGACAACTGACTTACTCTGGACATGATCATGATGAATAGGGTAGAGGAAGTCTTCAAATAGATTATAGGACATAACAAGTGTATATGATATTGTAAATGGCACATTTATTTTAGATTTGCATGCCCTGCTCTGATTCTCAATTGTTTTTTATGATGCAGTAGGATTTCATTTGTCTCAGGCTTGCTGTAGAAGATGTCCAAAAAACCAAAATTATACTGGTCGTGGGAAAGACAATTACTGCTGTCCAAATAATAATATTTTCATGACAGATGGCATTTTTTATTCAGTTAAAATAAAAAAAAAAGGAGGGAGAATGATGGGGATGATTTTTTAATATTTTAAAATGCTGCACAGAAACTGCTTTTTTACTAAACATGATTTACAAACTGAGTCTTTGACACTTAATAATAGAAATGTTTAGGAAAAATTCTCTCTGAGAGGAAGAAAGTGGTGTAAAGGAAAAAAATTCTTGCTAATCAAGTTGTTCAGGGCCCCACAAATTCACTTCCTTGTCCAAAGTTAATAGAAGCTCCTTCTTTCTCTTCAGTAAGCAAAAGGAAATGTACCTGCTAGGGACTTTGACCCAGATTTTGTCATTCTTGAGTTAAGGAGATCCTAGTGTATAATTAAAAGTGAAGTAGCTAATAAATTATGAAGGAAATAATCTTGTTACAGAAACAATCACCTGAGATGTGTCTGCTGCTCTGCAATCCACTGTGCTGTGGGCTGCAAAATTATCTGATGGGAATGAGGATATGCATCCGGGGAAGGACCAATGACAAAACTAATCTTTGAAAGTCATTCTGGGAGGGATATTCCAATTTTCCTCCTACACAGATTATTTCAGGAACATTGTCTATGTCATTATTTCCTCCTCTGTAAAGTGGGTAAAATAACAATTACCTTTGAGAAGTAATTCCAGTTAGTAATAATGTCGACAATAGCTTCAAGGTGCATGTCTAATACAGGTATTTATTTAAGAAATGAATATTAATCCTTGAACTTGAACAAAGGACTAAAAGTCTGTGGGATAACAAACAAGTCAGTGACTGTGGTTAGATCCCTGCAATTGATGAGGAATTGTGACCCAGGCTGAGGCACAGTTCTTCACAGCCAAATCTCCCAGCAGCAAAACAGGAGTGAATAGAAGATTTTGAATTAATTTCCTCTGTCAGTCTATATTCATTTTCTAGAATGTGTTCCCTCACCTGAAAGGCATCAGTGTTCCTCTTCCCTAAAACTGTAGGGTTTAGAAATGGAATGATGATAATGGCTCATTAGGCTGTTTCTGTTATGTAACACTCCTATGCCTCCTTTTATTTGACTTTTTTTTTTTTTTTTTTTTTTAACTTGGGTAAAGGATAGTGTTTTTGTTTGATTTTTATACCAGATTCCACGGAGGGAAGAGATTAGCACCTCCAATGTATGAAGGTATCTTATCCTCAGATGACTAATGTTGAAGGGCCAGGTAGAAATGCCTGCTGGAAAGCAGAAAAGTTTTTCAAACATCATTTTGAGAAGTGGATTTATACTACCATTCAGATACAAGTCCTACAAATTAGCTATTTCATTTTTCTGTAATTTCCAGGAATCTACATGTTCTTTTATGTTTCAATTATAGCTGGTTGCATTAACACCTAAATTTATGGCAAATTATATTTGAAAGGCTTCTTGTTTATCATTATATTTAAAGTTCATTGTGGATTCAAGTGTGTGTACCCAAGTGGCAGGTCAGCTGAGGTAACTCTTGTGACTCCTATCTTAGCAAATGTAGTTCAGGAATTAACCAGAGGAGCTGAAAGCCAAACTCAAACCTGAGCATTTAGCTCATGCATGCCATGAGACACACACAAAAAGATTGGCAGAACCTTCTCAGATAAGCTTCAACAAATATGATGGAGTAGCAGAAATACCAAACCTGCCAGTGCCAGCTGAATGATGGCAAGTTTGATACAGACCACTACAAATCATGCATAACGCTTACAAACCCCTCAGTCAAACAGAAAGAAGAAAATCCTAATATTTTTGTTATACCATTTGACCTTTCCTGACACTAAACAAACCAAACAAGCCTTGGGAAGTGACTGAAGAACATCAGTTTGTTTACATGAAGATTCCTTGATAACAAAAAATTTATTCTATCCTTGCTTGACTTTTTAAGTATCAGGCTGCATGTCTTTGCTTCTGTCAAGTTTATATGCTTAGAAATTTTTGAAAGGTTGAATCACAAAACATTTTCATTGCATACACTTAAATAAAAATCTAATGCTGACCTGCCATGACAATCAGGCACAGTTTAAAAGCAACTCACAGGAAGACAAAGTTATGTTTACTTTGGGGAGTTTTTACATCTACTTTATATAAACTAAGAAAGCTGTTAAGAGCAAATGGAAATGACATGAGAGAGGTTATACCAGGCAAGACAGATTTCTTGGTTTTCCTTTCTATTTTAGTCAAAACAAATGCATTTAACCATTTAAATACAAGTCTGTTGACATAGACGTAATTGTATTAATCTTAGTTGCATAGAGGATTTAACTTAAGACAGAAAGAAATATCTTCTGTTTTCTTTGATTGTATTCTACTAGTTTGACCTGGATATCTGCCCTTGTACTAACCATATGACAAAAAAAGTAAGATATTTTAAATTTTTAATACTATATTTTGGCACACAACTTTAGAAATAGAAATGTTGGAACTATGAGTTAGTATGCATCCCACATACAGTACAACATTATTATATTCCAAAGAGGAAAAATCCAAGATGTAAAACAATGACACAGAAAGACTTATAAATCATTCAAGAACTTGTTTTATAATGACAATCAGTACCATGTGTCATAGTCTGCTTGGAAAAGGAGGTCTTTTGAAACTGAAGCATGTATGTTTTTACACACACATTTCATAAGAAATTTAATCAGTACAGATACATATAAATGAAGTACATAATGCAAAATTTAAAGTGGAAAAATAAGTGCACAAAATAATATGCTTTTACATATATAGTATTCAGCAAGTATATGGTGGATTTATGCAGAACTGCAGCAGACAATCTTTGATTCATTGAGCCTTGTGATGTCAATTTTACAGTACAGATGAAGGAGAAATCACAAATAAACTTATCCCCATATCCCAGCCTTCATTTTCTATTTTCCACTGAATTAAAGTTCAAACATTACAAAGTATAGAACAAGCAAAGGACAAGTGACCTCAGCTTTTGTGGAAAATGAGACTGGAGGAAAAGACAGGGACTGGAACATCACCAGACGGGTATTTCTTTGTATTTGTATTCTTTTGTATTACCCTATTCATCTATCAACTTTTGTTTACAGATAATTCACAAATATATAGAAACTCATTATCAACACATGAGAAGCCCAGTGTTACATTGCTTTATTAAAACAGCAAAATCATGCATCTGAAGGCAAGGAAATGCTGGAAGAGGGTTACCTGAGAAATATCAATTCAGCAGATTTTTGTGAAGGTTTCTGATTCATACAAATTATGATGTAATTTTGATTAAATGATTTTTTCTTTTTTGTCAGGGGACCCCTGTTTCATTCACAGTACAGAGTGGACGATGCTTGCTTAATGAGCAGCTGCTCAATACTGGTTTTGTTTCATTGTTCAGCATGTGTGGTCCCATTTGTTATTTGCTGGACACTAACAGTGCAGATCCCTATTGAGGACTATTACTTTCCTCACAGACTTTTCTGATTTCACTATCATCCGGGAATACATCACATAAGCCTTCAGCTTCCCTGTGATAGCGAGGATGATGTCATTCCCATCAGAGATGGAGATTTGATATGTAAAGGGATTCAAGTCCAGAATTTCTATTGCACAGGCAGCTTAAGACAACTGTGGATTCTTTATTTGTAGGCAAAAGCTTTGTAGAGCTTTAGTTAGCTCTATTTATTCAAATATATATTTCACTACCTTCTGCTATAACTGAGGACACCAAATCATTAACCTAAGTTTGTTTAGGTGACTTGAAAATCATCAAACAGCATCTTTTTGACTATGATAGTTAATGTATTTCTCTGGGACTGTATTCAGCTCCTATAAATATGAGATAGCTTTCTTTTCCTAACAGTCCATAACAATCTGTCCTTTGCCTAGCAGCTGTAGGACCTTCATGGTTAGCATCTTCCATTGCCTCTATCGTGCATAATGACTGAAATATTGAGCTGTGTCCTGGACAGTTAACATAATGTGTATTCACAATGGGGAAGGTAAATTCAGATTTCATCAGTAATCTTAGTTCTGACATGTTGACATGTGATTGCTCAGTTTTATAAGCCTTGTAATATTCCTTTACCATACCTTTCAGATATCTTAAAGTAGAACCCTCTTGACTGCTTATCACCGTTGCTTCTATGCATTTCAGTAAATCAGTGCTGCTTTAGGATTAACAGATAACAAAGGCTCTTATCCTTTTTCTAGTCTTTCTTTTAGTTCCCAGTTTAAACCTCCTTGCCTTGTTATCAGAGTGAGACAGAGAAAGCAACAATCCATAGTGGAGCTTGTTACTGAGATTTATGCGAGAACCAGCAAGATTAGTGCTTCTATCCTGTCTGTTTACTGAAGTTCCTTGCTCTGCTGCTGTGCTGTGCTCACTGGGTCTCCACTTCTTTGCTGGGAGGTCTCTGCTGGCCCTGGAAAGTTGGTCTGAAAGCTGTGTCTGTGTTGTGCAGCTGCACATAGCTACCTCATGCTACCTGCCAAGGTCCCTGGGCATTTCCCAGCAGATATCACATTTCCAGAATCCTCTCTGGTTTGCAAGATGTTTTGACCTGTCGGGTTCCTCACCTTTCCTTTTTGAGGCCCTCTTCTATTTTCTGTGGCAGCTTCTCAGAAATCCTCCTTTTTGGCATTCTCAGCACCTCTCAGGAGCTCATTTTTCTCTCCCAAATAATGTATGCACTGAAGCACAGTATGTGGTCTTTTCCCTAACTGGTGAATCCATCTCATATCTTTAATTAATATCAGAATTCAGGAGGTACTTCTCTTGTTTAGTCCAGGTGTTACCAAAATTTATGACCAGCTGGTAGTAGTGGCATCCAGGAGGCTGCAGATTTCTGCTTTAGATTTCAGAAGTTCAGTCAGGCAGTCCCTGCTCACAGATGTGCTCAATTGTGTGCCACTTGCTGGTATTCAAAATTTAAGCTGTTTTTACCTAAAATGCTAACTTATTTCTTTCTCCATTTTCTGGTACTATCAATCTCCTTGTTTTTGGGCTTCATGCTCAAACAAGCTTATTTTCTGTTTCTCATTCTCAAAGCCAGACTATGGGAAAAAGATAAACCTCAGTCTGGGGTCAGACCATGGGCAAGGTCTGTCCTAAAATGAATTATTGTGATTACATGGCATATTTGAAACAAGTTCATTCTGAAAACTGTGAGAAACTTTCCAATTACTCAGTGATACTGAAGTCAGAGACATGATTTTCTTAAAACCTAAAAGTTTCTTCCTGTTACTTATGGACTACAGTTTTTCACATTATTTTAATTTGCCTTTTGCAAGTGATGCAAACTCACATTTCCAAGATAAAACATATTTCTCTCCTTTGCAGTGGCCCTTATTCTTCCTCTCTACAGTAAAGACCATTTATTAGTTTGGGGGTTGGATTAACCCTCCCACCACCCACTGGCCGATATAAATGCTTTCCTTCACTTCATTTCCTTAAGCATTTCAATCAAACTGTGTGGTGATGAGAATGATAATGGCAGTCAAATTTCCCCTTGATATATGTCTTCAGCTCCAATTTAAATTTCAAGATGTCAAGTACAAACTTCATGCTGAAAAAATATGAATATCATCCATGCAGCAGCCTAGCACGTTTCCATTATTATTTTAAAGCATAGGGTATAGTTGTATGTGCTATTCTAGGGATGGAACATTTTGCCTAAAGTAGTTGAACTCAGTCACAGATATTTAGAGATTTCTAGGAAAAATAAGACTTGGCTAAGTCATTGTTTCAGTTCAGTTCAGTTCTGTCACTCAATAATAGTGTAAAATATTTTTATTTTCTTTCTAAATTACACCATGTCACCATTTTTGGAATGAGAGCAGCTCAGCATGCATATTATTGAGCCTATATATAATTGACAGAATATCTTTTGTACTGCATTTTCATTAATTCTAAAAAGTTTATTTGAATGTCCAGCCATTATCTGGCTCCAGAATACCCTACTACAAGTAAAAGAAATTAGTAATTTTCTGGAGTTGGGAGGGATGTTTGTACCATGGACCCTGATATATTCTGGTTCAATTGCATGCTCAGAGTTTTCATAGATGTGGTCAAGGACTATTTCATAACATGGTAAACAGAAAAATGTAGCATTTACATCAGTACAGTGTCTCCATATCCACCACAGTTTGAAAATACAAATTTGGACCAGATTACAAGGATTACAGTAGATCACTAGCATGGCAACATTGAATTCTGATATGCTAACATGTTGTTGTGGTTTGACCCACAAAAGCCTCTTGCTCACCCCTCTGCTGCAGCTGGCTGAGATAACGACTGAGAGATTGCTCACCAAATACCATCAAGGGCAGAACAGGCTCACCTTAGAGATAGAAAGTAAATTTATTGCTAACAAAATCGGAGTAGGATAATGAGAAGTAAAATGAGACCTTAAGTAGTATGAGTTGCACATGAATTGCATACTAATAACAGTCCAAAAGCTTACTACACAATTTTGGATTAGTTATTTTTAGGTCTGTTTCCATAAAAAGATTGGAACCACTTTGCTTTCGTGGAATCTAAGTCTGAAATAACCATTTAGTAGACTCCACCACCAGTCCTTAGCCCAGTTGTTGCTGAACTGTTTTCATACATGTCTTCTGTCTTTTCCCCAAGGGTACACCCTTTTCTACAAAAGAATGGTTGGTAAGTTGTTTTAGGGGTTGTTTTGCTTTGTTTTGAACCTGGTAGTTCACTGTCAGTTACTGGAATGCACAGTCACATATTTGGACTCCTGAATCCTTACCATAATGTACCAAGAAGGATTTTATTTCTAGAAGGAATAAAGACAATAACACCTGGAGACAGAGGTGTGTCTATCATCCCACAATGATTGTGGGACAAAGCTGAGAGTAAATATCCTATAAAGTTGTTACAGAGACCAACAGCAGAGAATGTAATAAGGGGTCAAAGATACAATGACATTGCCATAGAAGACTTCATGGTTTAATAGCTTTTTAAGACATGTATCTGTGTGTTTAACAGTCTTTGACAGATTTTGTTTTCTTGATTATGTACTGGAAAAAATTGTTCTTGTTCATGGAAGGATTTAAAATTTCATTGCAAAATAATGTCTTAACAGGAAGGCTTAGGGTACTCAGTTTTTCTTTGAAGAGCTGTTTATGTATTTTACAATAATTTTCCATTGGATGAAGCAAAATAGAAACCCAGGAGGATGTGGATGCTTTTCACTTAAGTAAAAACTCAGACAGACAATCACCCTCCCTTCAGCACTCTTCTTCTGGTCTCCAGAATGTCTAATAATTTTCTTCACAGTAACTTGAGAGAAGGAACAGGAAATGCTTGTTCTAGGTATAACAGTGCTAAGCTATGGTGCAATTATGACATGCTTGGTTTGAACCTGTCAGCCTATGGTTTTCAAATCTGTCTTTAACAGTGTGAATTAGTGTTTTGATTAGTATGTATATGTACATATGAGTATGTATATTTACATATGTATATATGTAAAACAGGTGCACCCTAATCTCGGATATCTACCAATTTGAATAAGATCAAGCAACCTTATTGAATCTTACTATAAATTATTTTTCTTACCATATTTTCCAGGTCAAATCCAGGCCAGTTTCTCACTTTTTCGTAGCATGTCTCAGTTTCATAGCCAGTCATTTAACAGTATAGAAGTTAGATCCAAACTGACAGTCCTGGCAGTTGTCAAAGTTAGAAACAAGATAAAGCTGGTAGCAACAAACAGAGTAATTTCAACTGTTGTTTTTTAAGTGTTTTTAAAATCTTTATAAAAATTTATCAAGGTGAAGTGGAGAGCACTCAGTTAATGCAAAATAAATTCAGTATTGATAATATTATAATACACGGTTGGCATTCTAATATTTGCTGTCATACATTGAAATTAACTGTGTTTAAAACGATGGTATAATTTTCTCTACTCCACATCTTCTGATATACTGGAGATGTTGCAAGCCCTTGAGCTTTTTGTTGCCTTCCAACCCAGTTACAAAGAAAATAAACTTTCTAGGAAATGGAAGCATTGGTGAAGTGTTAATCTATTTTAAGCCTCAGGCTATTTGAAAAATCACAGATATACCACGTGTCTACAGCTAAGAATGAAACTAGAACAGTACTGAAAATCCCATTTTGTGCACGGCCAGCAAAAACAGTAGAAAGCACAAAAGAGCATATTACCTATAAAGCATAATGTTGTGCTGTTTTACTTTCAGCCCAACACTTACATAAATGAAACATGCTTATTTTGTCAGCAGGAAATTGTTCATCTTTTTATGACTAATAAATATAGGAAAAAAAGTGGTAATTAGAACTTTCAACTACAAATTTGACAGATACATATGCATAGAAACATATGTGCATGTACAGTGAAGAAATGCTCAGGTGACATTTTTGACAACTCTTGCAGCATTAAAGGTTCCTATTGATGTCAGCATTGTGCTAGTGGTCAAACAGGAACAGGTTGCCAGAGATGCTGTGAAGTTTTCTATGCAGGTACCCAGATCCTGCCTGGACAAGACCATGACTGAACTGACCTAGTAGGTTTTGAGCAGGGAATAGGAGTAGATTATATCCAGGGGTAAATTACAGCCTAAATATTCTATAATGCTACTGTTCATTAAAATTATCACTGAAATAAAGTTGCTAATATTTTTCAAGATAAGTTAGAAAATACATTGTCCTGAATCTTGTTCTTACAGAAATTATAGAAATGTCTGACTAAAAGGATGTGCCATGTTTTCAGGCAGATGTCAAACCAGAGCACTGCTGGGTGAAAGTGTAAATAGAAATCCTTATATTTTCCTTATTTGCATCTTCCATTTTCTTTACTGCATAAAAATTTTCCTTTCTTGAGGGCCACATGGCAACAGTGTCTCTTTGGAAATGAGCCTCTTTGAAAAGACTGGCTGTAAGGAAAGATAAAATGAGAAGACAGTCCTAAGGAGATACTGGTAACTAATAATGCAAAAATGAAGTATTGTGGAGGGTTTCTTTCCTCATTCCCCTAAGAAAATGTTGATTTCAGCTGAAAACAATATTTTTTAATTAATGCAAAATTCAATTTCTTAGGTAATTGAAACCAAAACCCTTAAAGAGTTCAAACTGTTTTTCTCTTTTATTAGATTTTGGGGTCAGTTCTATATTATTGTCACCCAGTGTTCTTGAAGTATTTTCTGATATTACATCAAAAAGGAGAATTTATTGGAGCATACATTTTTTCATAAAATTATAATATTACTAGTCTATTGCCCCACAGCTCTGTAAATGTAATTTTCTACTTTCTTTTCCAGATCTCTTTCTGTCAGGGGAGTATTTTTCCTTTGGCTGATAATTAACAGTAAAATCTTTCATGTCTTTCTTCTTGGGTAGCAATGAGATACAACTCCACAGTCGCTTTCCAAGAGCAAACTAGCAGTCCTGTTGTTTAATATTTTTCCCCTAGTTGAGGCATTTTCACAATGATTTTGATATATTTCTGATACTGATCTTAAAGGAATGTTGCCTTTATGTCTTATCTCTTGGTACAGTATTAGCCAAAGTTCCTCCTTTTTGGAGGTGGAATGAATGAAAATTTGATCTAAAAATATCAGATAAAAAGACCCCATCTAATTTTGTAGCAGCCTTAATGTATCACTTCAACCCATTTAGTCACTGTGATCATTTTTCCTATGTAAATGGAAAAGTATGACACAGTAAATAAAATTTTTACTTGAGCAGTTCTGTGCCAGGTAGTATGTCCCGATACCCAAGTCCAATGTGTTTTTAAACTTTCAAAATCAAAGCTTTATGTTGCATCACAGTAAATCAGGAAGTTATATTCAAAATGCATCTTTGGTTCTTGGCCATAGGTAGTGATTTTAGGGGAATAAGTATTTTCAAACTGTTTCAGTGGGTTTGGACTACAGAAACCCAGGTATCTGAATTTTAAAAAAGCATATCTTGAAAGTAAAAATTATAGTGTCAGACAATTGTCTTGAAATAGCATTACTCACAGGGAAAAAAAAAAAAAAAGAGAATAATTATCAGAGAGTAGACCTATGTATGAAACATCAGACACGGAGCTAAACAAAGCAATCAGCCTATTTCTTTCCATGTCTGAAACCTGATTATTACTTTTTAACAAAACCTAAATGTGGCAAAATGGAGATGGACAAGCTCAGGTCAGATCAATGCTGCACTAAAACTTGTCAAATGGTACATTATGTCTTGTCATGGCACTGGAAGGGCAGTAAGTGCAGAACAGAAAAAAAGGAACAGCTTCATGGGTCTTCTTTTTCCCTTTAGACTCTGAGCATTAAACCCTGTTGCTATCAGATGTGTCTGGGTACTTAATGTCAGACTGGACATACATAGGCTTCACCTCACTCTTGCCCAGCTGTCTAGGCTCTTCTGCCACAGCAGCAAATCTCCCTGTGTTAAAGACATTTGGAAGTGCTTTCATTGATTGCAATGACTTTAAGGTGGCAAATTGAAGAAATTTGATGTGAAAACTAATAAAAATCAACAATGCAATAAATTAGTACTTACCATTAGCAGTGATGTCGTTTTGTTTGCCTTAAATTGTTAACTGAAGAGTATAGCAGATGACAAAAATGGGCTACTAAAATAAATGTCCAGACTAATATTTTTCAGAGATTGAAAATATCCAAGAATTCTCTAAATACATATTGCTTATTCTGTCTTCAGACTGCTCTTAGGCAAAAGAAAAGACCCGTTTATAAAAGTTACTGTGTTTCTATCACCAAGCCTAACTGTTAATTTATAACATGTTGGGTTTTTGTTTATCAAGGAACAAGTACATGAAATATTTAATTTAATTCTCTAAAAGAAATGTGTAAAAAAAGTAAAAAATCAACAAATAAATATCATCTTAGTCTCTGAAAAGACCTCTGTTACTGCCTGGAAATCAATTACATCTGAAACACAATGGGTATCTTTGATTCTGTTGTCATATTCTAAACAAATGTTGTATTTTTTGTAAGTTGGAGGAACTTCAAAAGTTTGGGAGATTTAGGTCAGTTGAATTCTTAAATAGGAATGTTTTTCCCTGATTTTAATCAAAATGTTTTGATCTATAAAACTAGGTTGAACTATTGCAGAAACTGCTTATGGGGGAATTTATGATGCTTCTATTTCTGTTTAGCTGGAAAAGTTACAATAACAGGCACAGAGAGCAAGTGCAGAATTTTGGCTTGATGGAAGAGAGGAGATAGAAAACTGTCATGCCTGTAAATAGTGCCATTTTTTATTCTGTCTGTGTATATTTCCCATTAAAATTGCTTTCCTCTATATTCATAAGGTCTTCAACTAAAGCCACACATTTTCTAGGAGAAAACAGTCACCTTGTCATAGAAATCTCTGTGGATCCCATACAGCTGTGTAGAGGACACACCGTGGACCATGTCCAGGAGATGGTGGTGCTAATTGTCATGACAGATACCAAAGTAAATACCAACTTTTATCACAATTGTGTAAGAGAATTTCCTGCAAGAATAGAACAGATAGAGAGCCCTACTCTTATTTGGCCTGAATATAACATTATTCTTTTCTCCCTTCATGTGAAAAAGGCTAAATCTCCAGAATGTAACAAAATGCCTAATGAAATGTGTCATTTTCTTTGCTGCAAAAAACCTAATCCTAGAAAACAATTTAAATGAGATTATTTAGCAGAGAGGCCTCTGATCACAGGGGAAAAGTAGAGCAGCTCTCTGTTGTGTAAAAACTATGTTTTTTGCAAATCATGTTTTCATGTGATCACATGGATCAGAAAATGCTTGAGCTGGCTAAAATGCTTTAAGTGAGGATTGCAGTGATTTTCCAGAAATAATGGTAATAATATTATCTCCATTATATAGCACTATTCACTTCAATCTGTTTCAGACAGTTTTACAGCTAAATGTACAGAGTGCTACTGAAATGTGATTACCAGTGAGGTGCAAATCTCAGCCATTCAAAATGTAACACAACGGTGGAAACTCAGGATGTTTCAGCTGAAGGACTTTTCAGAGTTCTGAAAAAAAAGAATTAAGAAAAAGACAGCATTAAAACAGATCAAATCAGACCCTGTGTTAGGAGACTGTTTTGGAAGAACTACTCATAATTATTGCATTCCCCTTAGGCTAACAGATTAAGAAGGACCTGTCTTGAGTCATGTGCTTAACTTTTTTAATCTGTGGCTCCTGATATTTTGAACCCTAAGCCATGCCATGAAAAATCTCTGATGGTTTGGCAGAGCAGAGCATTATAAGTAATTTTCTGCCAGTGAGCCAGCTTTTTTTAGTTACTCTACGTATTTATGCAGTTCTGAATGTAATAGCTGAAATGAAAGCTGAAATCTGTAATCAGCTTGCATATTCAACTTCTGGCTGCTTTTCTCCTGTCACACAGAAATATTATTTCTGTGAATAAAATTAAAGTTATTCAAAAATTAGGGTTTTTTGTGGGACATCTGAGGAAACCAGGCAACAAACCATGCAGCACACACCCCTGAATATCTATTTTTGTCAGTAAGTTTGTTACCCTGTTGGCAGATAGATAATTCCGTTAAGACAATGAGAAATAGTTATTTGCCCTTGAGGGGCATTTGTCTGGAACCTTCAGAATGGACAAGCCTCTCCAGTGAAAGCTTCTTATCACAGTGCTGAGGCAAGGGATGATGTCCTGATGGAGCCTGGCAGGACACTACTGTAGTGATATTTGCACTAATTTTTCAAATTGTTTTCTACTTCCCTAGATAACAGAGGGCTGATTACAATCTACTAAACTGGATTTAAAATATTTCTGTTTCAAATCTTCAAGTCCCTTATGCTTTCAGATTAAAACTTCATTTTAGAGGGTTATTCTCCTTTTCCTCCTCCAAGTTCAGTTGTTCTATATTGAAAACTATGAAATGCTTCAGAAAAATTCTTAACAATTAGAAATGAATGAGCATTTCAGAATTGCAGCAGGTCATATTCTGTTATCCTAAATTAGCACTTTAAACTGCTTGATTTTATCCTATTGGTATTAAATAAATTAAGCATGTGCTCATATATAAAAAATAAGGTAATTTTTTTTTTAAGAACTAATCTAGCTTTAATTACAACCTGCTGTACTTTACACAGAAAATACTGCTCCAAAGTGCTGCTTTCAGTTCACATTTGATATATTCAAATTAATTAATGGCTATAATTTTAAATGACTAACAAAGAAACAAAGATAGCTGAATTGGATGGTTTAAATTACTGTATGACCAGGTGCTAGAGAATGAGATAATTATTGTCTTTCATGGCATATCCAGTCCTAATTTGCAAATCATCTTAATTCACGTAGAGCATGTTGACTTAGTTTTTCTTAATAGAATGAGAAATTACTTCCCTTTTTCGTTTCCTTTGTGTGACTTCTTCCCTTTAAATTAAATTCTTCCAGGAAAGAATTTAAACATGAACTTTAAATCCATTTACTTCAGAGATTTAATTTTGAAAGGTGATTAAGTGAAACTACTTCCGAGAATTAGGGCCCACTTCAGTCTAATCTTTCACTCAGAATCAGTAGCTTCATTTCTTCTATTGATGATGTATAACAAAAGGCAATGCAAAGGCCAGCTAGACCTTTTTGGATATCTTAACTAGTAAAGCTAAGTTAGTCTGGTTTTTAAATTGTGGTCACAAGAACTGGTTTGCAATCTCTACTCAGCCCTGCTTTTGCCAATCACATGTGAGAAAGTTTTGTGGTTCACTCTCTTATTAGGTAACATAAAACTCTGGCCTTCATGTATTTTCCCAATGAAAACCAAAACCAAAGCAAAGCTAAAATATTGCCTGAAGTATATCTTGAAAATGAGCAAAGATTTGAGGAAAGTAGTGATTTTTTGAAAATATTCAATTGTATCCATTTCCTACCAGTAAATAACCAATCAAAAGGACCAGATGTTCAGGAGAATAAAAAATAGAAACTCTCTTCCCAGTCAAAAAATCCCAAACAAGACACACCCCAAAATATAAACCAAAAGCATAAAGCATATGAACAGAAGAAATCAACCCCGACCACAAAAGAAAAAAAAAAGCAAACCAAACAAAACAAAAATAAACAAGCAAAAAATAGGGAAAAATTGAAGCAAATTACTTAAGCTCACAGGCATCTCCCTTCAGAGACCAAGTACCTACTATCTAGGTTTTGGGAAATTAAATTAAACATGTCAAGCAAGCAATCTAGGTCTTGGCCAAAGTCAATATAGAGGAAATCACTATATAAAGTCAATAACACAGTCTGCTATATGATAACAAAATATAGCGAAGAACTCAGATAAATATCAAACCAAAAGTGGAGAGTAAAAGGTAAAGAGAGATATGTAAAAATGTAAACAAATAGATTTATCAAAGAGAACCTCATGAAGTAGCTGCTTTAGGGAGAGTCTGAACATGCTGATGTTTGTGTGTTTAAAACTCGAAATGCAATATGCACACAAAGCAGACTTTTCACTAAAAAGATTGTCGTAATAAAAGAGTGACTTTTAAGCTAGGGAAAATCAAAGGCCATTTTATCCTACAATTAAAATCGATTGACTTGGCATGCAAATAACAGGCCTTGTTTTTTTTTTGTTTGTTTTTGTTTACCTAAAAACACTTCAGATATTCAATTCTCAGAAGAAATTAAAAGACAAAAAAATCCCTATAAATGACATGCTGCTCTCAGGCTATATTTTAGATAAAGAAGTAATAACAAACAAATAAATCTACATGCCAGCAGCCAGACCGAAACAAAGGTAAATCTCCTGGAACTGTGGATATCCCCCTTGAATTTTATAGGATGTGTAAAAAGTCCCTTGGGAAGACCTTTGATTCTGTTATACTCTGCTCCAAAGACTTGATCTTACAATTATTTTACTTGGCCATCATCTGTGAATCATAAGTAAAAAATAGACACTAGAATCCAAATTAAATTCCACATTCTCTGTCTTTGACAAAGTTCAAAGTAGATTCATAAAGATAAAACATTTTGCAATACTCACAAGCTTTGCTCATGGTGACATAAAAAAATAAATAATTTTCTATGCTCTCACTAAATTTAAGCACACTTGTACTAGAATAGGACAGAACTTCCTGTTTTAAGTCATATCCCATATAGGACCCATGATTCCTACTTCCTTCCAGGTACTTTAATGTCTTTTTTGCCTTTATTTACAGCTAAAAACAGCTATTTAAATGAAAAGTGTTGAGTCTCTCTTGCTTGAATTGCAGAGAATAATGTCCATCGTCTCTTTTGCTGTTGGCAGGGACCACAGAACATTTTGTAATGAGGATAGAACCCCATGAATCCATCATAGGGATCTGACATGGAAGAATACAGCAGAAAAAAAGATGATAAAGTGATGATGTCATGTTATATTTATCTAACCTGAACAGTTGCTTAAAATAAATACATAAAGCAATCTGTGATTTTAGAAAAGTGTCTGGCTACATAGTAAATAATGCCTGATAGGAAGTGCCAGTTAAATCTGCCTTACTTAAAAAAGTAATTTCACCAGAAAAAACTTGGATTTGATAACTTATTCAAGAATTAAAATTTCATAAATTCAAGATTTCAGTAAAAATGAAATACCAAAACACTGATATATTAAATAAACAAACAACATCTGAAGTGCCAAGGAGAAATGTTATTTCTTAGCATGTGTTTTTGTTTGTGGAGGAGCCAATCAATTTTAAATGAAGATTTCATCAAGCTATCCTTTTAATTTCACTTTTATCTAATAATCTACTTGTACAGAACTTTATTACACCAGAGATATCCATGTAAAGTCAAAACAGATTAGGAACAGCAAAGTTCATATGAGAAACAAGGTAATTATTTGTTTAAGGTGTTACATACTGCCATCAAAAGAGAAAGATCAATGTGTAAGAGGAATCTAAATTTGGAGAAGAGAAACTTACACTGAGAAAAAACAGCACATCACCTAGACTGCATTAGGAAGAAATGGTGCAATAGAAAGAAATTACCTCAGAGATTTCCTTTTCACCTTTAGGTTTGTCCCGCTTCAAGAACAAAATACAAATAGTTTTGGTAGACATCATTTAAATCTCTATTTCACTCTTTTTTTACACAGGTTAACACAGACCTTTCTGAACTAATTTTAATTTTAACTAGATTGTGCATTGAACAAGTAAACCACGTGGACCTCAAAACCATCAGTGAAATCATTAGAAGTCTGGATAAGTTATACAAATGGCTAATTCTCCTGTTGAATGCATACACTTTACTCAACCTGAACTTATCTACACTTCTCCTTTGGCCACTGGATATACAATTTCAGCAGCCTGAAACTCAGGCTCACTGGAGACTCTTCAGTTTATAAATCTGAAAATATCATCTGACATACTACAGGATTCCTTATGCTAGCTGTATTCATGCATTTATTACATATGTAGAACATTTCTTTGTGTGAAAACACATTAAATAAATGGTAATTCAGTGACTCCTGTGTTTGTCATCTTTCACTTCACTGTGGATGAAGTGCCCTGTTGGAAACATCATATTTGTTTAACCTGGATGAGTGCCTAAAAGTAATTTTTCTGCATCTTGTGGCAGTGAACGAAGTTAGAAAATCTGGTATTTTTCCTGTAAGCTACAGGCAGGAGACTTCAGTTCTAATGCCTATGTACCACTGCTATTTGCAGAATTCAAATGCTTCTTGTGAGAATGAATGGCTCTAGAGCAATGTATAGGAGGACTGTGTTAATGCCTTGGCATGTTTGGCATTGGCATACGCCTTTGCTTCAAAGGGTTTGATTTTTTCTGAAAGGAATCTGCCTTGGAAAATTGTGGGACTCATAATTTCAGGAAAATGAATTATTTCAAAGACTCCTCATTCTTCGGAGAAAAGTCATCTTTTGATCCCAAGTTGTTGTTTTTTTTATTAAGTGAAAGCCATTACATGCAAAGTTGCTCTTAATAAAACAAAATATTTAAGAAATCAAATTCAGTTTCAAATAAAATATTCCAGTGTAGACAGTGATACTTAAAATAGGGAAATCAGACAAAATGATAGAAATACTTTTCCTTAAGTGGGATAATTTTCTTCTTATGTCTGTTTTATATTCTCTTTCATCCTTTTGAATTTCTTGTAGAATCTTGCATTAAATGAAAAGAAGATATTTTAAGGTCTTTCTCTTTCTAGGCACCTCTTCTTTTTCTTTCAGGTGTGCACTAGGTGGGGATTTTCATTAATTTTCTTCAAGGTGGTCGGTACTTTAGATTTATGGGAAATTAATTTTAAATGGCTACATTTGCTCTTCAGGACAATATGTTTTTTTCCTGAAAATAGAATTATGTTTAATTTTTTTAAAAAAAGATTCTGCTAGTAATTTAATGGGATTTTCACTGTGATTGTTCACACAGGAGATTTATTTCTGGAAGAACAAGGTTTATGCTTCTAGTAAATGTTTACTAGACATTCTCTGTTCTAATCTTCCATCATAGTGTTGTAAAATATGCCTCTTTCCTCTTTTTTTGATGAAGAAAATTCTAATGAACTATCAGCTGCAACATTTTAATTACAATGTAAATAATGAAGATTGTTATGACTGAGTTTGTCTCTGACTTTAAAGACTTGAAAGTGTGTGTATTTTGGCTCTTTTCTTTTGCTTTGTTTTATTAGACAATATTCATTGGCACTTTTTTAACCCTGGTTTCTATCCAGAATGATTTTTCACTGCTGAGATTATCAAGAATGTTTTACAATACAAACATAACATTTCTTTAGAAGTCCAAGAGTGTCCTGTTCAGCCCAATTTAATATTATCTAATACGTTAATTTTTACTATCTTCTGAGATTTGTGCTGTGTGCATAGGTCTCTCACTATTGCCTTGAACATGAAATTCTGTTGTTATTCTGGTCTTCTGTTCCTTTGATAATGTCAGTAATCAAACATGATGGTATTTCTTATTTTATTTACAGAGTTCTACTCACACTTCACTTTCTATATGTCTTCATTAATTTTTCATTTAAAAAGGATTATGTGATATATTTCTGTTCCAGTGATAGTCTATGCTAGCTCTTTTCCTCTAGCTGGTTTTGCCTTTCAGTTTGTTTTGATACAACTATACAGTCCATTCCTTCAGTGCATCATAGAAGATATATAATAATTATCACTTTTTTCTTTTGTGAATATATTTTATATACACTTATTAAGATCATAAACCCTAACAGTTCTGATTTGATTATAGTGCCAACTCCAATTTCTGGGATACAATTGTATAAAATTAAAGTATTTTCACAGTTTCATTTTGATGCATTTATTATCATTCTTACCTTATGTCTAATTTTTACAGGTTTCTTTTTCCTATTTAAATTCTTTTTTTTTTTTACTTTAAGTTTTTTTTCATTCTCAGATTTGTTTTAAGTCTCTTTTTAAATGGATTCACTACTCTTCTTTTTTCTTCACATTTCAAAATAGTTATATCCAATTATTTTGCCTATTAAGTTATATGGTAAAATATGAATGTTTTTCAACTTCTCTCACTTTCATAGCTGAAATGTACACCTTAAAATAAAAAGAAACTGTTAGGCACTGTTAATGAAACAAATTAATAAATAGTATGATCTCTGCAAATCAAATTTCTATTTCCTTTTGCCAGCATGGTTTCTGAAAAGAGTGTAAATGAAAATTTGTTTTTCCCCTACTTTCCAAGTAATAATAAATGGAAAACTATCTATGTGCTTATTTATTGCAGTCCAAGAGATTTGGGACTAAAACATGCGGCTGTTCTGATGTTTCTAATTCATTAGAGGAGCTCTGCCCTGGCTGAGTGATTTTCCATCTGGGAAGCTGTAGGAGAAGTAAAAATACCCATGTGGTCAAACCCAGGTATTTCAGAAATTATTATATTTCAGACAACTTTTGCCAAAGCATGTGTCTACTTCTGTTAGAATATTGTCCAATTCATCCATTTTGACTGACCAGCAGCTGAGGAACTGGAATGTTCAAGACTAGTCCCCTTCTGATGCATGCCCCAGGGACTCCACGTCAGGAAATGTGCAAGTCTAGGAAACTTGTTAGGAGCACAGAACTTTAATATTCTCAAAGTTACCAAATCTAGGTCTCTAAATTCCTTTGTGCACAGCTAGGAGCCTGACAGCCGTACAAACCATGCCTTGATATCTATTTCTTAACATTTGTTTTTTCCAATGCATGAAATAGTATGGAATTAAAGCCTTTAAATGTTTGAATTTCAAAAGGGATGGAAATTAAGTATTGAAAACCCTTTGAAAGTCTACCACTGGTATGTTACCAGCACCTAGCCCTCTATAGCATCAAGAAGCATTTAGAAAGAAGTAGCTAAATTAAGGTGCATTCATGGATAGCAGTAGGTATATCAGAGTTGCTCCAAGTCTTGGGAGTACCTTTTAACTGTACCTATTCAAATAACTTAAAAAATAGAATTTTATGCATTTTCCATACAACATGTACCAGTCTGATTCAAAGACCTTTGAAATCAATGATTAAAAAAGGGTAATTAAGAACCCTTAAAGTACTGTAATTGCTTAGAATACAAATAAACGTGGTAAGTACGTGACATTTTTGGCAAGTGCATACAGAGTAATGTCTTTTCCTTTACTGATATTTCTTAGGTCTTCCAGAGGTATTGTAGACCTAGCTGAAAAACATGATTAATAAGATGGAGATAACTTAAAATCACAAATTTTATTTAAAAAATCACTTTGAAAAGAAATTTGTAGACAAATATAAGAAAAAACCATAATTTCTAGGTTTCCTGTCCCCTTTTTCTGTAAATCTGTAAATGATTTAATTTTTTTTTTTTTTTTGTGTGTAGTATTTACTAGTTTTTGCATCTATTTGTTCCTACATCTTTGACATAGGTTTTGACTGCATTGTATACCCACACTCTGTTCTCTATGTAACTTTAAACTTTCTGAGGGCCTCACCAATGCTTCAGCCTGAGCTGAAATTTAAGTACCTATAATGACTAAGCTAGGTCTACAGTAGAAAGATGGTTTTTTTCATACAGCAGATGCTGGAAGTTAGATCTGAAGCAGTTGTGCTTCCATGAACCCACCTCTAATAGTGATTTCCTTATCTGAATTCCTGGATACCAAATAATTTACAGATAAGAGGCGTTTGAAGAAACTAACTAACCTCTCTCCCACAAGAAACAGCTTTCTGGCTTAGAAATTAGTAGCTAATCATATAAGACCTTTTTTGTTACTTTTAAGGATTGATCAGATCAGAAATTCTTCACTACAATATGATTATTGCCCAGCTTTTAACAGTCAAAATGATCAATTATCCCTAAAGACAAATTAAAAAGCTTGAAGTGATTTTTTTAGTACTGTATCTCAAGCACATAGTACAGCAATCTCAGTTCAGGAGGGATGCTCACAAAGGCTGTCCGTTGTTCCTAGTCTCTCTGAGCTGCTTAGTGGACCCAAAAAGCTCTGGCTGAAAATTGATTAATTCATGTCTCAGTCCTATCTTTTCAGCTGAAGATTAGTGAGCCTGAGCTCCATATACTCAGGCTGTTCAGGTGAACACTAACATCCCCTGATTTTGGCTTTGTAAGTTACCCTCTGGCTAAACCTGAGGCTCTTAGATTGTTTTATGGCACTCAAATATTTTCATTAAGAATTATGAGGGCGGTAGAAGCCATGTGAGCCTCATATCCTCCTTGTAAATCAAATGATAGTAGGACACACCAGGTGTTGCAAAATGGTAAGTGAATGCCTGGTAGTTAGGGAAGACAATAATGCAGTTGCTTAAGGTGTTGCCCTGTCATGTTAGCATGACAAACCAGTTGTAGAATGTTTCTGCTTGAACTGCAGGAAGGCATGATGCTACATTTTTCACACAACAGTCATTATGCAGTACTTTGTGGCCATTGCACTGTGCCCACACACTTGAATAAATCTTAATCTTTCACATCCTTTCACTGTAAGTGTTCTTGTTCTGATAATTCATATGGAGATTCTGGGGGTGGAAAATACCTTTCATAAACTACACATGATGGATAGTCTTTTGTATATTTGGATTTCACAGTGTTTAGAAGCAATATTCAGTTGATTTTGTGTGGATAGATGTACCAATTAATCATTAATTTATTACTTTATAAAAGAGGTATGGTTTATCAAGTTTATTTTAAAAATCTTAGCAAGATGTTAGACTTCCAACAGTTAGCACTGAAATATGACAATTCTGCAATCTTATCTCAAAGAGAGACCCTTTGACATCACCAGAAATAAAATGATAGGTTAATTTTTCTGTGTGTAATTTTCAGTCTTTTAATCAGAAAGTACATCATATCTCTCTTCTTCTTTTGATATTCAACATTTGTAAACTTATTTGTAACTTTGAGGTGTATTTTGAACTGATACCATGACAGCTGTTTCTAGAAATGGAAAATATTTCTGGTAAATGAAAATCATTTAGAGCCAAATGGGTGCAGCAGACTGTTGAATCAAGAAGTGTGTTTGCAGCTTCTATCTAAATTTCTCCACTTGTGAATATTATCCAGCAACTTGATAGATTTTGTGTTGTAGTCACTGTGTGATGAAGTTATGATTCCAGAATACCTACATAAAATTAATGTAAGTAATTAGCCAAAATCTAACTAGATCTTTGGCAAGGGACAGTAAACAAGAGTGGTCATGTTAAATGAGTCATTTCCGGCAGCAGTAGACAGCGTGTCTGTACTAATCAAAGATGAGGCAGAAAAGAAACCACATCAACCATTATATAGTTTGCTATTAATTATACTTTAAGATTACCAGGGATTTTATATCATGTATGTTTTTTGCACTTCTCTGCCTAATATCAAGTCAAACTGTAATTTCACACAGTTGGAATACTAGATTTTTTTTCCTCTTTTTCAGCATTTGTAGAGAAATACCAAGATCTAATTGGTATGTTGGTGATTTTGAACTTTCCCTATAAAGTCATAGCCAGAACAGTGTTACATAAAAGTTTAGTAAGAGCCATTCTTAGGGGTTCCCTAGACTTCCAGAGAGTATTTTCAAGGCCTAAACTGACACTTTAATTTAAGAGATATGAACTATAAATGAGAAATAAATGAAGGATATGATTTTCGAAGACACAGCCTTGTTCCAACTCCTGTAAAGTGCTGCAGTATCTGGATCAATTTTCTTGGAATATATTCTTGAAATTGTATTCTTTAATTATTCAGAAAAACTGCATTAATACACAACTTTGATAATCTTGTCATCATGAGTGATATTTTTCCTATAAATATGAACGTAACATGGTTAAAAAAATTAGGTATTTTGAGTCACAAAGTAGATATTGAACCACATGTGGAAGATAAATTATTGGTAGCTACCATTTTCTACTGTATTTGCGATAAAATATTCTAAACTGGCCTCAGAGGAAGAAAACAGAAAAGCTTTCCCAAAAGTATAGCTACTAAGCAGACATCTACACTGATGATTTCTCTGAAAAAGGCCAATGTCAGAAACTAGAAAAAGGTTATTCCAGTTTGTAGCCAGCTTTGGTATGTGATTCCTTTGGGCTGGTACTAATCACTGTAACAAGTTAAACCTAGTGCTCTGAAGATACCACACAAAGTACAATCAAAATGGTAGGGGACTTATAGACATCCAAATTCAGCTCATTTCTGTGCAATGGAAGAGTCAGCTTTGAACAGATTATGAGAGAATCAAAATATTCTCAGAGGAAGAACAAGGATCCAAATTCTTCATCGAGAAAGGTTTTTATCCTTGAAATAAAAGCATTTGTCAGTATCCACCAGCTGATCAGAAGGAAAAGGGGATTTTTTTTTTGCCTCACACTTCTTTCTACACTATGAGAAAAGTCTGAGGCAACGGTGAGGCATCAAACCAACTAAAATGATCTGCAGATCAGTCTTAAAGTCCCTGAGGAAGGTAAACTGAAGGCTCTCACACCGTGTCTTCTCTTAAGAAAACAGCATGGCTAAAAATTAGAATGCTCTAGAAGGAATAAAACATATATCTTGATGTGTTCTTAATGAGCCTGTCTGGAAACTGTATGGATGTGTACTATATGATGCTTTGTGATTTCAGCATGTATGTAGGTATAAGAAAGGAATGAATACTTTCTTATTTCAGTTACTTTTCGTGCAATTTGTTTTCTGATATTTCAGATAATTAAAGAGCTGTTCAGAGCTATTTCAAATAGTTAAAACGTTCCTGATTTCCTGGTTTCCAGGTGATACACAATGACATTTTATATCACATTTGTTATATCTTGAATCTACAATTTCTTCAGGCCATAATTTTCTGATATCTTTCATATTAATCACTTCACTTACAAAGAAACTGAATTTAGTCTTATGGAATTTTCCATCAGTGTGAGGTTTTTACAGATCATTTCCTCCACTATGTGGAATAATGCCCTTAAGAGGTGCTTGGAGCCAAGATCATGCCCCAGAAATGTGTTAGATAGAGATAGCATAGGAGAAGGAAGGAATGCAGACAGAACCTTCTCTTCTATTATCTCTCTTCTTCTTCTATTCCTAGCATGAGGGTACTGAAGTAATGGGTGTAGTGATACTATGGTAGTGTATATTTCTGAAATAGTCCAAATTTCTAACATAATAAAAATAAAAAAGGAACATGTTTGGGTGTTATTTATCCTGGTTGTTACTATTAAAGGTCATGGCAAGATTTCATAATAACTTAAAATTTGAGGGGATAGTTGAAATAAATTATTTAGTTCAAATCATAGTCAGAGCAGTTTGTAGATTCAGAAACTGGTCCAACAATTTATCATTCAAAAATTATTTTCTGCACTGAATCACAGCCATTGCATCCACAGACAAAGAGACTTATACTTTTTTAGAAAGAAATTTTCTCCCTAAGGGAAAACAAATGTAAATATTATGAAAAGGGGAAACTTTAAAGCTATTGGTTCTACTGTTTCCCACAGTGAACAAAAACTCCTATGAGCTGGGCACAGAACAAAACAAATTACTGAGTTACTGAGTCAAAATGGTTTGAGACAGCAACTGTTGTGAAAAATTAGGCAAATTCAGTTCCAGTGTAAATGAATGATGTGATGAGGGAAAAAAGTAGTCATGTTCTTACATTTTAACAAATTAAAGAACAGACTACATAGAAATTGGAGACTACATAGTCTTTGGAGTTTGCTGAAGTTGTTGGGATGCGTTCCAACCACCTGGCAGACTTTAGAAGAGATACAGTCAGTGTAGAATTCTTGATAGTATATCAAAAGATACCCTCAGATTAGTCACAGTAATTGTAATGACAATAATTCTGACACAATTTTTTCCTGAGAAGCCAAGCACAGCATGTGAAAAGGCATCATATATTTCCTTGAGTCTGGCTGAATCTGATCACAGCAACTAAAGAAATAAAATCAGTAAAGAGTTGTGGGGTATGGGTTTTTAGATCTACCTAAGCCACAAATATGATTGAAGGTCTCACCTTTATAAAAGAGGTTACTGAAAATGTGGCAAGAGCTGAATTTTGTATTTAGAAGCCTAGTACAGTAACTTGAACTGGTAGTTGGTTTGATTTTCCTTATTATGCTAGGCTAAATACCTGCTAACTGGGCAGAAGACTTTCTCTTGCAAGAGAGGCAGAGCAAGCACTAGGTGGCAGAAACTTCTGTGGCTCTTCTCAGGTTCACTGTCTCCACCACTCCAAAGCCAATTGGCCTGGCTTCACATCCCAGTGTGATTAACAACAATGGTTCTCCCCACACCTGTCTCTGATTTGAAAGCAGATGAGTTTTACTGGCTAATAAGTTTATAAAAGCAGATGATCCCAAACCAGTATATCAGAATTCAAGTGTTCAGACATGAAAACTGGTTTGGTTTATTTTTTTTTCTTGTAATAGAGGAAAGATTATCCACAAAAGTTATGATGAAATTTATCTGTTTAACCAGCTTTCCTTCACTCTAGGGTCAAGAAAACTATTCTTTCATCTTGATATGGTTCACCAATCCTTATACTGATTTCCTTCTTACTAAGACCTAGAAAATTATTCTTAGTCAATAATTGCCAAATAAACTGCAAACTAGAGGAGAGAAAGCTTATTGGCTGCCTCTTCAAAGCTAAAAAATGCTGTACTTGATTTTTAAAATTAGACAAGCTGTTCAGTAACAGATGGATTTTCCATCCTTCTGTCTATTGACCTACTGATCTAACGAGCAATCAATCAATTGATCTATCTTTAAACATATGGAGTAATACCTTGTCTATCCATGGATCTATAGTGTGTTTCTGTCTTGTTCCATGAAAATGATGTAATTTCTTCCTAAATGTGTTTCACATTAACATTGTTCTTTTCTTGATTTTATTGAAAGTAGTTCTGTGCCGTTTCATCAGTTATGCAGTAATTTGTTATGATAGAGTCATAAGGGCAAAAAAATCAGAAAAACATAAAGAATGTGGTACAACTGCAACACAAATTGAAAAGACATTCCTGTTCTGTAATATATTTCCAAACTGGCAGTTTATCAGAAACTTTTTCTAAAAAAAGAACCTCTCAGTTAGCAAGCCTGGAATAAACTCTTACTCAAAACCAAAAGGTCTGACCCAGCTGTTGGCATTATTCATACAAAATATTTCACTGGCATAATTAAAAAATACTTTAATGTTTTGTTTCAAGTATTGTTGAATGCAAATACTGCAGGCCAAGCTCCTTCTTTCAAAATAAATGAGCAGTTGCAGAACAATAAAAACAGTTGAGGCATTTATGTTAAGACATGAAAAGCGGGATGCCAAGGCGGGTTTCTAAACCACATTCCAAGCATTTTAAATGCCTTTTGATTGTTACCACAAATCCACTGATTGTTGTGAAAAGGGTATGTGTCATCAAGCCACAGGCAAGGCCTTGAATCTGGCTCAATGTTTGTAGCATTGATGTTAAAACACCATTCAGTCACACTTATGCAGCAACTATTCCCAGTCCCTCATCACCATCGTTTTGTAGGAGCATGTCTGACTCTCTGCTAATGGCATAAATTAATTCAAAAGATCAGGATGAATTCATGCATTCTTCTCTGCATAAAACACATTTATGATTTTAAAGCTACACCACATAGTGAAACTACATTCTTTCATCAGCCACTATTTGCTGTGATAGCTTAAGGCTCCAAATTCCCCTAGAACTTTTCTGTCATGGAGGCATGCTGTCTGTCCACATTGTAAGATGCTCCTTTATGTCACTCTAAGTACCAGAATATTAGCACAAGTAGTTTAAACTGAAATGCTTCCTGTATAAATTTCTGTCACTCTCAGTAATAGTAACAATAGAGGGGTTTCTGGGCAAGATCTCACAGGTAGGACTTCTTTAATCCATTTTTCCCCAAATATATTTTCTTCTGAACCTCAAAATTTCTTTTTTGTTGTAAGAAAAAAAATTTAGGGTTTTGGTCAGGCAGAAGTCTGGCCAGAAGAAAATCCTCAGTAAAGAGGTTCTGCACGTAGACATTGACTTAGCAACTATCTTGCACTTGATCTTCTGTGTACAAAACCAGAGGACTTGATATTTCTTGTGTTCAATAACCCCATTTCAGTCGATACAGAAAGCCTGTCAGTGTATGTGTTTAAAAATACATATCACTGGTCCAGTGCATTGTGGATTCAAGACTAGTATGACAAGACTAATACAGCCAAAATTCTGTTCAAAATTTCCTGGATCAAAATATACAGGAAATCAGAGAAATCACACTAAATTGTTATAGATCTGATAAAGAAGAAAAGCTGTTGGACTTGTTGAACTTCATGAGATTCTCATTAATAGATTCTCCTCCATCCCTTCCCGTCTCGGCTGAGAAAGCTGTCACAGAGTCCCTGGTTCTGCTTTGTTGTTAACACTGTAGTTATTGCTGTTTGTATGCCTCGTTATACACACCAGTAAAGAATTGTTATAACTATCCCCAGACCTCTGCCTGAGAGCCCTTGATTTCAAAATGATAATAATTTGGAGGGAGGGGGTTTACCTTTTCATTCCAGGGGAGGCTCCTCCCTAGCTGACACCTGTCTTCCAAACTGACACCATCAAAGGCCTTACAGAAGTCCAGGTAAATGACTTCATGTGGGCTTCCTCTGTCAACCATTGCAGTCACTTCACCATAGAAGAGCACCTGATTTTTCAGAAGAGCTTTTGCATACAGAGATAGCATTTAATGCTTTAGAAATAAAATAAAGGATCATAACATGCTTTGTTTTCCAATGTGGGTGCAAAAATGGGGAAACTGAACATCAACTCTAGGCATTCACCTTTAGATAACTATATTTCTGTGATGAAGATATTGCCTCTATCCTGCAGAAAGCTTTCTCAACATTACATCAAAGAGATTAAATTGGACCTCAGGCAGTTGATTCCCTGTCCTCTCCACAGACATCACTTGGCATTAGGAAGTAATAGACGAAAATCTTTAATTTAAAGTAGTATTGGATGGACTTCAAATGATCAAGTGAGCCTTGATAGTTATCTGTTCCTCTTTGATGGGATGTCTGGAATAATTTCCTGCTTCTGCAGTGATTGAAAGTATTGAGACATTTTCCAGAGCAGTTTCATAACATTTCACTTCTGATGTTGCTTATAACAAGGAAGAAGAGTCTTTAAAATCAGGGGAACTCCCTCATAAAATGTTCCAGGAATTTTCTGAGCTTCCTGGAAGTTAAAAATTTGGCTCAGTCAGCATTAGCAAGGTCTTGAGTCATATCTTAATTTTTTTCTTACATGTCAGATCTTGCTTTTGTTTTATTCACAAGTAATAAAAAGGCAAGGACTAGGAAAAAAACCAGCTGTCCCATCATTGTCTTAGAAGTTCAGCTTTAGTCTTCTTTCAGAAGCCTCACCTGACAAAACAGAACAACGGTGTGTTATCCACAGTAGGGAAAAGGAACTAGAAGGCTTTGGGGGAAAGATTAGTTTTCTATCAATTTAATCCTATGTCTATATTTTTGGGGGAAATTCTTTTCCTTAGAAAATATCTGTTTAATTAAAAATAAAGTTATTCTACAAAATGTGCCAGTGTGAAATCTGAATGGCCATGGAGTTTCATTGTCTGTATAACACTTCATATAATTCCAAACTTTATGCACTTCAGTGAGGCTGGAAACATAATGTTATGACCATAAATCATGCTTGTGCTTTCAAAACTTTTAAATTAGTATTATTTCTATTATAAATTAGTATTATTTCTATTATAATTTATTGAATTCTCATATATTTTTATATATATTATCAAATCCTTTGCAGGAAGTTTGCAAAGTGGAACTACTATTGAATGCTTCAGTACATCCATACAAGTAATAAACAAGCCAAGGAAAATGCAAGGAGAACTGGAATCTGTTTTCTCACCCAGGCAGTGCAAATGCTATTTATAAGACAGCAACAGAATGAAGCAAGTAAAATATTAAGTCTAGAGAAAACATAAAGAGTCTAGGGAACATATAAACTTTTAAAAACTGCATGTCAGGTAAATAAAGATATCAAAACATATGGCTGTGCCTACATAATACAGAAGAAAATATAAAACAGGCCAAACACTTCTTGTATTTCAAATGTTTTTTCTGATATACTTTCTAATACTAATCTGAATGAAGTAATTTGAATTTTAGAACTCCTATTGTTTTCTTATTTATGAATTCACGCTCAATGAGTTTGTGTCACTGCTAGTAAGGAGAGTAAGTTTAAAGAAAGAAATGAAAACTGGATGTTAGACTAGACTAGACTAGACTAGACTAGACTAGACTAAAATAGAATAGAATAGAATAGAATAGAATAGAATAGAATAGAATAGAATAGAATAGAATAGAATAGAATAGAATAGAATAGAATAGAAAGAATGGGACAGAGGAATCAAACACTAAATGTCTGTATCCAGTAATGGAAGCCAAGAGGACAGTTTCTCTTGAAACTTCTGTATCTATTAAATATTCTTACTCACATGGTAGCAGATTCAAAAATACAGCTATTTCAGACATACAAAAGATGAAAGTGAACATCACTATTTGGTCACAAAACAGATGTTTTGTTGAATAGAAAGTGCTTTAGGATGTCTGGTTTTTTTCCTAACCTGCAATATTAGACTGTTATTTCAAAACATATCCAAGTATAATTATGGTATTTCAAAAGATTGCAAACTAAGATTAAGAAACACCAAAATTATATTTTTCTGGGCAATTTGAATTAATTTCTTTTGTGTGTATGCAGCTGTTGATAGTCTTTAATGATATCACAGTCATTATTTTTCAACCTCATCCAGAGCTCAAGATGGCTGTGGAGGTGATTCAGGGTTGAAGATTATGCTGCCAAGGGGGTCTGCAACCTTGTGCATTGAAGAAGCTCCTTTCTTCATTGTTTACTAAATAAAGAAAAATATGAGTTGAGGATATATGACAGTCTTGAATTAAATTAGGAGACTCCTGGGGCTCTAAGACTCCAATAAATCCAATGCTGTACAAGCCTGTAACAGACTATGGTGAATTTGATACTTTCAACTTTTCTAGTGTCCACCGTAATATACTTGTCACAGATTTTTAGAAATACTGAGCATTAGCACCTTCCTCCTGAGTTACATTGAGCTGTATGCTGACATTTTAGAGTGCTTAGAACTAATTTATCTGAAAAGACAATCTCTAGACTGTTTAGTGTGGCACTCTAAATTAGTAAAATTATTTGACCCTTTTTTAATCTTAACCATTTTTTAGTCTTGTGATATGCAAACCAATGAATTTGTGCACTAGAAATAAAATCATTCTCCTCCTTTTGTTGAAACATTTCCAAGATTAGTTCTTCAAATTGTGAAATATTCATATATGATAGTGATAAATATGATTGAAAACTCACAATAAAATTAATATTCTGCCTCTGGTGCAATGTTTGAATAATGTGCAAGAAGAAGGATATTTGGCGACCCAGTGAACAGTAAAACAAATTGTAAAATAGTTTCTCATTTAGAAGAAAAACAATCTATCCTTGCACTTATAGAGGCAGAGTCCCCATGAGGAGTAAATTTATACGATCACTTAATTGAAAACTGTTAAAAACAGAGCTTTAATGTACCAGAAAATACATTAAGATTTCAATCTTGGCCCTCCATTTTTCTCGACATGTGAATGCTTCCCTTCTAATAGTATTTTTCTTTTTAGGCATTGTATTTTACATCTTGTATTTTAGTCAAAGAAATTTTCCCAGAACGACTTTTATATGTAAATTCTGTGCATGTTAAATGTTTTTTTCTATTCCCAGTGTCAAAATTTTTATTGTCATATCTACATCAAGATGACTTGTCAATATGTTTTCTTGCTTGCTCACTCTCAGATTATTGTAATCTACTGTTTGAACATCCAGATGTTTCACTTTGCATAACATTGCAAAGTCTTCAGAGAATTAGGGCTTTTTGATTTACACAAGCTGGGGTTAGCAAAGGAGAAAGAACGAGATATGTGAGAAACAATGAGATAGATAAGAAAGAAAAGGAGTATCAATTATTTGGCCACTGAAGTTTCTCGGCACAGACAAGAAGTGTGTATGCACAGCTACTCTTTTGATGCAATAAGGACATCACAGGCACTTATGAATCCATTGCTACAGGCTGCTTGGTCAGCACCCATAGGGGGTATATTCTCTTCAGCACTTCTTTGTAACCTGAAGGTAGTACAGTTTATTGAAAGCACGTGGATCTAGTAGTCCAAAAGTTAATATGATTCAAAATGTCTGATATCTTGCACAGCCTTTCCAGTAAAGTGCTTGGTAACCTTGAAACACAGAGGGAACCTTTGTTACCTTCGTAGGTAACAAAGGCATGGACAGCAATTGTGTGAAGTCTCTCCAGCAACACAACATGGGTTCCATGTGTGCAAGCATAAAAGGTAAGTGAAGAATTAAAGTCAGTACTTTCACATAATTAGTAAGCTGAAACAGCTGGAATGCAAAGGGCATTTAAACCTTCCTGCAAAAGGTCAGGCCAGACTGAGAACTGGGTTGTGAAATATGTAGCTAAGGCTGCCACATATCCTTTAGCCAGGTCATTCACACTTTCTAAGCCATTTAAGAGATATTTACAAGTGTAGCACGGGACAATATCAGCTGGTAGAGTTCCTACTGGTGAGGCAAATTCAACATGCAAACTGCTTCACTTATTTTTAACAGTGAATTTTCATGAAAATCATCTGCTTTTGAGCCACAGGCCTGGCAGTTAAAGCCCCTCCTCACGTGTAGGGTATCAGCACAGCAGAATAGCAAGTAGCCATTTCTCAGCAGAGTCAGGAGGCAGCACTGTGTGCATTTGTGATTCTAGTGACCATTAAAGATCAGAGTGCTATGCATGTTGCGTCAAATTTACCTCTGCAATTTACAGCGAGCTCATCAGGTAACAATTTTAAGTTCTAACAGTGAAGGAAATGCTTGCAGCAGATAACACTTTTTTATAGCTATTCTCATGGCAAAACAATTCAAACTCTGGAATTCTTCCAGCTCAGAGGAATGTGAATGACTTCTGAAGATATCTCCAGCAATTATGATGGCTATCATAAAAGCATTAGAGTCATTGTGATAAGCTATATGTTAAGAAAAGTGACTACACCAGCAATTAAAATCCACTCATGACAAAACAAACCAAAGATTGAACTGTGTCATCCTCTGGAAGTGAAGAAAGTTTTGACAAGTAGATTCCCATTTAAATTTTAACTTCTTTGCTTCTGTTTAAGGGTGGTTGCATGATTTAAGACAGACCAGCACAGTGCAGTTAGCAGTTTATACTCAACACAGGCTCTTCAGACATCTAACACTATTGCAGCCTGACAACTACACCACAAACCCCTCCCTAGTGTTATGTTTATTTCTCTAACAAAGAAAAAGCTGTATTCCAGCCTAGACTGTAAGTACTATCTGAACAGAATACTACATAGCATAATGTTTGTGCTGAGCTCTGTAATCACATTGTAGGTGCAACTACAATATGGAAGAGAATAAAGTATATTTTTACCCAAATTATTGTCAAAACCTGCTGATTTTGTATTCAAAACTTTATGTTCAGGGGGAATGCAAAGCCACTAATTCAAGAATCCAGGTTTGAATTCTCACCCAGTTTGCATCACATATGCAAAGCTGATGCAAGGTATGTGTGTGAAAAGTCATAAGGAGTAATAATTAGTTACATAACTTATGAAGCAAGATATGATGTTTTGTATTCATAGCTTTCAAAAGAATTCCGTTTGACATTATCTCAGCGCTATTTGGAAGGTATTGATGTCAGCTCGAGCTATCTCTATTCCCTCTGACAACAAGGGGGTTGCCAAAGGGCACTTGAGGCCATTAAAGGAAGCAAGTTTGGCTTTTGCATTCCAGACAATTTTTCAGAGCTGTTAAAACCCTAGTGAGGTTACTTTGTCTGTACCACTCAAACATTTCATAGCTCTCACTATCCAAACTGCACTGGCCTAGGACTTTTCAGGATATTGCAAAACAGCAATCACACACACAGAAGTATTGTGGCATTGGGCATCACCAGTCATGTGAGGTGTGAAGATACGTGTTTTTAAGAGCAGAATGATTATTATAATTCCTCACACCGGGAATACTTCAAACAGGAAAGCCTGAATGTCTTTTCTCCCTTAAGACTTCATATTATACTCTGTAAACCAGTTGTACATATGTAGACTTTTTTTTCTGCTGTTTCCAGAATATCTTAGATCATTTTCTGCACTTCTGTCCTGCTCACAGTGCTTCTGGCATGCACCAGAAACAATTTGAAATTGTAAAGGGAAATACTCCTGGAAGGAATCCCTGTGTACAATCCTGACTCTGTTCAGAGTGCTTCCACTGAAATTATGCAGCTGCATAGGTATGCAGCAGACAGATGCCTTCTCAGGAAAGACGTAATTTTACATTTATTTGCTAACAGTGAACAAATGAATAAATATTTCTTGCAAAGAATATGAGTATGTGTGCCAAGAGAAATTTTCTCACTCCCTGTTTATAGTTCTGAGGAAGTCTTTTGTTTAAATAAGACAACAAGCTATCATACTTTCATGTTCTAGAAAAGGTTATCAGATCTTGAAGTAAAAATAAGTCCTGTGACAGGCCTTGGTTAAAGTATATTTTACATGTCTCTCAGGTGTACAGGTGTACAGGTGTGAGGTAACATAAAGGCAAAATTTTCAGTGTTAAATCACTCTCACAGAGAAAGGTCTTGCTCAGAACTCGTCTAGAAAGCAGAGAGAAGAACACAAATTTTTCAATTTTTTCTGAAAATCTCTGACCAGGGCATTAATTTTTTGAAAATTTCAGCCTAAGCTCCATATTGGAAAAAGACTTTCCCCACCTTTTTGCTCTGCAGGTTGCTCCCATCCCTCATTGGCTGTCTTGCTTTGTTTATATTCCTTACTTTTCAAGGGCCAACTTTAAAACATTTTTCCCCTGTCCAGGGTCTGTTGTAATGTCTCCAGCTCCCTCTTTCCTGGGAACAAAGCTGGCAAAGCCCAGGGAGGGACAAGCTTGGATGCACAAGCAGGAACAAGTTTCTACCAACAGAAGGTGGGGAAAGACAGGGAGAGAAATAATTTGGGAGTGCCTCAGGAAGATATTGTTGCTCAATAATGAGCTTTATCCCAATTATCTTTGTAATTATATGCTTGAGGTCAGCTCAAGTTAGTTGAGTATGTGAAGAAAACTTCTGCATATTTTTAAAAATTATGTTTGCATCTGTGACTGGGGAAATTGTGGAACATGGAAAGAATTGAATTGGTAGTTGGTTACAATTGAAAGATAAGTTTGATTTAGATTTTTTGCAAAATTCAGCCTGAATTTAGAACTGACTCATGGAGGCAGAGCATCAGTGTTTAAGTTCTAATGTTTTGGTATTTACAAGTGTGGCACCATATATTTTCTTGTAGATATTTAAGTTTTCTAGTTCTTGCACTGTTTAGTCAGACAAACTGTGCACTCGCATAAACAAAATTACATAAGTTGACTCAAGAAAATAATCAATAGGTGCCAAGGTTTAAAGGTCATGTATCACCTGTCACTGATCATTATCAGTCCAGTTATTTTCTGAAATAACCTGAAACCAATGCCATATATCAGTGTTGGGAATTTCTTAATCTGCTCCTATAACACTAGTAGATACATTTTTTCAGTGATGAAAAAGCTTTTAAGTATTTTATTATTAACCAAACATACATAGTCTAATTAAGGTTGGATTACCTTATTCCAAAATACAGACTAGAATTTACTTGTATTATATATTTTGCTTTATGCATTGTCATTGCCAGCACATCACATTTAAGTCTAAGCGACTTCTGTATTTATTTTATATAATGTTCCTTGCAGAGACTTTCTATTTTAGGTTATATCAGTAGCCCAGTATCAAATTTCACTAGTAAGCAATTGTATTTCCATAATAAACAAACCATTAATATACATTGGACAGTGACAATAATCTGTTCTTATCCTTGCTGAGCTATTCGTGGTTAATGAGACCTAAATTAATGAACAAATACAGCTCTCACCAGCATAGTTCTGAGTAATCCCATTGAGGATAAATTTGCATGATGACAAGCACTGATGTGAAACTGTAGAAAATAAGGATGAACATTCATTCAGCAGAAATCATTTGCATACATCTGTACTGGGAAAACACAGGAATTTTTTTTTTTTCTTATGACAGAACAGGTTTCTGATAAGAGCAAATATAAAATATTAGCAAAATTAAACATGTTTTCTGGAAAACTTAAAATTTTATCCAGCTTAACATCAGTAAAGTAATGGTATAAATAGTAAACTACACTTGGCAACTTAGCAGTATGTAGTCTGCTATCTAATACTCAACTAACACATTTTTTTCTGGTCAATTAATTCACAATTTTTCTGAAAAAGTCAATAAAATGGTCTGACCTGTAGCTAAATTATCAAACAGGATTCCTCGTCACGAATTTTATGAGCACTTCTGTATTTGTTCCTCCAGCCACTGATCAGCCAAATGGAAAGCAAGGATTTCTCTCACCTATTGAAAAGCTCTGTATGAATCATCTATTTGAAAGAAAAAGTTATTCAGGACAAAACCCCCATGACATGACTATATGTAAGGAAAGAGAAATATTCTGAGGGGCTTTGTGCTTTTGCATACGGCTCATTGCTGAGAAAAAGGATTTAGGAGAGAGTGAGGGAAAGTGAGATCATGTGGAATTCAGAGGTTTTGTGCCTCCTGTTCCCAAAGTGTTACTACTTCATATGGTGACATAAATTGTCCCTCTGATTTATGACTATGCTGTGCATTATCAGTACTGCTGAGCCAGTTTGGTCTCAGTAAGTTTGAACTTCTCTATACTGTGTTCAATGAGAGGAGTGAAATGCTGCAACTGTATGACTTACTGGATGTTATTATTGCAACAATTGTATCTGCTAAAGGAGACAATATGCTAAAAATTTATACAGTCATGATGCTGATGATGGAACTAAGTGTGTAAGCATTCTAGAACACATGATTTCTTACATTTATCAGCTAGTAAATACCTAACTGCTGACTTTTTTTCCTTGAGGGCAGGAGTTTACGTATGTGTGTGTCTGTATAGTTAAAAATTGTTATTAATTTGAACCACCCATTCCCTGCTAAGCAGCTACATTTCCTCACCCCAGGCTCAGAGAGACTCCTTAAAACCTCAGGAAAGGGTGTTCAGACACACACTTTCATGTGACTACGATGTTTGAGACTGTGGGAAAGATGGGGTTGCTTTGTTTCCATTTCTAAATGTAGTCTCTGAAGTGTAAGCTGAGATGCCCAAAGGTTTGTGAGATATTAATGTGTTGTTAATAATTTTGATGAAGGTCCTACAAGAGACTCATGATCTTCTGCAGTGGCAGCCATTGACCAGAGAGGTCCTAGACAATCTCAGAACTAGAAAACCCCCTCTTGGTGATGATATCTAGACTCATATTCAGTCAGTGGAGTTTAGTTGATATGGTGGCACCCTTTGAGCCATTTGAAATACTCTTCAGTAAAAACATATTTACTGAACTGATGTTTAAATTACTAAACTAGGTTTCAATAGCTGTAACAATTTCATAAATTTCTCTTGCCTGTAAAGAAAGTCTAGACTATAATGACACTGTAAAATCTATAGAGTAGACATAAATATTTAAGTACCTTGATCTGTAAGCCTTGTATGATGGTCTCCAAAAGGGTTTGAATGCTTTGTGCCTCCCATGCCTTATCTGGAAGGCCCAAGTAAACTTGCTGGATGTTGAGGGACATCTCATTGAGTCATTGGCTGTCTCTGCAGGTGAACCAGACCCTGCTTGTCTTAGGTGAGGTACAGCTCTTCCTGACCGTCCAAAATTTATCAGAATTATTTACTTGGGACTTATTCTCATACTTTGGTATTAATGAGGAGTCAGATGCATTTTAATACATTTTATAAAATATAATCCAGTAGTATGTAACCAATAGGAAAAAGGCAGACTAAAACTTCCAGGATGTAAAAAACCACACTTAAACTATAATTCTAATTTTGAATGCACCTTTTAGTGGCTGGTTTTCCAAATAAAGGTGCATAGCACCTAGCTTTATGTTCCAGCTAAAGGCACTGTAAAGAGGCTGTTATTCCTTGTCATGTCCCTCAAGATAGTTATTTTGGTCTAAATTACAGAAGGAGAAAATGAATGCAGTTTCTATCTTAAAGCAAAACCTTGTGGCTCTGGGATATGATAGGGATGTATTTGATTTTTCTCAAATTCATAAATCATGTTTATGTTGGTTATGAATATCCAATTATTCCAAAACCACTTTAAAGCATTGTACTGCTCAGATAGTTTCTTGTTGGTAAAAAAGTACTTCACAAGCAGGACTTTGCTCCAGTCCTCAGCTAGCCACAGCTATGACAAGAACGGTAATGAACTTCTGACCTGCAACAGTAAAACCAAACCCAGAATACAGGTCTCTGCACCAAGCTCCACACAATATGGCACAGAAATATAGGCTTAATTCTTTCTTTAGTGAGATATAAGCCTAAATTTAGGGACTTGCTTAAATCTCCTCAGGTGCTCTGCAGAAAAGGAATTCTCCCAGAGAGATTTTAAGAAACATCTTCAGTGGGTGTGTAAGGAGACATAGACATGCTAACCCCAAAATAGTTTCCAGCTTTACTTCCAGTAGTCCACATAACATGCAATATATAATGCTTTACTTATTACTATTTGCAGCAAATTTTGCCCTAACTATTGCTGCAAAGAGATGAGGAACATGTATGCATTTCCCTCCTATGTGCCCTTTGCAGGTTTAAATGAGAAAGGTCTAAGAGTTATTGTCCTAATGACACAAGACAAAAAGATGGGAGACAGATTTTTTGAATAATTTTACTCCATTAAACAGACAGATGAAGCTTTTAAAAATTTCACTATGAACACAGGCAATCAAGGTCCACGCTGAAACATAGAATAAAATGATGCTAGAAAAGTCAGCAACATTTTATAACTCAGTCTTCCAATGAAAGTGCATGTAACATATGCATGTTTAGAGACATATTTCCAATGACATCTGTTCTGTTTTCCACTCCTGTCTCCATGCATGGACCACAGATGGACTGGCACAAAACTATGCATGACCTGTCCATAGATGATTTATTTTTGATGTATTATTATGATATATCGGGAAGGTACACACATTTCTGGGAAACATCAATTGCCAGAAAAAAGGTACTTTCACAGGTCTCAGCTTGCTCTCTTCTTGTAAATCTGCAACAAGGAGGAAGACTAGCATGATTTTGGTAGATGTGGTAAAGAAAAGGGCAGCCAAACTCTTGGACTAGAACTTTTGAGAATAGGATACCTGGCTTTGACACAGTCAGGCTTCCTGTAGATTTTGACCATGATGTCCATTAAGCTGTATCAACAGAATGTTGCAACATGTCTTACACAGCAAAGTTGCAAGTAACAACATCCTGAGATAATGGAAGTCTGAAGAGACATATGGAAAACAGACTTGTCCCCTTTTTCCCTGCTCCACACATTAACAAGCTGGGATTTATACATTGTGTGTGCAGCAGCCAACCCTTGTGCTACCCAACCTAAGGCTCAAATCAGTAGTATGTTTTCAGTGTTCATATGCTTTCATGACAACTGATGAAGGAAATCTATAAAGAAAATGCATAATCCTTTAGCACTAGAGGAACATTTTGGACCAGAACTCTGTTCTATAGACCTTTATCCTGAAGAAAAAGCACAGTTCGTGGTGGTAATGTCTTACCTCATTTACCTTCAAGATTGTTGTGAATGGTCCCTGGTCTGTGAAAAATCTGCTGATCCTATGAATTATTGTGAGTTAGCATGAAACACAAGCAGGAGTCCTAGTAACTTTGTGCCCTGGTCCTTAAGCTACCTTCAGATTTCATAGACTGTGAGAAAAAAAGACTGAGCTTAAAAAAACAGTACTTGTGCCACAAGGAAGGAAAATGTAAAATAACCATATTTTCAGAAATTCCTACAAAAGCATTTTGAAACAAATTCTTTTCTCCTGAAATGCCAAACCTCACATTTCCAGTGGATGTCTTGGGCTTTGCCCCTTAGAGAGAAGAGTCATCTTGAAAATGTCAAGGGAAGTGCTCTTGATCAGAATAACTGGTAATAACTAATTCATGACAGGACCTGGTTTATGGACAGAGCTTTTAAACAGTCATTTTATACATCTTATTGATTCCTCCACTTTAATTACAAGCAAATGACTTCAATTTGCTTTTACCTGTAAAATTTTACACCTAAAATGTTTTCTGTCATCAAAATACACTTGGGAGCTGAGGGGAAGAAATCAAACATTGTTTTATTTATTTTTGCTTAAGAAAAATCTCACAGAAGATTTTTTAATTTCATTCACCCCATTGTTTGCAATTTTTTTTGACAAGTAGAATCTTTTGACTAATTACATTTATTGACCACAGTTTTTAATTAACAAAAGAGTTAAAGTGAGTTTTTGAGTGCTCTCCCTTCAGAAAGGTAATTTTTTAATTCCTGTCCTCCTTTTCTTTATCTCTGTCTCTCCTTCTGGATGTGAATATATACCACATCATTGCTGGTTGTATGCCAAAAACAGATGCTTGGGGCTGTGGCTGCCTGATTCTTTGTTCCAGCATGATTTCACTGGCTCTTTGCAGTTAGTGGGATGCACTAACTCTTAGGCACACCTATTTGCATTGAGTATTTGCATCACTCAACATTTTCCAAGCCATTTCATTGGAAACAGTAAATATTAAACAATGCTCTTGGAAGTTGTCCAATAAATTTCCAGTGAGATACCTCGAGTACTTTTAACAGTATTGCTGTAACATACAGAACACAGAGTGTACAGTATGTGACATTATGAAATCCATTATTGTGTTTCTGAGGATAACATATATTTACATATATGTGTATGTATCTTCAATGAGATAAAAATAATATTCAGAGTTTTTGAACATGATATGATAGGTTATAAATTTCCAAGTTGCTTAGTTTTATTTTTTTTACTCTGTTCCTATAAAAATTCACATTTTTGCCTGATATTTTTGTGATATTCACATTTCAGAAACTTCAGTCAACTCCAGTTTTTAAATACCCAGCAACAAAATTTTTATGAAGTTTTAGTTTTTATTTATTTTTATCCATAAGTTTTTTATGGATATCAAAAACACATTTGGTGCTTGATAGGAAAAAAATCTCTAAACAGACACAACTTAGTAACTTCCCGGAACACAGTCTGAGAGCACAGTTTGATATGAAACCTGACACAGGTTGTTTTACCAGGTGCTTCCATGAACAAGATAAAGTGTTCCAGTAACTAAACCTCCAGGAATCTTCTTCACTTGCCATAAAAGACCCATCAGGCTGGGTGTTTTGCACACAAATGTGTTAACAATCTCTTCAAAATTACTATACATAGTACATTACATGGAAGATGGTGTGTCAGTGCACCTCACATACCTGAAAACCTTGTCTTAAAAGTCAAAGATGTATTTTAGAGATAAATGGTAATTATAAATCTGTTCTAAAACTTGTAGACTATCACTTTTCTTCCAGACAAATGAGCATTACTGTCTGTATCTGATGACATTCACCCTCTGTTCCAGCTTAAATCATAATAGTTTAGGGGACTAAATAAATACTTCTTCAAAACATCTCGCTATATAATGTCTGCCGAGGCACATATACTACGCAGAAGTTCATTCTCTTTCCTTGATAGTCACGATATACAGTTCCAAGGGTAAACCATGGCTCAAGAAATACATTTTCCACAATAGTCTGGTTTCTGTCGCCATATATTAGCATTTTACTTCAGTTTTGTAGAACCAAACATATGTTATTTTTCAAAGAACAAAAAGTAGTTCTTTACTTTTGCTAACATGATTAGCATTAGATTTTGATTCTCTTTTCTTACTTGCCAGCAACAAAAAGCAACACAGACCTTGGAGTTCAACATTTTCTTTGCCTATTGTATTATAAACGAGACTGGGTTTGTCCATACAACTTCTAACTTACTGTCAAAATAGACACACATTTTTAATCTAGTGTTTCTTTCAAAACTGTCTTAGTCATTACAGAGGACTGCTTATCCTTTATGATATGAGGTAGGAAGAGGACATTTCATGATACTTTACTGGTTTAGTTCATTTTCCATCCATTTAAGCCTGGTACTGGAGTCTGGTGGTACCTTTGAATTTACTCCAAGCCATCAGGAGTTTTGCATTAATCCATGCAGTTTAAAAAACTTTGACCTCTGTCAGAGTGCAGTTTTTCCATAAAAAATACCTTGTTTTGGTTCTCTCTCTGGCTATTCTGATGTGGATGAAATCATTCCAAATTTCTGTTTTTGCATGAGCGAATGCTTACATGTAGGCATAATCCATGTCCTATTACCTCATCACAATGCCATCTGACCACCTCACATCCACTAATGAACTCTATCAACACAATAGTTCTGTTTCTAAAGATGAGACATTGACATACAATGAAAGATTAGTCCAAGGTCATGTTGGGAATGTGTCTGCATTGCATACTGCAGGACAGAATGGAAGCACTCAGGGCTGACCTACCATTCTCAGCAGCATGAATGTTCAGCATCCTTTGCTTCTGGCCCTATCTGTATTGTTTTAGATGCAGAGATACTTTGGCTGCCTTTAGGCTTTTCTGCAAATTTATGGAGTTATTCAGAAATAGCTGCTGCAGAAAATCTACTCCTTAATAAACATTTTTGGACTCAATTCTGGAGCAAAAGAAGAGAATTTATTTCAAAAACTGCTAAAATTGGCTTTTAAATTTAGTTTATTTTGCAAATTAATTTTAATTTTATTAATTAATTTATTTATTTTATTATTCTCTTGAAAAGAGTGCATAAAGACAGGCAGGAAAATAAGTACATTTCAAAAAAGGGAGAAAACATCTAAAAATTATCAAAGTTCTGAAGTCTTACCTCGTTTTAAATTATATTTACAGCACATGCTTTAAACATGCATGTCCCATTAATGCATGAAATAATTATGATGTAGGGTCTGAACACTGGTAAATGTGACTAGCACAAGGCTATACATAGCTCTGCTTATACTAGAATTTCAAATTTCTGGGTAGAAATAACAATATGTTAGTGGAAGCTTCAGGAAAGAGAGAATCAAAGTCTTGAGAAAAGTGGAAAACCAGTTTTACGCTACAGGAAAATTTATGGAACAAATGGGAATACTCATTGGAGGTTGAGATGATCAGATGTTTTCTTTCTGCCTTTCGATGAACTTGACAGGGACACTCAGTCTTTTCAGACTTTTTGTCACTTTCTGTATGTCTCAGATGTTTCTTCCAAATCTGATTAAAAACACATCCATTCAATCACAGATGTTTTTCAGAATGCAATAGCTGGATTTCTATTTCAGAAGAGACAGCATTGCACTATGAATTTGATTCTATGTGTTACCTGACACTTACAGATGCCCTTTGACACATCAATTTGAACACAAATTGTAAAATAGGGCACTAAATTCCAAAGTTAAAATTCACAATTTTCAGAATTTAAAACTTTGGTTTTTATTGTTATGCTCCAAAAAGATATTTCTAAACAGTTGAAAGGTTATACTTTAAATGGAAGAAGTGAGATGGAATAAGTGACCTTCCTTCCCCTGTTATTCACTTGCCTTTTTTTTTCTTCCTATTATTTTCCCCTGGTTTTCATTTACTTCTTCCAATCAATAGTCTTCATAATTTTAAATTCTCATGAAAATTCAGATGAGAAACAGAGTTTCTCAGAACTTCTGAAAATTCAGAGGATTAGTACCTTGTGCTGGGACAAAAGGTTGGTACCTTCTGTTGAGACAAAAGCTCTTATAAATTTTGGTCTTCACTCTCTTTGCCTGTTTTCTAAGTCATATATGAAACATATATGGCTAGATCTTCATCAAGAGCAGTGCCACATGGTAACATAGAGAAAATAAGTTGAAGGACATGTGGCTCACTCAGTGCAGGCCGTATTTGGATAGTCTGAAATATTTAGTAATTTCTGTAATGTTTTGAGAGAAAAGGTCCCTGTTCTCTGCTGTTATTTTCATGAAGATGCCATGTGCATGCTTGTTTGCGTATAATTGGTGTGTAGTGAAAATAACACAGCTGCTGTAAATAGCACAGCTCCACTGACTTCAGGATATACAATCTGTGGATAATTCCATGATATCTACAGTCTATATCTACAGCTCTACAGTTGTGAGTTTAAAATCAGGACAGATACTGAAGTTCTTTACAATTGTTGCATGAAAGGATTGATAGCACTCTTTCCTCTCCTCCTTGAACCCTGATGCTAAGTAAACTTGTTAAGGTGACTATAAGAAAAAACAAAACAGCATCACCTTGTAATCAAGTTGTTTATCTATCTGCTTCAGTGGAAAGAAATGTGTACATTAGCTATGTATGAATTTATGCATATTATATAAATATACACACATTAAAAGCAGCATCTCCTTTCCTCATTAACACTTATATGTTTTGGCAGGCACTACAAAACAAACAGGTGGTCTGTTATGAACTGATAGTGTTGTCAAAATCTGAAGAGCTGAGGGAATTCAGACTGAATTTGCATTCAGAAAAACTTAGCATAATTGTTATTGGCACTTATTGCAATGAAACCTGTCAGGGGTGGAAAGAAAGATTTGTCACTGTGTCTGGCCAAATGCAGGAGGGAAGAGAACAGAAATGTTTCTAACCCATTTTATTTCAAGTTCTTCCCAGTGGAAAGCAACTCTTCTTATTCTTCCATGTTTCTTTGTAAGTCGTTCATAGGTTATGAATTGTAACAGAACCTACCCAGTTAATTACAACAATATACAGAAATCCAATGGAAAACTACAACTAGTGCTCACCACATGTTGTTTCTGGACGCTCTCTCTAGTTCTGTATCATCTTAATATTAAACCCCAGATGCTTCAAGGAAAGATATGTTCCCTGAATGTATACTAGAATGGTTCTGTGCATAGGGAGAAAATTCCTTCCTGATTCCACTAGTTCAAGCTGTACTCAAAAACATCCAGATAAATAGGGTCTGTAACAGCGCCACTTCAGCCACTATTTTTTTCTGTTTCTCCTTATGATGTGTTTAATTATTTTTTTCCAAATAAGTGTTGAAACTTTGGAGGGGAAATATTGGTCTTCATGGTAACTTATCTCAGATTTCATGTGTTAATTATATTGTGAGTAAAATAATTACTCTTTTCATAATATTTCTTAAAAGCACACACCTTCTCGAGACATCACACCACAGTGCAGAGTGTGTCAACTACTAACATCACAGGCAGCAGTGTATCACAGACAGTCTGTGCACAGCCTCATTCATGCCAGTGAAAATGAGGGGACAGAATGGAGTCAGTACTTGGAAAAGACTGATTTACATCTTCCCAGCATGAGAAATTATGTATTTCAACCAAAAGCCTGGGAAGAACAAAAACTCTGAGAAGATTTTAGACTGGATGTCACATACCACCTTTCTTTAGTAGAAGGCAGGCCTCAGGATTGAAGCTGAGATCTATATTTAATTTTCCTAGAAATCAGTATTAAAACACTCTTGATAGTTGACTTGTGGGGAAATTTTTAACATATTCCTTCATACCATGTCATACTACCACAGATCCATCCATAAAGAGTACATTCTTTTATCTTTTCCATAAATTAACATGTTCTTATTCACAGAATATCAGGATCATGGCTGACTTTCCTTTCTATAGACTGCAGAGATTTGTCAAGAAATTAGGAGCCGCATATTTTAACTTTGGACTGCATACTGACATATTCCAACATATGTTTATGTCTAGCATATCCAGTGTAAGTCTGCAAAACATGGTGAGTGCTAAATTGCCAAGAACTCCTCTTTTAACTACATATGTATACATGCACTCTCATATTCATATAAGTGAAGAACTCCACTCAAGCCAGCCCTTTAGGAAACCTGCATCTTAGTTAATTAATTGTTTAAGTTAAAATTTCATTTAGCCATACACCACCAAAACAATCTGTTACAATCTTCATGCACATGATCATTCATTCCCAGGGACAGGCCTTGCAACTAATTTCCTGACAGGTTTCACAACAATAAAAATAAAATAAATCTTCTCAAAGAGAGTCATAAATACTGTTACATAGATGGTTTCACACTTAATCTTATCAACTTACTAGAATACTAATTTATTAGTTAAGTGGAAAAATACATTACAAATTTTTTTAAAAAACGCAGATACTGCACTGTTAAACATTTCATTTTACTAAATCTGTTATTCTTTATTATCTTTCTTTTTATTCCTTCCTTAAAGTGTCAGAAGAAAAAAATCAAAATACAACATGGTTGGTGTCTGATTTTTAAAAGAAATGAGAAGTGTAGAGCTGGTAAAACCAATAGTACAAAATGTTGGAAAAAATACTGTCTTTTGATTACAGAAATGTTATGTTTGAAGATGTTTGAAAGTGGCAACCTTTCAAGGGAGAAAAACAAACAAGTTAAAAACCTCCATAGTTTACATAAAATACTTCCAGGTTACATTTGTTGCTTGCTGGTTTGGCTAGCCTTTCTTGTAGGTAATGATAGAAGTGAATCTGGTTACTCATGTTTTTATTTTTAGTTTCTAGCCATCCAAGAGCTTTCCCAGACTTTGGTCCTGTTCATCTCCTCCTGTAAGATATGTAAAATATGGAGGAGAAGTAAAGAAAAAGAGGTCAAATGATGAGGGTTTTAATTTGTAGGGATTACAATTTACAGTCTATCCTTTCAGGAGTTAAAGCACAATTACTGTATCTGCTGAAGTGCCTTTGACATTTCACTGATAATTGTGTGAGCAAAGTGTTCCACCCTAAGAGCAGGCAATAGTCAGTCCAAGAGTCCTCACAGAGGTGCTCTGCTCTTTGTGAGACAGTTCAGAAGCACAGTGCTATCCCTGTTCCTCTGAAGCCCGCTGGAGACAGAAACGTTAGTGTTCACAAATATACTGGCTGGTTTATGAAATACTCTGTGCAACTGTAAACAGTAATTTTGTTCTAACTTGGGGAATGTGCACAAGGTAGCAATCTCTGGCATTGCCAGAGATTGCCTTATGCAATGAAATCTGAGGAATCATGAAAAGGAGAAGTTCTCCATGTAAAAAATATGTATATATAATTCCAAGGCATGATCATCAAGGGCACTCTTGGGCCTGAGCTGAACTACAGAGTAGCACGTCCTGTTTTTATCAAAAGGGAAACATATATTCCTGGGGGTCAAAGGCCCGTTTGTTACCCAAATGCCGGTTACACAGAAACACTTGGGGAAAAGAAATTCTGATGAACTTGGAAAAAACTGGAAAATATGCATTGGTGTATTGAATCCCAGTGAATTAACCATCCAGAAAATGGATCCTGGATGACATGTTTTTTCTCAGAGTTTACCCAAAACTCAGAATGAGCCTCCAAACCCAGCTGTCTAATCACTGAGGTACTGGGGTTACCTGTATTAGCTTTGTATTTGAGGTCAGGGGTGTGCACTTAAAATGAACCTCTTAATCACTTGCACCATATTTTTGCTCACATTGTGAAAGTCTTCTAATGAATATGATATGGATTCTTTCAGATGAAACTAAACTGTACATAGAGCCTCAGGAGGATACCCATCACATTGCTGCCACTAATGGGGATTTAGCAACCAGGACCAGGCAACAGCCAAGCCAAAGTAAACCCCTGTAACATGTTTAACATAGTTGTGATGGCTTCAGCTAAAGATTTTCCCCATACAGATCCACTGCACTGCACAAGTTGCAAATGTTGACATAGGCTGAGTGAACTTCTCCTTTGTCTGAAGAAGTATGGTGATAAAGGGCTGCCTTACTTCCCTAACTCAAGGAAAAAAATTATCAAAAAAATTACAAATGTGTGAATGTGTGGAGAGAGGTATTTCCTGCACCTCAAGCTTGGAGACGTCTTTGTAGCTGGAGGATTAAGACACTCACTTCACCATTGGTTAAGTGTAAGCAGCTGTGTTAGTGTCCTGAATTTTATGGTTCCCACTTTTAAGTAACCAGTTGACCACAGAAATGACAACAACAGCTGCTTGAGTCATCATCAGGAATGCCACAAAATGCTATGCACCTAAACCTGGTATTTTAGCTAGCAGTTAGTACTTAATAACAGCTGAACAAGGTGCACTTTAGCATGTTCAGATGGCACTCACAAAGTTTTCTTCTAAGAGGATGAGACAGATCTTGGGACTTAAAGTACTGAAAAAATGAGCTGGCTTGACTTGTGCTACCTTATGCTTGCCAGAGGCTAAGAGTGTACATGTAAACAGTGACTGTAAGTCAGCTGATACTCTTGTTACCTTGTTTACTTGCTTGTATGTCTGTATGTTTGCAGAGGTATTCAAATTAGACAACTGTGGTTGCAATGTTTTGCTGCCCACTATCAGTGGTTGCTTTGTTGCAGGAGTCATTAATAAAAATGGCAGTTGTGACAGGAATCATAAAAGCCAAAGACTAACACAAGCCCTTGCATTTGCTACTGGATAAATACACAACTAACTGCATTTTAAGTGTATGGAGCATTAGGTCTGGTTTGAGCTCAAAACCATCATCCTATAAACACTCAGAGTTGGAGCAGGAAAATTTTATGTACATCAGTCCCTGAAATAATCACCCAATAGCCCTTTCCACAGAGAGATTTAAAACAAAAACAATTTTTCTCCACTTGAGTTAAGAAGTTGAAGTAGGAAAATCGGGTGAAAGACGAAATGGGTTTGTCTTGTTTCCTCATGTGTCTGCCTCCTGAGAATCAGAGCATGTACTTGACAGAAAGTATAGAGGTTCACATTCAATGAGGTCGAACTAGAATTGCAAGGTGGGGCAAAAATCCTTTTCTGGCCTGAAAACCTTCTCCAAGCTGGAATCTTGTAACTTGCTGACAACTTTGTGCTGATGACATCTCATCAGGATTTGGAGAATCTGAGCACTGCTACATTAAACACTTCTTTCCTAAGGCAGCCACATGGCATGTAAACACCCTGGAAACCAGGTGTATCCCTAGCAGCAGCTACAAAGTGGCACACTGATAAAAGTGATAATGACCCAATTCTCAGAGCTTGAGTTCACTTCCATTCCTCTGTGACACATAAAAATCACCATGTTTGTTTTCTAAAAAACAGAAATGAAAAGTGATGATAAAAATCCATCTTAATCATCATAAATACTATTGACTGCTCCACCGAACACTTCTGGGTCCCTGCCTTCCCAGACAGTGGTTAGGCTGACTTCCATCAGCATGCACATTTTCTGCTCTTAATCAACACAGATCTAAACAACAACTAGGAAATTGCAGCTTCTCTTCCTGCTGTTAAGAATCATTCTAGAACATGTACAGGCACCCCACAGAGCATTACTGCCCTGTTAGGTCACCTATTGCTCTGACAAAGATGATTTAGGGGTGATTCCAGACAGACAGAGGAAGGTTGATTTAGAGGTCAGACTGTGTTGTCAGCAAGAGAGGCCAGAACTGAAATTGGAAGGGTTGAATGTATGTTTGGGAATGCCATGCTTCTCTGCCTTTATTATTTTGTAGACCTAGTTGTTGAAATTTATCATATAGAGACCAGAAAGTAAGCATCATATCAAATGATTGCAGAATCTTCCTTTATAGTGTGATGGATTTTTGCTCATTTCTGTATGCTGAATTTAGGAATCCCCACAAACCCTGATTTTTCTTTGTTTTTTTTTGTTGGGTGCTGCTTTTGAAGTCAGATACTCAAAATCAACATCAGTTATATAAAGATACACAGAGACACAAAAGAAAAAAGAAAAAAAAGAGAAAAGAGCTAAGCAGTGGAGTCTGGAGAGTCTTCAACCAAGCTATAAACTAACATTGTTAAGAGGAGCCAAACCACACTCACTGCTGATTTAAAGGAACTCTTGTACTTAGTGATCATCTTCATGAAACAGAATGCATGGAAAACAAACATTAAGGTTTATAAACAGAAAGTAAAGAAATGGTGCCCAGTGTTGGTCAGAACCAATACATTTATAGACTGCTTTTCTCAAACCATCTACCATTAAAACAAAAAAGCACGGAAGTACTTTGAAATTTCAACTTTTATTACAGAGTATGAAAATATCCCAGACAAGCTCAATTTGAACCCCCTTGTCTCTGTGTGTGTGTGTGTGTGTGTGTGCATACAAATGTGCTTTCTTGTTGACATTTATTATTATAGAGATGAGCTTCCTACAGACATTGGACTCCTCTTTTACACCAGCTATTTTGAGACCTAGAATAAACCAAGCAACACTTTGCAGACATCAGTAGTCTGATCCTTACACAGAAGGTCATCATGAACCTCCAGTCACTAAGGAGAACTTGAATTTTGCTGGGTGTGTATGTGCCTGACCTTAACAGTCCACTCTTGCTCTTGTAGATTCTCTTTAATTCTGAAAGAAATTCCTCAAAGAATTGTCTCCAAAACAATGAAAAAGCAATCACATTGGGTGACTGTGATTCTAGTAAGAGCAGGTTATTGGAAGGTGTCATTGAGTAGAGCTAATATTTCTCACTGATTCTATATGTTTTCCTATAGAAAATAGAATAGAGTGCAATTTATTACTAATCCCATAAAAAATATATTTCATAGTTCTTATATTTCTAGTGAACGATATATGGAAAAAAGTGTACAAGTATTTAAGATACAACCAGGAAATGTATATTCCAAATCTCTGAATTTATTTGAGCCTCCTGCAGCAGGCCTTCAATTAGAAGTGATAACAAAAATGTCCATTGACTTCAGAATAAGGCTAGCCAAGCTTCCATACCTAGTAGATTTGATCAAACTATGAATTCTGGAAGATTTTTTTAAACAAATTTTTAATATTACCCTTATAATTTTAAGTTAATAAATTGTGAGTAACTAAAATATGTTTTATTCCTTATATAATACCTGTATCCAGCTGAAACATTTAGAAGCAAGAACTGTTATGTCAATAATAATATGACATTAGGGTGGCAAAATGGTGTCCTAGAGAGGATTGTTTTTAGAAAAAAAAAAAGAATCTTATGACTTAGTTTACAGTCATCAGCATTTAATGGTTTTTCTGAATATTTTGTTTGCAGATAAACTGCTGTTTGGTTCCCTGCAAAGAATGGGCTGGGGAGCCCAGTGGAACTCACCAGGTTTTCTTCCTTACTATGATCCCAGATGTCTACAGAAAACTGTTGGCATGTAGAAAGATGGGACATACTCAGTCCTTAAAGATACCGTGACTTCACAGGGGCTGTCGCAGAGCCCTGGGCATCTGGATGAGCTGCACAGGCAAGCTGAGCTTAGGAAGGGCCAGTCTTGCAAGCTATGGATGTTTGGGGAGTGGACATCTCCTTTTTAGGATGGCACTAAAAGGTGACACTTCAGTCACTGTAGCAGAAAGCCAAGTGCTGCTGTCCTCCAGAACCTGAGGCATGGAATAACTCCACTGATGTGGGGCTTGTGCTCAGACAAACATCTGCTAGATTCACCTAAAAAAATGGTCATTCTGAATTAGTGATACTCTATGACTGCTGAGTTAGGACTTGATAAAACAAAAAACAGTAAAAAACCCCACACAGAATTCTGCCCTAATTTGTGCCTCCAGTGAGGCCCAGACTTTGTCTGATAAGTACAAAACCACAGGAATATTTGACTGCATATTTGTGATAGTTAATTGCAGCCTATTAGGGAGATGTTGAAGGTTCCTGACTTGCTGGAACAGGTGAGATCCACCCTGCATATGAGATATAATAGCAGTCATAGGGAGAGGAAGGAAGAGGAAGTCAGTATCTGGAACAGATACTGTGGGAAAAAGCCTGTTGAGGCATTTTTCAGTACAGTCACAGTGTTATGAATTATTCTTCCTCCTGGTAAAAACAAATTCCAAGCACCATGACTTATCTAACTACAATGAGTGTCACAGTGGAGATTCATAGTATTCTTTTAATATGAACATATCCAGCTGTGAGTGGAGGAAGAAATATAAGCCTAAAAGGGAAAAAAAAAAAAAATAATACGATGTTTGTAATATTTCTGCCATAGACTTAAGCTAGAAAATACTGCAAGATTCATAGAAAATGTTGTTTGCATTAGGTCTTCAGCATGATTCTGAATTCTAATTCAGTTGAATACTATCCCAAATCAGGTCTGCAAACTTAGTCAAATATTCTGTATCTATAAATCTGATCTGAGCTCTACACCTAGCCCTTGAATGTTGATTGCTACCATTACATGAAAAAAAATAATGGATAGTAGCCAAAATGGTGAGTGGTTATATTCCTGTCCAATAATTTGAAGCAACCTAGTAAGATGTGGATTCTTCTGCAAAATCTTACACCAGCTCAGAACTGAAATTTGTTCCAGAAGTGGAGTTCTGAGAACATTGTCCTTCAAATAACATTTTCCTTCTTCCTTAGAGACTTTGCCCCTTGACTTATAGTTACCTCACTACTAAAAATATCTGAGAAAAAAAAAAAAACATCTTTCTTCCTGTGATACTGAAGCATTACTCTGGGGCAACAATATGAAGTCTTAATGAACAATCATTCTTGTTCTGATCGTTGCCTGGAGTTGGTCAGAAGTCGTGGAAAGAGGAGCTCAGGTTACTGGACTGTGAAATAACTTGGTGAAAAGAATGTATGCATTTAGAACTTGGCTCAATAAATACCTCCTAGGGTGGGGAATAAAATCAAATTAAGATCTATTAATCTGTCCCAAGGCTGAAGATAGCACTATCCCAAATCCTAAATTACTTCTGGCAAGCCATCAAACCAAGAATACAATCTGTGTAGAAAATGGTAGGTAGTCTGGGGACTTCCAAAAGGCATTTTTCCCGAAAAAAAACATCCATTACACATCCGGTGTAACAGGAGCATTGAATTACAGATAGTCTAAACCAAACAATACAGAAAATCACATAACTTTTGCACTGGTTTTTAGGTGAGTTTTCAGAAAAAACCCAAAGTTCTATCTTAGGGCACACAGATTTTTATTGCTGTACAAATATACTATGCAGTACCTAGGTGTGGTCTATTCTTAAACCCATTATGGTTATTTTACTCTACTGTAAATAGAAACAGACACTAGTGTTTACAAATGAGACTTTGTTCCCATATCCCAGTCCGTGCCTTGCCAGCTTCCTGGAGGGAAACTCAGTGATGCAGAACTTTATTCACTGGAAACTTTATGTGTTTATTTGCAAACGAAACCTTTGCATGTGATCTGAAGCCTATGATTTGCCTAGAGTATGTTGTCATCCCAACTGTGTTTGTTAACACCAGACTGAACAAATCGGAGGCAATACAAATGTCAAAAGCTCAAATGCATATTGAAAGCCTGGGTATGTCTAAAGCATTCACTATTGTTTATCAACAAAGTCTCATATTATAGCATGGCATCCTTTGTGCCTATAGAGCAAATGAAGATGGAAAGTAAAAAGTAGTAACTTTTCTTATACACAGTGCGCTTACAATAACTGTAAGGCTAATCACTGCTTAATTGTCCTCTGTAATAAGAGAAGATTTTGAAACAGCTTTTCTGATTTATTTGAATTCATGTTTTCTACTACTTAAAATTTGTATGGTGGGCTCACTCCTTTTCAAGGATTTAAGATTTTCTTCTCTTTCATCCTGTACGAAACTGGCAGCATCACATTGCCTGAAGTGTCTTATGGATAAAAGCATTAGTTTGCTAAGCCACTTTACCTGCCTGCTTCTTTCATTTAATTCTTATAAATGTCTCACTTCTCTCAAAATCCATGTTGAGTCCAGATCATGTACTTTAAAAGTGCTGTATTTCAGCAATCAAGCACTCTTGCCATTCTATACTAACATGAATTCTCCTACCCAAAGTTTCTGAAGATCCCTTCTTGCAAACAAACATTAATGGAGAAGGACTGTCAGAAACATAACTCACTTTTTCATGGAAAAAGCCAGGTAAAGGACACTGATCCCACTCTGGCATGGAGATCTTGTGGCATAACTCTTATCAACCTCACTCCTTTGGCTGGCACAGGCAAGTCACTGGTGATCAAGGGCACATACTGTTATCTTCTCAGTACCTTAGTGATCCTGGCAACTGTATAACTCAGAGCCATTTCCTGCCCTGAAAACTTCTGTCAGTCAAGTTTCTCTAATTCAGGGTCAGTAGACCAGATCAAGGCACTGGTGATGCTCCCACACGGATTACATGCAGCACACTCAACTGTGGTTAACACCTAACAAGGCTTCAGATTTCTCAGCTGAAGGACCTCATCATCTTGCCAACAGAAGACGCTGACTACAGCTGGATTTCACAGGATCTGTGAAGCACCATGCTTAGAAAGAGTTTAACCCACAGATGGAAATATAGCTATGCCAGGGAACAGCCTAAAAACATCTTCCCAGTTACTTAGCTGTTGTAAGAATATTTGTGCAGCACACCATTGCACTAACACAACCATATTGCTCCTGGGACCCTCTGCAGAGAACTGAACTGTGTCATAGAGATGAGACAGCTACTTTAAAGCAGCTCAAGTATCTCTCATGAGCTTATGCCTTCTGAGACATAGAGATTCCCAGGCTACAGGCATAGTGGATGATCCATGCCACAGTGGGATTTCTGAGGTAAGCAGATAAAGTAATTTAGAAGTCTATGGTTAAAGAAAACTTCTCAAAATGATCTTTGAAGTCTGAAATGTGTCAGAAGCTTCTGCTCAGTTGCACATAGATATACTGTGATTTTTGGAAGCACTCTGTTTCTGTTACCATATTTAGGCCAAAAGTGGCAGTGATAAACAAAATATCAGGACCCCACATATTCTGCAGAATGAATTTTCTTCCCTTATCTGAAGCATCATACTGCAGTAAAGAAAGCTGTATCTAACCAGTAATAGACATTGTACCAGAGAAAATAGGAAGACAGGATGAATTTAAGAGATGCGTGTCTCTCCAAACCTTCTGATCTGTAACATCCCACGTATCAGATCTAAACTAACTAACCCCAGCTAGAGGAATGGATTTGATAGATGGGTTCCACAATAAATGCTTCTATGTGAAGTATGTATTACTTAAACTCAGGTTACATTGCTCCTATGGAGAATAGAGAGCATTGACTTCCTTCTTTGTTTTTACAATATGTTTTGATTTTATCTTTAGACAAAGCTGAGTAGCAAGGATAATTTTAGAAGTCAGCAGAAGAAAAATTAAGAACAAATAAAGGAAAAAGAGGGGAAAAAATCTGGGAAAACAGGAACACATTATCACCTCTATCTTAGGTAAAGATTTTCCTCCTGCAGATAGCCAAAAAAAAGGGACTCCAAAGGTGTCACCTCACCACCCCACCAGGAATATCAAAGAATTAGAGGACAGCCATTTTGAATTTGAAAGCCTGTTTTACCATTCTGCCTTTGAAACTTTTAGCTTATTATCCTTATATAGACCTGGATCAGCATCTTCAGTATTCTCTTCAACTTAATTCTAATATGCTTTTATATTATTCCTGTTTCTTTCTCCTTGTTTCTTGATCACCTTTTCTCTCCCACTTTCTTTATTAAGTTTTCTACCGACAGAATGATTTTTAGGTCTTGCAGCCTGGAAGAAATTTCTGAGGGCTTGAAAAGATCCCCAGTTATGCTAGTCTATGAAACTATAGAGACACACATGTGGAGAAGTGCTACATACTCTTTTATCCTCTTAGCCAAGAAGTATTTTTCTACAGGTCAGTCAGATCCTTTAGCAAATTATTGCTATGCTACATGTCCAAATAAAAGTAAACTTCATCCTGTATATTCTGACAGGTCCTTCTGTCAGGACCTACTTTTATGTAGAATTCCTATTTAAAGCAATTATAATTTAAAGCCTCAAAACTAATGTACATAAGGATAAGTTATTATCCTTAACATTTTCAGAATGAAAAACATATCTGCTAAAAGTTCCACTTCTGTACTTGCCTACATTTCAGATTCAGATCAAATCAAAAGCAAGTCTAAGAATGGATTGGAAAACATCTACATGTGGTTCTTGTTTGGATGAAATATGTAAGAAATTTTCATGAAGCCTACTTTTGCTTCCACTGCTAGAGCCACTGAGCGGAAAAACATAAGGGAGAAAAATGGGTGCATAGTTTTTATTTTTACAGTTTATATATCTACTTACATTAAAGCCAGAGATAGAATTAAATAATGCTATAAGCATTTGACAGGCTTGAGTAAAGCTGCAGTCTGAAGAAAAATCTCCTGCATTAATAGAGATCTAGCAAAGCAAGTAAGCCACTGATATCTTGTCAGCACTGGGCTACGGCAGCTGTCCAACAATAAAAGCATGACAGTCTCCAGAACCTGCTGAGATTGTATCCTGAGAACATCAGTTTTGTGGTTATTATTATTTTTTCTTACTTGAAATAGAGTACACATGAAGGGAAAGCAAAAAGGTGAGTAGTAGTAAATAGATGCTGAGTTTAAGCTACTAAACCAGGAATGTTTCCATTTTCCTTTGGGTAGGATGTTGGTCAGACTCCTTTTCCACACAAAGAAAGGCATGGCCATATGGTATATTGTGTGCTTATTCCTGTGCAAGAGGGCTTCATGCAGTAGATACTGGAAAGTACAATCTACTCTAATAGTTTCTTCTTTTTAATCATTAAATCCCTAATTAACTGACCTGATGAGAGTTGGCACAGCCTAATTGGGACTTCTCAATTTCTTTGCTGTTTTTGACTTTTTATGTCAATGAGTTTCCTTGTTGAATTACTTTTAGTAATATGCTCTGTTAATAATGATGATATGATCAGGCCATTGTGGATGGAATGTTTTTGTCAGAGAAGTCTGATGTTGCCAAATGTCACATAGATTTGTCGTTCTGCTACAACACAAATGATATTAAAAGGACCACACCGGCACAAGCAGAGAGAGCTACATCCTGAACTCTTATTGAATTGAATGAAGTTGATTACAGACTTATGGTTTTAGTGTTGGTGAGGAAAGGATTACAAAGACCTAAATTTTGGTGCATATCAAACAGCAAATTTTAAGTCTAATGAAGAATAACTAACCCTTTTCATAGGTTCAGTAGCCCATCTTCTTTTAACACTGGATTTGGCAGTTTTACCTCACAGAGGTGACAGACCTTAACAGTGTAAAGGGAAACACAACCTTCCATTTGATTCAATGTTTATTATCTTACATTTACTCTTGATGTATCAAAGCTAACTCCTCTTATAAAGGTGCATTTGTAAAAAATACCACAGCAAGTCAAGGTCTCGGTTACACAAAAAAAAGCAGGGAGAGAATGTGTTACAGAAGACAATTTTTGTAGAGAGATCAGTTTTATTGAAGTTGGTAACAAACCCAACTGATGAAAAAGTAAATAAAAAAATACTGTTGATGTATGAACTGTAATATTACTAACATATTAAAAAAAAATTATTTTGATTGAAAAATTCACACTTCATGTGACTACAAGTGTGTTTTGCCCAGAGCAATTATTCATCTGGAGCTCAATCCTGTTCCCACCTTCCTCTAGTGCATCATATATCAGCATGGAAATCCCTCTCACTTTCTATTCTCATTTCTCCCTTGATAACACCATATTCCATTGTAAACCTGACATTCAGAGCAGTGTATAGAGGCAATTAAAGAGTGAGAATAATTACAGTAGGAGGAAAGGTTACTGCACATGCTGCTAAACATAGAGAAACTACTGTAAGACATCCTTGCAACAATGCAAAGGCTAAGGCATTTTGAAAATAGCTGCCCAAATACTTTTCACTCTTTGACCTAGTTTAATTACCCTGAAAATGAGCACAGAATAAAAAAAATTGGTACTCAGTTTTGAAAGGCATTAATGAAAACCTATCTTCTCCCTTCCAATTGAAGTTCCATTTCCTGCCAGATGAACCATGAAGTGGTAACAGCTTGGGGCAACATTTTTGATATGAGAGCTCTCCTAGAAACAAGGCTTTGAGAGAGAGTGAGAACCAGAGACACCCAAAAAAGAGGAGTACAAAATGGAATTGATATAATAAAGGACATATTTTGTTAGAAGATTTAAAAAAATATTTAAAAGTGTTAATATTTTACACAAATAAAGCTGATTGATTGCATTTGCAGTGTAGTTAAGCAATTTGAAGAGTGCCAGATCAGTATTCTTGTTCTATAATGGCCATGATAACTCATCATATTTGCTTTCCTACTTGTAATCATATTTTATTTTCTTTACCAGAATTCTACAAGTAATTGCTGGTGGCATATAGACTAAGTCACAGATGTTAGAACAAAAGATAAAACAAGTACACTGAATGTACATTTCACATTTACACCCAACAAAGGTTGTCAGCTGTTTCTTCCTTGCAGCTGCTTAAAGGTCTTACTGTCCTCTCCCATTGGAGTAACTATCCATTGAACAGATTTAGAAGTTTGACTAAAGTTGTGGAAAATTTATTTTCTTTATTGAAAATTAATAACAGAGGTGGATAGCATGAAAACAAAGACAAAAACTAAACCACCTTTCTCCCACCCTTCCTCTTTTGCTCAAGATCAACTTCACTCCTTCATTCCCAACTCCTCTACCTCCTTCCCACTGAGTGGTGCAGGACAGGTGGAGAATGGTGGTTTATGGTCATAGAATCATAGGATCATAGAATGGTTTGGGTTGAAAGAGACCTCAAAGATCATTTAAGTCCAACATCTCTGCCATGGACAGGGACACCTTCTACTAGATGAGGTTTCTCAAAGTCCCATCCAACCTTGTCTTGGATAGTTCTGGAGATGCGTCATCCACAACTTTTCTGGGCAACCTGTTCTGGTGCCTCACCACTATCACAGTGGAGAATTTCTTCCTAACAACTTATATAAACGTACTCTCTTTCAGTTTAAAACCATTACATGGTCAATCCATAACAGTTGTTTTGACTTGTTGTGGGCAATCTGTAATATTTCCTCTCTGCTGCTCCTTTCTTCTCACATGGGCCCTCTCTATGGACTGCAGCTCCTGCAAGGAATATCCACCTGTTTAGATATGGGGTCCTCTACAGGCTGCAGGGGAATTGCACATGGAACACCTCTTCCCTCTCTTATTTTTCTGACCTTGGTGTTCCCAGGGCTGTTTCTCACACTTTTTTCCCCTCATTCCTCTGCTGTGCAGAGGTTTGAACTTTTATCTGGGATGGGGCAGTCCCAGCCTCTCATAGAGGCTACCCCTGCAGCTCCCCAATAACAAAACTTTGCCATGAATATACAGAAAGAAACAATATTCACCTTTAGTATAAACTCACTCAATATTTAGTCTGAGGATTTGGGGAAAAGTCTGTAGAATCCCTTCAGAGCTTGTCTTCCTCAGCAGCACAGAAGGGATTGTTAACAGGTATCAGGGAAAACTAGCCCCATGTGGCATCAAGATGTTTTATGTTTTATATGTTATATATATGTTTTATATACATATAGTAATCTTTTATTTTGTCCCCTAAAAAGTCAACTGGATAGATACTCTGGGGAAAAAAACAATGCAGATTATTTCATTGTGGCTGCTACAATAATGAATGATGCCACAGTTTAAACTTTACAAAGGGTAATAGTCACACACTATAAGAAATAAGGCAAACAAAGGAATGGAAAGAAATAATGAAAAGCTGTTTCCTTCAGACCATTTGTCCATAAGGAGAGTCATGACTTGTTTCTTTATCAACTCATCTAGAACAGAGAAACACAGAATCATTAAGGTAGGAAAAGACCTCCAAGATCATTGAGTCTTACCTCTGACCAAACACCCACTGCCATATCAACTAAACCACATGTATACAGAAAAGAGCAGGTTTTGGTATGATTCACATATTTTATTAGACTACTTGAATTCTATGAAGCTTCATTTTCTCTCATAGACTAGTTTCAAAGACATGGCTGTCTAGACTGCATAAGAGACCACAAACTATGTAAGCAAACAGTAGATGAAACTACTGCCTCATTCCTGCCTGTGGCTTTCCCAGTCTCCAGATGCCCTGACCAAGATCCTTCTAGGTGTTTGGGAAGGTACTCAGAGCTCACTTCCACCACCCATGAAATCTCCACAGGCTGAAATGGCAGATGGTAGGCAAAGGAAAGTAAACCATGTGCTATATTGTATCTACCTCAGCCCAGTCTAAAAATCAAGTAGAAGCAAACTGAGATTTGGACTAAAAGGCAAAGACCAAATTTGCTTCCCCTGTGATTAGATGTACATCCAGTTATCTGAATGCAAAACTTAAAAAGCAGAGTAAGTGCAGCCGGGAAACCATCTGGAGTCTGGTTTGGATACGCTAGTAATGAAGAGATGTCTCCCACAAATTATGTTGTTTACATGTCTGAAGAACATCTGGCTGATACTTGATGACCGTGAAGAAGAACTCACTTCAGAGGAGGAAGGCAACTGTGAGAATAATGTTTAAGATGCAAGGTTGCCTGATTTTCATATTTTCACCACTTGGTCAGATAAGTGTAGTTCCAGTGGGGAAGTGGTTTTCATTCAGTCAAAAAAAAATATCTTGTGTCACTGCATGACGTGGGAAGGATTCAGACATTGCTGAAACAGTTTGATCTTCTTTCTTTCCTAGGCAGTTTAGATAGATATTCCTGAGACAACATTGCCAGAGAGAAAATAAAGCTATTGTAATCATCTCAGCTACATTATGTACATTAGACACATACTCTACCACTGCAATACTGATTATGCTGATATATAACAGAAAGAACATCAATTCAGGCACAGGACCACTCACCTCTGCTGTGTGCTTAAGCCAAGGTTAATTTTAGCAGTAGCCCAAACATTTTTATTCCTTGACAAATCTAGTACAAATCTGGTGTTTCTGCCGCTGGTAGAACACAATAGACTGTATTACCTACGCAGCTCTTGAAATGCTGTGTATAAAAACACAGCTTTTGAAATGCTGTTTCATCAACTTCAAGTGCATTTCTGTTAATTGTGAAAGCATTTATTGTAGTCTGGAAACCCATATACATGAGCAACACTAATAAAAACAAAAAAAGAAAATTATTTCCACAGAAAAATAAAGCTAGGAAAATTACAATAATGTATTGAAATTGGCCAAAGTTTTTAACAATCCACTATCTTTCTCATTTTTCTTTCAGTTGCACTCTGGGTCAAAATTATTTTGTTTTAAACTGCTCACAGCCATCCTGCACTTTGTTCTTTTACGCAGGCACTGTGCCACCTTGGGTTGAGTGGCTCTGCTGTGCCCTGTGGTGAGAGGGTTGGATCTGGCTGGAATTTCTGTCCTCCCTTCCCAGAGCCCACAGCCTGGGCACAGACACCCAGCATGATGTGGGAGCACTGAAGAGACAGAAAGCAGCTCCTGCCTGGCTGGTGGCTCCCCAGTGATTTCTGCAGTTATGACAACAGCTCACTTGGGCATTGCCACATAAAGAAGGATGAATTTCGAAACGGGCTGGCTCAACAGCAGATACCCATAATGCAACCAGGGCTCATGCTTGTTACAGCACCTCCACAAAAGCACAATGTTCTATTTTACACTTTATTTTTGGGTAAGATTTTAAGTATATGTGGCTGGGTGTTGCCCACCCTTTAGTCAAAGATGAGCAGCTCACAACAGCTCCAAACATGTGAAAGCCCCTTCTCTGATGGCAATATATTAAAGATGTAGTTTAATATGACAGATCGGGGACATCATATCTGACTGAAAAAAGACTTATTACATCTCCTTTAGACTATTTCTACTAAGAATTTTAAGATGAGAATTTACACATGCCCATATATGAAAAATAATTTACTTGAATGTTCTAATGGAAAATGAACATAAGGGATTAATTACTTCTGGTAACAGTCTTTGAAGAATTTGTATCAACCCCTTCTTTCCACTGTTCTGATTAATTAAGAGTGTACTTTCTTAGAATTTATGTATGTACTTATCAAGTCACCATGTATTTCAGTAGCATCTCAATATTTAGAGATGTATAAAAAGAAAATAAAGGCCTGACAAATGTTTAAGAGATTAATATTTTCTCTCCTTCTTAATGTTCACAGAGTATGCAATAATGTTTACTGCTGAAAATAATCAAAAAATATTCTTATTGTTAACACAAAGCATAATAGCCTTCAATAAATAAACTAAAAGATAAAAGAATGCCACATTCAAAATATATGTTAGTATTTATACTGACCCTTACAAAATTTTTATTGTGTCTCCATTTGGGAAAACATTTAAAAACTTCATTTGCATTTAATTTTGGATCATTTTTAACCTTTGAAAATCATCAAATGTAAAACAATGAGACACCATCAGAGGCCAAGGCCATCTACCCTCTTGAACTAGAGTGCATTCAATCCTGCCTTACCTATGACCTGATACCTGCAAAGAAAGCAGAGAAATAAATTTTGGGGGCTGGTAAAAAACTCACATATTGAGCATTCCCTGTTTTCCTTCTCCCTAACTTATATCTGCATTGCTTGTTTGTCTTCATCTTCCTTCTAATTTTTCCCCTTCTTTACGTTTACAGGCATTTAACATATGGAAACCTTGGCATAAAATAAAGCTTGCTTAGTTCCCAGAATTTTCTTCAACCTATCTTCAACCTACATTAATAGAGATGTAAACTTGATTTTTCCCTTTTGTGCCTTTGGAATATTTTGATTTTGTTGTTTGTAGGAGATGCAACCTTTTCTGTGCACAGCAAAGCTAATGAAAACATGAAATATTCATATTGCATCCCTAATTGTATAATAAAGAGGAACATGTGCTGTTAGAGTTGAAAACCTCCAGTCTAATTAGCAATAGCCTAATAAATGCTTAAGTGAAACATAAAATGTTTAGTGCTACTCAACTAAATCTCTTTCCTCATTCAGTTGTATTAAAAATGACAATATTAAGGTAATTTAAAATAATACAAAACATATGTTCAAATGTATATTCTTATTGTAAATATCTAAATATTAACTAAGGAGTTCCTTCAGGGTTTCATAATCAAAAATTGGCTTGTTCCATTATAATTTCTACCATATATTTGTGGCTTTTAATTTTTATTTACTTTTTTGTTTTGTTTTGTTTTTTTAAGTGCTACTGTTTAATTTATCATCAGCTAGTTTAATTTTCTGGTTTTATTTTGTTTATGTTTCTATTTTTATTTTGTTATTACAGGAATATAATATACAGTTGGAAAAGTCTATTTCAGCTTCTAATTTACTCTGCAGCCCTGAAAAAATAACCCCAAATTTATCCTTTAAATCTAATCAAACAAACAATTTTTGAACAAAGAAATCAGAAACACCATAGTCTTCTCCTTTACTTTCTCAAAAATCTCTTCTGAAAAATCATTATCTGATTTCCAGGAAATATTTCTTCTTCAATAGATAAGAAGACAAGGAGCGAAGTGACAGTTTCCCTAGGAGAGCCAGCAGTGCAAAACTAAAAACATGTTTATCCATTTTCTCAAAGGTTACACATGGTTTCAGATGAAAAAAAAACCCATTTCGTACAATGCAAAGATGCTTCTGCATTTTAAATATCATAACTAGAAAAATGAAGGAAAATGTTTAAATAATCAAAGCACCTCCAAACAAAATAAATAGAATACATTAATTCTCTCATTGACTAATTTAACCACTGTTAAATTGTTACTGGAGTAACAACTGGACAAAAATGTGCACTTTGGCCAGGGTTTTCTACAAATGTCTATTACAGTGATTATTTTCTCTTTCTCAAAATTTGCTAATATCAACCCCTGAGACACAATTTCAAACAAAATTAATCTGACATAGCAGACAATAATATTATTTCTTCTCATTGCAATGTTTCAGCGTAAGTACTTCATAAATATACAAGCTGATTGCTTCCTTTTCTTGTTATTAAAACCAACAATAATGCTGATATTATGATGTGATAAGAGGTAGTGTTTTATTTTCTGTCATTATGGAGACCATTTTTGCTACATTACTAAGGTTTGATGTGCGATTGAAGAAAGTTAAATATTAGAACCCTTTGGAAGTGTTGGTGTTTCCCTTCCTTATTTATACAGAGTAAGTTGATTAACATTTAATATTGTCAATTTACTGATATTTCTCTCCAATTTAGTTCCCTTTTTCATGTACTGTGGATCTCATTGTTCAATTATTTATTCAAAATCAGGAATTGTTTGACATCGAAACAGTGTACCACTTTATCTAAGTGAACAAAGTACAAATTGATGAGGAAGAGCATTTACATAATGAACATCTAATCTATATCTTTGTGAAGTGCTTCAGGACTACTTAAATATCTAAAAATCTGAAAATAATAGTGAGCATGACACAATTTTTTTTATTACATTAAGGCGTGGGTTAAATTATGCATCATTTGCAGATTATACTGAAAAAAATATTGAATTTTCTCTCTCTAGAAACTCCTCAAGGTTCTTTCCCTTCTTCCTCTTCATCACACAGAATATATACACCTATTAGGTTTGAAGCTTTATGTACCATAGGTAAGCATTGAATTCCACTGTAGGATAAAATACCGAATTCAGTACTCACAAAATCCTCTGGGGAGCAATTACTTTATAATAATAGAGGTCATGTTTTGCTGAAGTGTCTTTTCAGTTATTTTTAGAATCAATAATCATTTTTAGGTATTTCTACTCTTTTTACTATTAATTGTGCATGCATACAATTTTGATGATAACAAGTAAAAAAATATAAAAATAATATATCACACAATGATCAAGTTGAAGCCACTAGGAGGGTTCTACTGACAACCAGAACAAATACTCCTGTTATATTTCAAATTAATACCAACTTCAGTGGCAGGTTCAATCAGATTAATAGGTCATGAATGAAGGATATGACAAAGGGCCCTTAGGTGTTTGATTGTTTAAAGGATCCCTAGTCCATTTGAAGCTAATGTTCACTCCAGAGGAGCAGGATGAAGATTATGAAACAGACAGTATTAAAAAGTATTTAAAACATATCCAGGAATTTACTGTATAGTAAATGTGTCCAATGTGCAGACCAGTCTATAGGTCTCTCAGAACCAGGAAAACCTTCCAGCTCTGTGCTGTCAGCAAACTTACTGAGGAACACTCCAACCTTTCATCCAAGTCATTGATGAATTACTTACTTGTGTGCCCAGTACTGAACCTTGGGGACACCACCAGTGACAGACCTCCAACCAGACCCTGTGCCACTGATGACAACCCTCTGGGATCTTCTGCTCAGCCAGTTCTCAGTCCATCTCACTGTCCACTCACCCAGTCCACACTTCCTGTGACTGTGTGAGATGATGTGAGATTTGCTTTCTTCAAGTCACCTCTCCTAATCACCACAACCACTCAAAGACCGCTAGGAGTGACCTTGTTATGGTGTCCACCAGCTCTCAGCAACCATTGAAGCATCAGGGCCCAGGGACTTGTGAAGCCAAATTTGCTCAGGTATTCTCTAATCCAATCCTCCTTGAACAAGGGAAAGTCTCCATTTCAACATTCCTTTTCCCTGGTCCCCTGAGTCAGAGATTTCTGAGAGCTGGCTTTGTTGATGTGCAACCATCCAGAACGGATGGCTGCACATTAACAACTCAACAGGTTGGAGAGACAGACTACTACTTTTCTAGTTCTAAAGTTCATCTCTTTTTCTAAAATTCACTTGTTTTTAAGTGTCTCTCAGCTTTTTGTCATGAGTAGCATACTCTTTACTCTTGAATTGAGGAATTGACAGCAGCAATCACGTGGCACTCCACATCTATATTTGCATGCAGGCACATATGCCCTAAACCTATTATCACACCATATTGTTTTGGAAAAAGACCTATCTAGAAACAGATTCCTTCAGAAAGCTGTCTCCTTTTCATTATTCACTGTAGGAAGATGGATGCTTTTCTCATCAATCTAACAGTCTTTGCTTTATCCAAAAGGATTCAGTGAGATTGCAACTCACACAGTTTCAGTTAACACATAACTGTTCCTTGGCTTCACAGTGGTAGCTTTTGCAATTAGTCTGGCAATGCCTAAAGAAGCACGTAAGTAGAGAATAATCACAGACAGATCTTTTGTCTAGCAGTGTTCTATTTATCAGTAAAAATTTTGCAGCAAAATGAAACACATAACTTAAATGATAATTTTTTAATCTCAAATAAATCAATTTTTCTAAGAATGAATCAGTAAAATGCACTGAGGTTGTGTATTTTCACATGACATTTGCCCAGCCACTGACTGGGCATAAATTTTGTTTTAAAGATAAATTTCTAAATAACTTATAAACATCTAATATTAACTTAGCATGTGGTTAATAAATTATTATTTTAAAGATATGACTACAGAATTTGACAAATACCTTTATCATTTGTAGTCATAGACCGCAAGTGAATATAATAAATTTTACTGCAGTGTTCATAATCATCCATGGCACATACCATATACACCTGTAACACACTTGAATCTTTCATTAATAATTAATGAATCCTAAATAAATTATGTATAAATTTACCTTTATTGTAAGGTACAACCCTGAGGCTGATGATAACCATGAAGAATTGAGTGTGAATCCTACAACAGATTTTCCTCTGTTAATCCAAATTTTCTATTAAGAATAAGGTTATTTAATTGCAAGTTATGGAAAACAATTGTAAGCCTTTATTATTACAACAATGTCTCCTTCAGGACTTGAAGATAATTATGATATTCCCATTTGCAGCCAGCTGCTTCCCTGAGGTTTCTGTGGTAGAAAATCTGCTTTTTTATGCAAGTGAACATTTATATGCAACAACAGCAGTCTGGAAATGCCATATGAGCTTAAATAACTCTGAATATCAATGTTTAGGAATCACAGTTGCATATTTTTCTCATTTATCCAGTAAAAGCATAGTAAATCAGATTGTTATGATTGAAGATGTTTCATTAAAAAAGGCTTCAAAGCTCTTTATCAAATTTCTATGTTTCTTGTTAAAAACATAAATAATGGGTACCTTAAAGAGTTTATTTCCTTCCTTCTGTGAGTGGTATCACCTGCCTTGATGAACTGACTGTCCTGCAGACTCAATTTCTGATACCTGATTTTTCAGGTCCACTTGCCACCCCACACCTCATCCATTTTTAGAAGTGATGCACCTTGGTGTTACCTACCTGCTTCATATTAAACCAGGATTCAGGATCTTTTCTCTTTTCCAACAAAGGCCAATTTAGAGTTCATTATTCTTAACATCCTTGTGTACCTAAATTACAAAAACTTTCCCTGGTTCTTTATACACACCGTCCTGTATCAGGAAAGAATAATTGTAGTCATCCAGAATCACCCTCAAGGCTTTTACCATGGTGATGGAAAACAGATGTTTGACTCCTGAAGTCTCTGGAGGCAAGCATACTTATTTATTTAAAAGGTATCTAGATTGCAGAAGAGTCAGAAAGGCTGTTATATCTGATCAAATAAAGCGAAAATGATTTGTTGAATAATTTATTTGACAAATATGGACAAAATCTGGCCAATACATTGTTCATCAAATAGTGCTTGCACAACTAAATTGAAAAAAAAAACCTTAACAGCCATATGCCAACACATATAAAAATCTGTTTCTGGGTTGTATTAAAAAGAATATAAAAGAATTTCCTTGAAGGGACCAAGGGACAGGTTCACATAATTCAGACATTTAAGTTTATCGGCGCTGTAATAAAATTCTCTCTCAAAACCTCTAGGTAGGGAAAGTCCATAAATATCCTATCCTTCATCACTACACCCCCTAAATAACCAGCCACCTTCCACATTTTTCCATAACTAATTTATTTTTATCAGATCTAACCAGTTTTGTATATATTTCACATTTAGCATCCACAGACAAGGTTTTCTACACTTACTCATATCGAGGAGCCTGTTCTTAGGACATAATTATGAATTCCTCTAGGGACAGAGTCCAAATATCTTGAGGTCCTCTGGTTTTATTCAAAGCTCAGGGGAAAGATATGTGACCTCACTTACACAATAACTTATGGTTTAAGGATACAGGAGAGAGATTTTTTTTTTTTTTTTTTCTGAGGAGGAGAAACACTTATATCCTAGTTCCCAGGAGAGGGTCTTTAACTACTCTTGACTTTGCTAGATTGAGGATGAAACAAATGACAGCAAAATAACAGTTATTAGAATCCCTCCTTAGTTTTTGTCACTATGCATGGGCTGAAAAACTTCCCTATAGAAGTTCAGACAAGGCCAGATGATGTGATCTGAAAAAGAAGCAGAAAGCACTGTGACATGATTGTGATGTAGAAATGCAAGCAGTAGCCACTTATGCTTATATTTCTCTCCTTTCCTTCAACACTGTTATCCTCCCTCACAAATAAATCTATGGCTGGTTAAGGTTGTTTCCTTGCCAGAACAGGTAAAACCAGTCTAGCTTTTCACTGTGGTGAAATTACATAGTTTCAGTTGACAATTCATCTGGAAAGCTTAAAATTGCAGCTGGAAAACCTGTGTGCACAATGTTTGTTAACAGTGAACTAGATGTCTCAGGTGTTTGATGGAGGGAAAATTAAAAGCTATGAGTTTTTTTCATCCAAAAGTCAATAAAATGTTAATCCTGTTTTTACTATTCATTGCTTCATGTAGGGAAAGCAATTCTCTCCCGACTTGGCTGTGAGGGACACTTTGAAAAATCACAAGAGACCAACTAAAGTTTCCTTCTGTGGTTCATGTGGCTTTTTCTGGAGAATTTCTTGGAACATAATCTTGCCTTGGATTACTTTATGTGATACATATGGGAGTGTCAGGCAACACTGCACCTTTTTGTGTTCTCTGACTCCTCGATCTTTGGGAAGTAAAAGGTTTTTTTGTAGCTGTGGTACATAAATTAGGTAGTTAAGACCAGGAAAACAAGATGAACTCATAAACTATCTGTCTTTTACATCAATCTTTGAAAGAGCCATTCACCTTTCTTTCAAGCAGTATGCCACCAGTTAAAGCTCCTCCTTTTTTCCATGGGTTGAGATACAGGTACAACAACTTCACAGGGATCTTGCAAGACCTGTGTAGTGTAAATTGCTGCATGTAAAAAGAATTCAGATTAATATCTCAGAATGTTTAAAGGAATAAGTGACATAATGTATTACCTTCAGCACAGGGCTCTTTTACCACAAGCAGTGTATGAAAGAGAGGAGGGAGCCCAGGAGCTGCCTACCTCATAGCAAACATCTGCACAGTCATCAGGAGGGAGAGCTTGCCATACTTACAGACACATCTGGTAGCAGATTTTCTTATGAAGAAATATATATCAGGCAATGACAGATCACTTGCTGAAAGTAACCTCCTGAGCAATGTTTATCTTCTCAACAGCTGTGTTTAGTTGAGGATTCCAGCTGAAGATAGCAACATTTGCAGTCACTAGAGGCTGAAAACTGGGATTGAATGATTAATAACTTTCTTTTATTACCCAGCTAGATGATTCACATTAATTACACCGAAGCAGATTAGCATACAGTCTAGGTTTACGCAATAGTTTGATATAGGTATATTAAGTATTTACTTTAAGGGAGGGTTGCAGAAAGTGTAGACGTGTATTCGCTCCTTTCTTTTCCTCTTCCTATCATATTCTGTCCAGCTTTCCACACACAAGCTGTATTTTTCAGTCCAATTTCCTCTCTTTCTAAGCTTGTATGAATGTTTAGAAAATATGCACTTCCAAAATAAGATCCCAGAACCTCTAGCATCTGCTGCATTTCTAGTAAACATTCACTTCAATATCTAATGTGACATAGATCAAAGGCAAGAGAAAGGCAGAGAAGGTAAATTTTTCATTTTCGCCAATTAATCCAGTGAATTTGTTCAAATAAAATATTTGTATTTCTTTCATTATGCCGCAAACTCCTAGAATCATGCATGACATATTAAAACATGAAAAGACAGCTATAAAAAGTGAAACTGTATATAGACATTTGAAAAGACCCTATAGCTCAGTCAAACATAGAAACAAACAAAAAAACAGGGAAGAAAGCCCAAACTAACAAAAAGCCACAAAGACACGCTTCAAGAAACACTAGAGGGAAAATCCTCATCCCACTATATTTTTAGCCAAACAGCTTTCTTCTCTGGACTCAAGACTGAAGATAACTCTCTTATTTTAAGAATTGGTAAAAACAGTTGTTTTTTGGTTTGTTTGTTTTTGGGGTTTTGTGGGTTTTTTGTTGGTGGTGGTTTTGTTTGTTTGTTTGTTTATTTGTAAATTTTTATTTTGGTCCAATGAAAAGAGTCACATGCTTAATTTTTATTCACAGTTGAAGTTCTTGCTATTCAGAATCAGGTGTTTTGTCTACAGAAGAGATAACTGCATTTCAAATACCTGATCACACCAGTTAGACTACAAGCACTTCTTCACCTTACAGTCTTGCATACTTTTTGATGTGAGACTACCACTCTGATGTACCAAAACTGAGTCCCAGATACAGGTTCTCTTGTGGTTTTTCTCTGTATGGTATGATTTTTACCCCAGGAAAAAAAAAGTCTGACTAGCCTTTATTTGGGTCTGCATGGTAAATTGCAGGTAGTTTAACAGCCAATGTGATGAAGGCCATCACAGCATCAGTGTATTGCTCGTCCTGAAATAATATACCCTGAGAAGAACCAGAAATACCTGCTTATGTTGCTGCAGCAAAACAGCTACATGATTTTTGGACTGATGTCACACTGTCCAGGTCCTGCTGGCTCAGAGGCTGTATGAAATGAGAATCTGTCTGCCTGCAATGTTCCATGTAGATGTGCATTTTAATTGACCTTTTCTTTACACTAACTTCAGGGCAATTTTCTCAATCACAGGCTTCAGTGGACTAAAGTTTTCAGAGTATCTTGTTACTTTTTGTTTTTAATTCCTCTAAAGTCTGATTATAGTGCCAGCTCTTCTGCCATATCAGAGACTTGTCTACTACTGTTTTATCACTTTTAATTCCAACCTAAATATTATTAAAGAAATGTAATACATTTCAGTCATGGCACTCCTTATGTGGCATATGTAGCCTCCATATGTATCTTTAAAATAGTTTGTTTTGACTAAAATATGTGTGTTCACACAACTATCACATGCCATTTTTACCTATAAAGCATAGCTCTTTAGCATGTCTGCATCTTGCCATCCTTCCTCAGCTACCAACGCAAATCGTGGGAAGGATTCAGGACATGGGATAGGAAGCTGATTCTTTCAGACTCCTCACACCTAACAAGAGAATTTCAAATGGAGTTCTCTTTTTTCAGTAACTGAAGCACTCCAACATTTTTCATTTCCTCGGGGTTTAGGTTGTGTTTTCAGATTTCCAAAGTTCTCTTTTTCCTTAATCACTGCCATGTCTCTCACTTTTGGCAGACGTGTACGTGCAAGGCATTTAATAAAATGGAAAGTCTCTTTAAGGGATGATATGTCACATTTTTTTTCAGTCTGTTTCATTTCATGGTCTTGTAGCAAAGAGGAAACAAAAAGGAAAAACCTATACTTATTCCTGAATATCTTAACAAGTTATATGAGTTATCTTTTAATTATGATAAGTGCTATCTGTAAGCTGATGCAATGATCTAGTTTATAATGGTATAAGTATTTTCCTTTAGATTTAGTCTTGATTAAGAAAATCTGTAACTAAAAAAGCGTTAAGATATTTCAAAATAGCAAAATCTAATCATCAAAAGTTTAGAGATTTCATTGGTGGTGTTAATTTATTTAGTCCTTTATTTCAAGTTATTTAATATTTTTGGGACATTAAAATGTTTGGACGCAATAATTTCTCCCGTGAATAGGATATGATTGTAAAGTCATTAATTTTATAATTCATTTAAACATACAAAATGAGCAGCTATATGCTAAATCAAGCACCCTAATAAAAAATTATCTTACATTTACTCAGGAATTAATTTTCCAGATTCTGCCAGAGAAGAAAGTTCAAAAAGCCATGTTGCCATCAAGCACTTCCACACCTTTATCTGTAGCTATAGAGAAGAATGTGATGACATGTTAGGTTCCAGATTGTGCTATTCTGTGTGCATTATTCTGAGTCTGACTGACACAAAACTTACCTGTTAGGATGTGTGGTCTGGCCTGCAACTCCTTTCTTTGAAAACCATGGAACTGGTATGAGAATTGCCTTATTTCCAGGTCTTCCCCTGACGTGGAACTGACCTGTTATTTGATGTTGCAGATGGTATATAACATCTATATTTTCATTTTCTTCCTGACAATTAATGTATGAGTTTGGAATTAATCTTCATTATGCATTTCTTACCACAGACACTGATTTCTACCTCTTTAGTTTTAATATTTGTACTGGGATATATGCAAGGCAGTTTTTTTACATTAGAAATTAAAGCATTAACTGATTTAATTGCTGGAGCTACTGTAGGCTGGAGTCTTTGTTTCTGGAAAATTGATGTTTTAACAGGTTTGGACTATTGTTATGACTAAAGACTATGGGCTTAGGCAACACTTAGTAATTCATTAAGTAAATATAATTGCAGACAACATTACAGATGAGAAATTATTCTTTAAATTTATACTAAAATATTTTCAAGTCTTACACTTTGTTCATATATTTTTAAAAAACCCACAGCTCCCATGTGACAGTAGAAGGTTGATCTTCTGAAGCTTGCATGCTTGGTTTTACCAATAGATAATGTAAATGTAAATCATTGCTTTTCACAGGATTTATACACCTTTCAATGCAAATAACAGGACTTGAGAGCTAACTACTTATAAGTCAATAAACTAGTTACATCCATCACCTCTCTGTACTCAGGATTTCCATGTTATCAGTCATTAAAAGGAAGGGTTATTTTAGATCAGAGATGCTTAGTTAAGAGAACCAACTCCTTTCATGAACACTACAAACAAGTCCAACTGTTACTTTCTTTCCAAATGGTTAACAAAGAGCAGAATATGCACAGGAGAGATTAAGGACAGTGGTTGTCCTCATGGGAGAACGGATCAGTAGAAAGAGTCCTTAAAAACAGGTGATTATTTAGGAAAAATAATTTCAAGCACATCATAGGATGGTTGGTGGTGTTTTGGTGGGGGTTTGTATGTGTAAGAAAAGACACCTGTTTCAGAGGAAAACAAATCTAAAAGACAAAAAAGCAAAACCACTCTTTTTTTGCAGGCCAAGTAACTTCAGTAACTTTCCTGAATTGCTGTCTGTGACTTGGGTTTTACAGAAATGGTTGGTCAGTACAGTGAGCTCAAGTGAGTGCATGAAGAAGTGACATCTGTAAAGACGTTTTCAAATATTCCCTGCTGACAAAATGGAATATTAGTACAGCAAAGGAATTCTGCAAAGAGAAGGAATAAGCAAAAGAACATGACTAAAGTAAAGGAGTCTTTTTGCATAATGGACATTGTAATATTTGTTGAGGGAGGGAGGTTCACTCAGGACAATTTAACAGCATTTAGCTCCTTAGATTTACTTAGTGGCATATTTATGCAATTATTTCCTCACTGATAAAGCCCTTCCCTGCTCTCTCTGACACCAGGACAGCCTTGCATAGAATAATTCTCTCTAGTAGCTGGTACAGTGCTGTGTTTTTGATTCAGTATGAGGGTAATGTTGATAACACATTGATGCTATGGCAGTTGCTGAATAGTGCTGATAATAAGTCAAGGAGTTTCAGTGTCCCATGCCCTGCCAGTGAGGAACTGCAAAGGAAGCTGGGAGGGAGCATGGCAGGGACAGGTGACCTGACCTGGCCAAAGGGATGTTCCACACTATAGAACACCATGCAGTATATAAACTGTAGGAGCAATCATGCTGTGCATCACTCCTTTCTCTTGGGTTTTATTCCCATCTCTTTCTTATTTTATTATTATTATTATTATTATTATTAGTAGTAGTAGTAGTAGTAGTAGTAGTAGTAGTAGTAGTAGTAGTAGTAGTAGTAGTAGTAATATTAGCAATATTAGCAATATAAGAATATATTTTTTATTTAATTTTTAAACTGTTGTTATCTCAAGCCATAATTTTACTTCTTTCCCCCTCCCCCCCAATTCTCTTTTTCGCTGGGAAGGACAGTGAAGAGAGAGTGAGTAGCTGCATGATGTTTAGTTGCTGACTCTGGTTAAACCATGACAAATTTTTGATGAAGTTTGACATAGTAAAACTTGTATTGTTGTGGACGTTTATGGGTCAAAATCATTAAATTGCTCTTGACTGTTAAAACACCTGTCAAAAAAAAGCCAAAACCCAATTAAAATCAACCCATGTCATCCAGGTCAGTGTAGAGCTGTTTAGAGTTTTCTCTGGTAATTTAGAATGAGTTCTTAAAATAACCTTGACAAGGAAGGAAACACTTTCTATAAATAATTCTTAAGAGTGAAGTTACACAAGTCAGACAAGCCAGTCACTATGAAAAGTCCTGCTCCTCTTTTTTCGCTTTCTTTACTTTTTATTTTCTTTTCTTGCCTAACCAATTTGACCCAACACAGCAGTGTATGCTTTAATTCCAGGGTGTGAGAAGAGGGATTTTTTTTTTACTATTTTCCTGACAAATTCCCTCATTGTTTAGCTCCAGAGACCATATGAAAGAAGAGTAATGGACTGCTGAAAGGAGAAGTGAAGATACCTGCTCTACATTTCCTACAGTTTCACTCTGTCTGTGGGTATCACTGATGCCTACTGGCAGTGCTACAAGGACCTGACACCTTGCATGCAATAAACCTTTGAACCCACTCACCTGAACAATTGATTAGAAACATATCTACTCCCCACCACATCTCACATCCTCTACAACATCTGAATATCAGCAATGTCATCCTTCTATATTCTCCCTTTTTGGTGAGAAAAAGGGGTCTGATCCCCTCTTTGTACCATTTACTTTGATGAAAAAGATGAAAATATGTCATTCACTATTATTGATCTCATCCTGTTAGTCACAGGCATCTTTCCAGCCCCTCCTTAAGGATACACTGCTTGAATAACTAGTCACACTGGGGAACAGAGAAGGATGGTACTTTGGCAGGTGATTACTAGTAAGTCAGAAAAGTGCAGTGCTCAGCTGATAAATCTCTAAGGTGGAGCAGAGTGAAGAACTTTGGCATATAGTTTCAAAACTTTTCCATATATTTTCTTTGCAACTACAGTAAATACCACTTTGAAAATTCATTTGTGTAAGACAGTGTTGCTTTTTTTCCCCTGTAGGCTGATAGAACCACCTAGAACTTGATCTGACTCATGCAAAATCATGATTAACTTTAATTGGTAATGGAAATTGATTATAGATTTTGTCTTAATGCTGACCTATCCAATTGCTTTAAGAGACAGACTTCATAGACCCCTGATCTTGAGTCTGTGTTTGCAGATTATGAGAAATAAAGATATAAGAGAATCTTAGGGTTAAAAGTTAAAACTGGCAGGGATTTATGGGTGGCCACAGACATTGAAGAAGATGGAAGAGAGGAAAGAAGATATACTCCAAGGGTGTGGTTTCATCACTGGATTAAGGAGCTATAAAACTGGGCTGCTGCTACATATAGTGTTCCTCCTCCCTTCCTGAGATCCTGCACTTGTACATCTACCAAGTCAGATCAGCCCTCTGACTCAGGTGAAAAACAAGGGATTAATTTATCTGCAGTCAGCTCTCTTTGACTCACTGAGAAGCCTCACAAAGCCAGCACTGATGCAAGTGATGATTGTGAAAACTGCCCTAAGGGAATATGATGGAGTTTCAGAAGATCAGGAACTCTTGACATTATTGTCAAGATTAATGCAAACAAGTAGTGTGTTCCTCCTCTCAGGAAATGACTGGTTTGTTTCTCTGAGGTTTATAGTCTTATCTAACTAATTGTAGTGATTTTAATTTCTTCTCCCCATTTTGAAAAATCTACATTGTGATTTGTTTTAATAGCTACTTCATAAACCATATTTATTATTTTTAAGAATTTTGTTATTCTTCGCACCTGCTTTTCATAGTTTAGCAATTCTGAATGATTGTCAGAAGACACTTGATTAAAAATATGAGATATTTATTCACAACCTCACCTTTCTTTATTAAGCCCTGGAATCTGTGGTGTACCAGAATTTGTCTCAGTTGGTGAGTGTCACTCACAGTGGCAGCCCACAGAACAATTTTGCCAGCCTAGAGGAATCATGTACAGGAGAAAGGTGCCGTACATGTTCCATGCTACTGGCCTTCACAGAGCCAGCATAGCACCTTTGAAAACCATTGAAACTTCACAATGTATCAATGCCCATGAACTGAAACAACATAAAAATTCCCTAATGGCAAATTTTAATTAAAAAATAGCCTGTAATTGCATTAATTAGTAATTTTGACCAGGCTTCTGGCAGCTTTAATTATCTGTGGATGCCAATAGGTCCAATGAGCTATTAGGGATGTCAGTGACCAGCCCAGTTAAAGAATGTTTTATTTGTTTGCCTATTTTTCCTTTTTTAGTTTGACCACCCCCTTCACTCTGTCCTGCACAAAGAATTTGTGGTAAAAAAGCTTTGATAAAAGCATTTAATATTGGCTAAATTTTCTTAATAATAACATACTTATGAGGGGAAATGGAATAAATCAGTCCCAAAGCCACAGGGTAATGAGAGAGAAATAAATTTCCCAGGTAACTAGTAGTCATAGAAGATGGTGTCTCAACACCACCATCACAGCAATTGAGCAAATTCATGAAGCAGAGGATGCCAAGCTACTATCTCAAAAACTCCTATGGATTAAGATATCCTTAATACAGTCAGCTTTACAAATTTAGGTACAGCTCTATGTAATGTGGTACTAAACTAGTATGGCTAAATATTTAGTGTTGATATAGGTGTTTTGCTGCTGTTGTGACTTAAAAAACCAAGAGGATAAGACTACAGAGCTGCACTCACGAGTCCATTCTGTAGATAATTAATTTGTCTGAAATTTTCCCATCTCTCAATTTTGATCTAGTAGTGTCTTAAATCTGGAAGCACTCAGATCAGTGGGGACACTCCAAATCCTACTGTGCTGATATAGGTACAGTCACTTCTGGCATTTCCAACTTCCTTTATCTTGGACATAGCATACAGTAGAAACTCAAACCAATCTTAAAAGCACTTAAAAGCACTTTCTTGGCCACTACGACCCCCAGACTTTCTATTGCTATTTTGTTTTCTTCTCTAAGTGTGCCTCAGTGTTTTTTCTCTCAGTCCCAAATACTTTATGGTCTGGAAGGATTACAGAGACTTTATTTTTTAATATAAAAATGAGTTTACAAAGTAGATTTAGTTTGTCACTATAGAAACAAACAGTTCTTTAACACAGTCTAACTAGAGAAGTTGCTATTTCATAGTTATGTAGTTGTGACATATTCAAAAAAGAAGAACAAGAAGCCCCAGTACAGCTTAAGAATAGCTCCAGTACAGCTCTGTTCATTAGCACAGAGTGATGCCAAAAACTGGCATCTCAAGGCAGTATTATCCTCCCAAGTGCAGAGCTGCAGAGCAACAGTATGCAAATAATAAAAGAAAAATAAGTTGGTTTTAATTAGTACAACACAAGCTGCAAATACCATTAGTGAACTACATTTAATTTGCTAATTCAAACTTCCAGCATAATGGGAACTTATTTCAAATTCTGCACTGAATTCCTAAATACCTACTACTATGCCAGAGAGAAAAAGAAAAGCTTGTCTCTACTTCCAGTGCAGCCATTTCAGGATAAGATTGGTGGACAATTTGAGTGCTTTGTCCTCTTGATTCACCCTTTGCATCCTGACTCTGTGAAAGCCTCTGCTAAGGGTTTGCCTTGCCTCAACGTGTAAATATCCAAATGGAAGGTTTCTAAGTAAAACCTACTGATAGGAGATAACCACTAGATGACCGCACAATGAACATCATGCAGTGATATTTGAGGCAATTCCAGATGACCCATCGTGGTTTTTGGCCCAGGATAGGTCCAAAAGCAGTATAGACTTAAAAATTGGAAGCTGTAGCTGAGCTAAATACCAGGTACTCCAATTTCTTTCAGCCTAGAAGTCCTCATCCAACCATAAACCCCTCAAAAGGAAAGAAAACTTAATGAGATTCTTCCAGTTGCATAAGCTAAACCTGTAAGAAGAGTAAATCATCTGGAGTACACAAAAATAAATACAGCTTAGTTTGCTATTGGTCTGTGTCTTACACCTGGCAGTGATCTGATTGAAGATGTTTTCCTGTGTGTGAGGACAGAACCTGAGCCTCTATTCCACCTCATATTCTGCCATATGTAACAATTGGAGAACTCACACTTTTCCTCTGTAGGAAGAAATTTACAGACTCTCTCTTTCCTTTTCTCAGCTTTTTGTCATGTTAATATTTGGAAGAAAGGTGTTGTCTTCAAGAATTCAAAATTTACTTTGTAAAATTTATTTAAGTCAGTTATAATTTAAGAGGATTTTATTTGTTTGAATTTTGGAGTCTTTTTTAGAAGTGAGGAGGAGAATAATAGACATTTATTTAAGGGCATATTTACATAAGCAGTTTCTCAGGACATAGCTTTGTTTTCTAAAAAATGTTCCTGTGCTCTGTAAGTTCATGATAGCTTTAAGGTAGCAAGCACAACATCAGTACACACAAGCAACTGAGTAGTAAGCAATTCACATCTAAACATTAAGACATATCTGAAATTCCTAATTTTTATGATAATAAGTTCAAATGTATCAGTATAGGCAAATAAGTGTAAGTAGACATGATAGTATATCTCATGCTGAGTTTTTCAAAGATTATCGAGCTCTAACACCAAAGAAAAATGCTACAGGTTGGTATTCACAACAGAAACAAGGAAAAACAGAAGTTTATTGCCAGGCAGAAAACTAATCAGAGATGAATCAAGCAAAAAATTGGATAACTTTTTTTGATAAATGAGTTAAATTCAGTTCTAATTGAATGCAGCAGACATTTTGATAATGCAACACAAATTACATCCTTTGATAACTCTTAGAAGTTCTACTTTTTGGAACAAAATATATAATGAATAAAAAATGTCTGTGACATTCTGTCATCTTAATGAAGCAGATAATTCATCTCCATCTTTATTTCTTTTTTATTTTTCTTTGTACCCCAAGATAAAAACCAGAAAAGAGATTTAGAGAAAAATCTTCATTTAGGAATCTGGGCTTAATATCCTCTGACAATATCGTAAAAGGTACTCGAGATTTTTTAAGTGAACCAATCACTACCATGAAATTTCCAAAGGCAGTATCTAATTTTCTAAGTATTTAGAAACCCTAAGCATCTTAGGTTTATGAACTTGTTTAAGGACTCTCCAGAGTCTTATGGAGCCCCAGGTTGGCACTGCTGAATTCTGAGACAATAGACTTAAATATGTTTATTTGTTTTGCAGTTCTTTTAGAGCTTTATCACACTGAAACTAATGGAAATTCACCAATTCTGTTATCTGCTTACATTTATTAATGCACACTGATGGGTTTTATTTATACGAAGATAGAATTTCTCTTGCCACAGTAGAATTTCTCTTCAGATAATTATAAAATTTTTAAACACTGAAGGCAAGGCAGACATAATAATGGGAAAATAATATCATTTTCTATTAGGTTAAAAATCAATGATGAAATAATTCACCTGGAACAAAATGGGTATTTGGTATAAACATATAATAAATTTTTTAAATTAAGTTCTTAGTTTAAAAGATATGGAAATTAAATTACTAGTCTCCTATGGAAACATAGGCTCTCATTTTCTTACAGTAACTGGTCAAGAGCCTTCCACAAAGATTAAAATGTAGATTAAAAAGATAAGGTTGATAGAGAACTTTGAAAGGTTAGAGAAAAGGGAGATTTCATGGACCTTCCTGGCAGACTGGTCTGGAGAGGTTTTGCAGATAGACCAGCCTCAACCTACTGGTGAAATATAATGACATGTCTGAGGTATATAGGACTGGATACCATCTAGCTAAGTCCTTAGCACCAGTCACTTCAGCTTGTACTAGAGCCTGCTATCTGTTATTGCAGTTTTTACTCTCCTTATAGCCAGGCTTTGATGTGTTTATAGGCAAAGGGAATAGATAGATGATAGATAGATAGATAGATAGATAGATAGATAGATAGATAGATAGATAGATGATAGATAGGTAGATTTATTAATTTTTATACTACAAAAAACCACAAAGAGAAAAATACCGCAAAATGTAAGCTGCGTCAAGACCAATAACTGAATGTTTTCAAGTATAGAAGTGTTTCCAAGGCAGAGAGGTAAAGGCCAAGGATCTGCTTCATTATCTCCATGTCATCTCTGTAGTCCTAGGCATGTGAGTGATCACTGAATAAATTAATTATTTTTGTTGATAAACTGTATATTAGTTTAAGGAGCTTGCTGAAGATGGTAGAATGAGTTAAATTATAGCAAGAGGACCATAACAAAACAGAATCATACATTATATTGACTATAATCCAGGACCACAGCAGCTTGACATGAGCAAGGACTCTGAAAATAATTGCAAAACAAATAGGAACCAGCAGAATTATCAAGTTACTTATCTGTGATACCTGAAAACAATTAGGGAATTCCACACCCAAACAAGGCAATTTAACACTTTCATATGAAACCAGTTTATGTGACTGGTTACATCATGATACTTGTGCTTAATTCTACAGTAAAACCTGTCACAAACATTCCTACTTTCCCACTATATGCATTCAATGGAACTAAGGAAGTTATTAATAATGATGAGTAATAAACTACAGCTTATTTTCCCAGGTTATTTACCTCTTTTATGTGGTGATGAAGAAGAAGTTTAATTTTGTCACTGTCATTACCAAGACAACAATAACAGAAGCACAGTTAGAAACTTGTCTGTATAATCAATCTTATGTTTTAATATGCTTGGGCTGGTACATTTGACTCCAGTGCATAACCTTGAAATAAAACCGAAGCTGTATTATAAAGGCTTTGAATAGCTCAGTCTGATTAGGGCTGAAGCTCTGAGATTTTTTTATACCCCAGAAAATCTAAAACATATCCTAAAACTACACATCATAAAGTAGTTTCAAAAGCAACATATTTATTTAAGAAATGTTTTAATGGCTAGTAAAAGTAATCAAATTCAGAAAAGCTGTTTAGGCAGCTAGCCCTATTATAAGAATTTAAGGCCAGCCTATGGAGCTTCATGAGATTCATCCCAGAGTATTAAGAGAGTTGGGTGAGGTCACTGTGAGACCTTTCTCAGTTATTTATCAATGATTTTGGAGCTCTGCAGAGATCCCAGTCAACTGGAAGCTAGCAGATGTTATTCATACTTCAAAAAGGGCAAGAGAGGATCCTAGTAATTATAGGCTTGTCAGTCTTACTTTGGTGTTTGGTAAAATTACAGAGAAGATTATTCTGTGAGGTATTGAAAAACTCATGAAAGACAATGCAGTCATCTGTCAAAGCTGACGTGGGTACATGGAGGGAAAGTCATGCCTTACTAACTGTGAATCCTATTATGACAAAGTTACCTTCCTCCTGGATGAAGACAAGATAGTGGATGTGTTGTTGAATGTTGGTTTTTATTCATTTTATCAAAGCTATTGCCACTGTCTCTCACAGGATCCTCCAAGACAAAATGTCCAGCACACAGACATACACACACTTCGATGAGTGAACAACTGGCTGAAGGGTTGGGCCAAAAGAGTATTAAATAGAGTAATATCTGTCTAATAGCCAGATATCAGTAGGATTCCACATGATCCAATTTTAGGGGCCCTTTTATTTTCTTCAATATTTTTATCAATGACCTGAACAAAGAAGTTGACTGCACATTAAGTTTGCCAACAGAACAAAATTTGGATAAGCTGTTGGTTACCTTCAGGAGATATCTTGATGGACTAGAGCCTTGAGGGTTGGCAGGCACCAACCATATGAAATTTAACAAGGACACATGCCAGAAAATGCACTTGGAATAATGTGATCCTGGATGTATGTATAGAATGGAGGGACAAGGGTTGGAGTGCAGAAAGGAATAGAGGCTTTTGGTTGATGGAAAACTCAAAACAAGCCAACAATGTACCCTGGCAGACAAAAGGTCCAGTTATGGAGTGCATGAAGTACGGTATTGCTAAGCAGTGGAAAGGAGGGATTATCCCACAATATAGCATTGGTGTCGCCTCATCTCACATCCTGATTACAGTTTTGAGACCCACAATATAACAAAGATTTAGAAATATTAGAATGTGTCCAGAGAAGAGCAACAAAAATCATTAAAGAACCAGAGGACTAGGTTCAGGAGGAGTGGCTGCAGATATTTAGTTTGTTCACCTTAGAAAAAAGGAGACTGAGACGTCATTGTTGTCTACAACTTCACAATGGAAATGTGTAGAGAATGAAGCGCTGATCTTTTATCTCTGGTGTCTATTGAGGCATACAAGGGAATGGCTTAAGAAGCTGTATCTATTCACACTGGATATTAGGAGTATGCAATTTCCTGAGAAGGTGAGTCAATCATTAACAATCTCCCCAGGTAAGAGTCCATGGCCCAAAGACTGTTGGTGCTCAAGATATGTATGTATGCACAATATTCTTTGATATATGCTTTTACCTCTAGGTTTTCCGTGTAGAATCAGTATTTGGACTTGATCTTCTTGTGTCCCTTCCAAATCAAGATAATCTATAATTTTGTTATTCTAATGAGAATCCACACACTTCAGGAATTGGTCCTTAGAAATTTTTAATTTTCTTGCTTTTTCTCAGTAGATTTTGTGTTGTTGGATTCTGTTGATGTGGGAAAGACTACACAGATTTTCTGATTTGTCTAGGGAAGGAAATCTTACTATAAATATGCCACCCTCATAAAAGAAGGATTGAGACAGAGGATGAAATAAAAAATACCAAGGTCTTGATCTGGAAAGGGAATAAATTGTATTTATTTTGATTAGGCAGAGAGAGAAGAAAGAACAACCTCATTGCCTGGTGAAAGTGGCATCAAAAATATGGAAATAAGAAAGAGATTAATCTAGTTTTCAACTCTTTCTGACAGGTAATGTGGATTTTTTAATTGATCAGTTTCACTTACAGGACTATTAGTTACTTGAAAAGATTAAACTCTTCCCCCAGGATGAATAAGCATTTAATGGGACAAAGAAAGTTCATTAATGGCCAGGAAATGACATTGCTGATGTTCTCTTATTGAATCAACCTTTTTTTTAGCCAGTGATGGCAGAAATCTTTAAAATTCTTGCTCAGTTGCAGGTAACAGACGCTCAAGTAATACAAGACTAATCCACTCCAGGTTTTCACCAGTATGGTGCATTAAATACTTCGGCAATGTGTCCAGTCAAATTTTAAGTGTTAGAGAGAGGTATAACGTACCTAGCTTCTCTCTCAAGAGTCAGTTTCACACTCTGAAAGGAGTCAGGGACTTGAAACACACAATTTACAGCGCAGGAGTTCTGATATGTACCCAACTCTGTACTGTAGCTTTCCAGAAATTTGCTTGCAGCTTTTAATTAAGTTTAAGAACACTTTTCTTTGCTTATTTATGTTAAATTATCTGTATGTTGGCATGGGTTTTGCATCGTTTAAATATGAAGATAATCTTTCCATGTCATCTTGATTATTATTCTAATATGCTAAATATATCATCTAGTTCTTTCAGTCTTTCCCCCATGTATCATTCCTTCCATCTTTTTTATGAATTACATGGCCTTTTTGCCATTTCCTTCAAATTTGTCAGTTGTCCCTCTCCAGTGGAGAGGCAGAACTAACTGCAATAACTGTTTAGGTATATGTTCTAAGCAGTTACATATCAAAGCATTATTAACTTGTTGATTTAGGTGTGATGATTTTTGTTAGGAAATGATCACAGAGTGGTTTAAATGCTAGCCTGGGCATCAAAAGATTTGGACTTATTTCCCTGAAAAAACAGAGATATTCTCTGTAAATAGAGGTAAATTCTTTAGGGAAAATGCCAATGAGGTCCTTAAGACAGACCTTTACTGTGCTTTGCCAGGCAAGGTGATGACCACTGAGCAGCCTGTGTGGGATCTCCACAGCAACTTACAGAGTTCCCTAGCTTGGAATAAGTGTGGCATTTGGGCTAATTAACTGTTTCTGTATTTCCAATACAGCTCTTCCAGGTGAACTAGCATAGCCATCACACTGTATTAAGCTGGCTGTTGGCTTGGTTGGTTCTTTTCCATAGTGTCCAGGACCATGCTCAGTGAGCATGTTAGCCATGTATTTTAATGCTATTGCTCTCTCCCTACATCCATGTGAATGCAATGTGTCAGTGTTCATGTGTTTTCAGGAATTAAGATGAGAATCTGACCTTCAATTAGATGTAAGGGTATATTTCTATTTCTGCTACCAGTCCTGCGATCTTTACAACATAATGCTGTGGATAACATAAACATGACCCATCTAGAAGATTGCTGCTACAAGATTCAGGTACTTAATGAAATCTTGGCCCCTGTTCTCTAGGCATGTAGTTTACCACATTCAATTCCCTGTTGAATGGGGGAATGGGGATGAATATGCTGGCATTAACTGTCATTCAAGAGCAAACATGAAGAATGATGTATATCTGAAATCATGTTCCTTTGCACAACTGGCATTCTGTTCAGGAAATACCACTTCATTCTGTGTAGAATCCACAGTCCTGAATTATTGTTTTTGTAGGTATCTACAAAAAATTCTCTTAAAGAAATGACATTTCATAATAATAGCCAAGTAGTTAGAACACTTAAGTAAAGAGAAACACCAGAAAGGGACCTTAGTAGCTTTCAACTTCTGAATTTTAATTATGACTGAGATATGAGGCCAGTCACCTTACACTTCCTATATAATTATTGCAAAAGGCAAGCTCTTCCAAGGGATTATTCAGAGCAGGAATTTAACTTTGAAAGACAAATTATATACCTAAACTTAGGAGGTTTGAATAACCCTGAATAGCCTCAAATAGTGGATGCAATTGCTTGGTTTGAGGAGTTTCTAGCCAACACTCTGTCAAATGTTTAATGTGAACCCAAGATCCCCTCTAGCCCCTTAAATAAAAAATATTCCTCAAGGCATTCACCAAGGTGGAAGAGCACTGGTGGAGTTCATAGAACTATGCAACATGAGAATACTTTGAAGTCCAAGACCTAGGCTTATAAAGAAGAACAGAAACTATGACAATGTGGCACAGAAGTATCCCAGTCTATAAGTTAGTTATAGCCAAATTAACAACGTCATTGAAAGCAGAGTTCTAGTAGATGGAGAGGTCATCAAGATCTCAGGAACCTGAACCATGAGAGTTACACAGGTTTAGGTCAGTGTTACATTTAGAGTTTTGGGACATGATTCTTTTCCTAAACATTCTTGATTAAAGAGTTTAAGCAGTTGTAAATGTTGCTGACTATTAAGTTTATTTCAAAATATATTGTATTTCAATACTTAGGCAATTAAGACATTTTTTCTGGACTCAAATACACTGTACATACTGTATTACCTATATTCAAACCAAAAATCCTGCTTTGTTCTCTTTTTCCTCTATCCTATTTTTTTTTGGCTGGTAAGTTTGAAATCCTTCCTGCAGGTGATTCATTTTTAGCACTAGTTAAAGCACTCAGCTAGGAGTGCCTCTCTACACAGAGGTGATTGAAGTTCAGTTTCCTTGGCAGTGAAAATGTTCCCACCATTAAATTGGTGGGGCCTAGAAAGAGATATTGTAGGAAGCAGAGCTGGTGGCTTGCATTAATTCGTTATATAAATTTCAAATCAATCTGTATGTTTTTTAACACAGTAACTACTAGGAAAGTCCTCTATTAGTTCTAGTTACTAATCTTCCTGAATCCAAAGGTTGCCTGTCTATAAGATAAAAATAATAGTATATTCAAATAATTGTCTTAAAAGCTTTTTCCTTGCAGAGCTAAAATATGGTTGAATGTTCTTGATATTTTGAGATACCCCTGTATTATGGAATGAGGGATAATTAAGACCCTTCAAGAAATAGTAGGAAGCCTAAAACTCTATTGTTTTATGTGCTGCTCTCCTTCAAGCCAGAGTTAATTAACTTTCCACTTTTAATTAAATTTTCCCACTTTTATTGGTTTTCAAAATTATTCCTTCATGTTACTCTCATTTTATGTATACACACAATCTATACATGCGTACAGATGCAAACTCACTTATTTTCCTCTGTGATGAAACATAATTTCTGGAACTGCTTTTTTTAATTGCTAGCTTATGTTTCCATGGGATCCCATCCCATTATTTTAATATATATATCTGAAACAGATCAACGGATACTCATTTGTGAGTTTCATTAACATGACATTAATCCCCTTTTCCAGTTCATTAACAAAGATGTTAACTACTGCAATACTTAACATTGATTCCTTTCCATACTATTATTTGCTTCTTCCCATTCAATGCAATGCCATTTACCACGAATATTCAGTAACAGACATTCAAAACACTTCTGTAATCCACATTTTACATGTGTTATTTAGAATCCAATTTAGAATATTTTACTTGTTTTGTTCTTTCTTCTGCAGTACTGAAACTTGCCAAACATCAAAGCCTTACACATACTGTATTTGCTGTATCTAACAATATTTGTCCCCCTTAGGTAGGGTCATTTCTACAAAAGATGACTGTATCAGATCAAAGAATCACAGAATGGTCGATGTTGGATGAGACCTGTGGAGGTCCTCGTGTTCACCTCCCCTGCTCAACAAAGGCCACCTAGGGCAGGTTGTCCAAGAACATGTAGAGAGAGTTTCTTAGTATCCTCAAGAACAGAGTCTCCACAACTTCTCTGGGCAATCTCTTCCAGTGCACAGTCAGTGCACGGTAAAAAAGTGTTTCACTATGTTCAGGCAAAATCTCTCATGTTTCAATTTGTGCCCATTGCTTCTTGTCCTGTCACTGGACACCACTGAAAGAAACCTGGCTCCATCTATACCTAGCCTCAGATATTTAGATACACTGACACTATCCCTCCTGAGCCTTCTCTAATGTAGGCTGAACAGTCCCAGATCTCTCAGTTTTTCCTCATATGAGAGATGCTCCATTCTCTTCATCATCTGAATGACCCTTCACTGCACTCTAACACATCCATATCTTTCTTGCACTGGTACCCATGTTCTGAACACAGCACTCCAGTTGCAGTCTCATCAGCATTGAATGAATGGGAAGGATAATTTCCCTCCACTTGCTAGCAACACTCATCCTAACATAGCTAAGGATACTGTTAATCTTCTTTGCCAAAAGGACACATTGCTAGCTCATGTTCAACTTGGTGAACACCAGGGACTCCCAGGTCCTTCTCTGCTAAGCTCCTTCCCATACTGTCAGCTTCACCTTGTATTAATGCATAGGATAATTTCTCCAGCCTGGTGAGGCCCCTTTGAACAGCATTACATCCTTCTAGCTATGTTGGCTGCTCCTCTCAGCAAACTTGCTGAGAGGTTTCCTCATTCTGGCTAGGACAGCACCAATTTTGCAGTAGCCAGAGGGGGCATAGCTAGCATAAGGAGGTTATTTCCTCCTACCTCATATCCTTGATGGGGATGGGGAAGAGGAAGGGGAAGGGGTCTCTTCTGGTTCAGGGTAGAGTGTTGGAGGGAGTGGCTGGTTATTGTCAGGCTCTTCAGTGAGCCTTTGCATGTGAATCATTCACCCCTCTCTTTTCTACTCTTTTGTTATTAGTATTACTTCTGTTACTTGTTTTCTCATTCCATGAGAAATTCAAATAAATTGTTCTTATCTCAACCTGTAATCTTAACCTTTTGTGCCTCCAATTCTCCTCTCCAGCCTTCTGAACAGGAAGAAGAGGTGGTGGTGCGGGGATAGGGCTTGTGGTTGGAGTGTTTTCAGAGGGAATACTAAATTGGAGAATACAATTTCTAAATCATGACAAGGGTACACTCTCCTCTCTGGTCCATATTATTAATAATGTTGATGAACAATGCTGGTACCAGTATTATCCTCTGGGGTACAACACAAGTTGCTGGCCTCCAAGTAGACTTGGCACCACTGATTACTGCCCTCTGAGCCCAGTCATCCAGCCATTTTCCAATATACCTCACTGACTGCTCATCCAGCTTCAAACTCTCTTGTCCTTTCTAGGAGTATGATACAGAAGACAGTTTCAAAAGCCTTTCTGAAGTCTTAGAACTTTTCATTTCTCCCCCCTCATCTACCAAGATATTACATCAAAGAAATTTATCACATTGAAGATGTACTTCTCCTTTGTGAACCAGTGGGCAAAAGTAAAACCAGCCCCTTCACTTAGTATTGGCTGGAAGATTGAAGCTGAAACCAGGTAAATTTGAAATTAAAGCATGTGTGTAAACAGTGGTGGGTGATCAATAACTGCAACAGAGTACCAAGCATGCAAGGTCCACATTCCAGCATGTCAGTACCTGAGGGTAGTGGATGCCTATCTACAAAATATGTGTGTGGCATCCAGAAGTAAATGAGTGACATGGAAGACAGATAATACACTTTGGTTGAAAAAAGGTGCTCTGGTCCTTTCTTCTAAAGACTTGAGAACGAGTAAAAATGTCTGTTAGAAGGACTCAAATTACTGCATTAGCAGTTTTGACTAAACGATCTCAGAGTCATTTGAAAGAGCAATTTATTAATGTTCAGTAACTAGAGTTTCAGAAGAATGTCAGTCTGCTCCTGAAAAGATGCAAGGAATTACTCTTTATTAAAAAGATAGTCCACTTCTAAATGCAATCTCATGTCCATAATTTTGTCCAACCAACAGTGTCTCTCTTTTCATACAGATGTCTGGACATCTCCTAATGTTCATTGCTTTGATGACAACTTATTCCATATGTGTCCTGTCTCAAAGAAATTGCACTGCCTGAAACTGGCATTTCTTCAGCTTTCTGTGTTTCAGATATTGTGTGTTATCTTATTCTGAACCTAAATACCCCACTCCTTGCTTCTAACCGGTGAGCTGTTTGAAATTCAAAAGACCAGATGTGCTCTAATTTGTCAGTTTTAATGCTTTGATACCATTTCCCCCTGCATTTTCCCTCTTGCACCTGTTTCAGCTACAGGACACTGCAGGTAGAGGTATCTCTTGACAGCCCTTCCCCTTTGTCTACACTGCTTTTCTCTCTTGCCCTCCCTCATTCCTGGTTTATTCCCTGTCTTCTCAGCTCTCTTTACTTGTGGCCTCTGTGTACTAGGCTTCCCCCCATTATTTTTTTGGGGTACACTCTCTTTTGAAAGGGGGGACGGGATGCTGGCAAGGTGTATGTTTCAGAGCAGAGCAGCTGTGAGGTTGAAAATCCTCCTGTCACCTGCTGAGCACCAGATGGTGCCTCAGGAGGAGCTGCTTGGACAGGACAGCAAGAGGACCTGATCCTCTTGCCACTTGCACTTGTCTTTTGCTCAGGTGCCTTGATAGCTATAAATGAATGAACAGCTGTGGCCAAGAGGGAAAAGGATGCAGGAGGGGCAGCCCTCAGCTTGACTGGATACGCTGGGGAAGTCTGAAAACAGCAGTGTGTCTCCTGGTTACACCACTGCCCTTGTGCACAGCTTTCTCTGGTGGCTGTGTTTTCAAACGGGGCAGGCCAGGAGTTGATAAACCCCTGCTCTCCCCTTCACTCCCCCTCAACAAGCCAAACAAACTTGCCTACTGAATTTAGTTGTAAGCCAACCATTTTATAGAGGGATCTGTGTTTGTTTATGCAGTGACAGCAAAGATGTAAAGTGAGCCACTGTTCTAAAAAGGCTTCCATGAAAGTCTCTCAGCATTGTTGATGCCCTGGAGACATTTCTGGTACTAACATGACTCCAGCTCTCTGAGTAATTCTTTCCTTAAAAATGTTGCCAAGTGTTAATTTAAAAATAAATGAGACGTAGTTCTTTGACCTGATCATAGTTCTGTGCTAGAATTGAGTTTTCCAAGTGATTTTGAATTTTAAAGGAAAAAAAAGTGTATATATCCTCTTGTGTTTTAAAAGCATATTGTAATTTTATATATTATGTATCGTGCCCCAAAAATGGCTTGAAAAGACAAAAAGAAAGAAAAGGACAGGTATAACCCCTATGTCAATTAATACTTTTTACTGGATATTAATTTGTGGGCATTAACCCCTTTTAATTGACCTTTAGACATGTGACTAGACAGACAGTGAGCACTGCTGACCAGCACATATATAATTAGCAAATAGCAAGGTGAGGGAGAACTGGTTTAATCTCATTTCATCCCTGAGACTTTATCACCATTTGGCCTAGTTCCCTTTATCCAGAGATAACAGCTTTATTTGGCAGTGAATTAAATACCCAAGTAGCTTTGCATTGTAATATAGGTCAAACAAAACCAGCACATTTGGCGTTGGGTTGTTTGACAGGCAAAATGCCTAGAGATTGTTGAGGCTGGGAATAAAACTGTTGCAAAGGTCTGTAGAAGATTTTCAATCTTTAAATAGTGCAAAAAAGTGTCAAGGATTTTAGCTGGAGACATTCAGCAGGTCCAGTGGTAGTTCATTGTGTCATCGAGCTAAAATTCAGAATTTAAATTCCAAACCTTATGGCAAGGACTTGGAGCAATGTGAAGACTGGGAAGATTCGGCCTCTGACCAGGAGATTTCCCCTTGTGATAATTTTAAATAAAGTTTTCTATTTGATTCAGGAGTAAAAATCTGCATATCTGCATGAGAAGGAAAGTCAGCCTTGGTTCAACTCCTTCAGTTTCCACATGAGTAGTAACACTGTCTAAACTCATGTGAAGACAGAGAAAGATTATATCAAAGATCATGTCTCTGTTGATATTTTCAGCAAAAACAGCTTGTTTTCTCTCCTACAAAATAATCTAAGCATTAGGTTATTAGATCCTTACTGGTCATCAGGATGACTTTGCCACTCAGCATATTGAGTAAACAGCCCAGAATTGATTGAACAGTTTCTGTGATTTTCAAGGTTTGTAAAGTCATCTCTACCTGTGGAGTATAACAGTATTAACTCATTTGATGCCACACTAGGTTATGTCAGCATATGTTTGATCACATGAAACTAAAAATATCCCAGTGACTCATAAAGCACTTTGCAGGTTTTACTAGAATTTTTTGCTATATCATTTCTTTAAAAGCGAATGGGTGCAGGAATAATTCATGAGCAGCAGATGAGGTACAGTGCTACAACTCCCACTCATACAAGCCTTTTCAGCTTCTATTGCACCAGTGACTGTCTGTACTCAGTAATCTGTCCCAGACAAGTGTGTTGCAAGTTTAGTTCAGGTTTTCTAAATATGATACTGTTTACAAACTGATCTGCAGAAGCATGCCAAAAAATTAGGAAAGGAGGAACTGTAGGTAAAGTAGATGTGAAGGACTTTTCCTTTTAATTTAATTATTAGCATAAAAAAATTACATTTGTTTCTGGTGTGAGGATAGAGAAAGGGAAATAATGGTATATCTTTGATCTGTTGCTGGGACAATCTCATTATTGAGGCTTATACCAAAGACTATTAAGAAGAACCATCTCTTACCCAATGGGAAAGCACCCTGTGCCTCTTCTCAGAAAACTTATGGGAAAGAAATCTTCAGCTTGATAAGCAATGGGTTGATCACTGACCCAGAGCTTTTCTAGGGAGATTGGACCTAGGACATATGGTTCTTTGGAGATTAGTTCTTTACTTACTCTTATGCAGAAAACTACCTTGTGGCCTTAGTTGGAGGGGCTGCAGTGGACCCTTCACAGTTTTGAACATTGAGTCTGAAACTCAATGCCTTGTGTGTGCATATGGACACTAAGCATAAACATGGGGTTAAATTGGTGATTCTGGGCTCATGTGGGAAAACACTCTCCACGTATCCACGTGCTCTAAAGAAAGCAGTATCAGCTCCCTAAATTTTATTTGGACAGCTAAATACTCAAAACTCTGCTGTGTCTGCACAAGCACAATTGATTATATGGATGGAGATAGAGTGGGGCAGGAGGTGATCTCTAACTCCATGGAAAAGCTGTGTAATGGAGTAGACAATGTTCCTCAGTCATGCCATGTGCTGTCTGGAGGTGGCTCGTGGCTGCATTCAAACTCCTTCAGACTAATTTAACAAAAAAAAACAAGGAGGAGGACTTAAAGCTGCCTTCATGCATCTATGCATGTTTTTAATAGAGAACCAGGCTACAGAAACTGACAGAACAAGAACAACAGAAACAAATTCAGGATGGAACTTTAATTTGCAATCACACTACTGAGCTGCTAATTCAGAAAAAAATAGATGTGGAATGCACCCTAGTCAGACAGGAGTAGTAATGCCATATTTGGAATTCAAGGAAGCTTAGTTATTTTGATTTATTTTCCTGTTTCAAGAAATGATAATATTTAATCTTGCCAAGTCTCATATATTAATGACCTCTGATATTGTAGTGCAATTTTTGCTCCTAAAGACATTAATCAAACATTTTTTTGAATATATAAAGATATTTTAAATTATTCTGTCAGGAATCCAAATGTACCATAATACCAACAAAGAACGTCTTTTTTCGGATTTTACTTCTACAATTGTTTCTGTGAATTGGGGAGTGAATGAATGTGCATAAGGAGCTTAGTGCCTATTAGCTGCTAGGAAGATATTAATGATTTTGTCACTAGATTTCAGAATTATGCTCTTCAATCTGAATAAGGAGATAGATTTAGATAGAGAGTTTTGTTACCACACACATAATCCAAGGGATTTAGGGAGCTTCTTACATTACCCTGTGCAAATGCAGTATAAATACCACTCATCAAACAGCACGAGTTTAGAAGGATGACACATGCACATGGTAGTAATAGATCTTAATGTGGTTCTTTTTCCTCAAAGTAGCACATTTCTGGATTATATGAAGATGTCATGTAGATAAACTTTAAATTTTGAAATCCTCAGTGACCAAAGAGAATCAAAGAAAACCATGTCAGATTTTCCTTAAAGTGTAATGCATCTGATAATCTGAATTTCTACATATTTTCTCTTGGAACCTATCAGATAATGAAGGGACCTTCTACAACAACACAAACAAAAGTAAAATTTGAAATATGGTTTTAGGAGGAAATGTCAACATAACAAGATTAATTACATAAAAATATAATCAGCATGAAAAGAAAGACTTGACCCTTCCAAATATATCTCCAATTTTTAAGTTAAAATCATTTTGGACAACTTTTATCTCTCCTTTTTGCTGCCATTCAGGTAAAAAATTACGGTCCTGTGAATGATTCCAAGAAAATAATATCAGGCCTACAGATTTTAGTCACAGAACAAAATATATTTCGTGACATAAGAACTTCCTACATTTAAGACAGAGTTCACATTCCAGACTAAGACACAGGGCTAATCCATACGCCTCATGGCTCGCTTGAGATGCCTAACAGCTTCACACAGCTCTTTCAATTTCTACTCCTGCAAGTCTTTCAAGAACCAGATCATGAAGCTAATTCTTAAAATCTTATGGCCTCTAAATTGCACAAGTTCTTAAGACTGCTTGTGAAGGAAAAGTTGAGTACTTCTGTCTTTCCTTTGTACATATAGAACTGCTGAGCATACAAGTTTTAGGCTCCAGGTTTGCACAGCATGAGAGCAAGGCACGGATGTAGCACATTTACCATTCTGAATCCAGGGTTTGGTCCTGTAAATCTGGATGCAGATGTGGAGCTTCACACTCTGGTGCACAGTGTGGTCACCACTCTGCAGGGACACAGCTCCCATCCTGTGAGACACTGTGCTGTCCCTGGTCTGCCTCCTGCCTCAGCTCCTCGCTCCTAAAACTTAACTTCTGAAAGGTCTCCAGGGTTGGGTCTCATTAATCTACCTTTCTTTCTCACAGGAAGGTGTGCATACAGATTTATTTCCTATTTCCTCAAAACACCACAAGTTTCTACACAATTAAGCAGACAACTGAATAAAAAGCTTACATTTATTAGGAAATAAATGTCATTTTACTTCAGTCAGGACATGAGAGGGAAAAGTTAAAGTGATATGACATAAAAGGAGTACAGCCATTGGATGAGAAATTTTGAAATGATGTTGAAAGAAAGTGAAAAATAGGCCTTGTAATGAAATGCATACTTAACTAGATAAACTAAGGTTCATAAAGTCTATCTTTTTAGAAATTTTGAGTGCTTTCTTTTTGGTGCTCAGCTAGCAAATCTTAAATTGGGCTCTGGAAGACGTTTTGGGTTTTGTTTTGTTTTTTTCAAAACTGTATGCAAAAGAATAATTACAATATTTCTTTATTTCTGTAATACCTTAAATTTTCCCTAAACACCAGGGCTTCACAGATAGCCAGACTGTGCCCACACTACTCATATATTTTGGCTGCAGGATGTCACTATGGGATTTCTAGATTTCTACACATATTTCTGCAGACAGCTGAATTTAAATCTTGTAAGGGAGTTCAAAATAGAACTAAAAATAAAATTTTGGTTTATTTTGTCTTCTAAGCAATCTTAGAAAAACATCATGAAACAAAGAGAAGCTGGCAGTTTTCAATTCAGTGTCCCAGAGGAAGGAAAATTATTTTAGGTGTATAGGTATGTGAAATTTAGGGCATACTGTCATTGCTGAGTGATTCTCCCTACAAGCATTAATTTGACTCAGAACTGTGAGTGATGCTGTTGTTCGTGCTATTCATATGTCTATCCAGAAAAAAAAAATTTAAAAAGGAAAAAAATATAAAGAATTTTAGAGGTTAAAGAATAATATGGTGCATAAAAAAGGCACTCATCTTTGCAGAATAGAAAATAATTGTTGACCTATGAAACTAATATCGCTCATTTTTTCCAGGTAAACCTCTACCATTTGCCATCCCTTTAATTATAAAGTTCACTGATTCCAAAACCATTCTGGGTTGTGTTTTACTCTGCAATATGTCACATCATTTGAAGATGTTCAGCATAGATAATTAGCAGGTGACCTTTAAAGTTATCTCTAAAACTGTTCTAATTTATTTTAATAGAAAAAATGTAATAGTGCAGTTGTAAGTCATCCGTGCATCAAACCCAGTCGTCTAAAGTAAATTCCAGTTCACCTTTAAGTATCAAAAGATTTAAGCCTATTTACAACTTGGATTTACTAATATTTAGAGAAAAAATATAGTTTAGCAGATCCTCTCTGAAGTTAAAAATCACACAATGCAATGTTTACCTTCTAAATGTCATATTGAAGGAAGCTTCTCTGCCAGATGAGAGCACAGTATAATGGTTAAACCCATTTTCTTAAGAATCCTTGAGAACCAAGATAGAAAATGTGGTTCAGCAGATTCATTCTCATGTTTAAAGCACACATTTTTGTAAATGAGTGTTTGCCTTCCCTTTAACCACAGGTTTTGACATGAGTAAATGTCCTGAAGAATTATTTATTTGGATTGTACTGCACATGTTCTCTTCATTATTTAAGATTCACAACATTATGAGGAAAATAAATTTGCATTGAATATCTGTTTTTTGGTAAGTGCTCGATTTTATATAATTTTCACTTCAGCAAATTGTACTAACATAATGTATAAAAGTAATGTAATAACCAGTAGTTTCTCTTAAAAATAATAATAATAAAAAAAAAGAACATTGCATCAACCTGTTCTTCCTCTTTTCCTTTCATACATATTGAAATAGCCATCATACAAATATAAATACTAAAAGACATGAACTAGTTTTTATAAACCGTAAACAGCTCAGCAAACAGTTATATTTATTATGGCTACATCTTAATTATTAAAGACCCAAAGCAAAAAACTTAGGCTAAAATACAATTTTTCATGTAAGACAGTTTATGTACTTTAAAACTAGGGAAGATACAGGATGCTGTAAATCAGCACAGTGTTTGCTAATAAAGTTGTTTTTATAAAGGTAGGTTCTGTGCAAGAGTAGAACAAAGAAAATTAAATTGTCCATGGCCCTTCTAATGCCACCTGGGTCTATCTTCTGCTTTTTTTGCACATACCTGGATCTCAGATAAGAAGATGAAGGAGTTCTGTATAGCTGTGATGCAAAAAAATAGAGAACTGCTCTAATCTGCTCTGACTGCTACTGAAGACATTATACTTGTGTTATTTGGCCAAAATCAGCAAGATCATACATTACTGGGAGGGCATCTCTGCTGGGGTTTGATTCCTTCAACCTTCTTCATTCTGAAGGACAGATTAAAAAGATATAATTGAAATATTTTCTGTGTATGATGTGAAGTACTTGCTTCAAAAACACTGGAAGTCCTGAGTTTGTGGAAGATATGAGTATATATTAGTTTACAAGAACAGCCATAACTGTCTGAGATTTCTTGCAAAATGTAGATAATTAAGATAACTCTTTCTAGATGATGATGATGATGTTTATCTGTGTTATCTTAGCCTCTGTGATGTACAATAGCTAGAACCACCTATCACCATATTTTTTTATCAAGTTATCATCCTTCCCTATCGATCTGTTTGATCGGAAACCTCCAGGAAAACAAATTTCCTGGCCCTACTAACAGCTAATAGAGTCCCAGTTGAACGTAATAGCTAAACACTAGCAAGGTTTCTGCTGAGTTGTCTTCAACAGCTGTGCTTACTTTAAATGCTGGGCTTTACTAAATACTTGAGAAAAAACATGTGCTGTATGTCCCTACTGCTTTGCTGTCTTAGCTGGATGGCTTGATGCAATATTAGCTAGAGCAAAATAAGTAAAATTGCTTCAACACAGTACTCTAAGATTTAGGTAAAGTATATTCAAAGGTTTCATACTTAGACCAATCCTCCTACTATGCCAGCGATGTCACCTTTAATTTCCTTTCAGAGAACCAACATTTCTGGTTCAGAAAGTGCCAAAGACATTCCAGTCCTAAGCAAGTTCTAAAATAAATGAGACCAATCTAAGCGGTAAGAATAATACCTGTAAAAACAAATGAGAAGGATTTTAATGAAAACCTCTGCATACATTTCAAGATCTAAGAGCCTTCCTAGGAATTAAATTTACAAAACAAATTCCCTATACTCAGTTTTCAAAAGAGCTAATTATCAACTAGGAGACCAATGTCTCACCACATGCAAAATGCTAGGAAAGTCAGAAAACAACATTTATGTTTTAGATTAAATATCATAGCTCATTATAATGTGGCTATATTCTGTGGAAGCAACAATTTGCAGTGCTTTTTTTCAGCTATATAAATATCAGCTACATTTTGCACTTTTGGTCTTTTTCTGCTTAACAAAACAAACAAATTTTATTAGAACAATTCAGAAATATATTTGTATTTTACTCCATGCTGTATATTTTGAACTTAAGACCTCAAGAACCTGAATTCCAGCCCAAACCTGAATGGCTGTTTAGCACAAGGTCGTGTATCTGTAAGAAAGTCTAATAATGGATACTGAATAAAAACTTTGAGTCTATTCCTTTTATATTCCAGAGAGCAATGGTTTAAAAGCTTCTTATGCTATTGATTGCCTGCAGGCCATCATCCTTAGCTGACACCAGTGGACCTCTTACCATGCATTTGTTTATTTTTTTTTTCTGAATCCTCCTGTATTTTTCACCTTATCACCTTATTTTATACTTCATCCTGTGGCAAGAAAATGAATTGGATGGAGAGAATTATTTTGATTGTATTAAAATTTTCAGCGTCATGGTATTTTTGATGCACTTAATACTGAACAGGAAATGATGAATACTTGTTTCCTATTCATTCTTTCACTTTATAGCCTCAGCCATCTTTTCACTAAGTAGAAAAGCTCCAGTTTGACTTCCATTCACAGGAAAGCTTCTCAATATCTCATTTCAAAAAGAGGTTGGTTATTTTTAGTTAAGCAAATTGCTTGTCAAAATAATTTCAGCCTGACTTCCTAGCAGTTTGTGTTTAACTTGTTTCTTCTTCATTCATTTCTTTTCAAATGCTGACACAATTTATAATTTCTAAACAGTGTTCTTTTTTGTATCATCTGGTATCATCTATCAACCAAATATTTGTGTTTGTTTCTTTACATTTTGGTAAAAATGGTGTTTTTTGTTTGTGTTTTTTCAGTCAGGGATATGCATGAACACTGAACAACTGATGTGTTAATTGTAAGCAGCATAAGTTTCAGCTGCTACTTAGAATGGCTTTGTAATTAGCATTCTCATTTTAATCTTATTGCCTTATTTGAAGGTAGACAATGCAACGTGCATTTTTATGTCTCCTATCATCCAACCAATATGATGAAATTTACGCCTTACACTCACTGTGAGAAAAAGATTTTTTAACAGCTACATATAGAACTGCACTGCTTAAAATAAAATCAAGGATTACTTCTGTTCTTACATATATTTTAACTCTTTTCTCCTAGTAAATAATTTTTGTTTTATAAAAACAGTCTGTGCACTATGCCTCCACATTTTATCTTGTTCACTTGGGTAAATGACCAACATAAAAAAATAAGTTTACTACTGCTATTCCTTTACAGCTTCACTAACTCACCTTGACATTCTGAAGTCATAACTGCTTTATGAATCAAATTCCTGGCTTTTTAAATCTCTGAACACTTCCCATTTGGGCATGGAAGTTCTATTGATCTAAACGAGATGGTACAATTTGAAAGTATAAACTTATTTATTTAAATTAAACAATCCTTTTTTAAGTCTATATTGTTCACTAGAATGATATAAAAGAGGAGATGTATGTTCACATCAGCTGACCTACAAGGTATATGGAACTTACCCTGTCAGAGCAATCCCAGCCTGAATCACAGCATGCACAATTGCCTTGAGGGTCATCTTCCTGATGTATCTCCAGACATTGCCTTCTGGCACTAAAGGAACCTGGAAGGAGTAGGTCTAATGCCATGCTTTTCTCAATGAAATTCCCATGGGAGATGGTTCAAAGACCAGGGAAAGCAGAAGTAGCTCTTCAGCCATGATGTCTGGGAGAAGACACATATTGTCATGTCTCTAAAACACCAACCCCAACACACTGAGTATCCATGTGGTATAACAAAGGTTTTGACTCTTTGATCCTGTCTTTATTTAATAAATTGCAAAATAATATAATTAGGCTATGAAAGGATCAAGCGTACACTTTGAATATTCCACACAGATCTTTGGATTACCTTTACATACAGGGGGTCCAAAGCTCTTCTCACTGTGCATATGGAAAAGTAAACCTCATTCTGTCTTACAATTTATACTAAAATTTTACAGAATGCACAAGAGTATTCTGTGTTCAAGGGCTGCTTTATGGGGGAAAGAAAGAGGAATTGTCTGGTGGTCAAGAGAAACAGAAATTAAGGGAATAATTAATTTCTTCCTTTGAAATTTTTCAGACACATGGAGTAGTTCCTAGCATTTTTATTCTAGCCAATAACATGTTGCAGCAAAATGTTTTAAGCAAATGAAGGCAAAGAAATCTGCTTTCTGAGTGTTACTATTATTATTATTATTATTATTATTATTATTATTATTATTATTATTATTATATTGTTGTTGTTGTTGTTATTTGGAATTCATCAATTTCTGTCTCATGAGTTTCTGCATCAGTCTTGGACAAGCTAAAGCATATGAGTCATAGTGCACACTTGATTTTCAAACTCATTTTTTGAATTGTTTGTATAGTTTCTGTCCCTAGTTGACTATGTTTTGTTCATACTTTTGCCCAGTGTTGCAAAGGCCTAATTTCGAAGCAGAGGCACACAGGCTGAACACAGGAATGCTGCTGTGGCTGCTTGGTGCTTCAGCCAGAATTCAAACTATTAACTGACAGCTGACGTGACTAGGAGTCTGCCCCACATAAAAGGGGTCTTCTCATATTTCTTAGAGAAGATAATTTAGTGTGTATGTGCACATGTCTTTAATGATTCTCTTCCGAAAAGAGAGAACTTAGGTTGGGTCAGACAGTGTGCAGACTGCACAAATGTATTATTCATGAGTAGTGCTCAGAATGGCTTTTGGGAAACACACAGCCAAACAGGTTCCAGGCCCTTAGGAGCTTATATGTCTAATAGAAGACCTGAAAAAACCAGTGGGAGCTGAAAACAATAGATGGAGAAAAGAAAAAACAGACAAATGTAGCTTTCAAGATCAAAGGTAAATTCGATAGTTTATCATATGGGTCCTTCCAAAATATTTCTTCACTCTGCTAAGCAATCCATTCCAAGCCAGTGGCATTTCTTCCTGCTGCCAAAACTCTTGGAAATACTTTCACAAACATCTCAGGTTTGCAGAATAATGCACAAAGAGACTCCTCCCATGAATATCTTTCCCCACTCCCCACCCCATTCTGGATTTCACACCCCATGAAGATAAACTCTTTGTGCCTCTTGAGTTATACTAAGGGCTGTATTCCATTAGTTGAAATAAGAATGTCACTCTGAAGAATGTTCATTCCTGATCTCAGTGAATCTGGATGTTCAAGGCTACATCAGACAGGACTTTGAGCCACCTGGTCTAGTTGAAGGTATCAATGCTTGTGGCAGGAGGGCTGGACCAGACGATCTTTAAAATCTCTTTCAGCCCAAGCCACTCTATTACTAGAGATATGTCAAAAGATTACATTACTTTTATTGCAGATTAATGAAGTTATGTCACTTAATTGCTAAGATAAAGGTTCAGGAAGGATGAACCTTCAAAGCTCTTATTTTCTACTTGAATTAATAACACTTTTAATCATAACTTAAACTGAGCCTGGCTGTTTCAATGGTAAAATTGTATAGATTATTGGTAAACTTTTAAAATGTGTAAGCATGGTTTAGATGCAGAAGAATACAAAATACTGTTTTCATGATAAATAGTTCATATTTTATGGAAAACTATACAGCTATGTTTAATATTAACCCTAGTGATGTATCTTCAAATATTAGTGACCACTCAGAAAGTTTACAATATCATCAAAGCCCCATTAAGGATTTTGCAATAAAAATGCAGTCCTCCTAAACTCCATAAGCCAACTGAAAATCAAGGACACTTCCCCAGTAGTTTATCCACAGCTTCAAGATACTCTAGAATTCCATTACTGATTTCTATTAAAGGTAATTAAATAACAGCAACATCCAAAAACTGTTGTTCATATTACCTTCACTTTTGGTGCAACACAAATTACTTATATTTTTTAAAATTTAGGCCTTAATAAGCCTTCTATAGACATCCCTCATAAAAAATTGCTCTAAGCAGAGCTGTCTCTGCTGTTTTCTGGGAAATACTGCAATAGAGAAAATGGCTATTGGTTTTGTGCTGACAAATTATTGATCACACATGTCTTATGAATCACTTGACACTATGGATTTTTGCTGACACAATTAAAGGAACAGCCTCAAGCCCTCTGTGTCCTGTATATGCTGACAACACTCTCACACTCAAATTTATGTGCATGCCTCTAATGACCACAAAGAGAAAACAAAATTTTAAAAAGACAATTTTGAAGCAGGTGGTTTAAACAAAGGAAATTAGTAAATAATTTTAAAATATGCTCACAAATATGCAAATGTATGACTAGCCATTCAAAAAGAGAGAATGAGTGTCCAGAATGTGAACAGTATTTTTAAACAGATAACTTAAGACAACTGAAAAATAAAGCAGTGGTACTAATGTATAGAGATTTTATTTATTTTATCAGGAACATTCTAATTTTCAAAATCTTTTTCCTGGATATGGGTATGAATATAAATAGTTGGATATGGATAGAAATAGTGTGCAGCTGTATCGGCCCTGAAGAATTGGGCAGGTAGGCTGCTAAGCCCTCTCTCCTAAGGCTCAGGTCAGAAAAAACACAGAACCTTTTGCTTCTTTGCTTTTGTCCTCCTGTAAACCCTTGATTGCCAAACAGTACAGAAAGAAAGTCACTGGCTGCCCCACAGATTCCTCCACACCTGAGGGTCTCAAGGTGAGGACACTGATATTCTGACTACAGTGTGTGCAGGGTTATGAGGGAGACTTCCTCCACATTCTCCTCCATCTTATTCAAACAACAGCTCTTAAAATTTATCTTGTAATTCATTCTATAGAACAATGCCATGTGTCAAACTGTTGTATTGCATAAATTATCACCTTGAGCCTTCCTTTTATGAAGCCACATTTTCAGTTGTTTATAACCTTGCCCAATTTTAATGGTTTATGCTGAACATTTCAGAGATGGGAAATTTTACCAAAACTATTCCAGTTATTTCTCACATCAGTCAAGAAAAAAGTTGTTGCCTGTTTCTTCTAGGCAGTAAAGAAATATCTGAGGCTTAATTCAGGAGAGGCAGCTGTGGAATTCAGGTCCATGCAAGAAGACAATGTGAGATATTTTTTTGTTCCTATCCTATTGACTGATTGCTGAAGACCTATCAAAACCTCTTTATTTGCAGAGAAAGAAGCAATGACCTCACATGTGGGAGATAGTCACTTTACACTTTTGACATCTCTTCAAGATGTACTAAAAAGTACTCAACTTTGCATCTCTTGAAAATCTCACTTCATACAACATCAGTAGCTTCCTTCTACTAACTCTCAGAACAGTCTACATGCATGAAACTGAAGGACAAAAATGAATATAGCAACCAATCTGTAGGAAACTGTTGGTGCTTCTGCTGAGATTTCATTTCCTCTCTCCCTTTGGTGTTTTGCCCTCCTGATCTACAGAATCACCATAAAAAATGTTAGACACAAATTAATAAGGACCAGATATAATCAAAAGAAAAGGATGGATATTTAGGTAGGGTTTTGGAGACTGGTGGAGAAAGGATGATGCAGTTAAATCATCTGTGCAGAAACCTGAGTGATGGGAACAGAGCAAAAAAAATATTTGGAAGGTTCAGAAGAAGATATCAGAAGGAAAATGGGGTCATGTGCAGAAGATGAAGTCAGAACCAAAACAAAAAAGAAAAGGTCAGGAACAGAAGGGACTGAAAACCCCAGGGAATAAGGAAATTTTAGCAATATAATTCTATATTATAGAATATAGAAATTATAGTCCTTTAGCATCTGTAGAAGTTTGATATCCTCCTCCAGCAAGTAATCTAATTAAGAGAGTGGGGAGGGAGTACACAGGAAAGACTTGGAAGTATGCTAGAAAGTAATTGTGGAGCTGGAGGGAAACAAATTAAGATCACCAAGAATTTTACTTGGTTATATGAACATATTTTTTATAACTCAAGCTTCAAAAACCATCTTCTATTTTCTGCAAGATTTTTTGCCTAATTTAGTCTTCTGGGGTTTTGCATTTCTTCACCATGGTATGTTAATTTTATTTTTTGGGAAAGTAGATAGTATAACTTATTCTTTTTTTCTTTTGACCATGTCCACTCCTTCCTTTGAAAAGTTCCTTGTACTAACTCCTTATAACAAGATTTCAGATGGTTCAAATTGGCAAAGACTCTTTAACATGGGTATGTGTAAAGCTTTATGTAAACCTACACTGTTTCTTAGAGGCTTGGACACAATTGTTGAAATATGTTGAATATTGAGAGTTATTTTATGGTGAAATTTAATTCTCTCATGATGCTATTAAATTAGTAACAGGCTTTAAAAGAAATTACATGATATCACATGTACAAAATGACAAGCCCTGAGTAGAAATAGCTGTGAAGGAGGTTCTCTTTTAAATGTGAGTGTACTAGTTTCACCCCACCAAAACTAGAGTACTGATTAAATTTTTATGTCATGCAATATTCTTTCAAACTACAGACATTTGAGAATCAGTTTTCATACACAACTCTTAAAAAAAAATATTCATAACATCATCCTGCAAAGAGAAACTCTGTTAAAATTATTTAAAATCCATATGCTATGTAAGGAAATTTACCTGGAGGCATTCTACCTTTTACAGAAAGGAGGTTATACAAAAGTGGTGTTAAGGTGCACATATCCTTCACATACTGGAAGCTTTAAGAAGGTCCAAAGCTATCTATAAATTCTAACTTTGCAGCCCTATTTTAATGCTACTTCCTTTAACTTTTGTTCTGATTCCCAGGACTTTCAGAAAGTGAATAGACTATGTGTAAGAGATTTTAGATAAGGCTGCTACTGCCTTCATTCTTTGCATTTTTTGGTCTGCATTTCCTGCTAATGTGATTTGAATAAGCCAATTACATTGAAATTCGGTCCATGGTCATGCAAATAAGTTCATGAGTGTGGATCTCTTTTCTGTGGATTTAAGCATTGAGTGCAACTGGTATACTTTTGGTTGTATAAAGGGTCTGCACAGGATACTGGGGTCATGTTTGGTGCTCTTTTCTGAGGTTCCATTTGCACTATATTGGAGGAAGATTTCAGGAAAATAGGACATTCAAATAAAGAAAGCCTTTAAAAAAGTACTGAAATGCTAAAAGTATAAGCTGAATTTTATTTTCAAGGTGCAGGCTGAAAACATGAAGATTAAGCACACATTTAATATATGAGATCTTCTATAAAAAAATGTCTGGGAAATTATCACTGCTTGATGAAATTATGCCCAAATGCCCATTGTGTACAATAAAACACTAATCAAAACACTACTGTAATAAATATTTTATTTAACTGTAAGATCTCTTTGTCAGTAACATCATGTGCACAATTAAGCTTGATTCACACCAACCAAAAATTCCAGACAGAAAATATTTATTTTTTAAAGTCATCGTACTTCCTAATACTCTTTAGGTGCTAGAGACCTTAAGAGAGAATAATCCTTCGGCATGCACTTCTTCACACACTGGCACTGGCAGCAGTTTTGCTTTCTGTGTGTTGTTACACTTTCTTCACAGCTCTGTAGTGATTCCAGATGAAGTCAAATAATTGGGATTTTTTCAGTAAATTATATTCCAGGCAAAGAACAACAATCTGTTCTCACTGGAGGAGACACTCTGGAGACACCACTGTAGTGCTCTATGTGCAAATGCTGAATTCCACAATTAGTCTGTAAACAATAGAGATGTGGGCTAAATGGACAGGCTTGCCAAATTTGCTGAGGTAAGGGTTGCTAGAAACAAACAGGAGTAAATATAAATGCTCTGGTATGTGAACACCTACAACAACAATTATCCACTCCCTCCCAAGTTTAGCAGGTTGAGTTCCCACATTATAATGCTCGTAGTTTTGGGAGAAAGCCAAGTATCAAATTCAGTTCTAGAGAAAAAAAAAAAGAGACCAAACCACTTAGTGTTGGAGATACTGCATTAAAAATGGCACAATGTCATTTTATATAAAGATACACAGCCAAATGCTGCACAACACAAACAGGATCTCATCTTCCTTTTCTTTCAAAGGCAAAATGTACAACTGCAACTACATAGACATGCAGGGTGTTGGAATGAGCAGTTTTGAGAGTAAAATCATGGCCACATTGGAGGAAGATATGAATTTTATTTAAATAAAAAAGAAATCATTTTGAGGAGAGTACAGATAATCATTATACCAGAAAACCTTAAAAATAGCATATATACCAGGAAAATAGACTTTTTTTAAAATACAGTTTTTAACATTCAGTTATTTTAACATATCTAAATGGCTGTAATAATGCACTCAAAATAAGATGACTATAACATGGCATTTATGGTGTCATGACAAAAGCAGTTCTTTTCCCATACCCTGTAAGATTAAAATGCTAAAGGGAAAAAAAAAATCAATAAACTCTTGCAACACTCAGTTTTAATCTCTTAGAAATATGAACATCACTTTCCTTTATTTCTAAATGAAAACATATTCTAAGCCTCCAACCTTGGCGAAAATTCTTTTCAAATTTCCTTTTGGTAGTTATGAAATACCCTAGAAAATGTGTGATGACAAAAGAAGCCTGTTTTACATAGAAGGCTTTCTGACACCATAGTGACAACATTAACACAAACCTCAAAGAAAGTAGATCATTGTTTATTTTCTCCCTCAGTTTCCTATTTGTGTTCCTTGTGGGAAATTTATGTCATTAAAAGGAAAGCATAAGGCATAAGGCAAAAAGGCATAAGAGGCATAGAACACTAGTGGGAATTTTTATTACTTTTCAAAAAAACATTAAAATTACTTTTACCTGGCCTAAATAGCTATTTTTTATATTTTTTCTCTCTTTTTTTTTTTTTTTACCTGGAATGCTAATTTTAAGTTTCTTACGCTCATGATTTGTGATAGCAAAAAAACAAGTTTTCAAAAGATCTAAACCCAGAATCTGATCTATTACACACAGAGCCTGAAGCTCCTGGTGAGAGCTCACAGCACTTATACACAAATGCACGTCAGGAGTCCATCCAGCAAAACATCTGTCTATCCAAATAACTGTGACAAGCAACACTAGCCTTTGAATCAGGACTCTGCTTTCTGTTAAGTATGTTTTTATGTGGTAGGAAAATGATCTCAAGATCTTAGGAACAAGAAAAAAAAGATGCTACTGTACTCAGACCTCACAAGGAGATCAAGACCAAAGAAGATGACATTTGATCTTGCACATACTTTTCTCCAACTTCCCAAGGCTTTCTGCTGCAGGAAGTACTCATATTCAAATCAGCAGGACTTCACACATGCTCAAAGACAGGCATGTGCACAATGGCTTTCTGAGCTTGAGGCCATCCTTTAAATTTTTATTAAATAAGAGAAGCTTGTAATCTGATGTTAAACAGTGGCCCAGACCTCAAAAACTACTGATCTTTTACTCAGTCAGTGACTGCTTGACTGATGACCTTAGGGTTTGGAGAGCCTGATTTTTTTCCAAAAAACTTCCTGTACAGTATGTCAAAGCTGGTATGTCCTCTAGTTCCACTAAGATGATGGCCCTGAAGGCAAGAACAGTAAATCAGTTGCAGATTAGAGTCAGGTTCACTTATTTGACATACAAAAGCTGTTCCTAATATAAATGGCTGAGAAAAATGCACACAGTATGACAGAAGTAAATAAAGTTCTTCCTCAGTAACAACAGCTGCAACACAAATTTGTCAGTAATACAAGGTGGGCAATACCCTCACTGTATTACAATTCAACTTTAAATACTCATAACTCACAAAACTACTAAATGGCATAAGTTTTTTTTTCTTTTCCTCCCTTGCCTTGCCTTGCCCTTCTTGCCTTCCTTGTGTTTTTTGATGGTAATAGGGAAACTTTTTCCAATAATCAGCTTGTTGTTCATGTTTATGACTAAATATATGGTTAATTAAATTCAATGTCAAGAAGAACTAATGTTCTTTAGCACTTTGGAGAACAGAAAATATAATACTATCATGATATGAAATGTACAATTATTTGTGTACATATTTAGTAAGATAGCTTGTGCTCCCACCCACCTTTTTCCTCTCTTCTGCTATTAGTTTCAAAATCAATTTAAAGTGCTTTTTGCATCTGAATAAATTGTACCAGAACTGTCATTTGAATAATGCATAGCTTCCTACTGAAACTAAAAATATTTATTTAAATCATGGAACAGAAAAAAAAAAAAAAAAAAAAGATTTAAAAGATTTTAAGTGGGTGGAGGCTGTCCTGCAAATTGTTGGAACTAATTTCTTACCCTGATATAAATTTTTAGCATTTTGCCCAATACTTTTTATTGCCAGCACCATACAAACATCTCAGCCTTCCCATCCTCTACTTCTTAGAGCCTTCCCACCATGGGAACACCTGCTCTGATCAGGTAGGCTCTGTTCTGAATTTGTTCTCCAGTTCACTTCTACACAAGCAAGGCAGTGCTTGACAACACTATTTAAACTCCTGTGCATTCTGTATGCCTGTCTCCTTCATTGAAACAAATTACAAAGGCACATAACACATCTCACTTAAAAAAAAGGATACAAATATTTCATCTGTTCAGGTTAAATCTCTGGGTTCTAAGAGGAGTGTTTCATGTGGAGGAAACTGCAGCACTTGTTAGGACATCTTAGAGAAATTCCACAGCTTGTAGTTTCAAATCATGAATTTAGAAAAGAAATCTCAAATTCTTGTACTAAAAAAATCCCCAACTGAACCCAAAAAAGAGACCTCCCTACATATGGTACATGACCAGGTCCAACCCCTTGGGCACCCCCTTTTCCTCCACTTTCTTCCTGCTCCCCATGGGGATGCAGTGCCTGGGACCTCTCCCCTCTGTGGCTGATTTGGCAGGATGACATGGCAAATGGAGGAGGATATAAGAGCACCACAAACAAGTGCCTTCTCTGAAAATTTGAATAGACCCTGTGAGCCTTATTTCCCTATGAGAGAATTGCAATCAGATCTTGGTTTCATAATCCAAATAACAGATTATATAACAGCCATGCAGTCTGAGGTGGTGGACTTAGGTCTTACAGTAAGGGGACATGTAATATGCTATCTTATCAAGAGATTAGCACAGGAATTTCCCCCCTTTCCCCCTCCCTTTACTTGCAATAATGTCTCGAACTATCAAAATCTTTCCATTGTTACTACTTCAAGCAACACAATCACATTTCTTAACTAATGAACTGTACCCCCTCTTCCTTTTCTCTCCCTCTTCTCAGACACGCAATGACATCAGGAGATTATGTTTAGTTTAAACAAGTCAGGGAGTTACAAACATTCCTGAAAATATATTAATTCCTTCCTGCTCAACAGATTAGTAGCATTTGATTTGACATGACTATAAGTTTACACACTTCAAAGAATTTTTAAAGTAATACCTTCTATAAAAGGAACGAATAAAAAAAGTTCTTGCACATTCTGCATGACTAAATGATGGATTGTTTTTTTCAGAATTCACAATCTGTTTTCAAGCCTTGGTGCTAACAGTTGTGAACAAAAATCAACTCCAGTATTGTAACATTAATGGGGAACAGTCTGGCCTCCACCTAACCCTGAAGATAATTATGCTAAAACAATAGTGATGAGCATTCAGCTAACTAGCTATAATAAGAAAAGACTGCTGCTGCCATTCATCAAAAAGGCCATTTGGATAATGAGAAGAGATGGCTACTGACATATTTCAGCAGGGGAGGCCATCCTGCTGGGAGTTTCTTTCAAAATGCCAAATTCTATCCATTTAAAAAGCAAACATCATGCTCCCTTTGGTTTGTCTGGTGATCTGGGGAGCAGAGACATAAGTCATATAGTACTGTCCAAGTTGGAATAAAGAGCAGGAGGAGACACTAAGGGAGAAAAAAAATTTCCACAATGTATGTAAGTATCATTGTAATCTTCAGTCTCCTGAAAGGACTAATCCTAATTATGAGCAACATGACTACTGTCAGTCAGGAAGAGCAAATCCCTTGCTTTCTGTAAGAAGCTACTAATCTGATTATTGATTAACAATTCTGGTGATTACTTAAAGAATGTGCGTCTCAAGGAATCTGAATATCCTGACTGGACAGACAGTAAAACAGAAGTTTAGAAGAAGTGTTTTGCTTTAACTAAATAAAATAGCAGATAAACCATAATTTGTCAAGGACCACATTCAGAATTTCTCCAGTGCCATCCATTGTCAGCTGCTGAAGACAGTGGAAATGTCAGACAGCACAGCTTCAGCCCCTCTGCTGCTAGGATATCAGGGTCCTCTCTTTCACTGGCTCATCACACAAGGGTGAATATATTTACTTCCTTAAAAAGCTCACTAACAAATCCATGACTATATGGCAAAGAAGTTATTAAAATAATAGAAAAAGAAGAACACCTGGAGGAGAAGGAAATTCAGTGGGATATTTCTAAAACGAAATATAAGCCCAGTGAATCTAATCTCCATGGGTTTCTTCTACAGTCTTCAGAGGGTAAGAAGCTCCTCCACTGAAGTTATTTAGGACAGAATTTTGGCAATTGTTTCTGGTAGGAACTATCTTTCTCCACAGGCTGTATGAGACTTATGGAACTTGGCTTCAGTAGGCTAAAATTCATCTCTTGTCATACTCTATACAATGAGCCCACTCAAAAATGACAGTGTTAAGGAAGCATCTATTCTCTTCCATTTCCAAAGAGTCAGTTTCAGAGAAGGATTTTTGGGATGCTAGAACTTATAGCTGAAAATTAGAAAACCTTCTGAGGGCAAAATTGTTTTTTGGATTGTGCTTGACCATGGTGTCAAAAAGGGTTTGTATTCCTCACCTAGAATTCAAACAAGCACATGTTTTTGCAGTACTGATAAAGCAATTTATAGAATCATGAAATATCCTGAGTTGTAAGGGACCTAGAGGAATCATCAAAATTCTGCTCTTGACCCTGCACAGGACCATCCCAAGAATCACATCTTTTCAGCCTTTACACTGTCAAGAAATAAGGTATAACATGTAAACAGGTAAAACATATAAGGAGCAACAAATAATTTTAAAAACTAAAAAACTTATATATTAACTATGTTCAGTTACATTAGTTGGACTTGGTCAAAGAACTCTATGTTTCTGGTGAACTTTCTCTGCTCATGCTGAAGTCATTGCAAGAGGCTGATCATAATGTACTTGGTTTCTTCGAGGTGTTTGAAGTCATGAGAGAACACCACAGCTTGCTGAGTACCATTAGACAGAAGATTAATAATGTTACACCTTGGGTAAAAGCTGTTTATTGAAACCAGTTACAAACACACAGATGTCTTTTGGCACAGCATGGGCTTTGCTATGTACATTTCTAAGTTGATGAACTCCGCAGAATAGAAGCTGTTAAAAGTGTTTACATTGTATATTTCTTATACTGATCTATGATTTCTAAGTGCTATGTGAAAAATGAAGAAATGGAGAAGGAAAGACAATTTGCCTTTCTTTGTGCCTTACATGATCATGACTAATTTGATATTAGAACTGGAATCAAAGGAGCTTATTAAAAGGTTTCATATCTAATTCTTTCCCACGTTCAGTCTTACCTTGATCTCTGAAATGCTTTCATTCTCTCCTTAGGGCGTGAATACTTGCTATTTACATGTCTGTATTTTTGCAGCAGAGGCAAATTAGGGCAAAAATTCTCAACACCAAACTTCCACAGTGAAGATAGATAACTTCATATTTCTAGCCATGCTGAGTTCTGGGAAAATAAAATTCACTGCAGCTATGTGTTAGTGGTCACAGAAGTACATATTCAACCAAAACCCAGGCAGGAAGCATAGTTTTGCTTTAATAAGGTTAACTGTCTCTAATATTTGGAGCCAGTAACAATAACTTTTCTACTTCAGTCATGGCCTTTTGGACTTTATAACATTCAAATACAAAACTAACAAACCCCTCACATTTCTCTTTGCACTAATGACAAAAGAACAGGGTGGTGCCATGTTGGCAACACTGCTGGGTTGCACTGGGCTCTGTAATTTTTGGCAAATAATGAATCAGCTTGGCCCCTCTGAAAATCTCATGTGAGGTTAGAGATATGCTATTAGTGTAGAGCTAAAAAACACTGCTGTGGTGTTTACAGAAAGCCCTCGCTCAGATTATTCTATTTGAAGTCAATTAGAAGACTCCTCTGATCTTTCTGGCATGGGTTCTCACAGCAAATACTAGACAGTTGTTATCACTAACACTGAAGAATGCAGCTATCCCAGGAGAGTGCAAAGGCTCGTTTTAGGAGCTATTCACTATCTCTGTTGATGCTCATTGCATATATGTCTGTTTTGCAAAGTCAGATCAAAATCATTGCCTCTAACCATTTTGCAAAGGTTGTCAAGTGCCTGCCAGTTTTCACAGTACAGTTCACATATCTGCTGGGCATTGTGGTTCCACACAGTGTTATTCATTTCTAGTATACCTTCTGAAACATTAACAGTGCCCAACAGACCGCTGCTTTGAAGATAGCACCAACTCAAGAACAGAAAGAGAATGTAGGTCAGTGTGTTTGGGGTTTTTTATTCATTTTTATTTTGCTTTTTCTGTTTGCTTTCATTGCTCCCACAACCTCATTTATGAACTGTCCACTTTGGTGATATTGAAAAGCACCTAACTGTAAAGCTTTCACTTATACTAGTCTTCCAAACCAAAACCAGGTTGCATACACATATCTGCATCTCTCTGTCTTGCCTATATAAACACGGTAAAATATAATATGCAAAGTCACCACATCTGGCACATGCATGACAGACAGAAGACTACAGTATTAAGACCTTCCCTACCAGAGTGTAGCAAAAATGTATGTGCAAGAGAAATCAAAGTATTCTGAGGTAGAGGTGTTATCCTCTGGTTTGCCTTTTCTGTGTATTTTGTTTAATGTGTTTCCTCAGTCATGATGCTCCTGTTCGAAGCATTTCTCATCAAATGCTAAAGTCCTTCCCCGCTCAAGGGAATATCCCTAGCTACAAAGCTTCAACAGGAGATGCACACCTGATGTCACTTCCATTATTTCTGCAAGTATCATGTAACATGAGATCATATTTGCATTCATTTTCTCATTTTCTTTAGCAACATTATAAGCTGCAGGACATTCCTTGTATATTCACTATATTGCTTTGCTCTTCAAATCAGCAGCTCTGTTGAATATGGCCCTTTCGTTCTACAGTTTTGTCTTCTGTTTCTGAACTCAAAAGAGACTTCTCAGTGGGCAGCACCATCCATGTTATGAAATCCTGCTCTCAGGGCATTTTGCAAAATATAAAGAGCAAAATCAAAGGTATCAGAGGCAGAGAAGAAAAGGATTTTCAGGTTTTGTAAGCTAGATATTGGGCTCTTAGAGCTGCCATGTTTGCATCACATGTATTCTGATTTTATGAAGTGAAAAACAGAGGTTAATTTCAGTCTTGATTTAGTGTTTCTCTCTATAAGCCTAAGATTTATATTCATTATGTTTTCTTTCTCTGAGTTTTTAAGCCCATGCTGTTATATTTCTTGTACAAAAACCTCTCTTTCCTAAACTACTGTGCTCTGAGAGATCAAATAGTATACCATGATGTACAGTTCTTTTTTCACACCACCTGATATCTCTGAGGAATTACCCTGGGACATCAGCTTGGCATTTGAATGTTAAAACAGAAGTAATAAAGTTAGTAACAAATCCTGCTAGCTACAGAGCCAAAGCTTTTTCACTGATTTTTATGAGCCAAAAAAAGCTGTATAATTCCCTTTGTGTCTCAAGTACACATGCACACACATGTGTAGGATCTAGCATACAATTTACTACTTCAGATAAAGCATTTGTAAAATAGAATTTTATCTGCTGTGATGTCAAAGCCTCCACATCTAATGTGATTACTGATAGATAAACAGATTGCTTTATTGGTTCATCCTTGAACATACTGAGTGACTTTCTTAATTTCAGAAAATGTTGTGCATCTGCTTTCCAAAATTATCCCTCTGACTTGATTTCCTTTATCACCAATGGTTTCTGAGAATATAGACCAGCACTATAATTTGCATCATGAAGCAAGAATGGACTTTTGATTCAGAACTTCAAATGGAATTTTTAAATTGATCTAACATGACATGCAAATTCATGAAGTGTTCCATGTTTTTTGACTGTGCCCATGTACAGTGGAGTGAGAAACAGATAATTGTTAAGATCATTTCCAATTCAGGCCATTCTATGATTCCATTCTGTGATTTTCCTATATAGCAAACATTTTAAAATTTTAATTTAAATTTTAGAAGTCTTTCTGGAAACAAGGAAGATCTTTCCACTCACAGACTGTATGGTCTACTTTCTAAAATATCATGTTCAGAGAGACATCTGCTCATCTGGCTCTGGAGAGCTGAATGAGCAATGAGATACTTATAATGACTTATTTTGCTGGAAAATTAATTCAACAGGAAAGCAAATGTTTTTATCTTGCAGTGGACTATTTTAACTGTTGACTAAAAATTTAAAACACTGATATTTTTAAGACTAATGAAGGGTTTTCTTTCCCATGTATTTGTGCATCTAATTGCTGTTAAACTTACTATGTAATTAATTTTAAATAGTAATGAATAAAAAAGTAAATATTTAATTTATACTTCCATTCACCATCATAAATGAAATAGAGCTATGGGTAAAACATACCAAACATATCTTCAACAGTTTATAGCAACACAATAAAACTTATCCTCCTACCCAGAGCATACCACTTCCTTGATAAATAAAATTATGTTCAAATTTACAGGACAATCCTGTGACTTTGTAAGACTGTTCAATGTTCCTCATCAGACTATGTATAACAGATAAACCCTCTATCCTCCAAGCCAGAATAGAAAATACTCCACTTATCTACTTTTACACTCACTTCCATCTCTTTTTTTTATTCTTTATGACAAATGAATATGTCCTTTGATTTCTAGTCTATAGGAAAGTGTTTCACTAGCTGTCACTCCTTTTGCAGATTTTTCTTCTGTTTGTGAACATAATCGAGGATTAAAAAAAAGAAAAATAAAAATGTGAGTAAAAATATTGTTTTTATTTTAAAAAAAGTGAAATCACGACTGAATAAAACAAATTTCATCAGATCACTGTCTTCCTGGGTCTGCAAGGAGACTAAAATGAAAGTTATGGGGAACTTCCCAGAGTTAACTTTGGAACTTTGTTACAATGATTTAAATGCCTATACTGCTAATTATTTCACTAATTGTTATAGAATAAAGAAAAAGAAGGGAAAAAGATGTACTTATGTTGCAAGTCTTAACTATTTTCAATTCTTTGCTTGCCGAGAAGCTAGAAAACATCTCTTGCAATGGCTAATTTCAAAGCTTTTATAAAGTCATAATGGCATAGCTAATAGAGTTTTGCTCCCGTTTGGTCCATGTGCACTGATGATCCCAGGTGTGCATAGAGAATGAATGAATCCATCTACGAAGCTAGAAAAGGTGAATTAGACTCCTCTGCTGGTTTTGAAAGACTTTTCTTTCACTAATTGGACTAGGACTTACATCAGATGACATGTGCTTTTCTATTTGGAGACAATCTACTGTCCAGCACTCTCTAGGCTGAACACACTATCAAAAATACGTTTGACTTTTCACTGGAAAACACATTAAATAACTCACATATCCTGCTCTTATTTGATCCTTTTGGTTGGGTTTTTTTTGGGTTTTTTTCTTCTCTTTATTCAGTTTAGTAAAAACAGAGAACTTCATCACAGAAGCCAAGGCAACATTTCAACCAGGGAATACACAGGGTCCTTCACGCCCCACTGAGATGTCTGACTGCTCCTTATTTGTGCTGATTTGTATCCCACAGAGCATATAACCAACTTAACCAGTTGGTTCCTCTGCTGAGACTGTTTTTCTGAATTGCAAGGAAAAAATAAAAAACCATCATGGAAGAGAGAAAAGAGAAAAAATATTACACATAAAGAAAAAAAATAGATATGTATTAGAAAGAATATAAAAGAGTCAAATTCAAAAATAGCTCATAGAATGCCATCCTTTCTAATTGCTTAACTATTTCTCATCTCCTTTAAGTTGGTGTGGATTCTGTTGAGGGGCTAAAAAATCCTAATTTAACTCCTCCATAAATAATTGAAAGCAACAAGAAAATTAATTGCAGTTTGTTTTATATTTGATGTAAATCTTTCAAATTCCCATCATTTTCCTTAGGACAGCATTTATTATTTAAATACACATAAAGAATGGCATGAGGTAAATAATAATAATAATAATAATAATAATAATAATAATAATAATAATAATAATAATAATAAAATAGGTAAAAAACAAGTGACTCAATAATCTTCAAACTGTTCTTCTAGAGCAGAGAATATTTATTATATATTATTATATCTATTATGTGATGATCATTATTGCATTTATTAGAATATAAATGTACTATTAAACTGTTGCAAAATTGACACTAATTGCTAATTCTGTGTCTGTGATCTGTCAAGAGTTGAGCTGTTTCAGGGTACAAATGCAGGCACTTCTCTGTTAGTCCTACCTGCAAAATTCCATGTTAGAGGTGTCCATGGGACAAATTTCCCAAACTAAGCTGTGGGGAAGATGGTAGGGCTGCTGCTGGCAAATTCTCTTCAGTTTAGCAGAACAGAGTATAGTATGAAGGAAATCAGTTCCCATTCATTCCCTTGCCAAAGGGGTTTTAAATTTAAATTAAAAATAAATGAATCATATGGGATTGATGTTTTGCTTAACAAAGCCACTTCACTGACATTTGAAAGCTGACTTGGGTGTATACTGTACACACAAGGATAATAATAACAACAACTTATTATCTTTTATATGTCTTCATATTCAATACTTCAAAAAGTACTTCTTCAAAGATGTTACTTTCATATTGCAGGACTAAGGACCACAGCTATGGCCAGGATATTTTTATAGCTAGTATCAGGATCAAAAATAATATCCCACCTCCTGTGCTGAGCTGCTACACTGAGACTGGACAGACAGCCCTTTGAGAACCATCTCCTCTGGGCCGTGTGATGTGCACCAGACATTGGGTAATGAGTAATAATGAGGTTTTAATGACTAGTGATGACTGAAAATTTTGTTTTGTGTTAGATTTCTGAATTTCAACAATTGTTTTCAAACTCTGAAAATATTTCATTTTAGTAATGCTCAATGTTTTGTTATGGAAATTTTAAAATATACAGTTGTTGTTGTGCAATGTTTTGATTTTTAATAGAAAGTTAGACTTTCCTTAAAAAAAAAAGACTAACCATTTCTTTTCAAGAAGGCTGAAATGGAAATAGTTTTAGAGTCATGACTGTCCATGCTTAGTTTTCAATGGAGATGCATGAAAAAGATAATCCCTTATTAACCTTCAGTTTATAGCGCTGAAGTTTTGCTACTGCAAACACAGGCAGGAATCGTATTGTAGACAATAATCAAGATTTGCAAAGCCAGCTGAGGAATGTAGCTACAAACTTCATGGAAGGTCTACAAGTTTGATGGAATTCATGCAACAAAATAGCTCAAAATAGCTCTTGGCATTTCAAGAAATGTGTGTCTATTAAAAAGACAGAATTTTCCCAATTGAGTTTAAATAAGGAATGGCCAAGTGACCCTTGGTCACTTGATAAGGAAAAAAGAGTAGTCAAGAATGACAGAAAAATAGGAAAGCTACTTCAGATCCTATTTTAAAATGGTTCTACATTTCAGATTTTAATCAGTAATCTGAAGAATTTAAAGAACATTTCTAATTATTCTTGAAAGTCAGAAAAGGAAAACAAAAATTCTTATCCTCAGTCTCCAACAAGTACATTAGTAATGACCTTTTAAGAACAAATAGTAAAGCTAAAAACATATGAGAAGCTCTTGAGAAAAAAAATTATATAATCAAAACATCATAGAGAGTGTCACTTCTATTTCCGTCTGGAAAAAATTGAGTTGGATCTTCTCTGACCTTGTTTGTCTGTTTGGTTTTTCTTTTGCTAGAGTTATGCCAAATTATCTGAAGGTCTTTTATTTCGTCAGAGACCCTGAAGAGTTGTTAGTCAGAGCTGCTGCAGATGTGGCTGGATATTCACTGCTACAAATGCAGCTCTCATCAAATTGCATCACACCACCCTGGATTCTCAGTGCCCAGCAGTGCAGGAAGAGTACAAAATATTAGAAAAAAAAGGCTAACCACAGTATAATAGACAAATTTTTAGCATGTCTGCACTCATGCCTTTAATTCTGTCCTCTGTAAATTTTAGAAAGCCATCATGTACCGTGTGGCCAAGCGGTTTTTACTGTCTAAATAATGGCCAAAAGAGTGAAATTTGATTCATTATAGAAAGGCAGTCACTGGTTATTCATAAATTCATAAATCCATTAAGCTTCATACAGAATCCTGCTCTGAAGGAATGCATCTCCCAGGTATGACGTTCTGCATGTTTATACTCTCACAAGGATCTCTGCCAGGTATATTACTCAGTCAATACATTGAGAAACAGGAAAAGATTTTTAAATGGTTCATATCTACGCAAAAGTCTAATATGTCTTAAAGCACCTCATCAAAAAATGGCTAAACAAATAATCTCTGCAAAGTCGAGTGTTTGCATAGCAGGTCACTGCATTTTAGTAGAATTCTCAGAGCTCTGACGTGCATGCAGTCAGAGAAAGAAGTTCCCATAAGAGATTATCACAGCAAAAAGACTCATTCATGTATGCAATTGTTTGTTATCAATAGACAACATGTACTCTAATTTATTTTGACTTGTTGGATTTGATTCACTGCTTTTGCATATGTTTGTTTTAAACTGGATAATCAAATCTGGCTGTGTATGAGCTGAACTTTCTGCCTCTATGAAAGTGTGCATTGACCATTCAGTGGCACTTCTCCAAAGGGAAGTACACACCTTCCTCACAAACGTGACCCTTCCACTTTACTTTTCCTTTCTCAGAACAACAGACTGAAAATTTCTTCAGAAGGTTCAGCAAGTAATGTACCCTTCTCTAGTCAGACTAGAGAAAAAGATATTTATTGGTACATTTGCCTCTTTGCCTAGAAAAACATAGTGTATGCAATCAAGTTCAGGGTGTGCCTCCCCCTACTCAGACGGTAGATAAAGTTAGTGATACAGTTTGGAGGGCAAAGGTCTAAAGGCAAATTAATTTTTTTCAGCTATAAGAAGATATAAGATGGCTAGGGGAGGCTAAATGGATTAGAACTTCCAATAAAAAGGCATGTTTGAGGGAAAGGCTCAGGTGCAAGACCAGTATTAAATACAGGAAAATCTTCATAAATGTCCTAATTGGCGTGTCTGTCCCAGCTGTTAAAGTTGGTGGTCAACAAGTCAGAGTTTTGTAGGAAACCACAGGTCATTGTTGCCATTCCTCACAGAATCACTGTGAGCTATTGGTTTGGTAACAAAAGTAGAAGTAGAGACTTACTTGTGGATTTGAAAACTAGACCCTGGAAAGATGCTCTGCAATATTAGTTGCAACAGAGAGACAAACTTCTCCTTTTGGCATCCTGATTCAGGGAAAGTGGTGGAGAGGACACCGCCAGGTCTCTAAAAATACTGTGATTTTTGCAAATTATGGCCTCTTGAATATGCTATTTATTTTCTAAAGCTTTTTTCAGGAGGCATTGAGGAAGAATCCTGCCTGCATTCTTTCTGGGGCTCTGGCTCAAGGGAAGCAAGCCTGAGCATAATCACTGTAATGGCAAGCTTAGTCATTAGGATGGAGTCAGCAGCAAAACCCTCTAAGCAGGTTCTGTAATCACATTGCAGGATCTGTATAGCAGTGGCTAAACCTGCTGCATGGGGGGAGAGGCTTCCTACCTACCTCTGTGGGTCACCTTTGTCTTGGCTTCACCTCGTCAGGGTGTGAAGTGCACAGACAACACAAATCACCAGCTGCAGGCCAGATGTCACTCCAGCAGCCTTTGATGTGAAAGTGTCACAAGACACAGAGCATGCCCACGAGGAATTAAACCTGTAGGGGCAGCATGGTGAGTTAACTGGAGCCCTGCAGAGAGACCATCATGGTGACTGTGATACCAATTCACACTCATTTTAAAGGCATATTGTCCCACTTTCCCTTCTCTGTAAGACAAGAATACTTGAAAACTGTATTCCTCACAGAACTATTGTTAGAAATGAATAATTTCTGGTATCACAGTGCACTGAAGAATTAACATTATAAAAGAACTGGGCATTATTTTAAATGTTTTTGTGTTGTACTCTACATACATCCACATGGCACCGTTACCGAGCACGTACATCCACTTGCCAACAAACTAATTCCAGTAAGCATGTAGTGCTATACTCTGGATGATGCAGGTTTCAGAAACCCCATGGAGTTTCTGAGCAATTGCATAAATCCTGTCAGAAGATACTGCTGTGTTCCAAAGCATTATCAACGTCATCTGCCAAAGCTAGAAAAACATATGAAATGTAGAATTCCATTATTTTGTCTTACTACATTTTCACTGAAAATAAGACTATTTCAGTTTCCATTCCTGCAATAAATGTATATATAGCAAATATTTTTAATTAACTTTTATGATTATTGATTAGTTATTGCAACTAACCTTAAGATTTTTTTTTGCTGTGGTTTAATTATATTTTTAATTTGTTTGGTTGACCCAGAAAGGTGTTGGATTTTTTTCCTGTCAGACAGTGGTTATTATGAAAGTAGGTGGGTGGACTGGTGATAATTGATAGCTTACATGTATAGAACACTTTTCATCAATGGTTATTCTAATTTTTTTCCAGAATTTTACCAGATTTTCTGTTGTCTCTATATTATATGAACTGAAATATTTTTGAGGAGTAGATGTAGGAGAATAAGTAAATACTCTGTGTCTTAAATATCCTGCAGAGATGTAAACATGAAAAAGAAAACCCTGAACAATCAAGCCCCACTACAGGTATTGTTCACCATTTCATTGACTTCAAATTTGAGATCCAAGACTTTCAAAAGTGATTTCCTTTACCATGAAAGAAAATTACTGTTGGTTTTTTTTCCCCTTTGATAAATTTTTGAGGGAATATCCCAGGTAGATGATTATCATGGGCACAACTTTGCATTTGAACCACCTTGGGCTTCTCAGTCCGGGTTCAAGAGACATCTGTCCTGTGTGTGCTCCTCTGCAAGGGCTCCTGGTGGCTGCCTACACCCCTGCTTACACAACAGGAACACTTTTCAGTTTCATGATTTTCATTAGACAACATGGTCATGTCAGGTGGTAGTGTGTTTTGGCTCCTACATACACAGCTGTTTTTACTACTCAGGGTATTTGAATGCTTACTCCACCCATTTGTTTAATGAGACCTGTAATCAGCTTCAATTCCAATAGGTCATTAACACCTCACCCACAGCAATATGAAGCCAAAATTGGACAGGTTTGTTATGCCTGTTACAGCATGCAGTGGAGATACTTTCTGCAGGTTTTAAAATGTCTTTATTATAATTCATGTTGGTAATAACTATGAGCCATCCTCCTTGCTACAGCAGCAACAAAAATTAATAACTCTTCTTGTGATTTTCCTGTGTGATTATGTTCTGAAGTGTATATCTTTTTCCTAACTTTTGAATTTCATTCCAAAAATATATCAAGAAAATAAAAGCACTATTGTGAATGAATCTCAATATTTTGGTCCTTACAAGAGAAACATGCAAAAGTTTAATAAATATATTGAATATATATACGAACTACATCTGGCTTAGTGTGGTTTACTAAACCCCACCTAGTAACTGGTGGAATAAAAGGTGTCATAAGTATCCATTCCTGTAATCATCTGATGGTACTTTCATTTCTGTGACTAAGTACTGGGCTGGATGTAACCAGTGTGGCCTTTCTCTTGTTCTTAAAGGACAGGAAATAGTTGTTACTTAATATTTGAATTCCACCTGCTAAATGCACCTTGCTATAACATGTAGCACCAGGGAGCTGGCATTTCCAGAGTGGAGAGTAGGTATGTGAATGACACACCTTCATTCATTTGTTTCTTTTTTTCCTCTCTGGGAATAAAGATGAGGCTATTAGTGTGGTATCTGCTTGTGCCTGAGACAAAATCAGAGGAACACAACAGAGGGAAAGGAGCAGGATGTGGAAAAGGAGAAGACATGTATCCCAAAAAGTGATCTGTGCAGTAAACTGGGAAATTACTCTTTCTTTACATTGCAAAAGTTCTAGTATATTTTCATTAACTTCAGCATATCTAAGCATTATGCTGTGAACTGTTGCTGTTACATGCTATACAGACAGAGTCTATAACCAAGGGTGAGTATTAGCAAGTGCTTTGAGTTTAACAATGGGCAGAGAAACAGCACACTCCAAGCCCTGCCCCATGCTCAGGTCATCTCTCTCACCTGTACGTTGTACCTCTGTATTTTACTGACAGATTATACCATACTTGTATATGTCTATACTCAGAAAGTGACTATTATCTATAAATGAAGGATAAGTATGAGTTCTCTTTCAGTCGATTTGCATCCTGATTTTATATCTATTCACTTTCATGATCTGGAATCAGAACTGGCTGAGAGTGTTTGAACCCACCAGAAAAAAAATTAGCTGATTTCCAGCAATTGAATATGTGGCTCTTTCCCTCTAAGGAAAAAAAAAAAAACCCTCAAAAATATATATATATGACATAGACTGACACAGAGTGTTTAAAAAGGTGGCCAACATAAGGCATTAATGTGTAAAACTTTGTTGGGTTTTTTATTGATATATAGGGTGCAGAACAGGAATATAGACAATCAGTCCAATTGGAATTTGGCCATTTTCATTATAACAAAATCTAGTATTAATTTTGTTCCTTATTTCAGATACCTTAGTGTAAAAGCCAAGGATAGATAATACATGAAGGTGAAGCTCCACCTCTCACTCCCAAATATCTCCTCTCTGTCACAGTTCAGCTGGTCTGCAGGGAACACAGAGAACTCTCTCACTTCTCTGGCTAAGCCTGTAACTCATCTAAGTGCTCAGTCTCCATTGCTCTTATGTTAATTCTTTTGCCAAGCTCTAAATTTATTTCATAACAGGGACAAAGAATTATTCTTGGAAGTATAAAGAGAAAAGTAGGTCAAGACACAGACTTACTTTGATGATCTCCCTTTAGCACTTTTGTGCAGCTGTAATTGAACTGTCCTTTTTAAAAGTGTGCCCTGTGTTTTTATTTCTTAATTTTTTTTGGCAACAGGTCAGCTTGAAAATGAAATGTACTGTGTCATTCAATTTTTCTGCAGATTTGCAGCTGTAATTAATTATTTTATTGCACTTTGGTTTCTGTAGAGCCCATAACAAATGGTGTATCTTTGGAAATATAATGAAGAGTAAATGGGGTAGAGTTCACTTAAGTTCTGCTACATACATTTTAAAGACCTATATGGACTTTAAGGTAATCATATAGCTAATTTTCACCAATGAAACATAACATTGCCTTTCCCAGCCACAGCAGGCAGACTTTATGCTCCTCACATACAAAAGCAATCAAATAAGTTGATAAAAACTATGGATTTGAAAGAATTGGGAGGACATGGGTCTTAGAACTCCTTCACAGTATTTTCATCTGAAGATTCTAGAAAAATTGATTATGATTTTTGGGCCTTATAGACATTGTTATAGTAGAACTGTAATCAGTATAATAAAAAAAGTCATCAGTGGAGAATGCACATCACCTGTAGCATTCTTTGCTTCCTTCTTATAAGCCTAAGACTGTTTAATGGAATGTTTTTAATTAAGAAAAAAACCAAAAACTATTTACCAGTTTAATTAGTTAATCCCATAATTAAATAAAAAGAGAACATTGTGTTTTTATATTAATCATGTTAGGTTGAATACAATTTGTTGTTTCATGACTCTAGATCATTCAAGTTCCAGACGGCACTTCAGAGAGAAAATCCAAGCCTCAAGTTTAGTCCTTCAGTTGCCACAAAACTAAGTGTAGGTTATGTGGCTGAAAAAGATGTACTTTTTAAATGATGCAGATACTTGTTGCACTATTTGAAATGTCCTATTGGCAAGACTAGACTAGTTTAGCCATACAGAGTGGCAATGGTCCAAAAATACTAATCAGCAAAAGCAGAAAATTTGCTTAATTTGGGTGCAGAAGGATTGAGTTTGCACAATGCTGCCAAGCTATTTTTATCATTGTAGTCTAGGTCTTGGCCAAAAGCTAGGAACAAAATCTAAGCACATAGAAACTTCAAAGATCTTTTATATTTGAGCTAAACCAAAACTTTGTTGACATTTCCATGTCTGAGTTTTGAAGGTATCAATTTTATGGTATTTTAAAACCACTGCATAAGTTTGTGTCTGTAAATATCACTAGAGAAAGTAAGCAAAAGTCCAGAGTGAAGCAACAGAATTTTTTTGAGCTCTAAGGATAATCTTAACAGATTTTTCCTGTTGTTACATTTCCAGTAGCAAGAAAAAGAAAAGAAAAGAAAAAAGAAAAGAAAAAAGAAAAGAAAAGAGAAAAGAAAAGAAAAGAAAAGAAAAGAAAAGAAAAGAAAAGAAAAGAAAAGAAAAGAAAAGAAAAGAAAAGAAAAGAAAAGAAAAGAAAAGAAAAGAAAAGAAAAGAAAAGAAAAGAAAAGAAAAGAAAAGAAAAGAAAAGAAAAGAAAAGAAAAAAAAAGAAAAAAAAAGAGTAACCATATACCATTATTAATAAACAGTAAGGTGTGGTCCTAATTTCAGGGGAATAATGATGGCTCATTTGTAGTGAAGATCTGTCTCTTAGCTTAAAACTTCACTTAGAAATTACATTGGTGGCTAGTCAGGAAGCGCCTTGGTTTATAATAATGTCATGTTCAGGGTCAGCTGTCCATTCACAACTGATTGGTTCTGTTTGGTTACTCTTCCTTTGTATCTGTATGAAAAGGCTGAACATTTGATTTTCAGGTTTTCCTTTTTTCCTGTGATATTACTTTGAGTTCATCTTGGACTGAAAAAGAAGAGGATTGGCTCCTGAATTAGAAACTTAAATTTTCATGGTTTTCTATGACATGACACTCTGTGAAAAAGTGTTCAATGGGTCAGGACCAGACCTTTGTTTTGAGGCAGGGAGGTATCTAAACACTAGGACATTGACTTTGGCAGCTCAGCAGGGCTGGGCAGGTGTTATGCCCTGAGAGAACTCCATGCATTTTTTAGCAGGTAAGGCTGTTTTGTGAGAGGTGGAAGAAATGCATTACAAAAAATAGAAAATACTTTTAAATGTCCTGCTAAATTCCTGGTGAGCACAGAAGTAATGGCAGTAGGACTAGTTGGAACAATGTAGGTCTCTTCCAACTGAAATATTCTATTCTGTTCTATTACTTACCTAAAATCTGACTGTGATCCATAATGTGCACCCATCTTGCTCTACCTGTTAACACATGAGCATATGCATCTTCCATATATGTGCAATTTTGTGAATGGGTAAAGTGCAACTGTTAAGCTCTTTCTGGACATATAATAGGGAACAACTTAAAAACGCATGAAATTGTAAGTTGTGAAATTTTACTTCAGATGCACAAGTTAGAAGGTCTCATGAGAGGCTTGTGAATATATAGTATGCATAAATAACAGGTTAAGGTCCAGAACTTGTTCAAATGGTTTTTTATCTCCTTAACAGCATCTTATTGCATGAATAGGTGCTGGAGTCACTAAGACTATTCTAGTCTTTAATGGTTTTAATACCATATGGTGATGAAACTACCAGTATGCTTCACAGCATCACTTTCATCTTGTGTTCATTGTCTATATATATATATATATTGTTGTCCAGTACAAAGATATCAAAGTTTTGCCCTTTTGGCATATTCTTTTATAAAATGATGAGACACTTCCAGAAGAAAAAGACAACTCACTTTGAATTAAGATAATAGAATATGACTCCCATTATGGGAATAACCTCTTTTCATCCTTCTTGTGATCTTCTGATCACAGGGTCCAGAGATGATGACAGGGGAGGGAATGCACAGAGATTGCACTCATGTGGGAGAAATACAGCACTCTGTGTCGAAAGACCTTCTCTAAATAGTGCTCCAGTGTCTCTACAGAGAGCACAGCTCATTCAGAATGCAAATCTATATATCTATAATATCCGTCGGTACAGCCACTTGTCTGAGAACAGAGCAGAAGTGTTTACTTTTTTTTCCTCTACTCTGAGGAGTAATTTATAACAACAATATTCATTCTGTCTAAGCAGTCTCTGGCACCAGAGTATACATATCAGCAATTGTAATACAGTCATTCACTATTGGCACTTCAGGCCAATAAAGTTTATTTCACTTGGAGTGCTGACATGGCTGTCTGCAAACAAGGCCCTGAGAACTAAGACAGCTGGAATGTCATTAAAGAATATTGACTCTCTCTCTCTTCTTTTTTATCTCTTTCCCTTTGGTGGAACTTTAGTGCATTTAAGAATACTAGTTGCCTCCCAAAACATGAAAGCAAAACAGGTAAAATCTATTTTTATCTGTTCCTTCATGAATATTGCAAGTAACATAAATTGGTGAAACATAAATTGGTGAAGAGAATTAAACCATGAAACAGATTTGGGGAAGAATAAAAAGGTGCCCAGATGTGCCCAGATTGTTACATCAGAGATTTCTTGATGGCTTTTTGTGAGTTTAAAACTGTCGGGGGGGGGCTGATTATTAATAATTTAGCAGCTTTGGCAGGATCAATATGACTAATTTATTATGTCTGCAGAGCTAATTCCTATTCCTTTGTGAAATGAAACTGTGAAAAATTGAAGTAACAGTTTAAAAGGAAAAGCACTTATAGGGATTAAGGGGAACTGATTGATTCTGGTTTAGTCTTAAAGAGAATTAATAATCTAAAATTGGGGTGTTCTTTTATAGTATGTGCAACTTGAAGAACTTGCTACTTCACTGTTTTACTGCTAGAAGGGATTTCTGAAAATCAAACTTCACAAATGCTGCACATTTCAGTTATTTAAAAAACACCCTTGCAGTAGCAACACCCCTCTGGTTTGTTTCTGCCGCAGCTCATAGGAGTTCCAAGCACTCCCAGAGCTTAATACAGACTACAGGAATGTAGGGACCTGAGTTCTAGCAAAAAGGGAGGGAGTTTCAAAGAAACCAGTCTTTGTCTCCCTGTCTCTCCTGAGCTATTCAAGTAATTGAACAAAGTTCATGCCACAGTAATAGCGTACGTCCTTCACAGAGGTTTCTGTGCTGCCTCAGACTCATTAGGGAGAGCCCTGCAGAACAAATGTCACGGATAGTATCACAAGGGCAGAAAGCTGACACACCCTCTCACTTAGGGAGAGGTGAAGGACCAAATCTATGGCTTGGAAACAGCAGGCCCTGCTACCAGTGGTATTGCTATCCATCTGCTCTGTCTCCTTCCTCTGCCCCAGCCACTGCCCAAAGCACTCACCTATGCTCGGCTCAGAGCCTTTGGTGAGAACCCTCCCCACCTGAGAACCTGTGCACCAGCAGTCCTCTCTCTGCTGACAGACCTCACAGTCACAGGGCAGGACTGGTGTCATGCTCCTCCTCAGTGATCCCCATTTTCACCACCCTTGAATTTCATACCTCCAGGTCGTTCCCTGTGGGACAGAACGCCTGGCTCCCTGCTATTGTGGATGCATCATCTGCTTCGTAATAATGGGAAAGCACCTCTCTACAGCATGGAATAAAAGGAAAGACAGAAATAGGATGTTTTAAGAAGAATGAGAACAAAACACACAAAAAAAAAGACATGGAACAATTGGATCACATTCAAAAGGAAATTTCCAAGAGAACTTAATGGTGAAATTAACCTCTTGTAATATTTACAGCTATTAAATACAGAACACAATATTATATTTGGCTCTAGGAAATAGAAAAGAATTATTACCCAAATGACAGTTTATAGAATATCCTAGAGTGGGTTCTGTTTCACACAAAGGAGAAACAAAGCTGAAGAAGAATTCTTGAAAAACCTCTAAAGAGTCCCTTTAATATTATACAATGCAGGGGAATTAAGACTTAACACAGCTTGAAGACCAGTATGGACTTGAACTACTTGGAACAAAAAACTGTATTATGCTGCCATAATTAAAACACATGCATAAGATTTAAGTCATCAGGCACTGGTAAAGGACTGTGAAGCACAAAATATTTAAATGTTTTAATGTTAACACCTCAATGCTGGAAGGAAGGTTCCACTAGGAGAAGTCTCTATTAAAACGTTCAACAAGTTTTGTTTTGGTTTTTTTTTTCAGGAGTTTGGTTTCTTGGGTGTGGGGAGGGGTGTTGTTGGTTTTTGTTTTAATAATTGGCAGATTTGTAGAGAAGACTGGACACTTGTTTTATATACTTTATTTGCTTGCAAATACATCACTAGCACAAACATGTGCTAGTCCTTAAAATGTACATGTCTTTAAAAAAGGACATATCCTTAAAAAGGACATGTACATGTCCTTAAAATATAGTCTCTGAATATTCCATTTCATTCATGGCTCATATTGCATTGTTTGTTTAAAACCTTAAATGATTAAATAAAGAGACTGACAGGAAAAACGTGGCAGCCTTCTAGACAGGGTTAAATTTCAGAGCTAATTTTGCTCAAATTACTTACATTCCAGAATCACTCTAACATTTCAGTCAGTTAATTCTGAAGTTGCAACACACTTTCACAATGTTTCTACTTTTTCTTCTGTACTCCATTGCAAAAGTAAAATATAATACCTTCAGCCTTCAAAACATTTGCCTAAAACTTTTCTTACATCTGAAGCACCAAGTAGCAAATTAGGACTATGACTGTCAGGCCAACTAAAAAGACAAATTCCATGCTGGGTTCTTCTCAACACTACTCCATTAGCAATTTTTTCCTAATGAAAAGGCCTCAGCTGACCTAGTACTTCAAGAACCCATCACGGGGATATTTAAATTTTTAGAAAACTTAATTACAGCAAATATATTTACCAGCAGAAACACACTGATTACTAACAGAAGCTAGCACTGTCCCAAAGTCCTTGTGTTCCAAACAGAGAAAACTAAAAGGCCGAAATAAGTCTACTGGTAAATTATTTCTGGCTACATCTGAAATAAAATACATCTTTCAGAGTGGTGAAAATGTCATAAAAAATCTTCTTCAAGACTTTCCAATGGCACAGGTAGCTGTGAGAGGCTGGAAAGAGGCAGCAGAGGCACCTCTGTAACCCCTGGAAACAGAGCAACCAGGGCCTTGCAGAGCTGCTGTAATCTCCTACCTGTGAACTATCTCTGGAGGTCCTGTTCCTCTTGGTTGTGGATACACCTTTTGTGACTGAGACATAGAGAGAATTTCCTGTGCAGCTCATAGGACAAGTCAAGTTGCACACTCCTCTCTAAAGAATCTCCATGTAACCACAAATTCTTTTTAAGTTATGTTTCATTTTACCTTTTAGGAAAGGCCAGCAGTAGACTGTTAACCAATTTTGCTTTGTATTCTGCAATGTGAGTAATTATGTTGAGGCACAATGTATTTATCCTGGTAGAAAAAGAAAATTACTAATTACCAGAAAGACTTAATTGCACTTCTTTTAAATCAATATAAAATATTTAAATTATTTCTATTATCTCTACCTAGCAGAATCCTTTCTCTTCAGTCTATTTTGTTAGCTTTTTCAATTAGTGTAACAGATCAGATCAATAGATCAGTTTCCATATATAGAATTAGCAAAGCAGGGCCTTCTAAATTACTACTGACTGAAGAACAGCCCTTTTCAGCTCATTAGACCAATTATAGAAAATTTTATTTGATTCACAGGCTTTATAATTTTTTTCCCTTAGATGACAGAATTTTACTCTATCAAATTTAGCTTAATAGTGGGTTATTTAGAGATAAGTAAAGAAACAATCCTCAGCTTTTCACCAGAGACTAATAAGCTAATTTGTCTCACTTAGCTCTGTGATTGCTGAGAATATCTTCACACTTTCTAAGGCTCTGGAATGTGCCATAAAAGCAAAGTCCTCTGCTGGGTGAAACTCCAGCACTGAGCCCTAAGGGAGCACAGAAAACACACTTTAAAGGGGGAATAGAGAGAAATTCCTCTAATCCTTGACCCTTCCTGGCTTTAGATGCATTGTCTCCTGATAAGGAAGGAAGCTGGTTACTGTATTCAGGAACAGTGGCCAATCTTTGTCCATTCATTCCTTGTCCTGTCAATCTGGGTAAGGAATGAGCAGATTCTAGTCCTACACACTGTAGTTAATTTTGCTATTTGCCCGTTGTAGTTTTATTGCCTTAGTAACTTGCAAATCCTTTTATGTCCTACAGCTATCCCACACAGTATGGTATGTAATGCATCCACAAGGAAGGAACATTTTTCACCATAAAATGATTGTTCTTGATAGAAATCTCCATTCGTAAAAATACCCTGCCCAGGGAAGATACATAATTTGTGAAAGAAGGAAGCCTTTTTCAGTAATAGAACCTCGGAAAATGGCTCTAATTCTCTTGAAGGCAGATCATTTAATCTAACTAACTGTTGCTACAGAGCTGTAGAAAAGCAAGTATTTCTGGGTAACTTGACCAGAGGGAAAACAATTAGGCTACATTACTGAACTGTAGTAATATGTTTTCTTGGCAGTAGACCTTCCTCTGTGGTTACTGCCACATATAATGTACTCTCTTTAAGGACTAGAGGCTGGAAAAACAAACAATTCAGAAGTGTACTGCACTAAGCTCCACACACTGAATACATGTTTGAAAACTGTATTTCAGTTGTGGATTCATAAGCTTGCTTTACCTCATTTCACATGTACTCAGACCTGCTGGTTCAGACGCTATTTTATATTACTGGAGAATTGGATTGAATTTTCAAAGCTCAGCTAAATCGTTACTGAATTCCCCTAATTCATTGGCAAAATGATGGGAAGAGAAGCAATGAGTAAGCGTGGCAAAAAGACTAGTGAATAAAACAGGTATTATGGCTATAGGAGACGCACACACTTGTGTCTTATAAATATTTCTTGTATGCCTAAATGCACATGAAATGCTGTTAGAACTTTATGAAGACTGAAACAGCTATTGCTCAGAGTTGACAATAAACACTGTTAATATTACCCACTCAAGTCTAATTCAATCTTTTTGTATATTTATATTAAGACATTAATCGTAATTACATGACTACGTGCTCTTATTTTTAAGGGCATTTTATTGCTTAATGCCAATGATAGAAGAATGTTATACATTTGGGAAAATGTCTAGAACTGTGGTTTGGGTTAACCAAGTATAGTTATCAGTGCAAAAGACCAGTGGCTCAGGATTTATCTACTTTGAAGAATCCTTATCCTACATGTAGGCAGAATAATAATTTTAAAGTGAATACTTCTTATGCTGTTCAGTACTAGAGATTAGTACTTGATCATGTCACAAACATTCCTAAATTTGTTTTTACAACACTCCTACTAACCAAGGCCATTTTAACCTCCAATTTGCAAATGCAAAAACAGGATAGAGGAAAAGGGTTCAGAGGTCAGAACATCCACAGTAGTTTAAGGCACCAGCTTGTGACACTTACTCAACTTTCCCAAGAAGCTGATGTTACACAGCTCTTCATGTTTTTCAAGTTCAGGTTCCAGTAAGTTTAGTTATAGTTCTGTGTAGAGAATTTCTCATAGGTCCTTATGTCTCATGCTGAACATGTAGAACACAAGGACATGTAATTAGTGATGACCCCAGAAAAGTTTGGGTTGCATGACTTGTTTAACATCACACAGATGGGAAGAATGAGAGAAGAAATTAAATTCCTCAGAACCATATTCAAAGATCTGAATCAGGAAATCCTCACTTTTCTGTTTGATGTCCCATTTAGTTACAAGCAAACTCTTAATAATAAGACCTGACCTTTGAATATGCCTCTTATGCACTAAATGCATGAGGATTCCTGGGGAAATGATCACATCACTAAAGACTGTTTTGTAACTCTTGTGTATAAGCAGGTTGAATTAATACTACCCTAACAACTTTACCTTTGAAATTTGTAACTTCTGTATACCTTAAGTTTTGGGTCTGTTTTCTTTCTTTTATGTACATATGTATCCATGTGTATGTTTTGTGTGTGTATGTATGATTTTGTGACTTCCTTTCAGCTGCAACCTGGAAACAGACACTCCTTCTCTGGGCATCACAGTGCCTCCCCATGTGTCCTGAGCATGGACTGTGGTCTGGAGCTAAAGGAGTAATTAAAACATAGCAGGTGCAGGTTTTTAGGCTCTGTGCACAAGAAGTACAGGTGTCACCCACATAAGTGCTTCTACTAGCAGATAGAAGAAGAAACTTGCTGATAGAATAAATTTGGAATTAAAATCAATGGTCCATTCCTGGATTCTAGTAGGAGCTTCTGTTCACTCCAGCCATGACTCGTATTTTTGGTTCCCTCCAAGCATCCTATTGTCATGTCACCATCCTGGTTTCTTGTTCCTTCCTGTTTTCCTCTTTACCCTTAGACCCAACATGGCTCATTTGCTGTTTCCTTGAGTCTTTTGAAACTGCTAAAACAAAAGCAACAATAAAATCTCTTCTGTTTTACTGTTCCTAAAACCTCCTTTTCACAGACTGGTTTTACAGTAGTTCCCACAATACTTGATCTCTTACATTCTACCTAAATTTTCTAAGCAATCCTTCTTCCACCCTGCTGTATCATGTGGCAAGCTTTTGCCTCAGAAAGCTGTCTAATCATTCTTTCCTCATCATTCTTTTTCAGCAAACCAGACACCATTTTATCCACTGCTTCCTTGATTCATGCTATTTTTCTTGTCAGACCAACTTGTACTTTGTCTCTTCACCAGCTTTTGGATGCAATCGCCCACTCACCAGACTCCAGTCTCATTCTTCACTGCAAACCTCATGTAGCTTTGTTTCCCTCAGGCATCCAGTCTCATGCTTGATTAGTCCAATTTTCTGTTTTCTGACTGTTGATCCCAATCCTCCTCCTCCCCAATCCTATTGTTGCTTGTACTTATTCATTAATGCAATCTTATTCCTCCCTCATTCTTCTGCCTTGTGTTTTCCTTTATACTCCTTGGAGAAGAGCCTGAGAGAGGGCCAGGGGCAGATAAATCAGACTACACAGGATGGGCAAGTTCTCTGCCTGTGGTTGTGGTGGTAGGCTCAGTATTCCTGCTAAGACATTCACATATGTATGATCATCAGCTATTCTGGAGAATCAGTCAAAGTAGGCCCTACAGAGCACAGATGCAAAAGGCAGGAGTACTGTCCACACATAAATGGGCTTTCTTGGTGAAGAGCCTGGTATGAGGTAAACAAAAAAAAAAGGTAAAAAATAAATTTTTTAAAAAAGGAGAAAAAGACAACAAATTTATGAGTCATTGGCTCTTCCTGTGCTGTATGACAGATTAAGTATGTAGAAATCCAGATGAGGGTGCAAGTACAATGTAACATGTAAGCATCCTCTATAAAAAAATGGGAGTAAAAAAGCTTGCAGGTCTCAGAAATGCTTGGTGGTGCTGTGCCAATGCATGACAAGAGCACACAAGAGTTAGCCCCTGTCTGACAGGGTGCAAGTGTGCAAGAGCTCTGCCCTGTACTCTGGGCTTGGTCCATGGTCATTCTCTGAAAAGAAACTGTGCTGGAGCTCCTGAACAACAGACCTACCAGCACCAAGGTTCCTGAGATTACAACAGCAACACAAAAACCAAACTGGCAAATGCTAAACAAACAGGTCCAAGCTCAGATAAAATCAACTATTTATGACTTTTCTGAGTTTTCTCATTTGACCTGTTAAGTACAGACATATTTATAACCTTGACAAATCTGTGCAGCCTTTCCTGAGGGTGGCAAAAGGAACATCCCCATGATAGAAAGACCTTTTCCTTCAAATAACTTTTACTTTATTTCAAAGGCAAAAATTATCTTATTTAATATGAACAAAGAAGTATATTTTCTCAAGTTTCATTTTCAGAAATATCCAAATCATTCTGACTTAAATTAAAATATATATAAAAATAATGTAATTTTGCCTAAGAAAGGCAATCAGCTTTTGAAATGTCAGCTCAATTATTTAAAATACAACAAAATTACAGGTTGCAGAGTGCAACAACTTATAATGGGAATCTTAATAAGAGACAGTGTTACCACTTCCACCTCTAACACTGAAACTAATTTAATGTGTTCTTTTCCTAGAGGGTGTTTTACCTATTTTGCAATTGTTCCTACCTTTGTTTGGTTTTCTAGCTTTTATCACTGCTGAAGAAAAAAAACAATAAGCAACAAACAGAAACAACTCACTGTTTACATTCAGGTTGCAGTTGCAAACAGGCCCATAATTACTGAAAGTTGGGCTGTAAAAATATTAAATAGAAACAGTTGCCCATCTGCATGGCTATAGAAGGGATTATCCTTTACAGAACAGATTGGTCATGGGACTCTTTTTTAGTGAATCAAACCACACAGAAATTCAACAGTAGCAAGAATCTGCATCATCAAATTTACACTTTTTTTTTTTTTCCATATAGGAAATTTTGGAGGATAGAAGAGGTAGAAAATATTTCCATTTCTTTTTTTCTCTTCTAAAATATTTTAAAATTATTCTAAATGCTTCTGAAATCTCTTTCAATAATCTCCTTTCGAAGGTCTTGTCTGCAAAGGGCTGGCACAGCTCTACCTTTTCATAACTCACCAGCACAGCTTGTGTTTCAGCAAAACCACAGTTGTAAATCTCCTGTAAAACTTTTCAAAACACTGTCTTGCCAGCATGCTGTTTCCATTATCATGCTCCTGTTCAAACTTTGACATGGCCTGGGTTATGGGACCTGGTCAAACTCTAACAGCTGGATGTAAAACAGCTCTGCAGAGAGTGGAAAATCAAACAGTAGGAAAGATCTGAAGAACTCTGGGAAGATACAGGTGGCAGAGCTCTCACAAGCTGATAACCTTGGAAGGTTCCTTACTCTCTGTCTAAAACCTCTTTTATCAGTTTTGCTCAGGGATTAAATACATTGTTTTGGAAAAATTAAGTCGAAATGAGATGGAGAATAAACCAATGTCATTTGGAAGATTAGGACACATTTAAATGCTAGACTTTTTGTCTGACTAATTTAAATACCTGATTTCCCTCTCAAAATATATGTGTGTGTATACACATGAACATATATACATATATGTGTATGCATGTACTATTTTGTTTATGTAAACCCTCATTTGCACACTGATAGCATAGTCAATTATTTCCAGTAAAAAGTGCTTGAATTTTTTTTTCTCTCAGTTGTACCTATTTGCATGTGATAGCAAACTTCACAATATTTAATTTAGTTCTCCTCAAAATACTCCTTAAAAGGTGGGAATATTCCTGTGGCTGGAGAACTAAAGAACAGAGAGCCACGGTCTAAGTGATTACAAGAATGTCTCCAATACCATAGGAGCTAAAGTAGGATGAACAGGTGCTTCACACAGTTCCTGGGTTTTGATATTAAAATAAAGGCACAATGAAACGTCTGTTTTAACTTAAATATGAGTAGATGTAACTTAAAAATGAATATTCCAGAAGTTAAAAATCCTATGATTCAAAGTGATTCCTAAGGCTTCACTTTTAAAATATTTAAATCATAATATATAAGTAGACATATTTGCAAAACCTTCTGAAAGGTATATGAATCTTTTAAAGAAGCCTTTTGTTCTTTTGAAGACAGAATTTAGACAGATTTTTTTCCCAGTTATATCCCCAGATTCTTGAGCTCTTTCCAAATTCTGCTCCTCTTCTCTTAAGTGAAAGTTCATTATTTTAAGATTGGATCTAATTGTCATTATACAAGTCCATACAAATGACACTATTCAAATTTTATTTTATTGATTCTGAGAACACTAGATAAAAAATTAAACTTTGTTATTGCTAAAAAGGGCAAATGGCTGTGACAAAAAGAAAGAATAAAAAGGAAATGAGGATGATGGGGAGTTTAAAAATAACTTCCCACCTATATGACTGAAATATGTATTCTTTCCTGCAAAGTCCAAATGTTTTTATCACCTTACATAAGAGGTTATAGATGTTGTCCATTGCTACCTTTTTAAAAACTCAATAAGATTATAGGTCTGATAAATACTTGAGAGGTGTGTTTTGTACTATTAAGAGGTACCTATGGGCATCCTTCTGCTCTGTCATAAGGAACTCTGGTCAAATCTGCTACATCTGAGAACATTTTCAAAGCTCTTTTTGTGAATGTCTGAAAGCTCTTTACCCAGACTTCAAGGTTTTTGCTTTGCTTTTTCACCAGAGGGCAAGTGAAGTACAGAGTCAACGAGAACCTCAGCATTCTTAAGACTGGGACCTAAATGCCCCTAGAGAGACACCAGCCTGAAAATTAAATAATCTTTTGCTAACAGATGGTCTTTCATGTGATAGATGAAACAAATAAAGGATAAAGGAACATGGCAAAGTTAAAAAAGAGACCCCCCTCTGTTAAATTATTTCTAAGGCATGTAGAACATTTCTCTTTACATTGCTCTCAAGTGTATTGAAACACTCATGGAAATACATTTTTAAAAATAGGAAAAAAAATGCCGCTGTATATTTGTTTTATTTTTCTTTGATTTTTTTTTCCCCGTCAGAATCCAATTTACCTGCACTTTTAATCTGCTACAAAAGTACATTCTTATTTCTATGCATATTTTTGGCACTCTCCTTCCAACATAAGACCTCTATACAGTGTTTATGGAATGCTTTCTATTTACTCTATTCTGAATGAGGTAATGCAGAAGTCCTATTCTTTCATCCTACATGATCAGACTGGCTAGTCATAGCCAGCTTCTCAGTAAAAGCCCTAAGTGAGGTTACCCATCCTATGTGAAGTTAGGCAGATATCTCTGCTCTCACCTGTCTTGTTCAGTGTGTACCTGAGGTTGGCTAAGTAATTAGAATGAAAATCTGTACAGCACTGACACAGATCAATGTTTCTCAGCAAAACAACAAACCCAGATGGCACAATGTCTTTGCCTTTACAGTGTCTGGGTACGATTGAAGCTTGGCACCCAGTTTAGATAAAAGAGAGATAATTGATGGGGACAGAAGGGGGAGGAGGTGGGCAGCAAAAAGAAATGGCAGGAATTGAGTTTTCTCCTGTAAACATAACTACAGCTCATCTTTCACAAATAAGTTCATAGTGTAGAGCTCTGTCACGTAACTTAGTGTAATTCGTTCTTCCACTATTCACTCAATACTTGGGTGTTGAGCACTTCTTCCAGCTATGGCCAAAACTACTCTCTATAAAGCATAGTTTTTTGCAAGGTTGAAGAAAACCCCAACTAAACAGCAAACAAATGCAGGTTATTTTCATAAGTGCTTCAGCATGCAGCATGCTGATTCAAATCTGTACATATTCAGCATCTGTCTGCTCAAGAGACAGCCCTTTAGTGCAGGTGTTAGGGCAGCAGCTAATTTTAAATGTGTCACAAGAGCAATGTCCACACAGCAGACAAGCATTTGCTTGGTTTGGAAACCATGGGAGGTGCTACACCCATGTCCCATCACATCTGGTGGGTTGAGGTGATAAGATGGACTGCATGCCAGTCATCAGAAGATGGGTGTTCCTCCTTTAACATTGTTCAGTATGAATTTCCCAGCAGATGATTTTATATAGTGAAAGCAATAGAGACATAAGAAATAGCCCTATCTCATATGGTTTTAGAGAAGCACAATATACTAAAAAATAGTGACCTCATTCCTTGGGATAGTCTGAAGTGGCTAAATCCAGAGAAGTCCAGTTATCAAGTCAAGGCTATTGAACCACTAGTGTTTCTTTCCAGCAGTACTTACTCATTCAGACTCAACACTGTAGTAATGGCATCACACAGCAAGTATCCTGCTATCTTGGGACTGTCATGAGCAGACAGACTCCTGTCTGCTCAAACTGTAGTGTTTATAAGTACCCTGAGTGAACCATTAGCCTGTGACACAGCCCATATTGTCCTCATGGCTATGAATCAGTGAACAGTTTTCATATGTATCTCAAAGCAAAATGTCCTCAGGGAAAGGAGTCTGAAGCAAGCGCTTTCTGAAAAATCCAGTTGACTTTACAAAAACACTTTCTCCCACACAAATTATGAACCAACTTTGAATTCCACCAATTCCTATTGTGCCATCACTCATCAGACAAAATTTATGCAGTTGATATTTATAGAGGAGGATAAGTGCAAAAATACAATAAATGTGTTGATCCTCTATCATTCTGCCCTTGAAATAGTTAAAAAAATCTGTGTGCACTAACCTAAGATGGAGGGGCAAAATTAAAACATACCAGTAAAAAATATATTTTTTATACCTACATATTACTTTTTTTTCTACACCACTTTCAAGTTTTCTAGACTATTAATAAATAAAAGAAATAAACATCTATATCAGCAATATTTTTTCTGCTCTCTATGACTTTTAGTTAAATTATGTTTATTATGTAGAAGCGCTAGAGCATGTTAATTTCTCTTGAACAAAATTACAATCAGCAAAGAAGAAAACATGGATAATGATGTGCATGTATCTACTTATTAATGCTCTGCACAGAAGCATGCACAAGCAGCATTTCTGGTAGCCCTGTGTGAAAGTTACTGTGGGTGCACAGTAATCGGAGGTACAGAGCACTTCCAATTTCAATAATTGACTACAAGGTCCCTCCTGGGAGGTCATGAAGACATGCATCTGGCACAATGTTAATCATATTTGTTCTGACACACAGCAGTATTCCCCTATTTCCCCTGGCAGATTACTTTCTATTACCCAATATAAAAATGGCTGACATCTTGAAAATGCTAATGAGAGATATATCAATTTTTTTAAGAGCTTGGATGGCTTCCAAGTATTTTTAAATATACTCAACAGATTGTGAAATACATTCAGTATATGGTTATAAATGCAATATGTTAACTTTCTTTGTTGTTGTATGCCTTGTAATCTACACTGGCAGAGATTAAATATGACTGGATGAGCAAGTGCCCCTGAAATATTGGTTTATTCTTTTGCTTAATTGCTTGTTTTTCTTCAGCTACTTCTTATGCTCTAATTGAACAAAATATATCTTTACAGTTGCTACATCAGCTTGCATCACAAAGAAGTCAGGCCCATTGCATTTTGAGCCAGAAAATTAAATTATGATTGGATTACAGAAATAAAACTCTAAACCAATTGGAGTGTGGAAATACTTTTTCTTTCTTATTACACTGTGATGAAAATGTTCTAAATTTATGTCTCTACCTATTCTCTTTTAAACATTTTTTTAACAGAATATCATCCAACTCAGGGGTAATCTGGTTTTATTGTAAGCTTTATCGTAATTGAGACACCAATATCCTCAGCTGAGTATAATGAGACACACTCATGAACAGATTTACCCTCCAAGATGTAGATTTGGGATTAGAGCTGTGATACACTATTCCTTGAACAAAACTATGTACAGACACATGCAAAAAATTGCAGCTGGAGTTTAATTGTCTACACATTCTAATCTCACTGAAGTGAAATAAATGAAGACAATACAATCAAACAAAGTGAAGGAAAGGGTGGGGAGGGAGGCAGGCAGGCAGGCAGGCAGGCAGGCAGGCAGGCAGGAAGGCAGGAAGGAAGGCAGGAAGGAAGGAAGGAAGGAAGGAAGGAAGGAAGGAAGGAAGGAAGGAAGGAAGGAAGGAAGGAAGGAAGGAAGGAAGGAAGGAAGGAAGGAAGGAAGGAAGGAAGGAAGGAAGGAAGGAAGGAAGGAAGGCTGTAAAATTATCAAACCATGGTTTATACTGTTTTACAGAGTATCTGCAAGACAGTGATTTTGTAACATGACCAAAAATTTGATGGGATATTGCTTCTTGTGACATCAGTTCTAGTGAGAATTGCAGCAAATTCAATCCTAAGAGCTGCAATATTGTCTTTTCTAAGTCTGATGTTATGATAAAAAGTAAACTTAGTAAAAATTTTGTTAGAAAGAGATAATTGCATGATTTATTAGACAGTGAATGTGTTGAGAAAGTGTGCCTCTTAAAGAATAAGCTTTAACTATTACATATAATTCCAGGAAGTGTTTTTGGGGTTTTTTGTTTGTTTTTTTGTTTGTTGGGGTTTGGGGGGGGGGGGGGGGTTGGTTGGTTGGTTGAGTTTTTGTTCTTGTTGTTGTTTTTAATAATCTCAACAGTAATGTTGAAAGCATCACAAACAATAGAATAAATGCATACATGGCAGAAGAAACATTCGATTTAGCATAACAAGTGAAAGATAACTGCTAAAAAACCACTAAATGCTTAGGCAAGGTAATAATTTTGAGCTACATCAAAAGGTAATAATTGTGACCACAAAAGTATGCAGTAAACTAAAGAATTGGCTTCTGAAATTATCCTGTTCATGGTAGAACATAATAAATAGTTAAATTAGTTTCCTATTGTAATCATAGTAGAATAACAGTTTTATGGAGTGGTGTAAATAAAGACTCTATCATATAATTTCTTAGATTGTATGCATTCATTATGAAAAAGGACCAGTTATAGGGAAAAATATTCTGCTTTACCTCTAAAGGCTCAGCTGTACATCTAAAGACCCTGACATACAAACATTGCTACATTAAGAACAGAGCTGTGGTGTTTATACCCAAAGCTTTTTCTAGTGGTCTCTCAGGGGCTTCTGCATCAGTAACATCCTCAGAGGATAGAATGTCAGCACTTCAGCCACCACAGTTTATAACCCAGCATATAAACTCAAATTTACCTTTGGTACCGTCCTCAGCTATGGCTTCTGGCTGGACTCTGGCCCTGCTGTGGTGTGGACATATTTTACTGATTCTGCTGTGGGAACAGGAAGTCAGGGCTGGTTAGAGCTTCTCTCGTGTTGGTGGGAGTTAGCAAAACTCCCATCAGCACATCAGTCTTGCAAACCTGTCGATCGGTGCAGACTAGAATAACAGTTCTCTGAAGCAACCATTTCCTAGCTTGGCCACAGATGCTTCAGCACTTTTATGAACCCTTATTTTAATAAACAAAACCCTGTGAATATGTTTTCATATTCAGAGCTAAGGAGGTGAGGAAGGGCATCTGCTTTAAGTCTCGTTAGCATGAGAGCAGTGACTTGTCACGAAGGAAACTGCAGCTCTCACCCTGAGAACAATCTCTTTGCCCTTGTGGTATTGGGACACAAAAATCACGTTGCTGCATGAAGACAAACACTATAAATGGCCTATAAATAGATTTTGATAAGCAATAAAGAGAAGCTTGGTAACACAAAACATACAAGATTACTAGAATATGTAAAGCTAAGAACAGGAAGATGGAGACATGTACCAGACATGCAAACTTCTCTTGGAAATGCATGAAATTTCTGCTATGCCCACAGTATAAATTGGTCAGGGTTGTTCCAAACACTTTACTAGAAATCTCAGTTTAGATTTGTAGTCCAGAAAACTTGAAGCTGAATCCAGACGTTAATGGGTTAGTCCATACCCAGAAAGAGATCAGTGCATGTCCATATTCGACAAAGACTGATAAAAATAATTTGATTTAGAGTAGACAAAGACAAAACCTGCTATAAGGAATTTTTAATGTGCTCACATGAGGAGTAAATAACTATAGAAATAACCCAAGATTCCAAGTTCACTGAGAAGTCCTATGACATACATTTTGCTCTTCTTTCCAATAACAGATTTCAGGCAAATTTTGATACACAGCCACTGAAGAAATTTTAAAATAACAGGCAGAACACTAATTTCTGTGAAAAGATGAGACAGTCTGAGGCTAAATCAAGCAAAATGCTCTTGAAGAAGTGCCTTTATTTTACTTCATAAAGTGTATTCCTGATTCTGACAAACATCTTTATGCTATTCTAATGTGTGAAAAATAACACTAATAAAAACAGGATAACTTATATAACAATAGAAAACTAATTTGGTTTAGTAACAGGATTATAACTGATCCTATGTATTAATCTCACTCGTATGGAGCTGGTGTTTATTTTACAATTAATTTTTAAAATCATGGTTTTGGTTTTTGTTTCATTTTTTTTCTCCTGGGCATATTAAGACAGATACACAAACCATTATAAAATATCTGAGACAAGTATCACTTTGGCTTTGCATTGTACAGTTTGGCCATTGAATCTCGTCATGGTTTGACCCCTGCCATCAACTCAGGACCACACAGTGATTCACTCACTTCCTTGCTGGTGAGATGGGAAAGAGAGTCAGAGGGGTGAAAATAAGAAAATTCATGAGTTGAGATAAAGACATTTTGAGAGGTAAAGCAAAAGTCATGTGTGAAAGAAAAGCAAAACAAGACATTAATTAATTTGCTATGAGCAGGCAGGTGTTCAGCAGGGCCCCATAACATGTAATAGTTACTTGGGAAAATAAACACCATCACCCTGAATATTTTCCCCCCTTCTTCTTCCCCCAGCTCTATATACTGAGCATGATGCCATATGGTCTGGAACATCCCTTGGGTCAGTTGGGGTCAGCTGTTCTACCTGCATCCCCTCCCAACTCCTTGTGCACCTCCAGTCCACTTGATGGTGGTGGGGTGGCGTGAGAAACAGAACAGGCCTTGGCACTCTGCAAGTGCTGCTCAGCAACAATAAAAACATCCCTGTGTCACCAACACTGTTTCCAGCACAAACCCAAAGCACAGTCCCACACTAGCTACTGTGAAGAACGCTTGCTCTGCTTCACTCAAAACCAGCCCAAGGCTGTAGCACACTTGGGAGAATAGAAGAACAAATATAAACTGCTGGAAAAGTAACAGTTAGCTGTTGACCCTCTCCCTAAGTTCAACCCATTTGCTGATAACTTGTTCTTAAACTCTGTACCTGCTGAATATAAACCACTGCCTTATTACAGCTGTGAGATAGACAAACTGCTGCAGAAAACAAACAAAGTCCGATAAGAGAACTCAGTTGAACCCATGGCCAGCTGATTACCTGTGATGGGACCTTTTCCAGTTCATAACAGCTTTGGCACATGGATAAAGTAGTGAAACATGAGAAATGATTATCCTAAAAGCTGGGTGGAAATTTTTGTAGTAGATACATTATTTAGTGAAAGTCATCTTCTCTGCATTGAATAAATTATTTAAAATAACTTGCTGTATATACAAATGTACTTAATCAAATACTGTTCATTAAGTAATGTGTTTGAAGAGTAGTAACAAGCATTAATTGGACAATTTGCTTAAGGATCATTTTTGCGGATATTTAAGCAATTTTAGCTTTGGTCATGCAAAAACTGCTCTCTAATTTTAGCACCTGTATTTATGTGGATTCCAACTGAACTAAATAAAGCTGAGATTATATCTATACTACTGTAGTAAAATAATATTGCATCTCTTCTCTTACACCAATGTAATTACAAATTAAATGGTCAGTTTTAGTACTACCAAACACACTTAGACTCCATGACAGGAAAATCACATGCAAACCACCCTAATTCTGAACTCTGCTACTTCATTCACCTTGGCCAAGTATGATTTGGACATGGAAGAATTGCAATTTGTATATATGTTCTATATAATTTTGTATGTTTTAATGACAGTGAATCCCATGTGCAGATCATGTCTTTTTATCAAATTTTTGAGTCACCATTAGGATGTAGGACTTTAGGCTGTCAGTAGAAATGCATGCTGCTGGAGACAAGCAGTGATATCAAAGCAGTGTCTTAATCTTAAGTGTCTTAATCTAAACTTAATCTTTTGAGTGTAATGCAGGCATCCTAATCTTGTGGAGTTCAGAGCATTCCTTACTGTGTCAGTCATCAAGGCCTCCAAGGAGAAGAAAACTGTGGAAGAATGCTTATAACCATGTGGATGAGTATGTGACACAATGGGAAATGAAGCAGTGGAACAAAACATGAGTAATCAGTGCTTCTTGAGTGGGCTTTACTCCTGCTTTTGTGCCTGGGGGTCCCTCCTGGACAACACTAAATAAATAAATAGAATGCAAAGTTAAGCAAAAGCTTAAACTATAAGGCTGGGCAAAAGAAGGTGTTTATTCACCTGTTTTCTCTTTCTTTTTTGTTGTCCTCATCTTCAAAGACTTGATATTTTGTGGGGGATATATTTGGCCATTGGACAGAGGTGTGGCACAGTTAATATGACAGCAACTTGAGTGCAGGACACCTAAAGTTGGTAGAGATTCAGTATGTTAACAAAAAAAATCAAAAAAAATGGAGTATTAATCCAGTGACTTCAACACTCTCTACAAAGGAGGCTGATATTAATCTCAGTTTTATAAACTGAGAAAATGAAACAAAATTATGAGTCAGTTTGACCATCTTATACTGCTATCTGCCATTGTAACATCAGATAATGATTAAATTTCAAGATTCCTTACCCATTATTTTATCAATATTTTTCAAAGGAAAATATTGGCAAACAAAATATTGTGGAAAACATATTTTGGAGTGCAAAGCTCAAATTCCATCTTTTCTTGACACTTTAAAAGAAATGCATTTGCAAAGTGAGTGGCATTTGAAAAAAATGATAGGATATTCTGATTTGGCAAATTTCTCCAATTCAGCTTTCTCCATTCTCCACAGATAGTTGAAGTCTCCAGGAAAATCTTCTACCCACTGCAATTTCTATGTCCATAGGAAGAGTTTAAAGAAAGTTCATGCCAGAAAGTTTACAGTTCCTTATAATACATTTCAGGCATGAACTTCTGGTTCAGTATCCAGTTAAGATCAAACAGATTTATATTTGAATCTGAATCTCTCATCTGCCAGCTGCATACAATCTTTAATAACCCTGCTTTTTAGAAAGAGTAGTGTCCTTGCACAGTACAGAAACTATTAGATAAAAGAAGAGTGACTTCAGCTTGCTTGTTTTAAACAGGAAAGGCAATTGAGTTTTCCTGCTAAAATCAGAAAATATCAAATTCCACAGAGTTCAAAAACTATTTCAGAATAAAGGGAAAGTATCTTTATTCCACAGACCAATAGGAAAAATATCAAAATTCACTAGAGGTTTGTTCCTATTGAAAATACCATGAAAACCTCTACTGACATAAAGGACAGATTTTTTTTATAGTACTATCCAATGCCTATAGATTTTCTAGATTTATCTACATTAGAAGGTAAAAATAGAGACACTTGTTATTGTTACCACTGAACTGTGGTAAAAGCCACAGGAGAAAACAAATTCCATGAGTATTCTTCACAGAGGTTCACTGCTTCATTGTTTTTTAATTATTTACTTCATTCTCTCTCATCTATTAATATAAAGACATTAAAATCATCACCAAGCTTATATAATACTTGAGAAGGAAGAAAACAAGTCTATCTCAAACTTCTCAACTGACCTGCAGGAGCCTTTGCTCCATTCCACAATGTCTTTGTTAGCATCACTCACTGGGAGCCATGACTGATTACTCAATTCTAACGTTTCTTGTTTTTGCAGCTACACAAGACAGTCCCAGATGTTCCATGAACTAAATAATTGTAGTGTCCCTGAAAGTGTCTATTTTTATTTCTCATTTCTTTTCCTGAATCTGCTAGAGCTCATCCCAACTCTTAAAGCCTGTGGTTTCTGTACTGTAGGATACCCCAAACCAGAGGATACAACCATTCAAAGATTTATTCATTTCAGGGTCATGACAATGAAAGAATAGATTTGCAGCTAGGACATTATTTGCAATTTAAATTTTAATAGTGATCAAACCCTAAAAATTGTTAAGTATTTGATTCCATTATCTACTCCCTCATCCTTTTCAGGATTTAGACCCCTGTACCTGATGAATGTGGGGTAGCCCAAATAAATGCACAAACTCTCCTCAAAGGTCCTGAGTCTGAGCTGTAGATTTTATTTCTGTTTTTTCTCTGTTTTACTCAATATTCTCTCTTTTGTAACAAAAAAACTTGAAATATATTCAACACAATCCCAGCTACAATATCCTGAAGAAGACTGATACTAAGTCCTGAACTGTGTTGTTCCAAATAAAACATACTCATCAGAAGGTATTCATGTCCTATCATTAATTAATGTAAGTACTTTTATATTTATAAGAATTTTTTTGTCAGATTTCTCTGTTTGACTTGCTGTGAATTCTACAGAGAATTGTTATATTATTTAGATATTCCTCATATGATACTATAGATTTTATTTGGAATGTTATTTTCCCTTTCCAAAGAATTTAAAAGAATCCAAACAAGTTAAGACAGCAATAGCTAGGAAATCACTTTACTGAATAATAAAAATTTCTAGGTGGGACAGAACACAGAAATTCAAAATATATGAAATGTAAGTAGTCAGGGTGAACATGAGAAGGAAAGAAAATGGATAAATGTCTGACACCATATTTGAACCAGAAAGTTATTCTTTTAATGGAGTTTTAGAAGTTTTAGTGTGACCATTTACATAAGGAGGAGTTGTCACTAGTGGTGTGAAAATCTCCTGACTGGAAAAAAATTCAGTGCCTATAAGATAAGCCTGTAAGATAAGCTTTACTGATGTTGTGTTTGAGGAGGGGTGGAAAGTGTTAGGAAAAGCTTTCCACTTACAGGACTGTTTAGCCTCAACTTTGGTTCACTAATTTAAATGTCACAGCTGAAGGTTTTTATCTCTACCTGTGTGAAAAGTGCAGGCAGGCATTTCACTTAATCTTCAGCTTATTTCTGTGCAATGATTAACCTGGGTAAAACTTTAAATAGCTATTGATCATTCCATTACCTAAGCACCTAATAGAGCAGAGGTTAAGTTTATGGAAAAGTAACAAAGTTTTGCCTGGTTTTATCCTCTAGATTCTGTTCTCTGAATCTACAAATGTGTATGGACTTGGATGTAAATTGTGTCCCTGAAGTCAAGGATATTATTTGCTTATGTAACATCAAATATATATTTAAGAGCTGTGATAGATGAAGGGCATATCTGATATAACACAATCAAGCTTAAATGATGTTAGCGTTAAAATTTATATTAATGTATAATTCCTACAGTTAAGAATTTATAATTCTTACAGAGGGATTTAACTTTCACATGACAATAGAGAATTTTAATTTAATTTTTTTTAGTATTTCTTGTTAGTCTGTCTCCTTTTAGCTTCTCTCTTTTGATCAGATATGTGTTTCAGTGAGACAGATGTTTGAAGAGCAAAAGGTATACGGGAAACATAAACCAAAAAATTACATTAGAAAAACTTAGGGGCTTCTTCTGCATCATGAAACTGTGAGGTTCACAGTTATAGTTTGAGTGTTCACAGACACAGTATGAGGATATTCCTTTTGCTGTAATAGTATTTATTATTCCTAAGTATGCTACTGGGAACTCCTAGTTCCCTTTATATTTAGCGAATAAGACCAAGTTTTATAAGCAGACATCTAAGAATATCTGGAAAATATTAGTTTCTTTTTACTTGCTAGAAATCAAGACAGAATGATTTGCTCACATTTCATCACCTTCATCACAGCCATGTAAAACTAGGTGAGTTCAATCCAGAACATCCCATCCTCTTTTTACAGTGATCATTTATTTAATTACAGGTAACAGTGAAAGGGATAAAACAGTCCTCAGTGTTCCTAACTGCAGGAGACTGTACTTTCTTGCTGGTATATTTGAGCCAATATAATTCAGTGCTTATACTAGATCAAATGAGTCACTCCACAGCTGAAGAAGAGACCTAGAGCATACTGAGATTTAATGTCTGATATGTTTTTCCCTGAGAGTAGTCGCTAACATGATAACTTTTTCAGGGAAAATTGAGAAATGACAGTCTAGTTCAATAGGATTTGTTTTTCCACTCCTTTTAATAATTTAACTTTCTAAGCTAATATTCTTGATGTTGCTGTACTGTAATCATGTTTTACATAGGAATAGATATGGCTGTAGCTATTAAGGTCCTCTGTCTCTCTGAAATTCCTATCCTGTAAAACCTGCTTCATTAAGTAGAAATAAAAGAATAGGGTACTCAATTTTCATCCTAATTTTAGTAATGACATTTTACACTACAGAAATAACATCTATAGTGCACAAGCAGTGGTTTAGATGGGCAGGTATTAATTTAATGTCTCTTCTTACAAAGTGAACTTGGGAACATCCTAAAATCCGAGCCTTTTATACTAATATCAACATATATTGTTACAAACTCTCTACAATTTATTTAGCGTTAAGAATGAAGGAATTGTCATAGATCAAATTCATATTCTAGACAAGATCTTTATTAAAGTTTAATAATACAAAAAAATGTGCATCATTGCATGTATTATTACTTCTACCTTCTATCATTCTATCTCTCTGCATTCTTGTCAAGCCAGGACATCACTGGAAGTACAGGGACTGTAAGACTGGATTCTGCCTGTGATACTTTCCTAAAGGGATTACCAATCCTTGATTTAAAATAAATAAAAAAGTTTTCTAACAAGATTTCATTTAAATCAGTACTGAGAATTCAGGAATGAATTCAGATCACTATCCAGATTTTTCACTGTATTGGGAAGGTGTGAGAGGGGGTGAATTGAAGGGAGAGAAGAAAACTAAACAATAGTATTCTAAAATATGAAACGTGTGTATTCCAACCTGTAGAATATCTGCCATTATTTTTAATGTATATCAATATTAAATTATAGTTCATCTGTTACTGACATCATTGTTATCAATGGATATTCTGTAAGTATTATGATTTGGATTAATCCATTCCTCATTGCTTAATTGACTTGACTACAAATAAATTGTAACTACACTTTCCTAAGTGCAACCTGAGCCATGCCAACATGCAAATATGGCAATGTTACTGTTAAAATTGCCAGTACTTATACTTTTAAATATGAAGACACTGTTAAAATACTGGAAATACATTTCCGTTTTGATTTTAACTTGATATGAAATGATATGAAACTTGATATGAAAAATACTAATTGTCTAAATATACTTTTCTTATTAAGGATAAATTATTAAAAGCAAACATAACTGTTACCTGTTGTTGCTGAGTTTGGGGGTTTAAGTTGTCTTTGAAGTCTTTTTTTAGTTTAAGCCACCCATAAAACATATTACAATTATCCTAAGTATCCTAAATATGAGGAAAAAAAATTATAACTATGCAAACGGCTCCTCTATACTAAAAACTCAGGTTTGCTTTCTCCTGCCTGCTGGCTGTGCATGCTAATTATGTCTTGTCTCTCAGGCAGTAAACTCCTTGGAGCAGGAACTCTCCTTTAAGGGGCCCACACAATACAAAACCTACTTGATTTAGCCTCCATATGCTCCTGGCTCATCTATTGTTTATAGTAATGTCCAGCTGTAAGAAATAGGTGATTAAAGTATTTTTTATTTTACACATGGTTTTGGGAAAGACATGAAATTATGCAATTTGTGACAACTCAACACAATATTTAGGTGGCATTTATTTCTCATTTTAAGAAAGGCATTGATTCATAAAGTGTTAGGGATTTTTAAAAGGATGATGTATGTGTGCCAGACAGTCTGACTACTGACCATGTCAAGGTTACAGTGCTGGTACCACCTCAGCAGCCCCAGCCCCAGTATTTGCTCTTGTAAACAGCAGCTGGGCTCTAGATCTATAAAGTCATCTGAGCTTGGTCTTTCTTGCACTACACATTTCTTAGCTTCTAAAAGTCTTCTCCTTTCCTGATATAGAAAAACTATTTAGATTTTCACTTTCTTTATGGACTTGCATTTTAAAAAAAGAGTTTTGCTTCTTCCTTTGTGGTGTTATGAAATGGTCTTTTTACTCAGTTCTCATCAGTGTGGAAAACCTTTATCAATGAAGCAGGTTTCATGCTTCAGTAAGACAATTCATATGCCTGAAGTACTGAATTTTTTGCAGAATGAAGATACTAGTTATGAAATTATATTTCTTCCCTTCATCTTTTCGGACTACAAAAACTGAACTAGTAAGGAACATGAATTCTTTCAGCTATCAAATCTCCAAAGGTTTTCTTATATGAACCATTTCCACATACTTGTTTCACCTGAGGTATCACTAAACCTGAATGCATTAAATCTTTTGGTGTGTGTCATACATTTACAATAAATTTGCAAAAGATGTGTCATTATCTATGCATAGAGAGAACTTTTAAAGAAAGTAGCAATATTTTCAACCCTGTGGATTCAGTCAATTCACTTCTTGTACATGAGTGATGCTACTAACTGATCAGCTTGTAGGTGTTTATGATCAAATTTCTCTAGAATTTCAATTTGCCATAGGTCATCCTAATGGGAGTTATAAAAATTATAAAAATTAACATAAGCACTCAAGAATTTTTAATGCATACAGAAAATACTTTGGAATTAAAGCAAACAGCAAGAGTTGTATTTCTGTATCTGGTCACACCCACAGAACTAGCAATTATTCTTCAAAGCCATTAGCAGGATACCCAGACCAAGGAAAAAAATTGGTACCACTTTTTGCCACTTATTTTTGTCACATATTTTTGTCACTTTTTGTCTTATGTTTGGAAAGTCAGCACAGGACTGCTCATTCAGCTCAGAACAAAGTCTAAGATAATAATTGGTTTAGGGAAAACAGCAAAAGTATATAGGTAAAATATTTACTATTGAATATACATGCAAAGGTAATGATGCAAGAAGCCACACATAGTCTTGATTATTTGTCTGCTAGATGCAAGGAAGCATAATTCTATATTGAACACCTTTCTTTTCTCAAGGTAATGGCTAACTGCTTCCTGTTCATGGTAGAGTCTCTGAAAGGCAAAGGAGAGAGTGTAGCCTCCATTTACAGCAGCACTGAACTGCAAGCTGTGGATAACAGATTCAGAATGATTTGAGTCAGAAAGGAACTTAAAGATCATCTTGGTCCCACCCTCCAGTCCTGGGGCAGGAACACCTTTCACTAGACCAGGCTGCTCAAACCCCATCCAGCCTAGTCTTGAACTCTAGCAGAGATGCATAGCGCACAACTTCTCTGGGCAACCTATTCCAGAGCCTCATCACCCTCACAGTGAAGAATTTAGTCCTGATATCTAATCTAAACCTCTCCTCTTTCAGCTTGAAGCCATTACCTCTTGTCCTATCACTACATGCCCTTGTAAAAAGTTCTTTTGCTGCTTTCTTGATGACTCTTTAGATACAGGAAGACTATTATTTCTATCATCAGTCTGTATGGATACTTGTGACAACTGAACAGAAGGAATAGAAAAGCTGGATGCATTCTCATTCAGTCTCATTCCTTCCTACAGCACCTACCAAATCACCTGACCAGAGTAATAAATTAGATGGAGAGCACTCCTATCAGGTTAGCAGCTGCTGCAAATGGAGGGGAACTGCCAATGTACTTGAGGTCATGGCTGCCATCCAGAGAGGCCTTCTGGAGGAGTGGGCTCAGAGCAGCCTGATGAATTCAAGGACAAATGCAAATCCTTGTACCTTTTTTGCTAGGAGGAGGCCCTTGAAACAGTACAGACCAGGATGGAGGATAGTTTTGTAGAACAGCCCCTGGAGATCCTGGCAGACGTAAAATTGAGCATGAGACAACAGAGTCTGCGCTGGCAATGAAGACAGCCAACAGCATCCCATACTTTTGTGACACAGCCTGTCAATTAGGGAAGTGATTATCTCCATGTGCACAGCACTTCCTGGGCTGCCTTAAGTACTGAGCTCCTGCCCAGGTTGGGGCTTCCAATAAAGAAGATACAAATATACTGGACTGAGTTTGGAACATATTATTGGCAGGGCAACATTTGCCTTATCAGGAGAAGCTGAGGGAAGCTGAGCTCCTTGCTCCTGGAGCAGAGATGACTTTGGAAGAAGGCAGCAGCACTCAGCACCTACAGAGAGGGTATCAACAAGGTGGAGGGCAAAGGGGCAGGACAAGAGACAGCAGGCAGTGTCTGAAAATACAAACATATGGCCAGATATAAGCAAAAAACTGCTTCATGATGAGGACATGTCCAAGGAGCATATACAGCTTCCATGGTTACTGATTTCCAAGGCCAAATTGACTAAGCCCTGAGTAATTTCTCTGGCCTTGCAGCTCATTCTGCTCTGAGCAGGAGGCTGAGTAAGACATCTCTTGAGGACACTTCGACCTGATCCATCCTAGGAACAGCTTGAACCAACAGAGCTTACATGACTGAAATGGATTTCACCAAGGAAAAACTTCATGATCTTTTGAAGAAATTGGAGAGCATAGATTTTTTTTGTTTGTTTGTTTGTGGGTTTGGTTTTTGTTTTTCCCACAAATCAAACATATCTCTTTTCTATGGCAAATAGAATTTTGCTGAGATAAAGTAGAATACTGTGTCCCAGAGTTTTGGCCCCAGCACAGGGATGACAAGTATCTATGCAAGTCTCTGAACCCAACAGCCTGAAAGTGCTCCCAAGTCCAAAAGTTCACACACTCATATAAGAAATAGAAAGGTATGGAAAACAAATTTGTAAATTTGGCTGATGATCTTGTGATGATCAGTGTGTCAGAGTAGCTGCTATTTGAACAATTTTCATGATTAGAAGAGAGACCTGTAAGCTGCACATACTGGATTTAGGGAGTCTTGTTGCTATATCAAATTGCATACCTGTCCACATCATAAACATATTTTTTAATTCTCAGACACTGAACTTCCAGTGTTTTCTCTGAATATATATATCTGGCTTTATTCTTAGTTGAAATATCACAGAATTTTGAGCAGTTCCTTATCAGTCATATGATTTTTTCTTTAAAAAAGAAATTTCCTTCCCTCCCTGTTTTTCTCCTTGTGGGGCAGGGAGTGGCAACAGGTATAAATCAGGCAAGTGACTGCTTTGTCAACAAAGTGCATTACAGTATAAACCTGTGTCTTATTATAACACTTAGTTTAGCTGCTTTTTATAGGGAAAGTTAATCCACTAACCTATGCTTGGCTATTTGTGTGCAACATGAGCACACAAGCTTAAAGTAAATTTATTTATTAGTTTGATTACAAGGAGAATTTAAAATATATCACTTCTGCACAGGGAATCACTTAGCTCACAGAATTGGCAGGACATATTTTCAGTAAACAAAGATTTCAAGTTGTTTATTAATAATGACATTGTATCTGCCTGAAACACACAAAACAAATTTCTGGAAAGCTGGAAGTGAAGACTACTCGTTTTTTGGTTTTTTTTGTTTGGTTATTTTTTTGCAAGTGCAGCAGCACTGAATCACAAAGAGAAACTGACTTGCATATATAGAGAAGGTAGTCAGACGGGTGTATCCTCAAATGCCATCATCATTGGCTTGTGCATCATAAATGGGAAGATTAAATGATGGCTGTAAGTAAATGAAGCAATATGTAATAGGTTAGCAGAAACAGTGTAATGACTGACCTAACAACACTGGTGTAGACACGAAGGTAAGTCAGGATGCATTTAGAGGTGGCATGCCACATGATGCTATTATTAACAGTAATTTGCAAGCTTTATTAATCTTTTTTTCCAGAAGCTACTTTTGAGCTTAAACAAAAATTTCAGTCTGATGCAGAAATTTCTGGGCAAATGTATCATCTGTATTACACAAGTGGTCATATTATTTAGTTAGGATGGTCCCTTCTGGCCTGAAAATCTGCAACTTGACAAATGCATTATAATTAACCTAATGACTTGCTTGAGGTATATATGGCAGTACAAAGCCAGGCTACGTGTAAGCATGCAGCTAGGTGATAACCATAATGGTGTGTTACCTTCACAGATTGCTGAGTCTGGACATCACTCTGCTGTGGAATAATAACAAATGGCAATTTTTGAGCTGTGAGGCAAGTGTTTCTAATCCATTTGGATTCTTATCATTTGAACCTAAAGGTATGGTGGTTGGTTATCCACAACTTCTAATGAAATCGGGAGATGAAGACACTTAGCAGGCGTGAAAATCATGCTCATAAAAATTGGTAGGTATCAATTTCCAGAGATAAAGTTGAATGACAATCTCATAATTAAACTGAGAATCCTATCCAGTGTAGGTCTGGTTTATGGTACATATAAAATTTAATGGAACATTAAACAACATACCTATTTTATTTAATTCACTAGTATCTTATACAAAGAATTTGTGATTTTGGACACATTTTCAGCCAAGCAAACAGAGCATGGACAGCATGCAGGCTTTAGTTGCTAGATTATTCTAATGGCCTCGTGCAGTGGGTTAAAAAGACAAACATATTTCATTACACTTTGTTCACAGGTAAGTTGATCAGATAGACATTTTCTTATTCTCAGATAGAAATACTCTGTATGGATCTTAATTACTGAAGTAAACAGTACTGTGGGCTAATCAGATGAGAGTAGTCTAAGCCAATGTAATGTTGCTTCCCCAGGCCTTTTAGAAAATATCTGATATCTTGTGAAATATTTTAACAGCTTAATTAAATAAAACACACATTTAACTATGTTAAAATTGGAGCATCCTTTTTTTAAGGAGTTTTTTGCAGTTTTTTGCATTGTAATTTTTCTTTGTATTTGAAATAAGCTTTTTGAAACATGATTTCACATTTTTTACTGTTTGAACAGTGTTAAAAATGTTGTTTTCCTCAGAACTTATCTGAAGCAAACATGGCTCAAGAAGCAATGAGCATATTTATTTATGCTAGTTTACCGTGTTTTCAGTGTACTGGAACTTATATCATCCTAATGGTTTTTACTGCTTAACTGTAATTTCTATTATTTATTGCAGTTAGCAATGCACTTTCTTACTCATATCACCCTATGCTTCAATTTGATCTGTGGATTGAAGTTTTCCCAGTTGTAGAACAGGGTTATACTTTTCTGATGCTTTTCAGACAGTTGATGTGGGCATGGGAGCAGAGGGTAAGAAGGAAATGGTTCTGACTGAGCAGAACATTTAAGTAGTTGCTTGAATTCCCATTTTAAGTGGCTTATCCAGAAGTTATTAGCTTAAGTATATGATTCAAGATAAGCTTTTACATCTGTGATTAACTGAAACAGTGTTTTGAAGACTTGGAGCTGAATTTGTCAGTACACCATACAGACATAGCAATTTTTTCAAGATATACTGATTAAATGAGATTGCCTGAATTGTAAGTAAATGGTATTCTACATTGCCATGTCAAATATGAAAAGATAGAGCCATAAATAAGTCACTGCCCAATATAATGTTCCTGAAAGACACTGAATATTATAATGTGCTTCTTGAGCTCTCCATTTTGGAAAGCAACTCAATTTCCCATTAAATAGTTAATTTTCCAGGTAGGAAAAAGTATGCAGTAGGTACCCAGGTAGGGAGGACAAGTCTCATCTCTAAAGGAAATAATTTTAAGCATAATATTGCAATCTAATCTATGAATAGCTGTGAAGTCCCTCTGGCATTAACATTTTGGGAACTGAAGAATAGTTCTGAAAGATCATGATTGAGTAACAAAAATTAAAGTCTTATTTGTTTTTTAATTAGTACCCATAATGCCAAACAAGGGGTAGTTCTGTCCTTTAGACTCAATTCTCATGCTATAACAGATTCATGAGGTGTTGCTCTAATGAAGTCAGAGGATTTATTCTTCATTTACGCAATGAGAGAAAAATTAAGTCTTATGGTGTAGCATATTTTGTATCTTAAATTTAATATATTTTTTTTTAGTTTTGAATGTTTAAATGTATTACCACTTCATTCTTCCTCTTCAGCACATAATTCCTGTAAGCATAACAAACGTTCTTCCCTCAGGATTCTATCAGAAAGACTGTCATAGCAGGAGAGTGAGGAGTTATGCAAGCATGGAGAATATGAATGAGTAGATAAACGTTTTATACTTTCAAGTAAGATTAAATCTGTTCCCCATTGTTTCACAGGTTGCTAATATAATGCTAAAGTCTTGATCAGAAAGGCATGAGAAGCACTCATTGATTTTTCCTGCAGGACTGTAATTACTGATAGTCTGCTTTTTGTATCCTACAGGATGTTGTGGTCATGATTTCATTGCACACAGCTCATTCATTTCTAATGACTTCTTCATTTGAGATTTGAACATTTTCCACTACATTTTTTCTTTTTTTTACAGACTCATAGAATAACATGCAACATAAAGCAAATAGAATATATATTTCAACACATTATTTTTCTATTTTCACAGCCTTGCTAAGTGGAAGAAATCACATAATATTTTCTTAAAAAAAAAAAAAATAGGTCAGCACTCACCTCTGTAAATCTGATACAATCTTACATTTATTTTAGACTGGATGACTGAAAGTGATTTCACACGAGGTGCTAATCTTCTGCTACATAATAGTATGTGAAAATGTGCTCCAGACTGTGAACCTGTGTCTCCCTTAACAGATGCCCCACTGAATTCTGTCACATTTAGTATCTCAAGGACGTATTGTCAGCTTTTCTCAGGGAAAATATCCTGCTCCTTGAGCTGTCCTCTTCATATCTTTAGAACTGCTACTGAATGAAGTAGTAGGTGAATATAGCAGTGAGAATGCTCTGTGTCCAATGATCATAATTTATTTCTGCACTAAGAATTCTAAAAATAACATAAGGCCTCATTTTTTCTTTAACCCTAGATGTTAGTGCATCTGCTTTCCAAACCAAAATAGTATGTGTTAGTGTAACCATAGCAAAATGCTGATTGATAAGCGCTATCACTGCATCTGGGCAAATCACTGCACAGTGTCTCCCATAACACCTCTAAAAATAGGAAAGAAAAATTACAATTCCATAATTACACTAATTCTTCATATCATGGATAATACCATGAGTAGACTTATATGAACTTGGCCGCTTGGCCTGAAGACAGAAATTAAGATGATGAAAAGAGTAATATTCACCTTGACTACCAAAGTATAAGACTACACTTTTTCCTTTTTATACCGAGACTTGACTTTTCACTCCTGTTCCAATTTTTGTACACCAAGAAAAATAGATTAAGTCAGATTAAAAATTCTCAAGTTTTTGATCACAGTATGTGGGGCATAATTTTTTACAGGATTTGTATAGCATAAATAACTAAGGTTTCTTCAGAGCATTTTGGTCTGCCTTCTGGTCCAGTTAATGTTAGGAGAAGCCTATCTTCCCACAAGGTTATAGGTGACCTGCTGGCTAACTTATGCATCTAAGGCAAAGACATAAGGTTATACAAACATACATATTCCCCCATGCCACTTCAGCCACTTGCATGATCCATAAATTCTACTCTGAACATATGGAGACAAAATAGAAATCTGATGTAGTGTTACCTACTGTCATAAAATCTGCACTGTTTTATTCATCACGCTCCTGTTCTCTTTTTTCTAGTTTTGTCTAGTCTATTCTACTCCATTCTATTCTAATTATTTTTATTTTATATAGTTTACATATTAATATAATCAATGCAAATCTTACATACTTTACATATAAATACTTAGAACCGTATGTAATATAGTTACTTATATTCTTATGTACTGAAATATATTCTGCATACACACACACCTCCCCCTAATATATATTTTGGATTTGATGTTCCAATCTTTGAGGAGACATCTGTAGAATTAGATTTCAATTTTCTAATTTCACCCCTCGTTCCACAGAGAAGTTATGTTACAGAGAATGGAGAGGTAGGAAAACACTGTGACTTCAAAATGAAAAGCATCTTTTTCTGCTTATTATCACCTCATATAATACAGAAAACTTTATTAACAGAAAATATATACTAATATATTATATACAAATATAAAGGAGGTTAAGTCTTTGGTGGATACGGAAGAGAAGCAGAAACAGGGGGAAAGAAATTATATCATGTGTATGAAATGCATGACTCCTTTTAAACCCTGTGTATTAAGACCAGATGAGAAAGTAGAAGGCAGCATCCAATTGAGAAATGAATTAGGGAATGACAAAGTGAAATGACTATATTGCAATAAACAATGAACAGAGTCAGGAAGTGAATGAAGCATCAATGAAAATAATGCTAAGGTAAATGGATGCCCCATTACTGAGGACACTTACAGATGTAATCTCTCAAGATGACATTCTCCAGAGAAATCTTGCCTCCAGTAATAACAGCCAGACAGTTCTTGTTTGGATTAGAACCCCCTTCTTTGTCAAGGTCTTAGAGTTTTCCCAGTTTTCCTTGTGTGGTAAAGCAGTCTTGGAAAACACATATGATAGACAGACCCCTTTTTATGTCCAGGACACAAGGTATTAAGGAGATCTGTGTGTTTTGAGGCTGACATACACAAAGGGAAGATATATAAAAGTGTAAGAAAGACAATTTTTTCAAATGTTCAAGCAGTGGAAGTGTCCCTTATGCCAGTGTAAGAGCAATGGGCCAGGCAAAGAAAATTGAAAAAATTATGCCAAATTATTAGTTGGCAAGAGAAACAGATGTTGAATATCTAAGGGAGTGCAATGACCAAGAAAGGTCCTTAGCGCAAAATACTGAGGCTTTGTCTGAAATTTTTGAAGAATGTGTTAGTCTGAATGGTGATTGTGAACAACCTGTTTTACTAGAGTGGTCTTATATGTGCTTTGTAAACAAACATTCTCCCCTGAAAACTGAGTCTTGGCAACACAGTAGGTGATACACCATGATATAATTTCTTGGCATGTTTGGACCATCAGACTGTAAATGTTGAGAAAATGGATCTAGAATATTCTTAACTGTAGACTGCCAAGTTGCCTCTCAAGGAACATCTCTTACAAATATGCTTGAAAGAATCAATTCAACAACAAAAAACTCATTGTCATTATAAATTAAGACTATATTGCACTTACATATTTTGAAATATTTCTCTTTTGTTTCTTACATACAGCACAGACTGGAAAACGTGTCCTAATATTCAATTAGTCCAGTGTTTTTATAGGCAGAAATTGAAGGGTTGCAAAAGGAAATAAATTACTTTTAAAGGAAGTAAGCCTCAAATTCTAAGCAATACTTTCTCCAACACTGATTTCCTTTCTCTAATTTCAATTCTTCCTCAGGAAAATTACCAGAGAATTTCTTTGTTGTTTAATTAAGAAATGTAATAAAGAGGCAAATGACCCAGTACGCTTTATTAATTTAAAAATTGTTTCTAAAATATTTCTATTTAAGTTTTATGGTGCAAGAACAGAAAAAGCTTCATGTCTGGGTTTCCAGACTTTAATTTATATTTTATAGGCCAATCTTTAAGCTAAGCTACACTGACAACATTCTACTTCAAGGAAATGTGAATTTTTTGCAAATGATGTGACGTTCTTCAGCTCCAGACTCACAAACTAATCTAACAACAAAAATGATCTCTGGGAAGCATGAAGTTGTTGATGCTTCTTGAAAATTTCATACACCCTCAGGCTTTGCCTTGAGGTTAGGCCCTTGGGTGAGATATTATCACCAGCAATCACATCCTTTTCCTCCAACTTTCCTGACAAAGCCACGTTTCTGTGTGGTGTTTATCAGTTTACACATCTCATTGGTAAGAAGCAGATCTAATTTTTTAATGAGATTCAAAATTTATTCTGCTCTCAGACATGAACTTTGAACTCTTGATGTGACCTTCAGTCTTACAAATACTCAATGAATGATCTTCGTGCATGAGTGGTCCTATGGAACTGGACAGGGACCACTTGGATGAATGAAGATAATCACATGCATAAGTGTTTTTAGAACTGAACTAACGTAAGCTATTGCTTCCAAGAGCAAGTACCTCTTGGTCAACCTTCCACATACAAAAATAGAAATTTTAACATTCCCTTATAGCTTCAAGATATTAACAAGGCAGCGGAACTTTGCATTACAGTGCTCAGTGCTTCTGGGACTGCTTGGAAAATATTTACCTGGTGTATTACAGACATAACAAGGGGTACCCACAATGCTCTGATCAGACTTGAACTCTCACTGTGTGTGTTCATGCAGACTGATGTTTGTGTAACTGCTGACAGTGCAATCCTACACCTGTTAATGAACCCTTCCGAGAGTAGGGATCAAGACTGGTGCAATTTGAATGTGGCTTTTGAACCAGGGCCAGCCTGATTGGAGACCAAGCACAAATACTCAGTAATAGGCATGGCCCTAAAGGTACTATGGGGCACCTCCAGGCATTCTGCCAACTCTCTATACCAGTGGCAAGTGCAACAGACCACCAGGACTGCCCTTATCCTTGCAGACCTGCTGTGCCTCATCCCCACCCATCCCTAGTTCACTGATACTCTAGGTAGGAATGCAGAGGCAAAGATTGAAAAGATATACTTACAAAGTAAGTATATCTTACAAAGGGAATTCCCCCTAATCAGAAAACTTCCTTCCATCAGTACCTTTCTATGATGGGTATTCTACAGTGAAGGTTAAGCTGACGTTTGACATATGCTTCAGAGACTTGCTGAACCCGGGGATTTTGTGGAGAAAGGAGAACTAAGATGTTCAACTATTCTTCTGCTTAATTAGAAAGGAAATTGTTGGCATGCATCAACAAGTCAGTATATTTAAAATAGTGCATACTCTTCCTGCTCCCATTCATTCAAAACTAACCAAAATTCAGCTGGCACTAACCACCTAAATGCTAAAGTTTAACATCTGAGCCCCTCACAGAAGTTCTCTTTTGCAGCAACGGGATACAAATGAGCTCCTCCACAGTGGAATGACTAATCTTAAAATATGCAACTATGATATATGCAGATTCTCCATTAAGAAGTCTCTACAGTGAAGTGTTAATATTATTAAATAGAATAATATTGAGTTATATAGCTAGCTGTTAAAAACTGAATTGTGGCAGGTTCACTGTTGTCGGCTCCAACATAAACAGTGTGGAAAGGAGGCAAAGGATTCCAGCCTTGAGCCTTCTGGAACAGACCTTCTCAGCTGAGCTGTCTGCATGGTGTCAGCCCCACGACAACACAGCAAAAGTCAGGATGAGATCAGAGTAAAGTTGCAGAGCCTGACGCTGGAAACCTGCACAGTGGGAAGTGTTTTAGTCTCTGTAAAGGAATGCAGGAGCCTGAATTTTTTCCTTGGGGTGCTGTTGACTCAGAACAGTCTTGCATCAAAGTAGTAAAGATGTGAAGAGAGTTTGGCCTTGAATCAGGATTCAGCCTTCCCCATGCAGCTTTCTGTGGAGCAGCTAAAGCTGTCTGTATTCCCATAAATCACTTCAGATGTGTTCTCTTTCTAAACACGAAACATTTAGCAGCTGCTAATTGATGACCTCCTTAAAATAGTGCTAATCAACAATATTAGCATTATAATGTTCTATATATTTTCTTGTTTTAGACAGTATTTTTACCACATAGGATAAGACCAAGGATTAACATATTTTCTTTACCATAAGGAAATGTGAAAAATTATTATTTCATAATAAAATTTCAATAAACACACTTTTTTTTTGTTTGCTTTAATGATAACTTCCCATCTGCAAGTTATCAATTTCTACACTTTCCTTTTTTTATTGATATCACGGTTTATTTCACTTAACAAATATTTATCTTCTATTAACCACTACAGGCTGAGTCCTTGACAAAATGAGGCATTTCAACAACAATCTTGACCCTCTCGTGAAACAAGGTATGACGCAAATCTTGGCCTCTTCATCAGCACTTGTAAAACTGTTGACTCATACACCTGACTCTTCCCATACCTGTTCCTCATAAGATCACAAGTTTCATTCTACCAAATAAAGGTCAAGGTAAAACAAAACAAAACGCAAGTCCTAACACTCCAGTAAAAAGACAGACTGCTAAGAGCAGTGTGCAGCCTGAAGCTTCTCTGGTTTCTTTGCACTGCTGATGTACTCCATTTCCCTACAGTTTACCTCTCAGAACTACAGAAAAATTTGAGTTTGGAGGAACCAGGCCTAACATAAACATCCCAGGTCCAGCTTTAAAGTGAATGGCCCATATAGGAACCAAGCCCCAAATCTTGGCAACCCTATTCTAACCAGCTGAGCTAATCTCGAAGTTATTTTTCAGACTGGTTGCTTTGTGGAAATATTGCTAACACATAAACTGATTTAAAGAATTCTGCCAAAGAGAACCTAAGTTTTTGGTGAAAATATTTCTGCCATCAATTCTTGACCTTCTCACAAGTATATAAGATGCTCTGGATTGCATTCAGGTTGCCTACGTGGGGCCAAGCCTATGGCCATTTAGTAGCCCTTCTCATAAAGAGAAAATCAAAAAGGTATATCACTTTACAAGGACATCCAGGAAATCCACCTACACACATGATAATTCCTTATTTTTTTCCCATTTGTTTTCACTGTTCAGACTGGTAGAATTCCCTCATGTAACCCCGGGTTGATTTCAGTATTTTATTTTCAGGGTGGAGCACTACCGTGATTATTTTCGGTAAACTGCTGTAGAGTAAGATTGTGAAAGAGAGGGTGAGAGTACTCAGCTGTGTAATTCTGGCACAATGAACAGTTTCAAGGGATCAGAATCTTTGCTATGATTTAGGGTGAGTCACTTTGGAAACTATCCCAATTTACACAGAAATCCTCCTTTCCCCCTGTACCTTTTTCATTTTCTAAGCACTGGATGCAGCCCATTACTTCCCTGTAAGTCCCATGGAAGGCAGGAAAAGAAGCAGGGTCCTGCCTGTAACACTTTTCCCTGAAAACAATAAATATTAATTACGCCTTATTTACAGGATATTTGAGATGATATAAGTTAATAAACAGACTTCTGGGACTTTGAAGACTAAATTAATCCAGTACAGTCACAAAATATTCTTACTGCACACAATGGATACTGTGCTGTGAATTAATAGAGATCTACAAAAACTTAACAAGAAAATTGTTGTGTAGATATGTTTTAGATTGTTTTTTTTCTCTCAGTAAAATGTCTTGTGTTGTCACTACATACAAGTTGGGGCAGCTATGTATCAGTCCATTGCATTTCTCTGGATCATGGGATACTGTCAACACATATATATGAACTACTGCCTGCAGTAGAATACAAGCAGAAAATGTTAAACCCTAGGAAGAAATTAACATCTCAAGAAAAGCAAACAAGTAGATAAAAAAAAAACCAACAAAACCAACCAACCAAGCAAACAAAAAGCCTCAGAGCAAAAACAAAGGAAGGGTTTATAGATCAACCATTAAGAAAGTTCAGATTATTACTGGCTGGTATAGTGACCATCATTTTTGAGAAGTCAAACCACTGCCCTACAAAGAAAACTACTGGGCACATATGCACACTATTGAGAATATTAGAAAAAATAAAATGGCCATTTGATTTAGCAGCTCTTAAAGGAAAAGAGAAAAAAAAATTTGGAACAGATTGTGCTGTCTCAATATACACAAATTCAGTGGTATTATTTGTGGTACCAGTGCAGCAACGTACCTAAATTACTGTATAACTAATACTAGGAGACATTAATATCATGACTTGGATGTCCTCAGCACTGTAAATTACAAAATCTTTATTTCAAATATGCTATTAAACAATATTTCATATTCTGAATATTCACTTGCCAATTACATTCACTTTCCATCTTGAGTCTTTTTGCAAACTAAGTAGCACTCCTTCATCTTATAGGAAGTCTTGTCAAAAGGGGTTTTTACTTATAAACTACTGTAATTAAGATAAATAAATGTTGTATTTCCCTAGCAGAGAAAATGTTCCACTGTATGCCATCCCTTCCTATTTTCTCTTAGAATCACATACTAATCAAGAGTACCTGTAGTTCAGCACTTCAACTGATTGCAGTCTCAGTATTTAAAACCAGATCTTCCACCTGCCAGCTTGTTTAGCTGAATGATTTGTTCACATTATTGCACTGCTTGTACTTAACTGTTTTGTGGGGAGCTTGCTGTTGATCAACATAAACTTCATATTATCATCTATCACTGTCATGTTCTGAAGCAATTTAAATAAATGAATGTAGCCATGGGTAGGATTGCATTGTGCACCCAGCCTGGTTATAGAACAATTAAACTTGCTCTGAAAGAAAACCAATAAAGATTTGATTAATGTTTGGTAGCAGATGTCCACCTGTATTTCAATTTGCAGTAGAAAAAAAAATAGTTGGAAAAAACCAAACCCACAGTCCCCCACACCACCCAGCTACATTACAAATTAAATATATAAAAACAAGTGTTTTCTAGCTCATGATGTACATCAGTTTCAAAATCGATTAGTGGCCTGGGGTTTATATTACTTTATTGTAATATTAAATTTAATTTTTTAAAAAGCATTTCAAAAGCCCTCTTTTTTTCAAAAGAATTTATACAAGCTATCGTAATTTTGAAGGATTGTTTTTATGCTCTTGACAGTGCATTCTTTTCACTGGCACTGACAAATAAAAATTTTTTTGAAAAAATGTTAACATTTCACTTGTAGTGGGGTACTTCTTCCATATGAAAGTGTGCAAAATCACTTTCTCTTTTACAAAATCTTACAGTACAAACCTTGTCTGGGTTCTGTAGGATGCATCAATTTCTAACATTAGTGACTTTAATCTCCAGGATCCCTTACTTTCTTCCTCACAGAGATATGAAATCTGGATTTGTCTTACAGAAAGAAATCTTTGTTCCATTCCACATGATGATCTTGGCTGCAATGCTCTGCAGATGTATTTATGCAAAGAAGAATGATGAACTTTTATTCAGTCAATCTGATAGGAAAGTAGCTATGATGAAAAGAACATGAAAATTTAAAGGAAAGAGAGAAAAAACAATGAACAATTCTGACTGCTCACCTTACAGGTCTGCCAGTCTTTGGCAACTTCAGCTGCTGCTGGGGAGAAGGTGCCGTGATGTCTATTAGACCTGGCCACTGCAGTCTATTTAATTAGCCATTGCAGTGTTTGTATACCTCCTGCTTTCATTCTGTTCCATGTTCCAGATTTCTTAGAGAGATATTTCACATTATTTAGCACAGTTAGGAGTAGCCATGGTCCTTTGCAGCAATTCAATAAGAGGTTATTATGAAAGGCCAGGCCGCAAAGGCACTCTACCAAAAACAGGGTATTAAGCCTCTAACTACAACCTGCACAAGTCAGCATGGGAAACAAAATCTTTTATTCCCAGTAGAAGACTTTGGAGTTTGGTTTTTTTTTTCCATGTAGTTGCAAGTTTTGCTAGGGAAAAAAGTCTGAATTTATAAACTGTCCTAGTGACACTAGGAAAGAGGAAGAGGAAAAAAAGTGAGGTATTTATAGGGATTTTCAAATAGGGAGTTCAGCCTAGAAAGGGAGCAGTCACAAATCATCTCAAGAAAGTTTGATGCTAGCAAAAGAGAGAGAAAAAAAATGCTGCACAATTCCAGAAAAAAATAACCAAAACAAACTAAAAAGGCATCACTTGTTTAAAAAAAATTGGAATACTCTGTGATCTTTCAGCAATTTTCTCTCATGTGACAAATTTCATAAACATTGATTTTTTTCTTTGACATTTCACAAGCAGAGTTGGATTTCTGTCTTCCTTACCTGTCTCTCTCTCACACACACACACACACACACACACACACACACACACACACACGTCTGTAGTGAAATGTAATAAGCTACCATTGATTTTAAGATAAATTAGATGAGATGGGATAAAGGAAAAGTAGTATCTGCTGAGGTAGACTTTGCCTGTGGTCATTAACGAGGCATTTAAAAAATAAGTACTTGATGAGTATCTCTGAAATAGCTACAATCACTTCCTATCCAGAAAAATTAGCAGTGCTGAAATGCTTTACTAAAACAGTCACATGCCTGGTTTTCAATGTTTTCACAGACCTGCACAGTAAAGCCTTGTGTCCACTTCATCCTCCATTCCCCGTGTGAGTGGTCACAGTACTTCATGGCCTCTCACGTTGCTGACTGAAATCATACACGTTTGCACATCTAAAAGCCTTTGACAGGCAAATCAGTTCACAGGCCACTTAGCTCATTTCATCAGTGTAATCAATGTTACATAATAAAGCATAGTATAAATGTTAGACAAAGGTTGCCCAAATATACAGAGCTTTAATCCACTGAAATGTTAACATGACAGAAAGCACCAAAAGAAGGCATCCACTGTACAGAAGGATGAGTGATACTCCACACTGAGTTGATCAATACATAAAGAGCATTAAGTGTGGAGTTGCAAGAAATCTAAGTTACCAAATGACCAAGGGCTTGCAAAGATTCCCAGAAGCTGTCTTTCAGGTCCCCACTGACTGGATCATATGCTGTAAGTATCGCTGCTGCTGTTCACAGTGAAGGGCCCATGATTTTCAGGTGAATTATAATGTTTACAACCTCCTACTAAGGGTTTGCACATTCTGTACCCAGTTTCATTTATTCTGACCTGGGAAATGCTGTGAACTGAGAGGAGAACAATTAAAGCATTAATTGCCAAATCAGTTTAAGTTATCGCTTAAAGCTGTTCCAGAGGTCAGGTCTACTGGTGTGCCCTGGCAGTGGTGGAGGCTGAGCAGGACACCAGGCTGTATCAACTGGACAATAGCCAACAGATGAAGGAAAGTGATCATCCCACATTACCTGGCACTTGCTAGGTTGCATCTGGATCTTTACATCCAGTTTGAGGCCCTCAGGACAACAAGGATGCTGATGAAGTGGAGTGAGTTCAGCATAGGGTGACTGCGATGGGTGGGCTGGAGCAATTGGCTGGTGAGGGGAGGTTGAAGGACCTGTGCTTGTCCAGCCTGGGGCAGGGTTGGCTTCAGTGGGACTGACAAGCACACAAGGGCAACGAGGAGATGAAGCCAGAATATCTCCATCTTTGGCAGAGCTGGTAAGGTCCTGAGCCTCCTCATCTACTTTCAGTTTTGCTCTGAAGCAAGAACACTCTAAGGTCCCTTCCAAACTGAATTACTCTGTCATTTGGTAGTCCAAATCAGACAGAGAATACAGTGGGTGAAGTAAGAATGACAGTGCATACAGCAAGTGATAGATGGATGGACAGAATAGTCAGTTTTAAAAAAACATTATTGCTATGAACTGTGCTTTTATAGTCCTTAGCTTTTTTATTCATTCTTAATGAATGAACCACAGAAAATACTTCATTGCTAGTGTTAAGAACTAAAGGTCTGTCATTCTCTTTTTCAAGACAGAGGTTTGGGGACTTGAGGTGAGGGGGTTCTTTGTAGTAGGAGGTTAATATTATTCAGAAATATTAGTTTGCCAGAATAACTTGCATTTAAAGCTATTAAAGAAATCCAGTGGAGACACAGTGTAATACTAAATGAATTCATTTGGTTTTGTTTTAAATAGATTAACAAAGACAAGATCAAAACCAGGACAGTTGAATAAAAATGGAAAACAGGTGGTTACCTGTTATTTTACCTTCCAAGCAAAATCTCTGGTGAGACTATGCAGTCCAAATTTTAAATTAACTTCTAGTGTTACACTCTGTGTTACACTCTCTCCTTCTTCTGCATGACTGAAAGATGCAATTTTTTTCTGAGGCTTATTTTTCTCTGGGGTATTTCTCACTAGCTCATATCTTTTTAATTTTAGTAGGCTTCCTGGTTAATAATTCTCAAGTCATCTGCATTTATAGAAGATCACCATTTGAAGCATTATATCCTCTGGTCTTCAAGCTGCTAAATTTCTCCTCTCAACCCCTCAAAGGCAGACAGGAGGATTTGTTTATTTTGTTTCCAAAATAATATTTAGTAACTATGAATATAATGTACAGGATGGCACCAGGGTTTCAGTGACACTGAATGTATATTAACTTAGAAATGATTAAAAAATCCAACTTGTCTAGAAGAGGTGGTAAAATTCATCAGTGTAGCACATAGGTGGGATCCATGCAAATGTGGGGTAAACATAATAGGCTTGTCCTGCACTTTTAGAACAAGTTATTTAGTGTGTTAATTTTTTGATCTGAATTAGATGAAGCTATAATTGTTATTTGGTACCAAATACAAAAACTCTTCTAATTACAATCTGAATCCTCTGGCGAAAAACAACAAACAGTACTGAAACAGCAACAAGATTGTATGAACACCTCAAAACAAAGGTGCAGTACTCATTGCCACCTTAGATGCAATGGCCAAATAACATAAAAATAGACCTGGCAGCACCATTGCATAAATACCTGCATGGGATAGAAATTTAAGCATACAGCCATGAAACTCCAGTGTATGGTTGCATAATTTGCTGACATTCTGCACCTTCAGCCTGATCAGAAACCAGTGGCAACACCTCCCAGCTGCTATTGTTATCTTATTTCAGCTATATTCAAGAAAGCATAGTCAGACTTTGGCTTGGATAAAATAGCCATACCCTGTTTCAGTTTCAGTGAAGAAACAGAGTTTGCTTAGGGGAAACTGTTCTCACCTGCTGAGACTGGAATAGAAGAACACTGGCAAACAGAACTGGAGGAGGGAAGCACTTGCACAATACTAGAAGCAGGGGAGGTGGGAACCTCACTGGACTATTTTGGCTTTGAAATTTTGTAGTTGTGTAAATATGCAGTATATAGTATAAGCTACAACTCAATTCTGACTAAGCCATCTGGCAGACAAACCAGCAATTTTTCTGAATACTTAATTCAAAGAAAAGTAAGAGGGGTCACATTTTTTAGAATTCTTTTCTTACACCTAATGAAACAACAGAAATTACAAGGTATTTAGGTATGAAGGAAACCACACCCATGAGTCATTTTAAAGAGAGAAAAGAGTATTTTGGTGGTATTACTGAAAAAGAAATATCAACCTGTATTTTAGTATATCAAGGATGCACAGAATATTCACATGCAACCGCTAGTTTTGCTTCTCTGATTTGAAACTTGTGCAGAAGGATGAGAATTTTTAAATCTGGCATGTTTTGTTGTTAGGTTTTTTTTTTTTTCCTTATTCCCTGCTGTGAGTTTTATTGCCAGGTGAGCTTTTCTGTCAGGATCTCTCAGCTCCATTTAGCAGGTTTCTACATGTTTCAGAACTTGAAAGACTCACCCAACGTATCATCAGTGTTCCCATCATCGATCACGTTGACACTGGCTTACTCCCAAGTCAAACGTGAATGTCTTTTTTCTTTCTCACTTTTTTTTTTAAGTTTCTGTAAAAAAGATTAGTCAATAAAGTTTAAAAAAAACCCAAACTAATAGACAAAACCCCAAACCCAAAAAACCATAAATCTGCAAAAAAACATAAACTTAAAACAAAACAACTAAAACTAAAACAAAACCAAAACAAATCCACAAAAAACTCCACTTCACTTTAAAACAGTATTTAAATACATTATTCTCATTTAACGCTTTAAAGTGCACAAAGGAGTAAATATCTAAAAGAAGCAAGTAGGATATGCATCAGAAGCAGAACAATGTGTGGTTTTAGGACAACAGTCTAAGCCAAATAAAGGCATGTAGCTCAGATCACTGGTACTGATTAAATGTATCGGGGTTACTCACCAATGTCTTTATACTGGCCTCAATTCAGCAAAAGCACTACACATGACTAATTAGGAATACAAGCATGGAAATAGGATTTAAACTTTAGAACAACCATATGGGGGTAACAGCATCTTACTAAATAAGGGCTTGGATCCTTAGCTAGCAACTTTATTCATGAAGTGTTTTCCACTCAGTTTGCTGGAAATGTCATCCCTTCAGTCTCGTTATTTTTTTTTTCTCTTGTGCTCTTGTATTCCGCATGGCAGAGTTTCCATTTCCTCCTACATGCTGGGGGAGAATTTGAAGGGAGAACACAGTCAAGATGTATTTGGTTAATTTCTATGCTTATATTTGACACATATAGCAATACGCTACATCTTTGTTTATACAATTGGGTTATTTCTCACAGGGTTTGGTACAGTGTTGTGAAAGCATGCATTTTTTGTGAGTGCCTCAGTACCAGATTTGAGGGCTAGAAATGAGAGGAACAATACTGTACAACCATAGACTTCTGAGAAAAGAATACACTGTATTAAAATGGCATTGTATAGCTTCCTATTGTTTCTAAACAATTTCCAGATGAAATCTGAAAACAGGGAGATGGTTTTCCTAACTGCCAACTCTGCAAACACAATGTGGGATAGTCAAGCAAGAGTTATATAACTAATTAAAACCAAATTAATTTAATCAAAACCATTAGACACTCATTAGCCATGCAGCTGCATTATCTTTTCAATTTACCTTTATCCTCTCCCCCTCTGTATTGGTTACATACACCTCTTATTTCAAGTCTGAAAATAGACAGTTTTTTAGGAAAGGAAATGGATCTCTCTGTGTACCAGCCCATTATCTGTCTTGATCTAGATCAGGCACAACTGCAATGCAAATAAAAACATCAGTGGAAAAAGACAAATATAAACAAATTACAGAGGTAACTTGCTATGTTTGGACATTATTCAAGACAATTAATTTAAATCTTCTCAGCCACTCATCCAGTATAGAAATATCTTCCTAGAACTTGTGGTCAATCACAGTTTTTCTCCATACAAAAAAAATAGAACCTTTTAGGATGACAAAAGTTTACAACTTGAACAGGTGAATAAAGACATTTTATTCAGCCAAGCAGTCAGCTTCTGAAATCAGACACCTTCGAAACTGGGTGAGGTTTTTTACAGAGCATTGAGAAACTTCATATTGCTTCAGAACTTTGAAGATTAGTTTTATTGCAATGAAAGCCAGAGGGTTTAAAAGTGAACATTAAAAACAGACAACACTTATTATAAAGAATAAATTTTGTAGACGCTATACATAATTTCTACTTTGGGATTATTATTTAATGACATGACGGAAAGAAAAAACTTTGCTTTTATTTGTATGGTGTTCTCTCTTAGAATGGATGCTCAAGGCAAAATCCTCACTTGCAATGCAAGGTGTGCCAAGTAGGGAAAAGAACACAGACAGCTTCTTCCTTTTCCTCATGCACCTGTACACGTTTGGGGCAGGATGGTGTCACATGTACTGAGAGACTTGAGGAGAGAAAGGGTGGCCCACAGTACCTAAGTGAAATTAAACATATGGGTCACAGCACTAATTTTCAGGAAAGGTCCCCTCTCTCTTCTCCCTCTCTTTCCCTCTCTAAATGCCTTTGGGCATCTGTCCAAGGCTGTGTCTGTGCCACACAATAGAGAGACATGATGGAAACCTCAGGCTCGGAGACCTCTGAACTGAAAGCCCACCAGGACATACCCAGGTTTGTGGCCCTGGAGACACTACAGGTCTCCAGTATATATATATATATATATATATATATATATATATATCTCCAAATATAGTTTATTCTGTATCCAGAGCACTAAGAACTGCCAGAAAAACATTTCCAAAGAAATGGCTAACACTACCACAAAGAAATGCTCATGCTAACCTTAGACCAGGAAACCAGGGACTGGGGAATATGGAGCAAGGGTGCCTGGCTTTGTAGTGTACAAACTTGCAAACTGGAAAGGGTCAGCTTCTGAGAACTGAGAAGGTCAGATTCTAGTTGTGTCTTTGACAATTCCAGACACAAGTTTGCCTTCATGCAGCCAGCTCAGTCTTTGCGTGATATTCTCAGAAACCTTCAGGAAAGTTTGGAAAGGATGGAGATATATTTGTCAGTGCAAACTCACATGCATGTGGCACTCGGGGATATGTTTTATTAGTGGATGGAAATGGTAGGGATTGATGAGCTTAGAGGTCTTTTCCAACCTTAATGATTCTACATTTCTATAAAGAACACATTGACCATTGTTTTAAGTCTTACATCATGAAAATTAAAATCTGGATTCATTGCAATTAAAAAAAATCATTATGATCAAAAAATGGTTGTGTTTGTTCTGTGAAGAACAAACACGATTATTTGACTGAAAGAACAGCCTGAACTTCTGCTGTATTTACTTAATTTTTTTCTGTAACACTTTTCTGCACTGTTTGATAAATACAAACATTAACCCTGCTGTGATCACAATTAATCAAATTCCTGTTTTGTCTGATATATAACACAATTCTTGCTCTCTGTCAGAAAACCTCCAATTCAGAAAACTCTTATACCAAGGTCTGAAATACTGTATAAAAATAAAAGTTACAAAGGGAAAGCTGAGACTTATCAGTGTAATAAAGATCTGCATAACAAAGCATTCAAAGTCATCAGGGATATTCTGACAAGTCATGGAAATGGTAAAGAGGCACGAATAGCAGAACATCCTCACTCACCTCAATGTCTAAAAGGAATGAGGGAACATAAAGCCTGCACTTGCCAACAAATTTTGTAGGTGAAAAGTCAGTGAAAATCTCATTGGGCTGTTGGAGAAAGATTCCTATAAGACCAGTCATACCTCTCATTTGAAAGGAGAAATATTTTCCCAGGTATGCTACCAATATTAACTTTAATTTTCATGCTTGTGGAAAATGCAGGAAAGATACAAAAAGGATCACAGGGTCTTTCAGCTGTTATGAAAAAAACTGCTAATTATTAATGAAATATGACCCCAATTGTCATATTCAAGAGAAAAGAAACTGAAAATCATCACATATCACAAAGGAAGAACTACCTTCTTTATCTATTTGCAATTTCTTCATGACAAAATATAAGTCTGCTCTTTTAAACAAATTTATTTAAAAAAAAGGAAGAGGTGAAAGAACATAAGAGAGAACTCATAGTTCTTTCTTTTGATTGTTGAGGGGAAATCATTCATTTCACAGAAAGAAATCACTTCATGTTAATATGACTATTCAAGGGTACAACTGGTATGAGCAAAACCACAATCTGTCCCTGTAAATCAAGCTGAGACTGTTTATTAACCCTGTTTGCTTGGAGCATTTTTCTTTCAGAATTCATAACTCCCTTAGCACTCAAGGCACTCCAGAAAAATGGGCTTGTCTGTAAATATACTGAAAATTTGTCTAAAAATGAGGTTTAAAAAATAAAAAAATGTCCAAATGAGAAATTTGAATTTATGAAGTCTTTGTCCAGATTTTATTTGACAATTTCTATGCTAGTGAGTAGTAGCAAAATACCAAAGATAGTAAACTGATGTGGTATTATTCCCTAGGCAGCTCAGAGGTGAGATGAGCCCTTAACAAAATTATTATCACTGACACCAGTAATGGATCTCTGAACTAAATCACAGATGAAAATAGGACCATGTTACTCCTTGTGCAAAAAATATTGCTCCCCTTTTCAGTTTTCATTTTTGTTGTGGAAGCACTGTAAGCACCAAAAAGGACCAAGCAAAGACATGGAATGGAAGGTTATTGGTCTCAACAACCAATCTCAGCATAAGGGTGAGAATAACTGGGTTTTGATAGGTCACCATTCATGCACAATGTTTTATGCTTCCTGTATGCTTTACTGCATCCACATTGTAATAATACTGTAATGCTCTTTTTTACAGAGAGAAAAAAAAAAGATAAATTTGGGGGAAAAATATCCCTTGTGCAGGAGCAGTGAGACCAACAGATGGAAATGCCATCAGAGCCTACAGCTTAATTCATGGATCTCCTCTCTAAATACATAACCTTCCTATGGAAATAGGAAAAGTGGAACAGAGCAGAAAAATCCCAGCTCTCATGAAACTGAACTTCCTGATTTCAGCCATCAACTTAGCTTTAGGATCCACAAACCAAATAACATCACTCAAGATTTGACTCATGGAATGATATCCATATATGACCCATGGAAATATATTTGCTGCTGTTTGTGATAGGAATGAAATGCTACAGTTCATGAGTTTCTACCGCTTTTACCCCACAGTTTTTATTTACTCTATCATTGCCCTACAGCATCATGTGTGTTATTCAATAGATAGAAAAATAATTGAAAAATTAAGAGTTTTTCTGCTCACATTATATTGGATGACATTAAGAAGCATTTTCCAGTGTAACTGAATCATTTGAATTCTATTAACTTCTTTATGTTCTTGAAGTTTGAAAATAATGGGCCTGTAAGAACTCCATAACCACTTTTACATATGTAAATTACAGTTGTTTCTTGGATATTTTTGCTTATTTTAAATATCACAAACTTTCAAAGTTGTCATCTCCCTCTGCTACTAGTTCTTCCAGATAAGTAATTTTACTTTTATTTGTGGGTATGAAAATCAGACACAATAAACAAATTTGAGATCTTTGCTGCACTATATTTATAAATCCGTATTTATATTTTTTATTATGTGATGAAACTGTTAATTTAATCCAAATCCCCTTGAAGGCCCCAAGCCAAACTTTAAAATGTTGATGAGAACATTTCCTGACTATAGGTAAGGATCTTGTTCTCTATGCTCCTTTTGCTGCCAGTTCAGAAAGCTGACAGTGATTCTTCTCCTTTTAACATTTTAACGTGTGCCTAGTTTTTAATTATCATGGAAGAAAAAGAAAACCCCAAAATAAATCAGGTTTCATAAAATTAAGCCATAGAGAGGAACTCTCATTAAACCTTAAGGGGCAGTAATGGTATTCCTCAATACTTTCAAAACAATCATTGCCCAATGACCCCAACAAATGGAACATGTAACTTCTAAAATCTCTCATTTTTCATCTTATTAAAAGATATTACAGAAGATATATTTCCTCAGAATACCTAACACCAGTGTTTGACTGACTGTGTTTGATATATGAGGGATCTTTTTCATGTCTAGGACAAGAAAGCTTGGAGATAAATATGACCTTCAACAAACTATATAGAATATACCGATATATAGAATATACTTACATTATGAAAGAATTATACAATATATACATAGACCTTTATGCATTTAACTTTTGTGTACCTATAGGCACATGTACTGGCCTGAGTTTAAAATCAGAGTTGAGCTAGATGCAGTTGGACACCTTCTGTCAGGAATTATGATGGCTCAGCAAGTCTCCTAGACCAGGACAAAGGACAGAAGCTATATGGAACAGAGAGAATACTTATTTGGAAATCATAATGTGGAAATTTACTTGAAGCACACTAAGGAAAAATACATATGAGAAGCTGCAGTTCTCTGGCTTTGCTTAAATGCAAAATTTTGCAGGGTAGTAAAGGGACAGAGGAAGATGTGCTCAGTAAGTTCTGCCTCTTCATCCTGGGCTGATTTGTCAAGAGCCCCCTGACACCTCAGATCTGATGGTGGGGCCATTACACAGACACTTCCTTTGCTCCTGCAAAGTGAGCAGAACAGCTTGAAAACCCCTTAGGCAGTATACCAGCCACGACATTTGCCTTGACCAGCTCTGCTTAGCATGGGCTACTGATGTACAGGGAGCTGAGCATGCCTGGAGGGAGTGTTTCTAGGACTGCCTGGTGGTTTCTAGCTGCCTGTGCTTCCCAGGCCTCCTGCAGTGGTTATTGTAACCAAGCCACATGTTTAATGTGAGCCCATCCACCATAATAGCCACTTTTCAAAATTGTTTAAACCTCTGGTTTATACAACATTCTGCATCAGTGAGTATCACCATTTAGTCAGGCATCATGTGGGGGAAAAATATGTTTAATTTTTTTTGTTTTGTTCTTGCTCATTTAGTCCCGGCTATAAAAGACCATAATACAGCTCTGAAAGTGATGCTGAATGGGAGGCCAGCAACCTCTCTGAGAAACAGAGGACTGAAGGTGGTTGTCACAATTCCAGTGGGATTTTCAAAGGTCTGTTTGTGCTCTTACCTTTATTTGAATCAATTTCAGGCACTTAATTAGAGCAGAAAGAATTTGATAGCATATCCATACTGAAAACATGAGCCAGAAAACTTAGAACTTTCCATTTACACCCATTTCCATTTACTCCAATTTCCACTTTGGAAATTTCTTTGCCTTTATATAAATATCACAATTTGTCACAGATTGTACCTGAATGAAATACAGCATACAGTGAGGACATTTTTGCTGGCATATCTATGCTATCATTATTCAGCTAGGATAGTGATGTTGCTTAGTGAAGTGATTTTTAATGTGCAGAATTTACTTAGCTATGTGGGCATAAATTTAGCATATAGACTAGGCTTTGCTTTAATTTCTTTTTTCTTTTGTTTTGCTTCATTTAACTCACATTTCCTCTTAATTTACCTAAACTAAACTAAAATAAGCCTTATGTACACTGGAAAAAAAAAAAAACCAAAACAGTATATCTACTGGTTTAACCTGTTAAAAGAAAAAATACTAAATTAAACAAGGATATATCTTTGTAAAGCATACAGCAAAACATCCAAAAAAATAATTACAATAGGGATAACTTTGTAAATTGTGCCATGAACACAGTATAGAAGAACCAGTAAGCTTTGAAGAAATGTAGAGAACTCAGTTTTATGGGAGGCTGTTTGTTCTCCTTCTATGTTAAGCACATGAAAGAAATGTAAAAATTGAAGCAGTGCAGTGAGTCAGGTCTGGAGAGGTGCTGACATGAGGCACTGGGACTGCAGGCCATATAGAGAGTGTGCTGTCACAGAAAGGACCAGGGGAACAGGACATGCTGCAGGGAGGACTGAGGCTTGACAAACTCATATTCCTCCTCTTGCATATCTATCAGCGGTAGCTTTTGAACTTGCTTTTGCTGAGTTTGCAAAGATATTCCCTGTCAGGCTTTAACACTGTACCATTATCTGTTTTAAAGACTCATCACTCCCACTGCTTTCTTCCACAATGCTGGACTTGCTGCTGTAATTACTGTAACAACTGTCTGTGTCACAAGTGGTTTCTGTAAGTTTGCATAGAATTTAGCTAAAATGAGGCTTTGATACTTCTTGGGGTCATTAATATATCACAAGTAAAAAACATAATCAAATATTTATGTGGCTATTCCTTTCCATGTTAAATTTTATTTTATTTTATTTTATTTTATTTTATTTTATTTTATTTTATTTTATTTTATTTTATTTTATTTTATTTTATTTTATTTTATTTTATTTTATTTTATTTTATTTTATTTTATTTTAAATAAGATCTTTGAGCCTCAATTTCTACCTTTAGTAAGATCACTCCAACATCTTTCTGGAGGTCAGCAGCTTTTTGACCTCTTGTGAAAAGCAGCCAGGGAGAAAGCAGTGTTTCACTCAGAGAACTCTGACTGTGATTTTAGACCAAAGGCATATGTGAGGAACAGGTTAACTATAAGTATTGACAGAATTAGATAAAAATTCCCTTTATGTATCCTAAGATTTTTTTTCCATAGTACGCATTATTACACCACGGCAAAAAAATCTGTAGTATTGTAGAGCAGTCAAATAATGGACAATTTGTTCTTGGTTTTTGTTCTTCAAGAATGGTTGTTCAGACCTCTGTCACAGACTGCTCCTTTCATATCTGTCCAGTAAAAATACAGGGCTTTTCAAGGGTGTTGGAGATTTAGGAAGTTTCTATAAACATTAGGGATTATATTTCTATAGTAAAATTGCCTAACTCTCTAATTAAAAAGCTAATTTAAACCAAATGTGCGCACTTTTGCCTTGAAAAATAAAGTACTTCTTTAGTTCTTTCTTTACTCTCCAAGTTAGCTGAGATATTTTCATGAGCTAATGACTTACTTTTGCTATTATAACAACTGAGTTGCTTGTCCTTCAACCACCTTGAAGTACACAAACAGTTATTAGCTTGCGTTAGTCATTAGCAACACATCAGTTTAGTCCTTTTGTGCTGCACTGAAATAGATGTATTTGGACATTATTATGGGCTTTGAATTTTACTGATTTATGTAATTCTGTGGAAACTGGAGATTACTTGTCATACCATGTGTATTTGGTAACACTTTGCTTTCATGAATTAATGAAAAAATAAAAAAATAACACAACTGCATTGTGTCTTCAAACATATGAAATCTCTGCTCTGTGCCCACATTATTAGGCATACATGCAGCATGCAAAATACCTGCACCATTATTTATGACCTTCAGAAATGCTGATACGACAGCATATATTCAGAGTGGAGTACAAAACCACCCCATTTCTGTTGGACTCTTTGACAGAAGAATTATAAACATAATGACTATGTACACACTTGATAAGGACACCATTATGCCATTTATACTAATATATGATTATATCAGCATAAACACTGCTTTCAAAGCATACAGAGCACAAGACACACCTACAAAAATCTTGCAAATAAGACTTTTGTCAATGTACAGCTGCCTGCACTGTAGGGTACATGTGCTCTGCTGTTTCCTGTCCTTCCCTGTCCTTCCCTGTTCCATGTCATTGATTCAAGAGGTACTGAGGCACAGACTGTGTCATAGGTCAGTACCTGAGTGTTGATCACCTATTTTAAAGTACAGATGGGTCCCAGACAGGTTCTCAGATCTTAAAGCAAATGCAAGGAAGGGGCTTTCACTTCTCAGAGTTTCCTTCCTTCTTCCTCCAAAGTTTTGAAGTACTTTTTTGATAGTTACAGCTCATTTTGCTTCTGCTATGTTTTTGTTGTCAGAAACGTGGAACCATGTGATTAATACCATTCTTTTTTAGTTCCTTTTAGAAATGGAGTTCATATCTTGAATATTTACAGAATATCAATGTCCATCCTATTTACCTTCAGTACTACAAAAAAGATTAACAAACTAAAGAAAAAACCAAGGAAAATCTGCATATGCTATAGGCATTCACCAACCAATTACATAAAACTGTCTTGTTATCTTGGCCCAAGAGATGAGGAGATGGGCTTTGTACCATGGGGTACATGTGAATGAAATACCTGCTAGTGCAATTACTTTGTTGTTCTTGAAAAACATTTTCCCTATTTACTTGGTTTATATATAATTTTCAATTTGATTTCTTTTTTTGTTTATGCTAGTTAATTTAGGAATTTACAACTGTAAGAAATCTCTCCACTCAGTGAATCCAATCATCTTCCCTGACTTTGAGCCTTGGTTACACTATACATATTGTAAACCTTTTTCTTTTATTGTTTTTATATAATTATTATGATGAAATATTGGTTTGGATGTGTTTGTTTCACTCCCTAGGGTTTATTTCTCTTGTATTTCAACAGTTCAGTAATCTTGAGGTTATTTTGGTGATACTAAGCAACAGAGAATCTTCATTTCCTACTTTAGGGTAGACTCAAAGTCCCTTAATAGTTCTCATAGCAAGATCCAATATTATTATTTCATGCTCAAATATGTATAATAAAAGAAGTGTACAGCTCACTGGTGTTGTATGGAATTCCTCGTCAAATGTAAATAATTATTGCTTCAAATTTCAAAGACCATTGCAGTTGCTTCTTCAGTCTCAATTCTAAATAGACTGAGGCACAGTATCTTCTTTGAAGATGTTGCTGATTTCTAATTCTGTACTGTAATCCTTGCACTCTCCTTCTTTTTTAAATTTTTTTAATATTGTGGACATTCCAATGACTATTATTTCACTATGTATTAGTTCTATAATACTTTCACTGAGTAACATTACAAGATTTGTATTGCCTTTCTCAGCTGTAAATATTTATTACTGAATCTGTAGTAGATGTGCCAATTTGCTTCATAATAAATTATTTTATTTTGCTACATCTAGTAAATATATAACAAGTTTATAACATTATTTATTGGATAACAATGAGCAACTAAATTGAAACTAATGCATTTGGACGTGTATCAGCAGCTACAAAAGCATTGTTACTGAACTTCAATTATGCTAATTAAAAAGGTATAGCAGCTCCTTCTAGTACTGATTATACACCATTATATTTATTGTCATAGCCCTTGTGCTTCCCCACATTCATGTTTATTTAGTATGGTGGGGATAAGGATGCTGGTGACTGGCATCTCGGGGGAAGCAAGGTGCTGTATCAGTGCATGTACTTATGTGCACACAAGTGCTCACACTGTGAAAAGTATCTCAGAGTTTTGCTCAGTCCTTTCTGGATGTACCATGGGATACATGTGAATGAAATACACTTTACAGGTTACACTGACCTTCTTTATCTTCCATGAAGCAATCCCGCTTATCCCCTTTCTCATCACCAGCAGCCTCTTCAGAATGGAAAATCTATGGAAATTTGTTCTCTTTTGCCTGTTCCTAATGACCACCCTCAGCAATGATGGGTTTGTGAAGAACATGTAAAGCCATTTATTTATTGGTTTATATATATGTACTTTCAAGGATAGTAAGAAACTGCCTCAATCCTTTCTAATAGAGCATGCAACCTGTTAAGGTTGCTTCAAATCTTAAGTTAGCTTAAGTTAAACAAAACCTGCCTGTTGAAGTATCTAGCTTAGAGAATAGCACAGGGCTACTGTGAAAGCCTTCAGACATAAATAGGGAAAACTGGCCTTTTGGAACTCACATAGAACAGATGTAATAAGCATTGCTAAACTGATTGGAAGCAATGGTATTTATTTACAGATAATGTATTTTCCCATCTCAGTGACTGAACTCAAAAGGGCAGGAGACAGAGGTGTTTAACAACACTTACATTTTTCTGCTGTTCTTTGCCATTAATTATTATGATAAAATATACTTTCTAAGAAAAAAAGAAATAGTCAGCCCTTTCTATAAAGGTATCAGGAAAGTAGGAGGAGCATCTGCAAATTTTTTTTTTCAATAAGTTGCCAAGGACAGATAAGATGTTTGCTGCACGAGGGGTGTAAGAATAAATAAATAAATAAACCCTCAGTAAGAAAGGTTTGTTACCAAATCCTGATTCTGAAAGTTGGAGAAAAATGCAATAACCTGAGAAAGTATATATTTTTATTTCTGTCTAAGCCTAGGAGGTCACACTAAATGGAGCAGCATTTTTTAAATATTTTTACAGTACATGGGAAGAAATGTTTCAGTGTAAGGAAGCATTTTTACTAATGTTATTCCAGCCAAAAAAATTAAAGAAATTAGAGAAGTTTTTGGACTCTAGTATCCTTTTTATGATTACTAAAGGTATTCTGAGACAAAAGCTTGTATGTTTTTGAAGTATCTGTTGGTATAGGAAAAGGCATTATGTGTTCATAAAAGATATGATTGATGGTAAGTTGGAAACAATGTGGCTGCAATCCTTCTGTTATAAGTGGCCTATGAAAGTACTCTTTAAAATCTAGAAGCTTCAGCACTCTCAGGGATTCATAAGATAATCTTTTATTCGTAAGGTAATCTTTTAGTTGTCATATGCTTAAACATTGGATTCAATATTTCTTCATTAATATTTACCATTAAGTGATTTTTATGAATATGTTGTTGGTTAAAGCTAGTAAAAAAAAAAAAAAGTAAAAGAAAAATCAATCATTCTGCCACAAATGTACAAAAACTAAATTATTCTAAAATATTGTTATTTTCACTTAAGATTAATTTCACTTGTGTATTTTTGTTACCAAAATGGGATAATTTTGTTTGTTGCTCTAATTCTTCAAAGTATTTTAGCTTTGGAATGTAGTTGTAAAATGTGCTCTGATCATCCTCCATCTCTTTCACTGTTTATTTTTGCTCCTGCATTCTTGTCACATGTTCCTGAAACATTTGACTGGGAGAACATCTGTGTTGATAGTATTAGGAATAGGAAGATATTCCCCTTCTCATATCTGAACCACAAGGTCTGCAGTTTTCTAGTGAAAAAAATAAAATTACCAACTGGAAAACTCCAGACAATATTATTTTTAGTCTGCTTGCTTCAGTTCATGTTTCAGTGTCATGTAGTTGTGAGAAGGGATAGACTGAGAGTCACCAGAACATGTCTGTGGGGACAGTGACACTGCACTCTCCGAAGAGAATTGACTCAGCCAAATCCAGACCAAAGGAATAATTTTTTGTAGTAAAGCAAATGTATTTTCCTCATATATTCAGAATTACTAATTCTGGGACTGAATACTTTGTCTCTATGATTTTCCAGATATAGCTGTTTGAAACATTGTGTTTTGGTCCATCAAAAATAAAATTTCTGAAAAGAGTGGAATAAGAAAATATTTGGGGTTTATTTTCTTTTTTAATTTCAGTGATTTTGAATGGATAAATGACTAATTTATTTTTCCCAATGGTTTTCATTTTAAGGACATTTTGAACACATTTGAAAGAAAATGATTGTTTCAGATTACTGAAATCAAGTATTTGTAATCACCTTTTTTTTCCTGGAAAACTGTCTCAAAACCCCATGTTGGTTTTGGTCAATCATGTGTCCATTTGGGTGACAAAAAAAAAATAAAATAAAATAAAATAAAATTTAGAATAAAATTACAAAGTTATACATTAGTCAGGAATACTACCAGGGTCTGTGGGCTTACAAGAAATCTAGAAATTTGCTCCAGGTATGCATCTGCTAAGTCAAGATGTTGGACATGAAGACTGAGAACTGTCTGGGTCAAAATACATTCTTCTTCTTCTTCCCTCTATCAGTTCCCAATAGAAGTGCCTTGCATTATTTATTCGTAAAATATAGAAAAAATGCAAGTTAATTCAAGACTTCTGTTGGTGTAGATATAGACCACATATATTCTGGGACTATGAAGTTATAGTAATGTCAGCTTTGATAAATATGGACATAGGATGAGGATGTGGATGTCTTTGTTCTTAGTCATTTTTAGTTATATAAATATTTCTGTGGTTTTGGAAGAAGCAGCTAACTCACGACACCTCTCTCTCTGGATGCAGGGAAGAAATCTTCACCATGTGGAAAACATCCCATTAGCATCAGAAAGGATGTTCTTGCACAAATTCCAACCCATTCCATATGTTTCCTCAAAAGACTGATGTTTACAAAACCATTTTTCATGTATTTGTAAATCAGTGTGTAAGTAATATTTCACTGCAGATAGGACATATGCAGAGCAAAGTTCATAAGCAAACCAACAAGTGTTACACTTCATTACATCAACAAATACAGATGAAAAGTTTTCACAAGGCTTCAGACACAATTCATACTTAGCTAACTAAGAACAAAATACCTGCAGGAGGACTTGTATAACCACAGTTTTGCTTTATTTTGCTTCTATTATGCTAAGTAGTCTTATATAAAATGTTATTTCTATTTATAAGCTTTTCTGTGTTTTTTCTTTGAGTGTTATTTGTGTAATTTGTGTTAGTACTTCATAATGAAAATCTACTCTTAATTATTAATTCCAGGAGAAAATAATAATAATTTACATCATGTATTGCTTCTAGTGAATTAAGTACAGTTTAAAGAAATTAATCTTAGTTATTTTGTTTATGAAATTTTCATTGTGATGAAAATTCTTCATTCATCTGCTCAGAAACCATGCAAAAATACCCAAACAAACAAATAAAAAAAACACATTTTAGTGTCTTAATCAAGAGAAAATTTTGTTTATATCATTTTCTTGTTCAAAGGTCTTTTTGGTAACTGCCTACAAAAAAACTATATAATTTAAGAAATAAAAAAAATTATACAGAAGTCTATATTTCATTACCTTATAATTTTCACTCAATATTTTTTGTCCTTAATTTTTACATAGATACCATTTTCTCATTTAATAAACAGAAAAAACTTTGTACATACATTACACATCATTACATATGTTACAGAACTTAGTACAATGTTAATTTGAAGTATGATTTGTGTCAAAGTTGTGTACAAATATTTTCACAGGGAATTTTTTTCAGTTTCATTCCGTTTTCTTAAAGCTGGCGTATAAGACTATGTTGGTAGCTGCAGATACAGTTAGAACTATACTGAGGTTCTTGTTTATGTGATTATATACCAGCAACAGCAAAAAAACCTGACTTTATACTGGTAATTGTCATCCTGGCCCTTACCGGACTTAATAATGTGAATAAATATTTTTTAACTATTTAACTCTAGTTAAGGGCAGCCTCCTCTTCTACCCTGGCTATTTACATAGGTTTATGGAGTGGGGTTAGGGTGCTCTGGGCTTTACAACACTGAATCCAAATATCCTGTAGCAGTCACAGCTCTCTGAGGTTCAAAGAACCAGACTAATTTCCAATATGCAATGTACGTGACTAGTGAACAGAAAATTAGGGACAAAATAGAGGTAGCATTTTTGAGAGTGTGGACAGAGCCAAAAGGCTGCAGGCTGTTGGCATTCTCTTCTGGCAAGCGACAGGCAGCTGAACTCCAAATATAACCAGGCATGCATCCTAACCTGGACTGTGGGATTCAGATCTCAAAATATATAAAACTTTTGTCATTCTCTTGGAGAAGCCCTTCAAGCAGGGCCCGAGCTAAATCCAGTTCCCCAGTGGGGAACGAAGCTAAGACAACACTCTGTGTGTCCTACAGGGTTTGTGTCCAAAAGCCTGAAGATCTCTTTTGAGTGGACACTTCCTTTGCAGTGTAAGGGAGCTCATCTCTAGAAATTGTCCACAAGGAAAATATCTTCCATCTCTGACAATTACTACACATCACTGAAATAATTGCTGCTATGCTGTTCTGCAGCAGTCAAGGGTTTTGCTACTTATACCTGATATAAAATAATGCGTATGGGTATGCAGCTCTCTCAGGGACTTATGAAGTGCAGTCTTTTGTATTTTGCATTCACATGGGCAAAGAAAATTTGTTAATTGCTTCTATTTTAATCAGGCTGTCTCGCTGAGGGATACAAGAGAGATGTGTTTCTTTTTACAGGAGAAAGCCGAACAGTAACACTTGCACCGGTTTCAGAGCCAGGTGGATGCAGTGACTGTGGTGCTGCTCAACAGCTGCAAGTGTTTAACACCAGTCCAGCACCCCTCTGACACACATTAAATGACTGAATGTGGGTCAGTCGATTGGGATAACAGGAATAATAGAATCATTGCAGAATTTCTGTTCCCTGCTTTTAAATAAGTGTCTTGGTTTCACTTCTGTCTGCCACAAAAGGCAAGTGGCTTTCTTTGTTATCACATGTTTATTTCCATGCTGACAGGGTACATGTACAACTCCCTCAATGATATTCAGAGAATTTAAGTTGCTGATAAACAAATTCCCTAATGCCCTTTGTAATAACTTCTGAGACAGTTCTTTATGTGATGGAGATAAATAATTAAGATTAGTTCTCTGATATCAGAAGATCTCTGTGGCTTTGGACAGTTATAGCAATTTCTTCAGTTCCTAATTTCTCTATGCAGAGTGTGGTACTGAATTCAGCAATCCTTTTACTGGCCAGGACTGAAGCACCTTAATCCTCTGTAATACTTAAAAAGTGCTGTTGTTTTGGGTTTTGTTGGTTCTTCTGTTTGAGGTTGTTTGGGTTTTATCCCTATGGTTCTTCAATGCTCTTTCTAGATACTCTAATGGTTATTTTATTTACATTTTACAGTTGCATGGTCTGAGTGTATGTTCAATGTGATCAAGGTGATCATCATGTTAGGTAGTGATTTTCATTGGTTGATCTAGGTAGGGAAGAGCAAAGAATTTAGCAGACTTTTCTATTTAGCATTACTCAGTGAAGCATAAATGCAGTCTTCTCACAAGATACAGCAAAAGTTCAGGGCTATGCAGGATCTGTTTCTTTTCTCTCCCAGTGTGACAGATGCCATAAACTGTCACCCAAATCTTATCAAGCACCAGATATATGGTGTTAATTTTTTTTTTTTTGACTATTTATCTTTAGATAGAACTTGTACATTTTATATTTTGGGGTTTTTTTTTGTTTTGTTTCATTGATGATAAAAAATTGGAAACCTCTAGAGATTTAAATATATCAATATTTCCACTATAATTAGAAAATCCATTAGATTTACCTTCAGGGTGTGGAGTTCATTTTCTACTGTGAGACCTCACTAGTTTTGGAAAGTGTCTCTAATATTAAAAAAAAAAAAAAGTGCAGCTTGTGACATTGTAACACTCAAAATTGTTTCAACAGAGGTATGTAAGATGATTTTCATCATGAAGACATGTGTGTTTTTGCCATCACCACAATTATTATCTTGCCATGTTTTACAATAGAATTGGAGAAAGAACAGGATGAGCTAGCCCTGTTCAAGTTCCAAAAGCATACAGAAACAGAAAATGTAGATCAACTTACTATCATTTTATATACATAGCTGTCATGTTAAGCCACCACACTTCAAAGTAGTAAATTACCAAAGCAAATTATGTCAGAACTTGAAAACTGTAATACATTGCTCTTGATACTCTAGACTCCGAAGGCAATATCAAAATCTGCAGTTTCTAGCACAGATATTTACTCTGCAATAAGGTGGCAATAGCAAAAGCTCACAGTCTTTTGCTCTTTGGCTTCCTGGACTTTGGCAGGCTGTTCATCCACCTGACACAATTAATCCCAACAACTAGACAATGTAATAGCAACAACACGTGAACTTTTTCTGAGAATCACTTTATCATATGTTGCATAAAAATATTTGAGGGGTGGTTGGATTGAAAGTTCAGTTCATGATTGTTTACGATACAGCAAACTTTAGTCTAAATGGAGACTGTGAATAGCTTTGCCATCTGTTGTTTAAAAAAACAGAAAGAAAAGAAAGAAGAGAAAAATGAGTTCCATTTGCTTCAAACAGCTATGGGGTGGTCAGGCTAGAATACTTGGCACAGGAGATGTTTAGAATTAAAAAGAAGTTTACATCTGGTCTCTTCTCACAGCGTATTTAACTCATCTGTAGCTGCCTTTGTTATCCCAAGCTCTGAAATCTATTTCTGCCGTTCTTTGGGCTTGCTGCAGCTTGTCCTGGCTACCGAGGCAGGGATGTGAAGCTGCCCTGGACTGCCCGTGGCTGTGGCAGGCAGCCCAGGCCAGGAGATTCTGCAGGTAGCGCTTCCCCTGCAGACACAGGGGAACGCACAGTGCCAGAGCTCGCCCAGCTGCCGAGGCAGGCATCCCTGCTCCCACAACAGCAGCAGCAGGACCCCTGCACAACAAGTAGGAACACAGTTCATAAGTCAAAGTCTCTTTTTTAACTTGTGGGGTTATATTGGTATTTTTAGGCTGTGAGTGGTGGTTGGGTCTTCAACAGAAGCAGTTTTGGGCACCAATGATCTAGGAGAAGGTGAGCTGCAGTTGCCACTGTCATCAGGAGTGCTGAACTTGGCTGTGCCAACCCAACTGACACCACAGCTGGGGAGGTTTCAGTGGTGGCAGAACCCTACCCACACACAGTCACAGTTTGGCCTTAGGAGGGTTGATAACACATCATTTGCTTTTGTACTGGGAGAAATGCCAGGACTGGAAGACATAAGTAGAACCAAGGTAGATATTTTAGGCTGTTGAAAAAGCTTCCTGTGGACTCCTGTCTGAAACCAGTAGTTTGAAAATGTCCATGCAAAAGGTCTTTTACAACTGAATATTTTCACAGATTTTCAGATATATGTGTGTTGGTGAGTCATATCCTACACTTGAGGAAAGCCAATGCTGTTTGTCTTCCACTGAACTTCATCATTACTGTGTTATCAGGAGACTCTGGTGAGCATTCAGTATCATATAAATTGGCTAGAATACATAATACACAAGCCTTGCAAAGTTAGCTATCTTTAAATTTACCTGGCTTTCAGCTAAATTAGAGGTGTAAAAAAAAAAAAAAATAAATTCAGTGGTGCAAATGTGTTTGAGACACTTTCTGAAGACTTTTTAATGTAAATCAACAGGCTATTCTAAACAGACCTTTTCCTCAGGCAATAGGTACAATAAAGACAAGTCTTCATTTATCAAATAATTCAAGCATAATATAATAAAAGTTACAGCTAAAAGTTTAAACTTTTCATCATATTTTACAGACCTAAGAAATCAGGACACTTATAGAAAATAATAAATCTTGAACTTTGACCAGATATTGAATTTTTGCCATACAGAAGTTTCCAGAGATGAAAACTAAGTTTAGTAATTTCCTACCATGAATCTTTTCCCTCCCTCCTCCTCTCTTTTTTTTATTCACTTACTGGCCTGCCCAGCTATGCTCTAGACTGAAAATGAAATCAAATGATACAAGGAGATACAGGTGATTTCTAGTTCATTCTTTTTAAGGAAAGATTCTTATGTTTATTCAGATAAGGTTTGGCAAAGTTTCTCTGTATCTCAGCTGAAATAAACTGTCAAATTTATCAGGGTTAGACCAAAACTAACAATCCTGGGCAACAAATATTGAAGAGATTGAGGGATTTGAAAATCCCTACAGTGAAATGTTTGTACTTTTGCTCCTGGGAAGTCAGATCATGCTACTGTAGTTCCTTCCCCTCCACATCTCTGTTAGGGAACATCCATACCTGCTGTGAGGATAGTAAAAATGTGTGATTGTGTGAGAACTCCATAAATGTGGTGCAATTCACATCTAGCTAAAAAAACCCACTTTGTTGCAATTTTCTTGTAACTGTTGAACATTGAATTGAATGGAGCTACAGCTACTTTCAACGTGTCTTAGTTTAAAATAATTTTAAGGAGGATGGACCATTCCACAGTATCAGACATTCATGGGATCATTTAGTTTGGAAAAGACTTTTAAGACCATTGAGTCCAACCACAAACGTAACACTGCCAAGCGGGAACTAAACAGAAACACTGCAAGAGATTGCCAGTGCAAACAACAAAGGATTTGTTGATCCTAACAAAGGATACAGTAGGATTGCTGTGCATGTCCAGTCTCTGGAGGAAGTCTATGAGCCAACAAAGAAAATGAGAAAACAGAGGGATGGCCTCCGTTGCCTTTTGCCCCTCTAAGACAAAAACAGATTTTAGTCTCAGACAGGGCCTTCAAGTAAAATTCAGCTCTCATGTATGACAAGGAATCTGAAAGCAATGGGTTTGCTTAATAATAATAATAATAATAATAGTAATAAAAGAAGCACTTTTTATATGCAAACTTAACCCATAAATTAAACCAGGCTTGTCTTTTTGTATTATTAATAAAATATATTATTCTGCAATTACTGATTAGCAGCACTTATCCAGTATTTGGTGTTGCTAGAACCTGGAATAAAAATATGTCTGAAACCCAGTTGGGCCAAGGATTTTTGCACTCTTGCTGGATAAACATCTGACTATGTAAGGTGTTCCACAAACTATCCTGTTTATTTTAAACATTTTATTATTTTCTTAGATAATTTCTAGATAATCTCACCCTTTCCACCCTGTTTTGACAGTTTGAGTAGGACTTGAGGGATGTCTTAGCCTCAAATGGAAAATATTTGCTGAAAAGTCTGTTGAATAATTAAGACATAAACATCACTTTGCTTATCAGCTGGTGTAAAAAGTCATTCATCTTTTACAGTCATTTCAGATATCCGATGCCAAGAGTAAAATGAAATATTGCCCAAACTTCAAAAACAAGTAGTTAAAGGTGGCTTGATTTTAAAACTTGCTGTTCTTTTGAAGTTGTCATATATGCCTCTACCAAAAAAAGTATTTTTTATTTTTTATTTTTTTTTTAAAAAAGAGAAAAATTTAAATACCTGGAATTTTCTTCCTATTTTCAAGTGTCTTGTCTAGGAAGAAAAATTCCTCAAATCATTGTGTAACCTATGTATCATCTATTGCACATAATCACTACCTGCTACGATGCTTTGGCTGGAGCACCTTTCTTACCCTTGGGATGAGGGGTCAGCCATTTACACACAGATTGTGAGTAAATTTCCCAACTATGAACCTCACCCAAGATCTCCAACATATGTTTTAAATTTCCTAGTCAGATTGAGGTTTGTGTTATTGGTGCCTTATATTTTGCTTTCCAACTGGAACAGATAGTCACAGGATAAGAGAAGCCTTAGAATATAATTAACCTCTATCTGTCACTGTCTAGCAAGTGATTGTTCTTAAAACACTTTTTTTTTTAAAATCTTTTTCAACTTCCATCTAATTATAGAATTCATACATGTGAGAAGGTGTTCCTATTACTTTTACAGGATTTTTTTCTATTGCCTGGTGTTTGTTTGATCTTGAAATTTATTTTTACATCCAAAACCTTTTTTTTTTTTCCATATAATCACCTAATTTTTAAATTGTTATTCTGTAATCACCTGTGCTCATGCAGCTCAAGCAGCTCTATTTTTAATGCTTACTAAAAGAAATCAAATATAGTGCTTTTCAGATGACATTTTGCTTCAAAACTTTAATTTGAAGTCAATGTATTTCTGGCAACAGCTCTATCATTGGCTGAATTTATGAAATAATTCAGGTGGTGATCCCAGTGAGAGAAAATGATGCTATCCTATGATATGAAATCTGTGCTTCTGCAGTACTACTATGTTTTACAGAATCATGAAAAAAACTGATGAAGGTCATCTAGTCCATCCGCTTGATTTGATCCACTTTTACCTTGGCAATCCTGGCAGATGTTTGTTTAACCTTTTTGTAAAGGCATCCATTGACATCCCCAGCAAACAGCCCTTTATTTATCCAGTGCAAGTGTATGTCCATTTTTATTCATGGCACACACAAAGGTGTATTGGGTGAAACTTTGGGCCTCTGTATCCCTCATATGTGATAGTTAATTTTTAAAATATATTTTCTATGAAAGCAGCAACACCTTAAAAAGCAAAGTTCTGACAGATGGTCATTTTATCTGTGTAACAAAAGCAGTGGTTAATAGCTGTATGTTAGTGAAAGAATTAATAAAACAAAATGAAAAAATAAAACAATTCTCCAAGAGGAATTATGCAAAAAGAGCAAGATTGGCATACAATACTCTCCTGTTTTTCATTAGTTTATTAACTAATTAGTTATGTCTGTGTTGACCAGATAGAATGAGACAGATTCTAATTTGGATTAACTTGTGTTGGTCAATACATTTAAAATTATTCCTATAACTGTTTCAGCATTTAGGTCTACATATAAAGAGAAAAATTAGGTTTTTTTCATATATCAAATATGTTTCACAAATCTCCTTTTGAAATACTTTTCATTGAAATTCAACATATTCATCTATAAAGATGAGCAGTATATTAGTAGTGAGTACATATTAGTAATGAGTACATATTAGTAGTGAGTACTGCATTCTTTAGATTATCTCTTTAGAAACAATTTCATGTCATGAATGACTGATAGAGAAATATCAGTCAAACTAAGCAGAGGAAGAGCATCAATAAAAGCAATTATTCCTGTCAAAGCAAGTGGGATTGCTTCTAGTTATTTGTAGTTTAGATTCAATCAGTGCATGTCTAATTTAAAATCAGACCTTTCTGTCCTGTGCTGTGCTTCTGGACTATGACTTTCTTTATCAGTTGTGATCATGACAGTGTAAAGAAATAGATGATCATGCCTTACCTAAAACAGACATTTAGTTCTGATTTGTGTTTGCTTACCACTCTGCAAAAGTGACCACCCACAGAAGTGTCTTGAGGAAAATGCAATACAGTTATAGTCTATATGCTTGTCTCACATTAAGCCAAGAGACTTAAATCAAAATTATTTAATGGAAGACAAGAACAACGAGTCTAATGCTTTAAAGAAAATTCATCTACAACCCTATCTAGAAAAATCCTGGTTTTTATTTCTCTGTATCACAAATCCAGTTGATTGAAACCTACAGCAAGCTCCTGCTAATTTGGAAATGTATTTAACCAGAATATAATTTTGGGTAATGCAAAGCTGGGTGGCTATGGCTGGCCTGAAATTTGTTGTCAGCAGGAAGAAGATTAATTTCATTTACTCTCTTTGTCATGTCTCACTGGCTTCCTGTCTTTTTTGCTTGTTGCTCCCAGTGGGCTGCTGCTGTCACTCTCAATTCACTTTCTACTCAGTTACTTATCTGATGGATCTGTCAACACATTTTCCCAATATAACATTTTTCCCCTCCTGAACTGGAACTATTACCACAAGGTCTACACTGTTAGAGGAAAGAGAAAGGAAAGAGAGAAAGAAAGAGAGAAAGAGAAAGAAAGAAAGAGAAAGAGAGAAAGAGAAAGAAAAAGAGAGAGAAAGAAAGAAAAGAAAGTGAGAAAGAGAGAGAGAGAGAGAGAAAGAGAGAAAACGAGAAAGAAAGGAAGGAAGGAAAGAAAGGAAAGAAAGAAAGGAAGAAAGAAAATGAATTACATTTGTACGATTCTACAACAATGCTCCTGTCCAAGTACTCTGGCTGCCTGAGGAAAACTGCCTTTTCCCTTGTATTTTTTTCCATGCAAATGAAAGGAGCAGTGATAAAGTATGAAAGCATGTATTTATAGACTCCAGACCTTACGTCTCAGTCCCTGCATCTGTGAGGAGGCCCAAGAATAACAGGAGTACTCCATGGTGTTCAGAATAATATGGTACATAGATGAGGAATTGTTAAGAGTATGTTTGGAGCATTTTAGCCCGTTTGAAAAGTGTTCTAAAATCAGACACTGTGGAGTTTTCTGCCAGCAGTGCTGAGTTTTAATAGGATTAACCTGTAAGGGGACATCTATATTTCAAAACGTTTATCATATGTGTATGTACATGTGCCTGTGGACATGTTGTTTCAATTACATTATCTCTGCCTGACCTGATATAACAGATCTCTCTTTAAGGCAGCTCTGTAGATGCTTAGGGACAAAGTGGGAGGACCAGGGTCAGACTGCCTAGCTTCTTCCCCAGGGGAGCAAAGGAAAATCTACTCTATAACTTTATACCCTCTGGCTGCATATAGGGTATGTTTAAGTATTTTGCTAAATTGTCTTTAACAGTTGAGCTAAATGAATGCTGTACCATGCCAAGTGACAAAAAGCTATCCTCAGTGGCTGCTCTTAGAGTGTGCAAGGGTCTTAACCTTATAGTTCCTCCTAAGGTTAAGAAAATTTCACAACTGAGAGTGACCTTTCAATGTGTTTAGAAACCATAAAGGTTTTGTTTTAAAAATAACTTCCAAAAAGTACACAGGAACAAAAATTTTGTTATCAGAGTTGCCCATGCCTTGTCATACCCTGCTTTGGTGTAGGACAGAGGCTGTTTACCAAGGCCAGTTTTGGTGAAAGACTCCAACACTGTAGGCTCCCTTTTATTTACAGACTTCCTAAACAGGCAGCCCTGAGAAATCTTGAAATTGGCTCCAGGAGATATCTTCCTCTATTGTTGACAACAGCATCAGTCTGTTAATTCTTTACAGTTTTATGTGTCTCCAGTGCTGATCAGCAATGTGACATTGATTTCAGGTGTGTTTGTGATTATATTTATTTCAGATTGTCAGAAGATGAGAAACAGTTGAATGATCATAGTGAGGTCTAAACTTGGGCAGCAAACATGACAGCGAGAGAACAGGAGGAATGGGTCAGGGTATAATAATGTTTTCCCATGACCTTCCAATTTTCAAGTAATTTGTGTCTTGGGGAAATACAAAATGACCAACAGCTTATGCTTATTTAAAATCAACCCTGAAAAACACTATGGTGTGAGCCCACTCTCTGATCTGCCAGACTTCCTGCTAACAATATAAAGTTCTCATTTGAGGGTATGCCCACAGATATATCCTGGCAGGACTAAAAATAAAAAATAGGATTATCATAGAATCATAGCACAGAATAGTGGGAAGGGACCTTAGATATTGTCTAGTTCTCAACCCTCTTCCATGGCCAGGGACACATTCCACCAGACCTTGTTGCTCAAAATCCCATCAAGGCTGTCCCGTATCCCACTGAATGGCATCTCTTCCCTCCTTTGCACAAGTCCAGGTGGATGACATAAGTTGCTCTTCTCTTTTCCACCAATACTATAACCATATCAAAGAAGGCCAACCAAGTTTGTCAGGCAAAATTTTCCCTTGATGAAGCCATGGTGGCTGTCACAAATCACAATCACAATCACCTCCTTTTCCATGTGCCTTAGAATAATTTCCAGGGGATCTACTCTGGCTTGCCAGTCAAAGATATCAAAGTCACTGGCTTGTAGTTCCCAAGGTCTCACTTTTTTTTTTTCCTTTTCAAAAATGTGGTTTATTTTTCCCCTTTTCCAGTAAGAAACATCTTTACTGGATTGCCACAACTTCTCAAATATGTTGGATAGTGGCTTAACCACTTAATCTGGCAGTTCCCTTAGGACCCACAGATGTGTCTTATCAGGTCCAATGCATTATGACGGATGCAAACTCAGTGAATCACTTTGAAGGAAGAAAAAAACCATATTATCCAAATGAAGAGTTCAGATGATACTTTGGCTGTTGCATGGGAAGGTCAGTCTCCAAACTTAGTCATTACCTTCAGTAAGCAGAGTGCTATATCAAGAACATTTATAAAGGGAAAGTTGCACTGCTAAAATGCAAAGGAAAGTTCTCTCCCCACTCCTGGAGTGAGGGGAACGGCAGTGAGAAAGTCCTTGCACTAATTCTGGAATGTGAGCTTGCAATACATGGCCATTTACAGACAGCTGTGGCAAAAACCCCCTAGCACTACTCTCATAAATTTTTGCTGTTGCCCAAGTCAGCTGGAAATTTTCTGCCTGAAAGTTGAGTTTTACTATTCTTTAAAAACAAACAAATGAACCTCTGGTACCTCTTCAAATAAAAGACAGATGTTTTCTATTACAGCAAAATGGTAGCTTTACTACCATGAAAGAATGCTAGCTTACTTTTTGAAAAATATTAGGTACATTTATCAAAGAGAAACAGATGCTATAACTAATTTGCTTTGTCGGTGTGGTACGGTCCATGCAGTGCCTTTTTCAACATGCATCAAGTACATAAGTACATTCTCAAAGTATCCTGGAAGGTGATGGTAGCTAACAACACCAAATAAATGGAAAAGGAGATCATTTTTCAGGAAAAAAAGAATAAAGAAGGAGCTATAAAATCTAAAGCAGGGAAACTTAAAGTAGAGAAAGAGCATAGTTTGAAATTATTTGACAGATCTGGAAACTTGTGAAATTGGGGTGTGCCCCTTTCTTTCCATTGCTTAATACAAAAGAGTTGATGTTGATAATATTACAGAATATTGTCCTGTGACCAGAACTAAAAGTTATGGGCTTTAATGTACTATTCAGTTTCACTTTTGTAATCTCTGCAATGACTTTAGGTGTCATTCATGCTGTTAACCCACACACAAACCAACCACAATGTTTTTTGAATTTGTGGTTGACAGACTGTCTTTACAGAGTTTGAGCAACCAAGCAAACTCATATCTTTCCAGTATTTTTCTACAACTTTTATTAATTTGTTTGCCACTTTCAGTTGCCATCAACATCATTGTCCAGCTGAGTAGACCAGGGATGGGGTGGTAGCTACTTCCTGAAGCTGTATTTTCATCACACTTGATGCAAGCATCAGGAATCTCTGATCCTCTAAGGACGAAGGTTTCATATTCAACAATCATCTAATTCTAGTTTAGGTCACTCTATAAGACTTTTCTTTTTTTTTTTTTTTTTCTGCTGTGTTTACTATGGGCAAGAAGAAATGAAATAAAGTATTACTGTGGAAAAGTTTTTGTTGAATCTGTACTGTTTGATATATGAGTAAAATGTATTTTGTAGTAACAGAATTATTTTTAAAATAATTGTTAGGGGATAGAAAGGAAAAATCTACAATATTATCCACAATGACATCTAGAGACAAAAGTGAATTTAATTTATTACACATACATTTCCCATATGAAGATCAGGCATTTTCATGCTAGTCAAGTTCTGAGAAGGACTTATGAATAGACTGATCTCAGCTGAATAGCTAGTGTGATTTTCATACAAGGAGTCACACAAGCATGATATTTTATATATATATATATGTGTGTGTGTGTGTGTGTATAAATCATTTTGGGCAGGTTTTATTACCTTCCAACTGGAGAACCAAATTGCTAACAATAAAACATCACACTAGACTAAAACATTATACTATATGTGTGGCAATCACCACCTTTATTACAAAATTACATTTTAGAATACTTTAAAGCATTTGCATTTTTATTGTGACTGTCAGTTGTAGCCTTTTATCTATAAAACAAATTTCCTCAGACACAATCAGACCTTTTTCCAGAAGTGTCATCACATACTACAAAACCTATTCAAATTTTTTATTTTTAATTTCTTGAACTGCAAATCTGATATTGCTCGGAAATTCCAAGGCTAGAGGTGACTATAAAATCCCACAGGAAACCTGGAAATATCTTCTTTCCCAGAATGGGAATCTGCACTGGCAGGGCAAAGAGACATGATTTTTCTGTCTTGCACCTTAAGATGGTATATCACTAACTTGTGGTTTGGGGCTGCAACAATTTAAGGAAGCAAGAGGAAGACATTTTTTGCCAACATGTTTAAAAATATATATGTACGATTAGGAATTTTGGAATTTATTTACAGCCACATAAAAGAGTAATGAGGGAAGAGTACAGATGTAGAAAGTAATGCATAGAATAACAAGAAAAGTATATCTAGCACGATACCAAGATTTATCTTATTTAAATTGTTAACATAAAATTGTATAAAGGTGGTACTGCTATTCCATCTTTTTGCAAATCAGAGACACCAAAATTTAATGAATAAAAATCACATTCTAGGTGGTTTGGGGTTGGTTGGTTGGTTGGATTTTCTTATTTTTAAGAAGTATAAACGATAATTTGCTAATAAAAAGTAAATTGAAAAGTCCACTGTAAGAGAATTCACAGATAACAAAATACTATTTTCCAAATCTCTTCTTTTTCCATTTTCATGTCATGAGTGCAAGGGCAACATTACTCTGGAAGCTAGGAAAACATTTGTCATCATGACATTGTTTGGCCCTGGGCAAGTCAGTCAACATCTCTACTGTATGCTCAACAGTGGAACAGAGATAATAAAGCTGTATATACACTGTAAATCCCTGAGAGCTGGATTACAGCATCCTGCAGAAGTACTTTCAAAAGGGGATTAAAAAGCTTTGCAATGTGGCCCTGACACTTCTCAAGTATTGCAAGAAGTGCTGTGCCTCAGAGTTGCTTTTAACACCTCCGTTAAAAACCTGCAATTCCTGGTAGTAAGGTTTACCAATTGTCTGATATCCAGAAAAAAAGTCAAGACCTTTCCACTGAACTGGAAAAAAGGTACCAAAAGGGTAGCTACACATTTGAGTTAAGGTGATTCCGTTTACCCTGGTTCCCCTTTCTTTCACTTTCTGCACCTGTCCTCACATGAGAGCCCTGGCATCAAGTTATGTGCCTGAGGACCCTTCACCCAGTGCTTGTCCTCCAGAATCCCTTTACCTCACCTCACTCTTCCTCACCTCACCTGTCCTTTTTCTTTGTGCCTTTTAAGACTGGTAGAAAGAGCAGTGCAGAGCCATCATGCCAAAAATAAGGCTCATCTTCCTATATGTGTCTTAGAATATGCTGATTTCCTTTATGAATTTTGCATGAAGAACTTAATGTAAATGGAAAATACAATTGCTTTCTCTCACAAAAGTGCTGTGAGTATTAAATAGTTAATGACCATTTGTTAAGTATCATTTTGCAATTTTGATTTCTCAATTCTAAAGTATTATTATAGTAGGTATTGCAGCTAATTATCTGTCACCCCTGTCTGGAGCAAAGATCATATATTTTAGCTGGACTACTATTGCAGAATCTCCTTTATCTCACAAGGCTGTTACCTAATTTCGGATGAAAAAATTAAACAACTTTTGAGATCCCTTTACCGACTTCAAGTTTTATTTTTGCATAGAATTCCTTTAAAATAAATCATCTGAACTTCTAATGAAAGTCTGGAATTTACGTGACCAATAACAGACTGGTATTACTACCATCATGACATCAGTACACATTTTTGTCCTAGGAATTTAAGCTTTATTTTTAAATAAACTGTTTAATAAAGCAGGTGTGTTCATTAAAGATGCTTAAGAGCAGAGGGAAAGAAAATGCTTGCATTATGTCACTGAGCACAATATCCTTTGCAACCTTTATCTTCTTTAATTGGGCTAAAACTTCCCTCCCAAATTAGACCTTGCTCAGACATTTTTCACCACTAAAAGTTTTGTTAGTAAATGCAAACCTTGACAATACTTACACAATATAAATTAAGACCAAATTCAGTCTTGGAAATATCTTGAAAAGAACAAGTGTCCGTTTCATAGAACTACAAAAATAGAGAATTTATTTACAAAGCCATAAATTTCAAATTAATGGTCTGTATTCTTTACATCTTAATGTATTTTAAGAATTATGTTACTAAATTACATAGTGGGGAATGTATTTAACAAGTTACAGAAGAAAAAATGTAGAGGAAGACAGAATGAATATGAGAAGAAACTGTATCTTAACAATCAACATCCTGAAATCTATTTTAAAATAATCTGACCTAAGAGAACTGGAATTAGCTGTACAAAAGCTTTTTATTAATGAATAATTAGTTAAAAAATTATTTCTTGCTTTGTCTAAACTAAGAATAATTTCTCTCTTTTAATTTAAGAAATATGTTGGATTGGTTTTTTTTTTCAAAAAGGGATTTCTGAATTTAAAATCATGCTTTATGGTGTATGAATCACATGTACTCAATCATTAATTTCAAATTTTTTCGTGGACATTATTTGAAAATTCTATTTGTAAATATAATGATAATTTAAAATATTATTCTGGTAGAAGAATGATCAAAGGCAAACATGCAGGAGCCTAGAGAATGGACTCACTGAATGGCAGAAACAAAGAAGGTCTTGAATCAACCCCCAGTAAAACTCCTCATTCTCCTGTGAAGAAGACCAGTTCCAAATCTGAACCTGGCTTCTAAAACCATCTCTCACTTTTATACTGAGCAAAATAACTTTTAAAAAATTGGATGAGTACCATCCCTAAGCACTGATGGCAAGGAAATGTGGTTTCATTGCTGGGGCACAGCAGAGGTCCAACCCCACCCTCTTGGCCTCAAGGCTCCATGTGAGAGCGCTGAGCTGTGAGGTTTGGATGGAAGGGTCCCTCTGGACCTCACTGAGGAATCTTGGCCCTGTGTTGCTCCAGAGTGGTAGAGACATGCTCTCACACATTTCATGTGCAGATTGCTTGGGGCCCTCTCCTTAAACACATCGCTGCACCTGGATCTTGGATTGTAGTCTGATCTGCAATTAATAAAAAGTACAATTGAAAGATAGGAATGCTGCATCTCGTTTCCATTTGTTCTCCAGATTTTTAGAAATCCCAGACAGATGTTTTCATTTAATATAAGAAATATATGCAAAATAGTAAAAATCAGTGTGTTTTCAGGAAGAATGTAGAACACTGTGTTGATTGAATGTCTTGAGCGTCATTTCATACACTGTTCAGTTGTCATTTCACTAGTAATTTATTTTAAAATAGTCATCACATGAAACTCTTCAAGTCAACAACACTACCCATAATATTAATGACTAATACATGCTATTTAGATGGTGTTGTCCTCTTCAAAGCATTTTACAAATATTGAGTCACAATCTACTGAAGAATAGGAAAATTTTGGGTGGACTATATGAATGTACAACCTTTGAATTAATTAAGATTTATAGTGTCAGTCTTGCTCTTGTCAGAATTTTGAGTATTTTGTTGGAATTTGCCCAGGACAATTTTCACCCACTTTATTTTCCCATCTTCCTGGAAGGTATTAGTTTAAATCTGAAATGTTAATGTCTGGGGTAGCATCATTTTTTTTATTCTATGTTTTTTGGTTTTACCTCTTAGATATAGATTTGCTTTGCAGATTTTGGACACACAACTGAAAGCAAAAACACATGAATGCATCATGGGTGATTTAGAAATTGTTCTTCACACAGCTGATCAGCAAGAGTAATGGTGATAGGGCCTCACCCTGTGCAGCTCTCCAGGGACTACAATGGCTCCAAACTGGGAACATAAGCAATGTCTGAGGGCAGGTAGAAAGAAGCACTTGTGCAGAGTTCACAAGGAAAATTTCCAGGTTACAAGTACTGCAGAAGAGCCAGGAAAATCACAGAGCCATAAGAATAAACTGTGCTCCTCTGTTACCACCTGGAAACACAGTGGAATAAAAGATTACCAGAAAGATTTTACCATCTGCTGTGGCCATTTTGTGCTATTCTTAAGACAGAGAATGGCTGTAGAGGGTCCCAGGGAAAACTCTTTGGTGTGAATCACAGCCAAGGACACTGTTCTTTCAGGAACTCCCAGAAATTCCAAGAAGAATTAACCAAGCAGGCCAAGTTTTAGGTTTTGGGATGGGTTTTTTCCATGTCTGATCTTTATCCATCTTAACCCTGATAAAATGTCTAAAGTTCCTGCTCTGAGACAGGCTGAATACTCCTACGGCTGACTTAAATTTCCTTTCTTATATTAGATTTTTGGAAGAGGGATTTACTAGATGGGAAAGTGCTCTCATCTATTTCCTAACCACTCACAGATCTTCTCTTTTCTTTGACATTTCCTTCTGTCACTGAACATGTGTCCCTTTAAGTATAGACAGTGATCTGAGGATACATCATTTTACTGTAATCTCCACTTGCATGTACTGAGATAGACAATCTTATTTCTACTTCTTTGCATGACCTATCTTTTTTATTTCATGTCCTCTAGGTCTGAAATGAGCTCAGTTGATCAGTAACTTCAGAATAGCCACTCTTAATGGCCCAAGAAGAGTTACTTTTTCTTTTCATAGTAGAGCTGCATTGCATCTCAAATGTTTTGTAGCTATTTGACAAAATCTAGAAAAAATATTCTTATAAATAGAAGTTGTTATCCTGGTCTTACTGTTCTTAAAAAAATCCAGTATTTTAATGCAGAATTTTCACTTTAGTAGTGTACTTCTGGCTGTCTATATAGTGGATTGGCATTGCAGTGCATCATCTAAAATATTTTACTGTTCCCAGTGATGAAAACAAAACAGTCACCTGGCAATTGAAAGGACAGACTTTGAAAATAAGATACCAGGTAGGAGGCAATAGTAGCTTCATCAACATATGTAGGCAGAGTACAGGTTTCCTTATGAATAAATGTAGATAATCTCTTTCCTTTGGTATTCCCTTTTGTCATAGACAGTGTCCTTATAAAGATACATAGCAATATGAGGAAATTTAATTTCTGCCTGACCATTTCAGGATTCAACTCATTACTGCATGTTTGTTCAAATAAATGTTAGCTCAAAAGAACATGCTAGCTTAAAAGAATAGAAACATCAAAAAAATAAGAAATAAAATTTTCTGAGCATTAGTGTACATTTTTGAACAGTATATTAAACAGGGTTTTTTTCTAAATTTTACAAGCACTTGTTTTAATTATAGAATATAAGAGTCAATTTGTAAGTAAATCCTATGTTTCAGTATTGTACTGTCTTTTTCCTTCAGGTGGAGAATTACCTGCTTAACGCTTCTGCAGAATCTGATATACCTCAGTTTTTCCAGCTTCTGTCCTCAAATCACAAAATTGTGAGATTTCTTAATTTTTGCTTCAGTAAGTTAAAAAACCCAGACATAGTCTTTTTCTGAAATCTTTCCATTACAACTGAGCACCAAACAAGGGACAGGTAACCATTAGAGCAGCACTTGTCCTGACTCTTTGAGTGAACTAGTTGGAAATTTCACAATGGCCTTCAGTTGCCAAATAAAAGCAATGACACTCTTTTCCTTTGTGGTTGTTACATGACTTAGTAATCATTGCAAAAGATTTATACCTACACTTACCCTGAAACAATCTGTTGCTCCACTCCAAACATGTTACGTTTCTTATACTAATCTTTTCTTTATCTCCTCTCCCAATCTTTTATTAACTATTCAATATAACCACATTGATTGAAGATTTTTTTTTATCAGTTGAGTTTCTTTCTTACCAGTCTTTCACGTAACCGAGACTACAAGTAACTATAAGCAACTTTCAAACATCTCTTAACTAACAACATTTTTATATACCTGCTAGCTACTGTTAGTTCCAACAAAGATAACTATTCTTTTCTGGCACAGAAAGAAAAGAAAAGAAAAGAAAAGAAAAGAAAAGAAAAGAAAAGAAAAGAAAAGAAAAGAAAAGAAAAGAAAAGAAAAGAAAAGAAAAGAAAAGAAAAGAAAAGAAAAGAAAAGAAAAGAAAAGAAAAGAAAAGAAAAGAAAAGAAAAGAAAAGAAAAGAAAAGAAAAGAAAAGAAATAAAAAATATTTAGCTGTACTGCAGTGTAGTCCAAAGTCCAAATGATTTTTTAAAGTTTTGTGCTTAACATTTAATTGAAGTTTAGCTGACAGCTTGGTGGTCTTATCTGAGTACTTGTTCTAGCCTTGAGTCTTCATCATGCATATGCATTTAGGAGATACCAGGCAAATAAATATGTAAAGGCTTTGTGCTCTTTCTCCATTGCCACTTCCTGGCAATAGTCCCATTCCTGTGGCAAGATCCTACATCTAGTCCTCTCTTCAACATACCTACAACACTTTATACACAAGATAGTTTCTCTTCCATGGTAATTCCAAACCATATTTGGTGGTACAAAGATGTCAGAAGTCCATCTGTGGAATGAAAAAAGGAAGAGAGTAGAGAGAAGGGAAAGAACTTTTATGCAGATTTGACTGAAATTTAAATAAAGCATCTACAGACAGTAAGGTTTTTCTTTTGGGAGTTACTAACTCTGAAATGCTTCTTACTCCCAGTACACTCCATAAAGAGACCTGATTATAATATTAGTTCTAATTTAAACATTTCATTCAGGTGCCTAAACTCAAGAATCCAGGCTTTGGAACTGATATTTTCTATTGTTTATGTTATAAAGCAAGCATTGGAAAGACTGCTGGAGTTCTTTCCCCTGACAAGCTCCACTTTCAAAAGAGCTTGGGCCACAGCTTCTAATGGCTCCAAAACAGTATTTTTCAAGTTCTTCAAAAATTTCCAAAGTGTGTTTTTTAACATATCCACCAGTTCATATACTGAACTCTTCTCAGAAAAATTAACCCAGTTTATGAACACAATCTGAGTTTCTCTGAAGGTATGGTCTTCAGTCTAAGCACTAAATGTCTGACATTTTGTCTCTAAGTTGATTTGTTTGTATACAGCAAATACTTATGAGACAACTGGATACAAGACAGAAGTCTGTGTATGTATATAAAGTTTTATTTCATTAACAAAATTCTGAATTCTTATTAGAATTTTTCTGTCTGCACTAGTTTTTAAAATAAGAATGTTAAACTTGGAATGTTTTTCTTGGAATGAAACCAACTCACCAAACACCCAGTTTCCCCCGCTTCTTTCTCTCAGTGGGCTGTCTACAGACATTGTTATAATTCAACATAACCTTTCGGATCATTAAAATGCCCGAGTTGCCTTAAGAAAGACCAGAGTGTTCCTTGCCTCAGACACCTTGGCAGTGTTGGTGGCACAGCTGGGGCTGTGTTCTGCAGGTGGGAAGGGAGCTGCCATCACTCACGGCTGTGCGCGCAGAGTGTCCCTGCCGCAGATACCTGCCTGGGCACAAACAAGAGCTCATAGCCCTGCTTGCTCTTTCCTTCGGATACACACACACACTAAAAAAACAGAAACTCTTGCTTTAGTGCCAGCCCAGGCGTGTATTTCTAAAGGTCAGTTTAATTCATCAGGAATAGTTGAAAATATGCCAGTTGAAAAGATGCCTTTCCACTGGGTCTTTTTGCTCTTGTGAACAAATGTTTCCTAATGTCAAATATGTATATAAAGGGCAAGTTCTCTTTACAGAGCTGCACGGTGCCTATATTACTGATACTGGGTTCTCACCTCATATATAGTCTTTTCTGCTGCACTGAAGTAACTGTTCAAATAGTAAGCTCAATACACTTCATGAGGGATGATATGTCTCTTTTCTCACCAATATAGACTTGGAATGATGGTATCATCTCCTTTATTCCAATCTAATGCTAGTGTTTTACCAACATCCGTGATATCAACACTGTCTAGCACATAGATGCCATGGAAGTACAATGGGCATTTGAGGATCTAAGATGAGCAGTGGCTGGGGAGGTGTTGGGTACAGGAGGACACTGGCTAGAGCACCTCATTTTGGCTCAAGGTTCACACCAATGCACTAAAACTCTGCCTCTGTGTGAAAAAAAGGTAATACACAAGAGGCATGGGGGTACAATGAGCACAAACTAGTTTTGAGGTAGAAATTTCATCTTGGCAGGCTGCCCAAGATTCTGGTTAACTCAGAAAAAGGAAGAACCCAAAAGGACTTAGAATCTTTTTCTGGGAAAAACACAGAGATGATGGCAACAGCAGTAATATGAGCAGGAACTACATATTTATTTGCACATTCTTGTATATATTGGATAACAGCACATAACATTAATTTGTAAAGACAACAGAATTCCTTAATTTTTAATTGTTTACTTAAGGGAATGGTTCTGACGAATCAATTTTATCAGAAAGAAAATCAAATTATCTGCATGATTTTCCTGTAGATCTGTTTGTTGGGGTGTTTTTTTTCAGAAAGGTAGAGCAGCAACTGAATGAAAAAATAAGAAAAATTTATCTTTAATTAAAAAATTGTTCTTATTTGTTATCATTGGATTGTTATTTTTTTTGCAATTACCAGAGTTTTAAAAGAAGTAGATATACATAAGAGATGTCAGGACAAGCAGCAGAACACAGGAATTAACTCGAGTAATAAGAATACAACTACATCTTATGGTTACGCATTAAAGGAGTCAAAAGAAAAGGTCACACTACCATTTTTCTAATGAGTAATAAGTAAGCATGCCAGAATATCAACAACAGAAAACAGGTACCATTAGATTTAAGTGCACAGGTTTTCATATCAAAAGGAAAAATGGGTTACACATTTCTTAAGATTTCTGTATTTTTGTTTGCAAACAGGGCAGTTAAAAATATTTCTTGCTGAGCAATAGAAATACCTGAAGATATCACACAGAAACAATCACAGATTCATCTCTTGAAAACGACTTTTTGTATCCACTGAAGTAACCACTTTAGGAAAGGTGGTGCAGGGTGGTTCTACCAGTGCACAGGTGAGGAATAAACAGTCTAATGATGCAACCAAACATCAGTTCTCTTCCCAGCTCTTTCCAGCTCCTCACCTCTGTGCCTGTGCCTCCAGGCCCTGCTCCACAGAGCAGGCATGCCTTGCAGACACTTCCTTTCCTGGGTTCCAGCACTATTGCATGCAGCTCTTGTGGGACCAGCAGCGTAAGAGCAAACACACCACACAGGGACCCTGCCTGTGTTAAGAGCACTCAGGAATCTTGACATATATATATAGCTTTCACAAGAATAATGGTTGATGTATCACTACAACTCTTCAAGGTATTTAGATAATTGACTATTCATAAGTATCATTTCATGAGCAGAAATAGAGGATGTTTTTTCCCTGTCTGGGAAACCAACATCATTTAGTGATGAACTGGCCGTAGGATTCCTAACACAGCATTTCAAGACCTAGGCTGAAAATTATTATGAGCAGGTTTTATTTTCATTGCCTTCTATGATTCTTTAGCATAACTATTCATATGTCTATTTATACTCGTGAACATGTCCTGGAATAACTTTGCCACTATACTACAACATCCCCATTGTAAATACTTTCCAGCAGGAACAAGAGAAGCCAGTTTCCCAGCCAAGAAACCCGACTTCAGCAGGAAGTGATCTCAGTAGGCATATCCTTCATTTCTGGAGTTATTTGCTTGAGCCAAAAGTCGAATGAGGACACATCTAAGCACACAAACTAGTGTAAAGAAAATGTGCTACAAATTAAAGGGAAATCAGTCAACAGAGAACATATAAAGTACATTAGGTTCTCCTTCTTTTTCAACAATACACACTTCTCCAATTAAAATAGCAATACTTTCTAATTAACATATTGAAATCGTAAAGCATCATTAGCTCTAAACGTCTTCCAGATATTCTACTGTGATCTAAAGACATATGTGGATTAAGGAGTGTGTTAAAAAGTCAGTCTTCAGGTGAAGGTTGGAAAATCTTATACAATAGTGTGAAGCACAGTAACATACACACTGAATTCCTGCCAGGATTGAAAGGTTCTTTTGCCTGTTCCTTATGCTCGAGACAGTAGGCAAAAGGTAAGTTACAAAGACATTAGATAGTGATGACTAGAAACCTCAGAACATATAAATATCTTACTGATTTGTGACTGCTCCTTTTGCTTTCTTGCTAAGATTTGATGACAGTTTATGAATCAGGGATTCATAAGTATCTGACTGTTTTTAAGGTTGTTGTTTTGGGTTTTTTTTTAAATACCATGATTACAATTATTCTTCCATAGGGTACCTACTTATTTAGTAGTTATGACTGAAAGATACTTCAAATACTGTAATTGATACTTTGTGGTTGCTATCAGTCAGTATGGAGCCCTGTATTTCCTGTACATCATTCACCTTGGAATACATTAATATCTATTTCTCTGTGACTTTTTTTTGTGCTATGTATAATACCTGAATATAAAGGAGATGATCATGAAATCTCTTGACAGCACCTCTGTGAGATTTACTGGCATTATTATTTCCACATCTCAGGGACAAGAGTACTATTGTTAAGAGTCTAATATATGCCCAAGCAAAATGTTTATCTTCATCTAGCTTTCACTTAGTCCTTCAACCTAATCTCCTTGTCATTTCTACACTTCCTTTAGTTTTTCACAGCTGTTGATTCCACACATTGGTGTGTCCTCCCTTTCTAGGCAGCAACACAGGAAACAAAGGACAAGTTCATATCTCTTCTTCAGTACCTAATATGACAATAGTTCCTGACAGATGAAAGGGGCAACTCTAAGGAAAACTGTGCTCACACCACCTTCCAGTCCTGGATTTTAGCATGCCCAGTTCAAATGAAAACTACAGATAGTTTCCAAAGACCAATAGTCTCTACTGTGAATGTGGCTCTAATGAGAAACTTGAGATTTAAGAAGGTTCACAATATGGTCAAATATCCACAGGTGTCACATCAAGTTTATTTCTGACATCAGAATGACCTCACTGTATTTTTGGACAGAAAATATAACTCAGTGCAATACTTACTGACATTGGCAATTAGATGCTGTTTTCCCATCTTCAAAAAGCCCCAGATAAATCACATTTGATTGAAACTTCTCTCCCCTTCCATCACCAGTGTAATTATGTGGGAGGCAACATTTTAGTTCAAACAGCTGAAGTCTGGCAAACTTACAAGCAAATGAAATGATAGAGTTGAAATTATTGAACAACTTTATATGGCTTCTCTGTGCATTCTCCATAAGGAAGTGATGAAAAAAAAAAAAAAAAAAGGTAGAAAAAGCATAAAAACTGCCAGAAAAAAAATAAGCTCATCTGATAATTGTAGAGGAAATAATTCAGAAGAGAGCAAAAAAATTAATAAATACCTTTTACTGAAGCCTTTAAAGTGAATAAAATTCCCAGTTGGAATATTTTGATTTTAAATTTAATTTTTGATCTAAATTTTCCTCTATTTATTTGTCTATAATACTTCACTTTTAGAGATTCTTATGAAACATGTATGTCCTTTTTGAATACATTTCATGCTTAATAGATTAGACATAATTGTGTTAACACATTTAATCATTAAAACTCTTAAATGAACTGTGACTCATTCTAAATAATAACCTATTTATTTCTAACTCTCCAAAACTGCTAAGGAATAGGACAGGAAAAGAACAAAAATGTATTGTACTAATTTTCAATATGACTTTTTATTTGTATATTTCAGGAGCAGTGAACGATTTATAAAAAAATCAGCAAAGACTGGAAGACTGTATCACAATACTGAATTGTGACATCAGCACTTGTTTCCTGCTGAGAAATAGACACTTCTTGAGTATTAAGATTTATTCAAATTGATTTATTTTGACTTCTATTAATTTAATCCAGGTTCTTATTGATGGTGAAACAATATGTTAAATTATTTGTTCCCCCAGAACTTCCAATCCAAAACATTTTAAGGTTTATTCAAATCTTACAGGAATCTATTCAGAGCAGAAACCAAAAGGGTATTTTAATCTCTTATGCAATATTTTCAATAGTTTTTTTTTACACATAATCTACATTGAACTGCTGTGCACAGTAGTAGTGAGAAATCTGTTCATTTATTAAATGAATCCAATAAAAATATTTCCTCTTGGCATTTAGTTCCAGTGATTAGAATTAAGTAGCAAAAAATGGGAAGAAAGTAGGGGAAGTAGAGAAAATACTTTCCAGAAAGCAAGAGATAATTCTTTGAGATTTGTACATATCCTGGAAGATTCAAATAAAATAAGAAAGAGACAAACAAAAGAAAACAAAGCTAAATGCTCATGCAATCCTGCTTGTTATTAAAATGGCTCTTCATGAAAATTTAATTATGTCATTTTTTTGCCCCTTCAAAGGCTTAGGGCTTGACTACACTGCAAACTAACATTTTACAATATCAAGAGTCATAGCTGTACTAGTTTAAGCTGGTTAGTACAGACAGCAGTAGGAATGAAAATGAGACATTCATTTCAGAAAGGTCTATATAGAACCACCAAGAGCCATAAGAAAGTATCCATGTGTTTTTCTGCTGCTGAAGTTTGTGGCTTTTATAATTACTAAATAATAAAATTAAAATAAAATAAATTTATTATTACTAAGTAAATTAAAGCCAGCACAGATATCACACTCTTCTGTACACTGCACAGATGTACAAAGGCAGGAGCACACAACTTGTCCCTGAGCATGACAATTCATTTCACCTATAGTGCTTCCATCCTTCTCCCCTCCTTCCCAAAGGCTCACCAGATACCAACCAGGAGCAACAGCAGATTTAATGCTCTGGCTCTGGCAAGCTGCTTCCTAGTGCCATTTTCCCTGGGAAACGATGATCTCCATTCCAGCACACAACCAAATTGCAAGTGTAACTCTCAAATGTCATTAAGCAGTTCCAGTGGTCCCAAAGGACCAACAGGCTGAAGAAAGATGGTATCAGAAACCAAGCAGCTATTCCCAGAATATTTAATCTTTCAAGAGACACTTCCTTTTCAGTGATTAAAGTTCTGTTGAGAAAGAAAATGGTCAGGAAAAATCTGAAAATACTGTTCAAGTAGCAACATGCCACCTCTGGCTACTCTTTTTTCCAGAAGCTGTGCAAATGGAAAGATGCATTGCCTTCATATAAATATATTCACATGTATTGGCAATATGTCAAAGCCCAGTGTTTCCATATGTGGCACATCCAATCATGAGGAAAAAAAAGTATCAGTATCTTGGTCTTCAGAAGCCTTCACTGGAGTTTTGGAGGCCTGCTCTGGCAAGAGGGTTGGCCTCCTGTGCTCTAGGTCTACCCAGAGATTGCTGCTTTGAAGACCTGAAGGCTGTTCATAGAGCATGACATTTTGGAAGGAAATCAAGGCTTCATTCTCTATTTAGCTATTACTATATATAATGATATATTTGCACCTCACAATATATATACTCATTATTTTCAACAAGTAGAATCATATCCATTTAAAAATCTGCTTGCACAATTTTAAATTTTCCTATCAACGTAAGATGAAACAAAAGTCCATCTTCACTAAGCTATTACATACTAAAATCTGCCTTTTCTAGAGACAATAACTTGTTAAACAATTGAGGAATTATTTTGCATATGAATGAAACATATACACAGGCAGAAAAGGTTATTAAAGAAGAATACAAGATTAGAATCTGAAAGAAATCAGTAATCTGGACTAACTAAAATCAAAATATAGGAGAGTATGAAAATGTCAGAAACAGAAAAAAATCAAACAGCACAAAAAAATTAATTCTCAAAAATTAGATTTCTGGTAGCTAAATAAAAATTAAAGGGAAAAAAATGGAAAAAACCCCCAATTTACTTCAGAAATTCATTTGAGAAGCCTTAACGTTTAAGTATACATATGGGGTAAATTTATTGAAAAGGTTTCAAAACCAAAATAAACAAAGACCCAGGGTATGGATGAGACCCTTGTAGAAGAATGCCTGAATTTTAACTCTTCCCCAAAGAATTTTGAGAAGTTAATACTAACACACAGATCTCAGAATGAGGTCATATATTTCTATCTAATTAACTAGACTTTCTGTAAATTTAACTGGAATATCAGATCACTGTCTATTCAAAGGTTTACATTTCCTCTAAATTAGACATGGCACCACTAAGAATCATGACACGTTTGTAACCAGCAATAAATTTATAGCAGTCATAGAGTCTCTCTTTCCCCAGTTGCACTTGTAAGTTTTTCCTTTGGTGGTAGACTGTGAAAGAAGCCATATTCAGTATTCAAGCTGATGATGAAATCATACCATACAGAAAAATAACATGGGAAAAAATGTGGATAGATCATCGTTCCCGTAAGAATAAATGAGTAAATAAATTCACAAAGATATGCAAAACAGGTTGCATCTAAAAAAAAGTAAGTATTTACGTGAATTGTGCAGACAAAGATTGAAATTTAAACCTGTGAGAGCAAGATTGTCACCAAGATTTATGGCTTTCCCACATAAAGATCTAATTTTTAGCAGAAACAGTCACTCATTGTTTGGATGGAAACCAGTTGTTACTCATTATTATGCTGGTTATGACTCAAAGAGGAAAAATCCCAGACAAAATTCTATGATATGGGTGGAACTCTCCTTTGAATTTTTGGTTTGTTTGAACTCAAAGTTAAACTTAGGGGATATGAATCCACATGAAATGAAAACATTAAAACATTCTCTTTTGAACCAATTTGCAAAGATTACACAGCTCTTTCTATAAAGCCCCAAAACAGAAAACTATTTCAAAAATGTCCAAAATTCAGAATAGAGATAAGACATCTATAATAAAATTTCTGGAATTCTCAAAAGTAATTCCACAAGTTAGAGAGTGCTATAATCCAATAAGAGATGCCCTCTAAAATGCAACATAGCTTCTCACAATCCACTTACTGCATACAGAAGAAATACTTTACTGAGCTGGGAGTGAAGCTAAATAAAATCCTAACTTTAGGAGGATATTTTGGACGTTGAAGCCATTGTCCAGGTGAAACTGATAGCTATGTCCAAGCAATCCTACACCATGTTCTCTTCTGAAGTACAGCCCTTGCAACTCCTTCATGAACCTGAGTGCACATTAGTAAATCACTTGCACTATGTTTTATAGCAATAAAATTTTAAACCCACCTGAAGTGTATGAAAGGTGACATTTTAAGTTTTTCACTGAACTTTGGTTCAGCACATGAAACATTCTCAAAGTGTGAGAACTGGCTTCCCTATGGGGGACAATGAACAAGAGGGTTCAAATTGGTCTCTCTGGCCCTGGTGGCTCCCATGGGCATTCTAAGGACAAGGTGAGCATGAAGGGTTTCTAAGTGCAGTTGTGGAAATCATGTCACCAGCACAAACTGCCTCACTCCACATGAGTGGCCTGTTCAGGCACACCAGTTGCTAATGCCACTTTTATGTGGCATTATTATGATTTCATGCATCAGGCCCAGACTTCTTTTTTTACTTTTTTTTTTTTTTTTTAATCCACTGGGGAAAAGTCTTTTTGCAACAATCTAATATTTTTTCCTAATCACTTCAAGCAATGAGTTCTGAGGGCTTTTTGACTAAGTCTACATAAAACTAACCTTTCTGTTCCTTAACAGATGCGTCACATTTCTGAAAGCAGCATGTAAATTACTTGAATTATTCTATGCAACACGTTTAAATACCACCAGTGGTACACAAGTGACAGGACACATTCTGTGCCTAGAGCAAGCATCTCAAGAAGTTTCAGAATGCAACTGCTCTGTGTCTTTCCTTGATGATGTCAAGCATAACCATTTGTCAGAGAAGTGAAAATGTGCATCAAACCATTGCCAATTTGTGAAGATAGCTTGGAAGCAAATAACCTTCAGAATTTTAGGTTTTAATGTGAATGAGATGAGAGTAAAGCAGATGCCAATAAATATGAATTTTCATATAGGTCAAAAGTAATCTCCAATTCAGAGGAAATTCTAAAAAGCAGTGGATTTGAGAGATTTTAAGATTGAGCAGCACAGTTGTGTGAAAAACAGTGGATATTTTGCTTGGATAAATTAGCTTCTAAGACTGATCTTCACATGAAAAGAATATGATTAGAAGACACCATAGATCTGTAGTATTTTTCTGTCTTTGTTCTCCCTTTATTTCATATGGGAAATACATATATGTACATCCTTACTTATATTGCAACATTAATTATTTGTATATTTATGTGTTTATTAACATATAGAGTTTATTTGGTTTTGATTTTATTTAATTTCACTTAATTTTCCTCCTCCCCACTGTATCTATCTCTTGCTTTTTGCTATTCCTTCTGACTTCTGCATTTCTGACCATTTTCTCCTCTCTTCTGACTACTCATTTCATAGCTTTGTTCAGCCATTATCAGGGTTTTTTGTTCCACATGCAGATACATCTGGGTGTCTTCTGTTTCAGCATCTGGATCCAGTAAACTTCTCACTGCACATTACTCTTCTCTCCATGTGAGATCGGAGACAGATCCTGATGGTAGTGGAAAGGAAAAACAAAAAAAGAAAAACAAAACCCGAGAATGCTCCAGGCTGCTAGGCATCATTCTTGATTGTCTTTCCTCAGAAGGTGTCTATTCATTTGGGTGTGATTAAGAAAGATGGGTTCTCCTAGGCAGTAATGACAGATCTTTCTTTAGGGTCTTGCATTCTCAGAGGCAACTAGATGTACTGATCAATGCAGAGACACAGGTCTTCTGCATGAGCGATGACAAATATTTCCAAATTTTGCTGCATTTAAGTCGCATGTGTTTACAAGATTACATTAGTCCATGAGGGCGAGTTTCACCATCGTTGTCCAATGGGGAAATACATTACTCCAAAGGGGGCTGAATGTCTAAGCAGAGCAACATTTTCATGACACTGTTTATCTGATCTAACAGTGAGCTACAACTGGTGACCAAAAGGCAAAGATGTTTTTGCTCCTCCTCATCTATACTGCACATAACTCTTTGATGGATCTGTCAACTCAGTTTTGTGGTACTGAACTGACTAAAAAAACTTTTTCTTGTTTATTTGCAGCACCAGTTTCCAGATGCATCAGGGATCTGATCTGCACATACTCCCAGTTGTTCAGCCTGGCAAATGGATTGTGCCACTACAGACAGGGAGGTTCAGCCACAGGCAAGATTACGAGTGACTGTGGTGTCATATCCTGATGGCTGCTGATAGTCATTGAGGAAGGCATTCCTAAGTTATGTAAATAAATGGAAAAAATATTTTCCACTAAAGTATTCATTAAATATCCCAAATTTCAACAACATGTAACTCTAGAAAGTATAATAACTAACACTGAAGATTCTATACACTACGTGTTTTATACCTGTTATACAGAACAGGAAGGTGTAGGATATTTCACCAAACAATTCATAGGTGGAAAAAACAGTATATTTGTCTAAATGAACACAGTGTAGCCAGTCTTAATATATTAATTATTAAAGTAATTAATATTATTCATTTTGTCTTGCCTTAGAATATTAACAAAATCTAAAAGCTGAAATAAAAGTTGGTTTTTTGTTTTCTTTCACTTTATTAGACTAAGCCACCCTCTACCCTTCCCACTCTACCTTTATTCATGTTCACTTTTCAAACTAGAAATTCCAGACACAAAATCAGATTCAATAGAGATGAGACCTGGGATTTTCATTCAATTTTTCCAACAAAGCAATTAAAAAGAGGTGGGAAAGGAAAGTAATTTCTTATTCGGGCAGCTTGGTCCTGGTGTCCTTTCTTACTTTTCACATTTACTTAGCACAAAAACCTGACAAAATATTAAAGTAACAGCCATTATTAAAGATTAAACTCCATTTACCATTTGGCCAAAACCTTAAATCCCAAACTGCAAACACGTAATATTTTTACAAAAAGTAGAATATGCAATCAAGGGACATTCAAGTTTTGTCAACTGAAAATGGTTAAAAAGCATTTGAAAACTGTATCTAAAAGGGGTCATGAACATCATTAGATCCTCTATCCAAGCATTAAACAAAACAGGGAATAATGTAAGCATGTAAAAATACATCTTTTTTGATACTTTCCAGGTATAAGAACAAGTGCAAGAAAAACAATTTCTAACAGCCCATGTAAACTTTTTCCATCAAATATTTTAGATCAAAAAGAAAGAGAAAAGGGGGAAACAGAATCACATATGATTTTTTAGCAAGTCAGCCTAAAGACTGGTTACTCAGTGAATATAACCATTACAAAGTTTATGATGTCTCAAAGGCTTTTTTTTCTTTTCTTTTTACTCAGGTAAGGCCAAAATGTTCATGTTTTTTATTTAGAGGAATAGTTTATGGTTTATTTCCTCATTCTGTAGCCAAAGAAGGAAAAAATAACACAGTAGCTCTTCTTATAAATATTTTCTATTTGTTTTATTTATTTGTAAAGTTTCATTCTCTTCTGAAAAAAGCACATGCATTTCAATTAAACTAATATCCAGCTTAGGAAAGGTACTTCAGCTTCAACTTTCATGTTGAAACCAGGAAACTGTAGCTTCCCTGTCAAAATCAATAATAAAAAAGAAAAGAATCTCTATTATTTGTCTACAGGACACAGTGACTGCACAAAAGCCAAGAGTCTACTAACATTGCTCAACACTGAAGTTCCCAAGAATTAATAAAAGTCTTGAACGGGTCTGGTTCTCAAAATACAACAAATACTAAAGGTCATCTTCTCAGGTAACACCATGATTATAAATGACAAATGACATGAAGCAGAAAGTTCTTCCTCACTTGGAAAAATTCCCTGTCATATTTACATTTTGTGGTACCAAACTTTTTTCTGAGTTGCAATCCTAATGCTTCTCCTTTCAAAAGCAGAGAGGCTTTGCTATTTATGCACTACAAGAGAGCAAGAATCATAGAAACCTAAGGTCTTTTAGGCTGGAAAAAACCTTTAAGACTGTCAAGTTGTACCATTAACCCAGGTTAATGCCAAGTCCACTGCTAAACTGTGTCCCTAAGTGCCATATCTGCATAGCTTTCAAATACCTCCAGGATCTGTCTGATAAGCATTTGACTTTTTACAGATCTTATCCATTAATAGTTTCACTCAATTCTAATGTCTTCAACAAATGTTTGACCGCAACACATTTCTTAACTTAGACTTTGAAAGTTTTAGTACAACTCCTTTATTATAACTTTTCCTACTGATTTCAATGAAGTTTCAGATGTCTTCCATCTTCACAACCATATTCTTTTCTACAGTACTTTAACCATTATCAGCCAACTACCACACATTAAAGATTCTAATATTAGATCAGGCATTCTGAATTAGTCAGTGCCAAAACCAGTTTGTAATACAGAACCTAAGTCAGTTTTACCATTTGTCAAATTATTATGTGGTTCTTAGAAAGGTCACCTATTCCATGTGGAAAAAGATGTATTCTAACAGAAATTCTTGCCAACTGTAAATATTCTTCAAAGGAGGGAGGTGGGAAGATGGCTGTATTAAATTACAGATAAAATTAGAACACAATCATATTTTAAAGGTTTTTAAACGGTTTTGGTTTTTAATAAGCAGTGAAATTTTCTATCTGTGACCTTAAGTGTCAGTGTGCAGGAGAAGCTGGAGGTTAGGTAAGTGGGTTAAAAGAAAAAGTCAACATTAACTTTGTATAACCCAGGCACAATGGCTAAAGTCAATGTTAATCATCATTTTTTTTCCTTATTATTCCTCTCAAAGTGATGAACTTCTCATAGCACCACAGATCAGTGAATGTGTGTAATCCTCCCACTCCAAAAACACCACAGGAGTTCTGTCTTGGCACTTAATGAAGGCTTTCTTCCTTTAATTCCAAAACTAACAGGACTTTTCTTGGGGCCATAGTTGAAAATTTTCACTCTTGCAAGCAATAACATAGTACAAAACAGCTGATGAATGTTAAAAAAACCCAAAAAAACCTAAAAGGAAAGCAGCTGCCTAAAGTTAGCAATCTACACATATTTTTCTAACAGATAATCAAACAAATAAATGATGCATGTGTTAAAAATTACCCCAGGCAACTATAAATTATGTACTTCTCCTGGATGCAGTAACAAATACTTTAACTTTACATTACCATAGATCAGCCTCTTCTAATCCTATAGTCATATGCTATCACATAATACAGTACTCAGTTCAGTTTGTGATAGAATAATTGATCTGAATAACTATTCATGCATCAAAACCCAAGAGAAAAAATAATCCATGTTTGCTTAATGAATACATCAATAGGTGCTGTATATCATAACTTACCTCTTCACTCACCAATATACCTGCCACTTATTTGAAAGACCTGGGCAGAGAAGGAGAAAAAATTGTATTAAGGATTTTATTTAAAGAGTTTGAATACATGGGAAAATTATGAAAAAGAATACATTTCCAATAACTGCTGGATACAGGGGATGCTGCTGGAGCAGTCAGATCAGCAGCAAGAAATACCTGCACCTGTGACAGGTAGACCCAGGGCTAAGTGCAACCGTCCCACAACCTCTTTGGTCAGTGTGGATGAAATTCTGGGGTTTAACAGTCTCTCTTACATGCAATGGCTTCTTTATAAACCACAAACAGCCAGTTTTGCCCTGTCTTTAAAACAGGACTGCATTTTTCATCTGCTGTGCAAAGTTGTCTGAAAGAGCCCTCTCTGCAGTGCCATCCACCAGTTCTGTAAAGTCTGAGTATTTCTTAACCCCTTTATGCCCCAACCCTTCATTTCATTTTAGCCCAACCACCTTCCAGAAGGGATTTGTCTGTGCAAGAGGAAAATCCAAACTTGTTTTCAACCTCATGTTCAAACTAACAGAGAAAAGAATTTATATTAAAAATTACTTTTACTTAGGAGTTTCTAAGAAATAGCAATTTGGGGTGAGAGTTAAGAAATATGATGAAGGCTATAGATCTATAGCTAAATGGATGTTAATATAGTTATTTATTAGATTTCAGAAACCAGTGTCAGTGGCTGATGAAAAATGAGTCTGAGAGGAAATGGTGAACATCAGCTTTTGGCTCCATTGTGTGATGAAGGTTCATACGGGCAAATGAGCAAAGTGCTGGAAGTCTCTAAACAGTAGATCTGAGAAGGAGGTGAGAGACTGGGTGAAGGGTAAAGGAGTTTGTCAGGTTAACTTACAGCAAGCACAATCGTGCTCCAGCACAGAGAGCTGGAGAATCCTACAAGGACAATGTTTACTTGAGCCACTGTGGGTGACATGATGCTGGGCAGTGTTAGACCACTACTGTCTGCTCTTTCTGAAGATGTCACCTAGGAAACTTCAGCACAGGAACCTCATAACAAAGTGCCACAGAAAATCATGTCAGGTTAGTTTATATAAGACAGATAACAATGGATGCCTGTTAAGCAGTCAGACAGAAAACTCTGCTGACTGTCATAGCTCTCTCTCTAGGTTCAAACACCCCCTGCACACATAAAAGTTTTCACAAATTGGTACAGTGCTGACCCTGGAAGGATTTTAATGTTAGAAAACTGTGGAATTTTCAAACAAACAAACAAGCAAATGAACAAATCTTGAGCCTTTTTCACACAGCTCAGACACTGAATAAAAAAGCCAACAATCTGATATTTTCTGGAAGTCAGAAATCAGATATATGTCATGTTTCATGGAGATTGTGAATCCATGTACATCTTATAACATACATAACAAGAAGAACATTAACACACAGAACTGAGCTCAAAGCATATTGGTATTTTAGGCACTTTGCCAATGACCAGGAAATTAAGAAAACAGAAGGAAAAAAAATCACATTAATAATCTTTTACTAATATTCTACATTCTCTATTAGAAAAAGATCCTGAAAGCAGTGAATTCACGACAACACAGAGTCTCAGAAATCAAGAAGGAAGGTATGAAGCCAATAATTTACAAATTGAAAATAGTTAATTAGCTGTGTAAATTATTGATATCCTTTTAGTAAGTTAGATGAACAATCAATGGTATATTACAGAAAGTCTCTGTAGTAATACATATGGCTGCTTAAAGATCAGTCAAAAAGAGCAGGGCAAAAGCAGGTCAAAGCAATTATGAGAATTATGTCTCTGCTGTCACATATTACAAGACCATCTACACTCAGGATCTTTTAAAAGGTACCAGAATCCTAAGGACATTGTGGTGAGATAATTGTTTGCATGTTACAGTATTATGATTATGCCTATTAAAATGTACAAAAGATAATGTAAATCTATAAATCTAATATATTTTGTGAATATTTTTTCTGAAAATATAACACAAGTGACGGAATGATAATTACTGTGATAGAAGCAATTCTCTAAAACTTCCTGAAATCTAAGGTTCCTGCTGTTTGGTTCCTTCAGGGGACAACCACTGCCCACTGCTTCGCTATACTTCTCCAGAGTGGGATGACAAACATGACCACTTTGGTCTATAGAAGTCTACATATCCTGGCTTTCAAGCAGTCCTCAAGCTGCAGAACATGATTCTCTTTTTTGTTCATTTTGATTAACACCTTCACCTATATATAACTTTTAACTTTTTTTTTTTTTTTTCCTCTTTTCATGATAATTATAAATTGCTGTAAAGGCCTTTAGGTGTTCTTTGGTGTACTCTGTCACTGCAGTATCCTTTTTGACTTATTACTACACTTACTACCATTTTTTACACACTGAATAAATCCTGATAAAAAATGAGATTATGTTGAAAGGCAAGTACAACCAGCCATAACTGCAAGCAGCACTTGCTTGATCCCATATTGCTATCCCTGAGCACAAAGAACATGTTTCTAGGAAAGAGGTAAAGCACAAAATGTTGGCACTGTGAAGAAATACTTTCTGCTTATTTCTGTCTTAAAATGCTTTACTTTTACATTATTACACCTACTTTGAGGTAATTTCTTCTGTATTAAATACAAGCAGAGACAGAGTAAACAAAATTATTCAGGAAGATATCAGGCATAGGATAGATTTTAACTTTGCCTTTGAATTAGGGACCACACCTATATTTATTCATATGGAACTTTAAGCTGAGATAGACAATTCATATCTCAGTGTACTTTCTTGGGCTAGTTGGTAGCTGATATCTCAATCCTTGTATCCTTGTATCTCAATACCTCTTTATTTATACCTAAAGACTTAAATGAATTCTACACCCACTACCTGTTCTGGAAAGGATAAACAGCAAATGGTGAGACTGAAGACCTATTAATAAAGATACTCAAATAATAACAATAATTTAAAAAATCATTCGCACTCCCAAAAATCACAAAATATTGGACATTAGCTTCAAAAATCAAACCTATTGAATGAAAAGGCACCTGAATTAAGGCAGATAACCCATAGTTATAAGGGTAGCCAAATCTTTAGCATTCCGATTTCTCCCTTTACTTGTCCCAAACAATTCTCAGTGTGCCACTTTTACTCATCTATTTTCTTCAGTTGCAAGTTGATTACTATCCTACCAGTAAAATCTTCTTATGTCTTGAATTAATGAACACTCATCATTTCTGCAGGCAAAATCTTGATCTGTCCAACTGATGTCTTCCTTCCTCAATATGCTACTTTTCATTTACAGCTGTCTTCCTATTAAATCAGTTGATGACTGTTCACTCAACAGAGAGAAAAACTGTGGTGTTATAATCATATGCAATATATGAGTGGTAATGCATTTCATAGGGTAAGGTAGGATATGCAGCTCCATGGAAAATAGCATTTCTATTAGAGCTTGCCATCACTTAAAACAAGAAGAAAATTTAGATAGAAAATATTGTATCTTAAAACTCCTTTTCAATGAATCACAGATTATCACACATTATCACAATTTGAGAATTTATGTTAAATATATTTATCTTAAAAAGAAAAATAATATTGGCAGAACCTTAGTCTCAGTGATTTTGTGAAACTTTAAGACCCTGAAAATACTCTCCACTGTTATAAATATTGACTACAAAATCTTTCAGGTTTTCTTTTAATGGATTTTTTGTTTGGTTTTTGCTGTTCTGCTATGTCTCAATTATGCCTATTTTAGCAGCTTCTCACCTGTGAAACTTCAGATGTTTTTTCAGTGGTGTACCCCAAGTACTGATTTTTCTGACACTGAAAAACTCCTACTTATGTCATTCCACGGTATGACATCAGTTTATGTTGCGCAGGGGCCTGTTCTGTCATGTCTGGGGTATGAAGAACTAGCATCCTTAAGATGATTTAAGCAATGTTAACATAAATCTTGCTGTGTTACAGTAAATGAATATTTTTTTATGCTTATTGGTGTATTTTTTTCCCAGTGTACCCTTTACCCTTAAAAATTAAAAATTAAAAATAGCTGGTCCATAACCACAGAAGACAAGCTGAACTTTCCCACTGGGAGAGTTTTCAGGACTGCCTGCAAAGAACATACCATATATTCCAAGAATGCACTCCCTTGCCTCTGCTATTTTGAGTGCACCTTAGGAAGCTACAATAATTACTGTGCTCATCAGCTGTCGTAATTGTAGGGAAAAATGTTCATATCAAACAGAGTTCGCATTGCTATGGCAACACAGCCAGTAATAACAGTGTAGACCGTTTTAGAACGGGGATCCCCAGTCAGAGATCTGAAGCACTTGCAGGTGCAAAAGATTTTTCCATGCACTAGAAGTCTTCTTCTAACAGCAAAAAAAGACAACAATTTGAGGGGGAAAGAAACAAACACAAACCAAAATCAATGAAACAGCCAGTAAGGGCCTATTCTAACACTGCACTGCTGTGCTGTTAGAACATCACTGCCGCAATCAGAATAATTGACAAATAAAATAGCCTGTAACTGATAGAAATGCCTCTTTCCACCTTTCTGGCAGTGTACTGCAGCCTAAAAGAAGGTGTAAATTATAATGGGATGTTGTGCTAAATTTAATCACATTCACACCCTCTTTAAGGATCCTTCATGTTACAAGAGCTACAAAAGAAACTTAGACTTACGTACTTGTAGAAGTTATTCCAAAATAAATCAGAGTGCTGCTTTTGAAGTCAGTGTGGGAACTCTTATTCTGCAGAATATTTCCTTTGTTCTTCTTTCAAATTTACCTTAATCCACTTGAGATAACCAGAAAAAAAGCCTCTCTTTGCAAGCTATTCCAGTCAATTTCCCAGTGCAGCTTTTTACTGTAAGTGCAATCAAACCTAGTGACTGAAAGGACTGGTTTTAACAGTCCATTCTAATGCCAGGACTTCCAGGAATAATGAAAATTTGCATTATGAGAAGCAGCATAGAAATAGCAAAAGCCAGTTTTCAGAAACAGGCAGCCATTTTTTGCTTATTTGAGAATGAAGGCCACAGCATGACTTCATTTTGAAAGAGTTATCCCCTGGTGCAAATTTTTTATCATGGATATTTTTATGGAGCATCAAAAGTGTGGTTATACATTGGCATCCTTTCACAGCAGCCCATTAACAAGGTTCCAGCCTTGCCTGCACCTGGACTTTTACTTCCCCTCTTGTCCTACAGGTACTGTTTCCTCAGTCATAATGATCTGGTAATTTGTAAAGGCACACTCTGCAATAGAACTGTGTGATTAAATATCCACATATTTCGGATGTATTCCATTTACTTTAGTGGATTATTTTAATGGTCTGGTTTTGATTGCAGCCTGAAAACACTCTGAATTTGTAAAACAAGGTAACTGGTGACCTTGGCCATGTGTTAAAACCATGGGAACTAACTACTGTTTACAGAATCCTCTGCAGTTTCCCCCAAGGAAAACTTTACTGCTAGTGAGGAGCCAATTACAAAGTATAAGCAGAAAAACGTATCCAACAGATGGAGACTAGAAAGTTTTCCTTTTATGTTTTCACCTAAATGCCATTCTGTCACCCCAATCTAAACAAGGAAAATGATCACAGTGCCCTTGGGAAATGGGCACAAACCCAAAGTATTACAATGACAGCCCGCTTTCTCTTTCTTTAATTTCAAGTTTTAGTTCATCCACACTTCATGTACATGAAGTTAGGGCCAAAAGCACTCAGGGCATTTTGGATATGAGCTGCACTGCTGACTGTTCACACCAGCAGAGCTCTGGGAAAGCCCCAGCCCCAGAAGAGCTTCTGAACAGTATTTTAGAGCTGTGGGCTTGACTCAGAAATCTATTGGAGCACGATGGTTTCTTCTCATATTGCAATTCACAAACAAAGTGGGATTTTTACTCACTGCCTTTCTGTATCCATCTCTTACTATACACTCTGGGAGCACAGGAAATTAGCCATGCTTCCTGCATTCTGACAGCATTATGGATAGGGACAGTACGAGGAATAACCCCACACTGACTTCACAATATGTGAATTCAGGTTACATTTGGTTCTAGCTCTTGGTAAATTACCACAGAATGAGAACTGGAGGTTCAATGCTTAATTTCACTGAATATTTGGCTTCAAAGAATATTGGGTCAGATTCTCAGCTTTGTACCTCTATACTCTGATTCAAAGAAATGTACCTTTCTTCCCAGTGCAGATTTCATTGTACAAAGGAGTTCCAAGAGGGAGGGTAGAATTGGCTGTAGCTATACCAGACAAACATATATACATACCTCAGCATTTCAGCATATTGAGTATTATGGGGAAGGTGTATAGAGAGCTGTTGTAAATCTTTGCTCCTTGAGAGATTAATGTGATGAAAAGTACAAAGCAGTAAAATGCAGTGAAGTAAAATGCAGAAAATCTTCAGTGAAGATGATCCAGAAATGGTCTTGATCACCATAAAGAATGAAAAATCTGCAAACAGATCAACCAGTAGAAGACAGAGGTCACACCATCAGGTGAGCCTCATTCAAGATAATTGAAGGTTCTTCAGGATTATATTTAAAGAGAAAAAAAAAATCTTATTCAAGTATGCTAGATTATTTTAGCCATTGAAAGATAGTTGCTATTCTGGTAGTGATTGAGTTCCTAGAATAAATTTTTAAGTTCAGCTTTTGCTTCACATTATTCTTTAAACTGAAGATAAGAAAGAGATACAGATGATTGGATTGAGTCTCAGTATAAGCAGGAAAAAGAAGAAGAGGGATCACAGAGGCTACAATATGTCACTGTTACCTTCTTGTCAGGCAGACAAGAAACAGATGTACCTATATTTATATTTACATTCTCAAATTAAGAATAAAATAAGTTGAACCATAAGCACATTGTAGGCCTTGAAAAGTCAAATTGAACACTGAGCATTTTTTTTAATTACTGATTATTTAGCCTTGCTTATTGCTCATAAAAATAGTTCATAACTCTTCTTCCAGTAATATAAAATAACATACTTTTTATTCATATAAGATTTAAACACATTCTTCAAGAAATCAAGAGAGTATTTTATCTTTCTCCCTTCCTTTTTTTTTTTTTTTTTGAACCCCAAAAAAGATTTTCAAGATTTTACTGAATTAGAAACTACTAGCTTACCAACAGGTCAATATGATTCAGTGTAGAAAAAGTTTTGCCTCCCATCAAAGACTATTCTATTCAGGCTGAATGGTTTAACATTTTACTTCCAAATTCCTTATGGCATGGATAGCCACCCATGTGTCCCTGCATTCCCTTTTATATTGTTACTAATGTGGTGCTGTGGACAGTAGGTGCTGTCCTTGAAGCTAAGACCTGTGCATTTCAGGTCAGTAATCTAAATTTTTCTAGGTTTTCTGTTACTTGCTCCCATGTTACATTACCAGATATTAATTCATTATATTACCGTTACCATCTGTTACATTACCAGAATTATTCAAGTTTCCACTATCTGAAATGAAAGCAAATTTTATTTTTTTTTAATTTCTATTCATTCCTTGATTCATCAAATCTATTTTTTCTACACGTATGACTTCAGGGAGGAATTTTCTTTGTCTGCTTACATGTTTCTGAGTAAAATTTTGCCTATATGTTCAAAACTTAAGTAAAAATCATTCCACCAGAGAATTCAAAATACAAATTGTAATACTTTTTGTTTTGCCTCATGCAGCATTAAATAAGCAATATTAGTTTTCATTTTTAGAGAAAAAAACTCCTCAGTGTTCATGTTTTCCTTGTCCTTCACACTTTGCCTGAGCAGATTAAAAAACCCATACATAGGTTTCATAGCTATGTTGCTCTCTAATAATTCATTAAATTGTCTGATTAACTGAGTCTTTTTTCTTGCCAAAATGTGTGGGAATGAAGAATGTGCAACCACAAAAATGTCATTCAAATAGGCAGATAAGCATAAGAAGGCAAAAAGACATGAGTATATAACATCAGATATTTAATTATGAAAAATAAAGAAGAACTCAATATTACTTTAAGACAAATTTCAGGGAGCAGAAATAAATACAGTGTTACTGAAGACATCAGTAGGTGTAAATGCATGTGACATAAATGTTAGTCTACAGTCTCTGTGCAGGTGTTTAACTGTGATCAACAATTTCCAGGAAATGTCTCCTCAGCCTCCATGAGCTGGTGGCTGTCTGTCTCCTGATGGAACACTGAGTGGCCTCATTAGCCACCTGGGAGAGTAGGCCAGGCCAAAAGTGCCCTCTTTATCCCAGAATTTGTCACCTCTCACGTTCTCCAGGCTTAGTTCCTTGGTTGCTGGGAGCAGTGGCACCTGGGAGCAAGGGCTGTGACCCTGAATGGCTGCAGCTGCACCAGCAGAGCACACGGTGCTTCAGAGGGGAGCGGACATCCACTGTCCCCGGAGTCAACAGAGGGCCACCATCTAAAATGACCACCACAGGCATCATTACATCCTCTAGGGTGTGACCAGCACCCCTCTGGCAGGGCTGACAAATAAACTCTGGAACAAAAAGAAGCCTGGAAGCATACGGTTTGATGATGAAATCCTAACTGTGTGGAAGTCAATATTAGCCCTTATTATTAATCAGTGTATTTTTAATATGAATACATAGGTGTGTATATGTGTACACATACACATGCATATTCATTATGTACCTGAAGACATATTTTGCATTCACCAAGAATGCTTTATAATTAAAGTGTTTGCATTATTAAAGTTCTTGCAGAAATATTTTCTATCATAGTGCAGTAAATCACGAAATGAGAAAAGGAGGAAGAGTTGGCTTATCTTTGAGTGATATAAACATTGTTTGATGCTTTGTAGAATCCATTTATGGCAATTTTTAAAGCTTGCTGTATTTAAAATGTGCAAATACAAAAAATTCAATCTAACCATGTTCCTACTTTAGGCACTACATGTTAGAATCTTTTTATTTTAATGACAATGCCTAATTAGGAGATTCATTAAAAATCCCTGATATTTATGGAATGAAAAAAATTCCAGTGCAAATACCTTTTTTAATTATTATATTATTCACAGACATAATATAGATAATAAAGTCAAACATAAAATTTAATAAGACATTAAAATAAACCGAGCCTATTTTAAACACATAAAATAGATGGTTATTTACAAAACTGGTAAATATAACTGATGAGAACAGCATCCACATTAAAGGCTGATTTGATTTTACTTTTTTAATATTCATTTAAGATTTTACCCCTTAATCATATCATTGGTCTGGGCACAGCACTGTGGAGTGCTTTGTGACATGCATGTGACATGCTTTGATTATAATCCCAAGTCTAACTGGGTGGCATTGGACAACTGATTCCTGAACTTGTTTTTTTTCACTGTTGATAGTGTGTAGGGGAAGTAGAGTCTTTGTCAGTTTAGAGATTTCTTGACTAGTAAAATAGCAATGGTCATCCTTATCTGCTATGTAAAGATGCTACAGGGATTTGGTAGCTAATATGTGCAAACTGCTACTTGTGAATATTAAAAGCAGACAGTTATGTGCACTTTATTTGGGTTTACTGTTATATAAATTATTTTATTTGTAAAAAGGGAACTAGAAAATATCCTGTGTGTGGTGTTTTTAAAAATTAGGTTTCCTCATGTTCTAGAATCATGTTATGATAGGAGTTGGTCAAAGCAGACGATTTGAAAACCTCGAGATAGTATTTGGACTAATAAATATGCTGTGCATGATGCAATTTAAGCTGGGTTTTTCTAATCATATCTCCATTTATAACAATTTTTAAAGCAGAGAGCACAAGAGACTTCATAACTGAAGGAAATATCGGTGAGTAGTAATTACGAACAAAAATAATAAATGCTTTTTCTCAGTTATGGATCATGATACGAAACAATCATTAATTTGTATGGTTTTGCAAGAACAGTTTCTCATAAGTCACACATCTATTGTGCTGTCAGGCTAAAGGGAACAGATCCAAGTTTTAAGAAGAATTTGTTTCATCTTGTAGCTGGAGCATTTACAAATATTACTGTGCCATTTTCTCAATGGAGCTCCTCAGTTAGGGGCTGTCAACTTCACAGCTAGTGCACATGAACAGTAAATCACCTGCATCAGTCCAAATGATCCTCCCAAAGTATTTTACGTTTAGATACCTGATATTACACTGCATGGGACTAAAAATTTCATAGTCTTGGTTATCTGTGGTGATTTTAATGGCAGAGAAATAGAAGAAAGAGCTTGACTGTGACAGGTTAAACTGCTGCAAGGGGGTGGTAACTGATGGCATTCCAAAATCTTACATCTACAAGCGACTACAAGCAGACTGCAAAGAGGGAGAAAATAATTATTTCTGAAAAAAAACCATGTAGTTGCAAATCTCCACTAGGAGTGCTGATTTTAAGGAAGAGCAAGAAAATATGTCAATCAGACTGTGGCTTTGATAATTTTACTGGTTTCACAGACCTTTGAATTATCTGACTGACAAGTGAGACCCCTCAAATGAGGAGATGGCTCTGGACCAAGCTGCTTTTGACATGGGAGGAAGAAGACGAAGAGAGGAAGAACAGATCTGGTGAAAGAACAAGCAGAGGAAACTTGTTCTTGCTGCTCTTCCTCCTGCAATTGCGGCCTGGGAATCGTGGCTGGTTTGCTGCTGCTCATCTTGTATACCACCAGGTTTGGTCTTAGAATTATTATTTTGCATACCACAAAATAATGGCAACTATCCATTAAACCTGCTGTCCGAAAATTTTGAAAACCTGGGAAGAAATAAAAGCATTCAGCTAAAAATTATTCACTTAGAAGTAATCAATGTTTAGGGATGATGAAAAATTTATAAATGGCTCTTGAGCTTAGATAAATTGTCAATGTTCTGAAATTATTACACACTGAAAATTTGTATACTGTCTCTCTATTGAGAAGATAGATTAAAAGTTTGCATAAATTAAGCAGGCAATAGAACACATTACTATAGCTATTCCTGTATATTTATCTTGTTCTTCAAAGTGATATATGAGTATTTATTTATTATTAATGATAGACACAGATATGAAAAATAATATTTCTGTACATACATGATAGACATTAATGTTTTTGTCTTGGTAATTTTTTTATTTTCACAAGGAAGATTCCATCAGCCTGTTTGAAATATCTTCTGGAAACAGAATTTAAAAAAAAAAGTAATATAGTTCAGGTTTGAGTGGATGACTGCCAGGCTCTGTGTGGCACAAACCACATGCTGTAGGTGGCCCAGGGAGGGCCATTCTCTCTGATGGACACTGTTCTACCACCTCCAGGAGTTCTGGGAGACAGGTGGGGCCAGAGGGAAGCTGATGGAGGTGGTTACAGGCTGGCTGTGCTCACAGGGCCCAAAGGCACCCCAGGGTTTTCTTACTCTACAAGTATTAAAAGAAGCACATTTTGTGTTTTATGGAGGCAGCCCTTGCAGACCTGCTGTCTCTGTGGTGTAAGTTTACTCAAGATTTCCAGTCTGTTGAAGTCTATTGAAATATGATTGCAGGAGCTGGAATCGAGACCAGTGCCAATCTAATAAATGAATTCGCATTAGTTTATGTTGTATTTCATATGCATCATTAAAGGATAAGTATAGCTGTACCTTTCCCTTGTACAGTGAGCCCTATAAAAATTTTTGAAAAGCAGGACTAATGCTTTAGCCAAACATTGGGTATAAAAATGAGAACTCAGGTTGAATTGAGGATCACATGGCAAAATTAGTCAATTAGGAATGTGCATCTTGTGCTAGTGCATTATGAGGATACAAACAATTCTGGTTCTTGTAATCATTTACTTAATAAGTACAGTCACAGAGTTAACTGCTGGTCTTAGAAATTATTTCTTCAGCAGCTGAATAAAAAGTATTTAATTTCCAAAAGGTGATCATTTCAGAAGTTTCATAACTCCCACTTATGTCCCACTCTTTACCATCAGCCAGGAATATTAAGTGGATCCTAGCAGAGACCTTTTGACTTCTAGTGGAATCAGAAATACCTTGTGGTTCATGTTCTGTTGCTGAAAATCTCAGATGTGTGTTTCTGAAAAATTACTAACTAGAGAGAAATCTTTAAAATAAAAGCAATAATGCCCCCAAATTAGCTCCCCTGAAATCTAAATAGTCTGTAAACTGTATTCAGAGACACAGATTGGGCTTTGAAATTGAAAAAGAAAAATAGATCTTTGCCAAAATTTCAATTTCCTTACATCACCAAACACCATGATGACTCCTATCAGGATCACAGTCTTACATGTAATGTGTGTGCTGAAGCTGGTGGGTCATCTTAAGAAGTTAGGTAAATGCCATGGTTTAACCCCAGTGGCATATAAATACTGTGCAGCAACTTGCACGCTCTCCCCTCTCCACTTGCGGGGAGAAGAATTGAAGGGAAAAAAAAATGTAATAGGGTGAGATAAAAACAGCATAATAACTGGAATAAAGTAAAATATAAAACTAACACTAATTATACTAATAGTAATAATAATAATAATAATAGTAATAAGAATAATAACATAACTGAGAAAGAAAAACAGTGCACCAGAGAAACAATTCCTCATCACCCACTGACGGATGAGCAACCTGTTCCCAAGCAGCAATTGGCAGTTTCCATGGGCCAGCTCTCCCCAGTTTGTATACTGGGCATGATGTCCTATGTTATGGAATATCCCTCTGGCCAGCTTAGACCATGGTCTCTCTTGGCTTCTTGCCAACTTTCTCCCTGTCAGGGAATGAGACACTGAAAATTCCTTTATTTGAGTGAATACTACTTAGAAATAACTCAAGCATCAACGTGCTATGAACTTTATTCTCATACTTAATCCAAAATATAGCACTGTACCAGATACTAGGAAGAGACCTCCCAATCAGAAGCAGGACAGTAAAGTACTAAGACTTTGTGGCATTAAAAAATACAGTATTTTAAAGATGGGAAGACTTATTAAAGGTGTATCCATAGTTTGTATGCTTCCTGTCAATATTCCTTCCATACCCTGACATGGCACCCTGACAATGTCCATCCTACCATCATTCCTGTTCGGAGGGGCAGATGCATCACTGTTGACTTGTACTTTCACACAGCTCACCTGCCCTCTGTTGCTTTCTGCAGCTCAGTCAGGGTCCACCAGCTGAACTCCTAACACTGACAGCTCAAGTCAATGCTTGCAGTTAGGTTGGGTGGATGGAAACTTCTCTGCACTCAGACAGGAAGGGACTTTGCAATAAGTTTATAGAGAAACATGATCAGATCAGCAGGGAAAAAGAACTGCTGCTGAGGGCACCAGTTTCCTACCACGTAAATTGTGAAGACTTATACTTTAAAGTGGTTGTGGTTTGGTCCTCCCTACTGAATGTCCATTAGTTGCTGCAGCTCAGTATGTTCATTTCTGGAGCACTTCTCTGAGGTTATTTTCATTCTTCATTAGGCTGCCAGAGCACAGTGGACACGGGCAGAGATGGTTCACCTCAAAAACACATTTCAAATTTGAAGAAAAACACTGACACAGATGCACCCATATGACTTCCAATTCTCCTTCCCTAATATACAACCAGATTTGTTCAAAAAGTGAAAATCTATCCCTCCCAATGCCTGTTTAATTTTATTCCCTCATTGTCTTCATCTCCTGTTTTTTTCAGAGCTGTTTGACTATATGAGCATTAAGGCCTTTTATATACAACTTTCCTCTGTATATTATGTAAGTTTTGTATCCCCTTTCTTTTGTCTGCACAGGTATCATCCAATTGCATAATGCAGAACAAAATTGGCAGAACAACTGCTGTGTCCAATCTTCCTATATTAAATCAGCATTTCTGAGGGTAGAGGCTAGAAGCTGAAAAAAAGGAGGTGGTGTTTAACAGAGGGTGACACCTATCTAAAATATATTTTGGGTTTTTTTTACTAAGGAGACACAAAAAGAATTAAACTTGTTTTTGTTAAGTCTGAGAACAGAGAATGAAAAAAAAAATTCATAAATACTTGAGCAATAATTTATTTCATTTTACTTTAATTGCTATACAGTCAATGCTTTACAATCCTTAGTCACAAAGGACTTTAAGGTCATGCTGCAGGCAAGACTCGTTCCAAAACAAAAGTGGCAAAATACATACAGCATTTTCTACTCATACCCTATGCATTATTTGAATTTCTTCCTGGAAACCTTGGTCAAGTCTCAGTCATTCCATCCCTGGACATTTGCACTGGCTGGTAAAGTGAGCCAGGTGCTGTGTTAGCAGCATCCCACTCCTGCATGTTCGTACTGCTGAACACCCAAACCCGTAGGCTACAGCAGCTGATATTCCCTACTCATCTCCAAAAACCTTGAACTAGTTTTTGCAATGTTTTTAGTTCTATTTTGGAGATAGAGCTTTTACCTTCATGGGGTTCTGTTCATAAGAACTACAGGTCGGTCCTGATAATGATATCACTCAGGACTTTTCTCAGTAATCTGTACAGTTCTGGTGGGCCACACTCACTGACATAGCTCTAATTACAGAAGATTTTTAAAGGAAAATAGATTTATTTGTAGGGTTTTTTTAATTATTTTGTATTTTCTAGATTTTCTCCAAAGCTTATTTTGTTAAAATAACTGTCCTGCCACTATTGGCCTGAGTGTTTCTGCTTGTTTACATTTCTGGTCCTTGACTGAATGTTTATAAATTTTTTAACAGAAAAACAGTCATTTCGAAAATTCCTAAATAAGCTTTCAGATGATGTACTTTCCCTATTATTTTAATTGAAAATATATTTGAGTACTTTCAGTGTCTCTGTTTATAAAAAGTCTGAAGAACCTGTCATTAGCATAGCACTTAAACTACATGCTCTATCAAGAAGGTTTTGGTTTTTATTTCCATGAAATTCATCATACTTAGGGCTGTAGAGATGAAAGGCTGGGTTTGTGTGGGTGTCTGGCTATACAGTAACATTGTAGATTGAAAATATGTATTTTTTTTTTCTTATATGACAAAACTTCAAAATTCACTGTATGCTTTAATATATTGCCCAGTTGGATTAATCAGAATAATGTTCTTCCTGGAACTGAAAAAACAGAAAAGTCCTTCCTCACTGGGTAGCTGAGAATATTCAAGGTGTGTGGAAACACTTGATGGAAGATGAGATCCTTTGGGATGGAAAATATTTATTCTTCATTGTATGGCCAGCACTTTTATTTTTTACTCCATATTGGTCTTACACTGTCATCACATGCACTTTTAAGCCTTCCCTCATCAGGAACATGGGAGGGAAATTGCAACGCATTCAGACTATTGCAGTATTTGCCTCAAAAATCACTTTGCCTCTAGCAGAGACCAAATTACAAGACACCATTAAGTATTAAAAGCCTTAGGCTCATCCAGTGTCTAGCTTTTCTGAGTATGCACCTTCATGGCAGCAAGATTAAGTCTGTCAGGATGCTCACCAAAGGTTTTCTGCAACAGCCTCTTCATAACAACACATTACCAGCAAGGATACTGTGAGCTGGATAAAGATATGTCCATTTCAGTCTCCAAAACTTGGTTTAATTACTCCCCATGAACCTGCAAGGATATAACAGGAGTGTTTAAAGAGACACACTGATTTGACTGAGTCTCCTTTGACCATGTCAATTCATACCACTGTCACAGACATCAGCTGTGTTTTCAGAATCCTTATCTTGCTGTTTTCTCCCAGTGATAGATGTTTATAGGGCATGACTAGCAAAGAAAAAAAAAAAAAAGAAAAGGAACTGGAGAGCTCTGGACTGGAGTTTGGAACTCGATGTCCTGCTCCAGACATCCTCCTGGCAAGTTCCACACCTGATGCACCACAATGTTGTAAGGGTTTGTTCAAGTTCCCACAGAGACAAAGAGATATATGGGAAAGGTAATTTTTGTGGGAAGGGAAAAGAGTCTTAAAGGAGACAGAGAACCTTTCCACCTGTAGCTTGATGGCAGATAATAACACTTTTTGACAAGAAAACCAAGAAGTGGTATATACAATTATTTAGATGTGTTTAATAGGAGCCGTAATGGGGAAGGTTACAACTGCCTATTAGTACAGCTTAGAAATTAGTCCTGTTTTGCACTTCTCAGACAAGCACTGTGTAGCTGTGTGCCCTTCATTATTAAAGAGCAGTTTTCTATCTTATCAGATTGGGGTTCCAAGTGTCAAAGACTATACCCAAAATTCTCAGTCCTTCATGGTTTTATTGCTAATTTGTCTACATATAGGAAGTTTTTTGGAAAAAATTAAGACATCAGCTTCAGTAAGGCTTGGCTTTTCACAGGAGAAAAATCATTAACAAGACAGTAAATGGTGAATAACCCAATGACTGATTTCAATGTAGCCCATGGACATATGAAATTAGTAAAGATTATAATCTTTAAAAGAATGGCCTGTTTTAGTATCTAATCTGGTAAGAGCATCTGCCCACACTGAGTTCATAGCAAGAATATGGCTATAGAGAAGAGTGAGTCAGTTTGCATTCAATAGGAAAGGACCCCATCAGCACAAGATAAAAGAAAGTTGTGTGCCTCACCCTCCTAAGCCCCTTTGAATAGCCCAGCCACTGTTTTATTCTGCCAGATGGGTTGATGACAAGTAGCAATCAGAAACTCCCTGGTTTAGTGCTATTAAAATCATTACTGGAGGAATTTGGAAAAAAGTCATCAGCATTCTTTCAATGCATTAAAATATTCTGGTTTTTATGAGCTGAGTCATAACAAGCTGAGACATATTTACTACTTAGACAATTTTTAAACATTATAGAGTACTTACTCCAAATATTACTACCATGAGCAAGACAATTGACATTTTCAACTTTAATATGAATAAACTCCAGCATTAGTACTGCAACAATGCAAATGACTACAGTACCTCTTCAATTAATACTGCTCAACCAGGAAATTACTTTAAATTATGGTAGCTGGCAAGTATGTATATTGTATTTATGACTTCCCAGCAAATGCAGCTCAGAGTGGAAAGGCACATTTCAGTACTATAAGAGTGAAACTTCCTTAGTCTTAGGGTTTATTTGTTTGTTTAAAATTGATGAGACAATCAATTACATCCCTCCTACTGAATTTTACTGCAAGACCTGTCAGTAGACCATCTGAATTCTGTTTTCCCATCCTATATCAGGATCCTTCTGGATTAGATTTATTGTTGCCTTCCCTCAATTGCTCCAGCCCACAGCAGTCTCCTCTCTGATGATGAGGGCTACAAAGAGTTCCCTCCCTTGCCCAGATCAGTAACTGTAATATCCAAGCACACAGAGAAGGCAGATGTGCTAGTTGGTAGCTGGATGTTCTCCTTCACCACTTCCAGCAAGAAATAAGGCCTCAGTGCTGGGCTCAGAATAAGAACTTAAATCTAAATTCTGGTGCTCGATGTGCATGGTAAGCTGCTTTTGAGCAGTGGGAACAAAGTCTACTACGAACAAGTAGACAACTCAGCACAAGCAATTCACTTTGGTGCAGGGACAAGTGAACCCTTCAAAATAAATAGATTAAAGGATATGACAGCTCATTGAATAATCAGTCAAAGTAACAATATTAGCAATACAGAGTTATTTAAAATCTGCAGGCATCTTTTCTATATTTGAAATGTATAATCTGAAATAATTTCCAAAATATATTGCAATAGGATCTGTGAGCGATCCTGTTGCAAACTGGAACAAGGTTACCAGGTAAAGAGGGTTGCAAGATCTATGTGGAGCCAACTGTATAGTGTTTCCTTCCCTCTATTTCTTCTTCTAATCAATAAAAGCTCTTTAAAGTGAAAAAGTTCTTCCCAATAATGCAAAGTAAAATATAATATGTCTATGTTTTACAAGTACTGCAAATGTTTTGCAGTTAAGCTTTGTGCCAGGATTCTACTTCAGTGGATCATTATTTGTACAACACAACTAGATTTGGACACCCCAAATGAAAGCAAAGTCAAGCATCCTCCCACACCCAGACATGCTAGAGTTCTTTGGACAAGATATACAGAGGTTAATGCAACTCCAATGACTCTACTTTGGACATCTTATTCATATTTTGCTCTCATCAATGTTTTTTTTTGCCAAATACCCAACTTTAGCATCCAGCAAATCCAAACATCAACAGTGCATTTGTGTTTGGTGATACTTGAAACCATGTGTATGTAAATGGCATTTATGTCATTTTCATGACATCTACTATCATTCAAAATGGTCCTGTGCAGAAGGAAGGGACACTCTGTCCAACAGATCCAACATGCAGAATGGCTACACTTGGCAATATGAAGAATACCTCAATTTAATTCAAATCATTATTTTAGAAATCCTTTAGTATGGACAGCAAAGGAAGGCAGACTACACAGAATCAAAGCTCTACATGGAGGTTCAGAAGAGACAAGGAGAAGACTGAACTCCCTAAATGTCATGTGAATAGATTAAATGTTGATTGTGATTTTGATCTTCTGTGGTACTAAATTGTTAAAATATTCCCTAGCAGAGATTTGGCACATTCCAGCTACTATAACTCCCTCGTATTCTCTGATTTTATTTAGCTGCTGCAACTAGCCAGCGACAATTGCTAATAAACCATTTGTCTGCCTTCTTGAAGGGAAGTATGTTTACTAGCACTTTGCCCTGGTACCTAGAACATTCCCAGACATGTTTAATTTACTTCCATAGCCACAGAGTTTGTAATCATTACTTCATTTTACGTGAATCTTTTCTATATCTTGAATTAGGATACAAAGATAGTTGAGAGTACAATCGAATTCAGGATTCTGGAGTAGTTTGCTGCCTCAAAAAGAGCAGATGTCTCTGAGGCTGATAAAGCTGTTGTGGGAGAGAATAAGAATAGGTTATAAGGTGGGAGAGAATAAGAATAGGTTATAAGGTGGGAGAGAAAGTTAAGAATAGGTTGCTTGGTAGCAAAGGGCTGGTGGTACAAGAACAGGTTTTGAATCCATATCCCCAAGATAAATTTCATCATCACACCTCAGGCAAAGAAACTTTCTTCCAGGGCTGCTTGCTGTTTGCCTTTTGGCTGTCTTTTCTCCTAGTTTTCTCTTTCCCTGGGAACATATCCAGGGTCTGGTCACGCTCCTAAAAAGATAGGCTAGCCCTGCTAGCCCTGGTCCAGACCTGACAACCTTTTTTCTCTTCTCTGCTCCAGTGGTTTTGCTTAGGTTTTGCTACAAACTATGCCTTGTACTCTTAGCAACCCAAAGATCTGTGCCATCCCTTTCATCTCACCTCACTTCATCCCCCCACATTACCATTATCGTTACAGAAATGCATATACACACAGAAGAAAAAAAAAATCGCTTCTTCCTAATTAGAATTGCTTGAATAAAAATTGAGAAAAAAGTCAGTAAAATGAAGTGAGTTGTAGCAGTTTGCAGCTAACATGTCTGTTTGATAATTAATCAAATTGTCACTGATTGTGTGTAGGATTTCTCCTAATACTTCAAAAGCTGGAAAACTGGGACTGATCTTTAACCTGAAGTGGTACAGAAACATCCTTCAGATGCTTGTTCTTAAGATGGAAGGATTATCTTTTGGCCCTTCATAGTTAGCTACTTTTACACTCAAGGAGGGAGAGAGAATTCAAAAAGTCAAACATTGCTGTAATTATCGTAGAAGGAAATTGCATCCCTGGAGTATTGTCAAAGGAGGGCAGACAACAGGATCTCCAGAAGGACACTGATAACAGTGTCACAACTTACACAAAGGATGACCTCCTAAGGATGAAAGCAATTATCACATGCAGATTCAGCAGTGCCCACTGAAATATGGTTATGCAACTTGGCATTGAGTAGCTCAAATCTAAACAGCCAGGTGATCCAGGAATGGTTGGACACGGTGTTAATAAGCACAGAGCCATGAGCCAAGGACTCTGGTTGTGGACAGCCACTCTGTCCTGTGCCACTGGAGATCTGCTCCCACCTGCTCTTCCTCACTCTGACCATAAACTCATCTGTTCTGACAAGGCTGTGCCTGTGGGTGTTGCCTATTCTGTTTCAGTCAAAATGAGACAATGAGGCAGTTTATCTTACACCATATAAACACTACTGCTTAATCTTGTTTTAACCCAGCTCATTTTAAGTGCGACAAGTCACAGTATTTATTTTTAAATAGGTTTCTTTTGAAATGTCTGATAGAAAACTGAGCCGACTGACAGACCTGCACACCATCCTGCTCCCCTGTTACTCCCCTGGTGGCCCTTGCCAGGGAGACAGAAAAAGCTTGCCAGATGCTGTAACACCAGCAGTCTCTCCAAGGAGAAACATCAGATGTGTGTGTGCCCACAGCCCTCAGGATACATATTGGTAAAATTTCTTCCAAGGGTGACACTAACCTTTAGACCAGACTAAGCTGACTGCGTTAGTAAGGAAAAAGAAAAGAACAACACAAAATTCTCAGAAATTCCAGTCTCTACTCTCATTCTTCTTTGGAAAAAAATCTTTCTAGTGACATTACTGCTCAAAATACTGCTACTCTAAAACACCCTCATCTGTTTCTGAGAAAATGTCAATTTCCTCTACATCTATTAATTCTAATATACAGACAATAAGGATATTTTGTATCACAGTAGGTTTATCTGAGCTGTCTGGAACACAGAAAAAATGCAAATAAGTTTCTAATATTGTTGTTCTGTGAAGTTATTTGGAGAATAGGGGAAAAAAACCCAAAATTGCCTAGCAGATAAAGACAGGTTGGGAAGCAATTTATCCTCCTGCTTCCCTATTATGTAAGCAGTTCCTATTCTTAAGTGCACAAATAAAATAAGAGTAAATTGAAATAAATCAAATAAATTACATTTCACAGTTTCAAGCTCTACATTATGTTTTGGCTGTAATAATATACATTATTATTAATGGCTTTCACTTTACAGTGCTGGAAGTCAGATTTGTTATTGTCATCTTCAATCCTTGACCTTTACTATCGGCATTGCTCACATGAAAGTATTAGTCTGCTGTCACACTTCAAGAAACCATGTAATAAGGTCAACTATGCATCACTCTAAGTCACCTAAGACAATTTTACCATATTTGCTTTGTGACAAATGTGTAAGATCACTGCAATTATCTACAATGATAGTTAGACTTCACGCCATATACACTTCAGATTTCAATTATATTAGAAAATACTAGTGACAGAAGACTAGTGTAACATTTTATCACCATGAATCCAATATCTGTTTAACTGAGAGGCAAAAATGGACAACTTCAGTTTCTGAACTGAATGTTTATATTCTGGAGAAATCTACAACTGAAAAAATATTATTATTATCTATCCTCCAAATAAAAGTGCTTATATGCTTTTTGGTTTTAATATCCATTAGGATTTGCAGGGTTTGGGGGAGTAATGAAGGTTAGGTTTCGTATGAGTCCTGAATTGAGAAAATAGCTTTATTGCTGAGCATTTAAATCCCTACAGAGATTTGCAGTATACTGCAGTATATCAAAGAAATCTGCATTGAGAGTATGCTTTTCCTTGTATTAAGGAAGATGGCAGGAGAAAAATTCTCTGTTCAGCAGCCACTGCCATAAAATTATATAAATGCAATTACATTACCAAGGGACTTCATTTTGACAGCCCAAGAGGACAACTACATTTTCTGCTTATAATATATAAAAGATCCCAAGCACTTGAGTCTCCTCAGCTTTTTGAGTTCTGATTGTTATTTCTTATACTGAGGATGGAGGATGTTTTTATTCTGTGGCTGAAAAGGAAAAAGGAAGACACATTTGCAATAGCAGTGGATGGGTAAAAAGGCCTTCCTAGGGACAATTGCACAACTGGATGGACATTTACATAACCAGAAGAGGTCTAATACCATGTAAATAGTTGATATCTCTGCTCTGCAAATCAGAATGTGCAGTGGCTTCAGCTCTTGCTACTAGTCCTAAATAAAATGGCCAGGCCATTGGATCACTAATTATCATCAACAACACAGGCAAAGGTCAAAAACCACTTGGCTGAAAGAACAGCTTATGGGAAAAGGGATCTGAAACATATTGCATAGGTTTGGTTTTTTTACCTTTTCTGATCTTGAAGTTCTGAGAAGGTGAAATGTTGATTCACTGGTCAATTGCCTAGTCAAGGATTGCTTAGTTATTTATGTCTCTTAGCAGCTGAAGCTATAAGCTACTAGAAATGGTGTTCTGAGATTACCTATGCATGTACACATCACAGAGTCAGAAAAAACACAAAATTCCTTTCTTGTTCAGCTATAATAAAAAGAGAAATTCAAGCAGCTTATGTGGTTCTTACATGCACATAAACAGAAAAAAATTTCAAAGGAGAAAATTTGCAGGAAAGAGCAATAAAGCTAGGTGCTAATTTACTAAGGAAGATTTTAAAACTTTAGTCTTGCCGAGACACAGTGTAATAGAGACTTAGTGGCAGACTGAATATACTGGGTGTAACATATATTATTTAGGGCATATAGGATAAAATTAGCAGCAGTTAATATAATTAATATCAGGAAAGGAAACATGAAGATCAACCCATGCTGTGTGAGCATTTTAGGAATGGAATCACTGGCACTTTTACACCACTCTCAGTAACAGATCAGTGTATTGAGCCTTTCGGAGCATTCTCAGAAAGCATATGTTCTGCCATGGAGAGCAGTCAGCTCAATGGCAGGGAAAAGCAATTGCTTTTCTACCTCTGATTTTTATGCCTGTTAACTTTCTTTCCAGTCCTGCTGTGGAAAGAACTCTTGGTAATAAAAGGCATTCAATATAAAACATAAATTCCTATAAAATTACTTATAGGCTTTGTAGAAGAGAAAAGGCAATTCTTTTCCTCCCTGGAAATAATTAATTAAGCTTTCTATAGTGAAAAGTTTTGAAAGCACATAAAGCACACATTTTTACAGAAAATGTTAAGTTTTCTCTGAAGAAATGGGAACTATTACACATTTCTTAATGTTTATAGTGCTTTCATTATTTATTTTTGCTTTCATAATGACGCCTTATTTTAGGATAGGAAACTACCTCTGTTTCTGTTTCTTATATTACTTGTGCACAGCAGCTGTTCTGCAAAATGAGCAAAAAGTGTTTTTACAAGTGCACTAACACTTCTTTCTCCTTCCCATTGGCCTAGTGCTTTCATTTTTTAACCCAGTTCACTGAAGGTTTGTTGTATGTTGTGTCACCCTGAGAATCAGACCTTTCAATATTGTTTTCATAATTTCTAGCCACTTTCCCAGGAAAGTAGCTATAAACATAGGTGTTTATACATTCCATTAAAGATATGTCTTTTGATGGATGTCTCTCATGGCCAGTGTGGTTGGGAAGGTGGTAGCCTGACTGTCCAATCCCTGGTCGTTGTCAAAAACCTATAAATACTGAAAGAACAAATAAACTTCCTTCTTCTTTCATCTCACTTCAAGCTGCATCTGTGTGAATCATTTCATATCCGACAGTGACAATGGTGCTTACAAACTTTGATTTTTCCAACAAGCATCTCTGTCTCACCCTTGTGTATAGTGCCTACTACCTAGTGAATTAAGAAACCAGCAGGTAATAGGACACATCCTTCATGAGCAATTCTTGTGCACCTCCCATTCCTAAGTCACATAGAATGACACACATATGACACGGGGCTGGTATGGGTTTGCTGCAGACACCTGTGCTAGGTCTCTTACTTGCATGCCCAGTCTGTACCAAGAAAGCTGTGGGACACCTGATGAGCTGTTATCCTTCAACCCATGAAAAACAATGTACTCAGGCAACTGCATATTATTAACATTATTTATTCATGTTTAGATTTCCCAGCTAAAAGCCAGGTTCCAATCTGCCAATTGTTATGTACACACAATTAACATCTGTACTGAGGAGTCTAGAAACAAGGCATGCCAAAAATAGCAAGAAAAGAGGAGACACATGCAGGAGTAACTTGCTTTTGTCTAAAGTGCAAAGTCAAGAAGACTGAAGTAGGTCAGCACTATGGTACTGACTGTGATAGTGACTAATAGGTAGTCATCTAACTCACTGTCATTAAAACTTATTTTCTGTTTTTTATATATGCCATAATTCATTTAATAAAAATGCTTAGAAATGAGACTTATTTGCAATTACTGTTTAGTCACGACATTATACTTATCAAAAAGACCATGATTACATAAGGCCCACATGTCAAAATTTATATTATTTAGTTCTAAACATAAACATACATCTTCACATATTTGAACTCTTGATTACTCTTAGAGTAAGTTTTTATCAGAGGGCATACGATTCTGTCTACATAATCTGCTGCCAAATAATCTGAATAGGTATTTTGCATAGTTAATACTATTTGAATTTGATGTGCATAGCTTAATCCAACTTCATATTACTTTACACTAAGACATTAAACCTAACTCATTCTTTATTTCTCTGAGGAATACAATCAAATTCTGCACATGGCAGCCCAGTTCATGTCTATTGGACATACTGATTCAGTATACAAGGGATAGTATTTCATGTGTTTCAGCTAGTACAACTCAACTGGACTAAATGCAATATGCAGCTTTGAGCTGACAACACTGGTCTCAGTCCAGCAGAAGATATGTGCAGTCTTCCAGATCATTTAAATACCAAAAGGCTGGATTTTCTCATCCCACAGCATGTCTATGTCCTGAGGGAAATTTCTCTCACAGTCCAGTTTCATGATCTGTTTAAGACAGCAAGATACAGTGCCGTGACTGAAAAGGGCCATCCCACCCTTTTCTTCCCACCAGCCTGCTCAGTTTCATGACACCATGGATCCCCTTGGGCTGCAGGAAGCATTTGTGCAAATGCACTCAAAACTAGTCAGGAACTGGTGTCAGTTCAAAAAAACCCCAGCACAATGAAAATTAGTCGGATTCCACAGACCGAAACAAGAAATTGCAAGATAACTTTTCTTGGTCTTAAAAAATTAAGAACCAGACACAGTTAAGGGATAAGGGTTTTTACATTGGTATTTTGATAAGGAGCCTTATTGGTGCACCACTTTACCAAGGTAGAATGCACCACAATGCACACACACAGTAGATTGCCTATACTATTTTTAGGCCTTACTAATTAGCATTTCTAACAAGGATGCCACAATGGGAGGCCCAGATGAATGGCATGATATTCCCCCATCTGAGGAATTCCCCCTTGGATGGGCCAAATCTCTAGTTTACAGGATATGTTCTAGAGAGGGCCTTGGTTTCTCAGGATAGTGTGGGGTTTTCTGGCCTCCTACTAGGAGGCCTTTAGGATGTTTGGTCTCATGCTCTAACAAAATACTAGGACTATGCTTAATTATCAGACTTAAGGAATTACAAGTATGGATGCTAAGAATACTGAGGATACATAAAAGTTATGTAAAAAGTATATAAAAGAAAAGGCAAAAAATTATCTTGGAATCAAGATGAGGAATGGGTGGAACTGTCCCTTTTGTTGGATGATCATCCATAGTTTAAACGTATTTATAGTTTTGGCTTATTTAGAATTTTGCCTCAAAATGTGTTTACTTTTATAAGATTTTTTTTATTTTGCCTGCAGATCTAGTATCTCAGGTTATTTATTATCTGTTCCTCAAAGTACTCTTCCTATCCCATCTCATAAATACATTCATAAGTCTGTTCACAAATTATTGGCCAAAATAAATCTATGGCACGTGCCTTATCATAAGGTGCTTGTCTACCACATGGGAAGCCTGACCATAGGGCATCTCGACTTCATGACTGAATTTTTTCAGAATGTCTTATATCAAAAGCCTCAATGGTGGTCAAAAGAGCCTTCTCTTTCTGTACAGCCAAGATTTTGTATTCATTCTGTGTCCCCAATCTGCAGTTGATCTACACATCCTACACAAGGGATATTCCACTTTTTCTCAGCTCATCAAGAGAGAATGTAGAACTTACTAGCACTACAGCCACCAAGCTGATTAGTGCTAAAAATGCTTTCTCTGTGTAATAAAAGTTCCTGCAGAGTACCTCAGAAGTAACTCTACCCTGCAACACTACAGTGTGTCCTGCCCTGACTCTGCCATTTCTCCTGCCTGCCTGCTATGAGCTCTTCATCCCTTCAGAGCTCCTGGCTCTGACTGTCAGGCTGCCCAATCTTCTTTGTAGCCTCTCCTGTCTCCTGGCTAGGAGGCTCCTCCTATCATCAGCTATGATTCTTCATAAACTTGAATTGACTTTACTTCTCTCCAAGTTATGCACTCCAGAGCATTTTTTTATTTTTAACAGGAGACTCCAGAGGAAGTCATATCTCTTTAAGAATTTAAGAGGATGAAGTCCCATGCTTTTTATGATGACTGAACTAAAGCTTAGAATAGGAATTTATGGTTCATTGTTAAAATGTGTTGCTGTCTCATGGTGAGCTGATGTTGGCTGTGAGCCAGGTGCCACCAAGCCGCTCTCTCAGTCCCCCTTCTCAGCAGGACAGGGAGAGAAAATAAGATGGAAAACTCAAGGGCTGAGATAGAGATAGTTTAATATAGAAAAGCAAAGACCATACAGAAGAGAAAAGCAAAGAAGTTTATTCTCTAGTTCCCATCAACAAGTGATGTCCAGTCCCTTCCTGGGTAGTAGTGCCTCAGTACATACAGCAGTGGCTTCAGATGACAAACATCTGAATAAAAGACACACCTCCCTCTACTCCTCCTCCTTTCTTTTGGATTTTATTGTTGAGTATGATGCCATATGGGACGGAATATCCCTTGTATTAGTTTGGGTCAGCTGGCTCTGTCCCTGTGTCCCCTCCCAAACTCTTGCCCATCCCCAGCCTACTGGCCCTTGGAGCAAGGCTGCATAGCAGTAGCCAAAACACTGGAGTATTATCAACAGTGTTCCAGCTACAGCCACAGAGCACAGCACTGTGGGGGCTGCTATGGAAAGAGATAAATAGCTCTGTCACAGCACATCTTTGTAGGTGTGCACATTTGAAAGCAAATTCTGATTTTGTCAAATGTGAGGTAGATCAATTTGGTGAAATTGCTTAATTCTACAGGCAGATTGCAAATATATATTTTAACTATGGAAAAGGAAAGTTTCTGGGCTTTGATAGGTAATTGTTCTCCAACTGGTTTGTCATGCCAATACTTCTAAAACCTTCACATAAAGTCTCCATAAATAGTGAGGCAACTCAGTATTCTACTTTCCACTAACTTCCACCACTTTCACAATCAAAAGATTATTTGAAGGGATCTCAAAAACTGAGTGGGAACAAATTCAGCCAAAACATTAACTCAGAAGTTTGAATGCTTATGTGGAAACTTTTTTTCTATTCTTTTTTTCTTATTTCTAATGGTCAGTATCACAAGAAGTGTTGATATAATTATTGAGCAGACATGTCTTTGTAAAGGACCACAAGCTAAGAACTGCTTCAGTAGTAAGACTTCAAGATCAAAGTTAAAAATACTTCATTTAGTTGTGATGACAATTCTGTTAATTGAGCAATTTCAAAGGTATGTAACTTTTGCTATTGCAATTGCTTCTTTGTAATTAGGGACTTTTCAAAGATCTTGGTCTCTCTCTGCAGATCCTTTCAACTGACCACTGTGTCAGCACCATAAGAAGAGGAGTGGGAAGCTGGTCTCCTGAGAGAAAAGTCATGCCATATTGGTTAATCCAGTCTTCTGCTACTATAAACCAGTCCGTTTCTGCACAACAGAAAGCCCTGAATTTTCTCAGCTGCTGTCTTTTACAGTAAATCAGCTGCAAGCAGATAATCTTTTTGAGAAAAAGATGTATTTATGTATTTTCTGATAATTATGATACATATAAATTATGAACACCCTGGAAATACATTGGTTTTGTAACAGATTTCCAGTATCAAAGCATTGATAGCTTTTAAATGGTCTTCCAGGTTGCAACTACAATAAACAGCACTATATTGTCACTTCCATTATAGATACTAAAAAAATTATTAAATTTTAAAAAGAACAGCAAGAGTGCCTTTGTATTAAACTAATTATCTATGTAGCTTGAACTTCTGATTACCTTTGTTACAAAAATCCTGTCATATTCCTATATTCCTCTACTGGGACAAAATTACTATTATCTTTGATAAAGAATTTAAGATTGGGGTGCTAAAAGGAGACAATGGATGACCAGTGCCTTCAACATGTCATCTGAATGTCTTGTATTTATTTGAGTCTCCAATGACTTATTATCATTTACAATATCAATTTTTTTTTCAGAATTTTACTGCATTTTCAGGGAAGAAAATAAACTTTGGAGGGGAAACATACAATAATTCTTCTCATTTTAGAAAGAAAAAAAAAAGTTAGTAAAGAAATAGGCTGAATTATGCAACACCATCTAGAAAGAAGTTGTTTTATCACTGCTTGAAATAAATGGCCACTCAAAAGGGCATAGTCTGGAACGTTTTCTTGCAATTCTCATTTGAACTAGTAGGATGATGTTTGGCAGAGCTCAGCTGGCTTCATAACAAAATGCCTCTGCACAAATATTGCTCATTAAAATTAAAAACAGTAGAGCAAAATGCTACAAATATAAAGAAGGAAGACAAAGAAAAATCTATTTTTGAACAAAGCTGACAGAACAAAGACTATTTTTGAAGTTTTTATAAAATTTAATTTTAAATGGGTGTTTTTACTTATCATAAATTAATATGCGAAAAATAAATTTATATGAGTTAATCTAGTAGAAGAAAATGCATCACAGTTATAGACAAGAAAATAAAAACAAATGCTATACTGAAATCTCAAAAAAAATAAAAATGTTTATTATATTATGATGTTACATAAGAAAAAAAAGGTATGAAAAACAGTTTTCTGTGGAAATATACTTCTAGTTGGTTTCCAAAATAATTGCTAAATCCATCTTTACTAAGTATTTTCTTTAATTAAAAAAAAAAATCACAGGACAAACCATTCAGTGTTTCATTGCTTGTTTGTATGTTTATATGGTTCATAAAAATGTATACTTGAGGTTCCTGTGGTGTTTTTCTTGCTGAAGACAAGATCTTTTTCAAAACATATTGCTACTTAGAGTTTAAAAATTCCAAAAGATGCAGTTTTGATGTTTTATCTGATTTTGTGAAATTTGGCTCAGTATTTGTTGCTCATAAGAATTTGGAAAAATTATAGGGGTGAGAAATTTTCTTATAAGTGCATCCCATCTTAGCACAAATTATGAGTTATTTTAGTCATTTCCCCCTATCTTTTAATGTCTCCCTTTAAAAGCATACAATTATGAGTTAAGAAGAAAAGCAATAAAAATTTCTATTTTACCTCACATCTCTCATATGCCATTCTGAGACCAAAACTTCATTTCCTTCAGTGCTATCTGTGGGATCCAAACCAGAGTACACATTTCAGAGCTCTGCTGCAAACACGGAGAATTCCTACAGCAGTATCCATCGCCTTTCCCTGCTGCCTACAAGACCTCAGACAGAGCCCACTGAAGCCCATTGTAAGCTTCTGACTAATTTTGAAGGCCAGCAGACCAATATTTCAGTTTCCTTTCATCAATTCACTCCCAAGCTGTGCTCTTCCCATGCTGCTCTGGAAATGCCATCAATTCACTGACCACTGTCCATCTGAATCCTCTTTCCCCATCACTGCAACTTCCCAGCTGCTCTAAAGGATGCATCTACTTTCTTTGTGTTGCCCAAATTCACAAAGTTTCAGAGTGAGACCCTTGGTTTGTGCAAGTTTCTGCACTATGGATTCATTCTCCTGGTTTAAATCTGGCAGCACAGCCGGTGTCTCCAGCCCAGCTGCCACGTACTTAGAACACAAACCATTAATTTAATAACTGGAAATTTGCTGACAGCGCTCCACTTTGCCCAGCCTGACTTAGCATTGGCCTCACTCACACAAAAACCATAAAGAGGAGCAAAACCAAAGCAGGGAGATGGGAATCTGAGTTTCTACAGCCAACAAACCACCTTATCTCAGGAAGGTGTACTGCAAGGCCATAGGCAATTATCAGAAAAATGAGCAGTGCACCTGCTAACAAGGATTGCCTGGACATTTGATGTGAGGGAAAGCTTCCAACCCATTTTCCATCTCAGATATGATAAAAATCACTGAATGATGGGGAAGTTCAGTATCTTATGCAGGAGATGAAAGATTTGAACGGGAAATAACAGAGAAATTTATTTCTGTGACATATGCAGGCATCAGATGTAAGACTGAATATGACCAGAAAATATGCCTTACTTTCAGGAGTTTCTCCAGGTGTAACTTTTTTTCAAATTGTACATATTATCTTGTGAAAGTATTAACTTATTGATTAAATCAGTAATATGGTCTCTAAGCAGACTGGCCAGTCGCATCTCCTGTAGCATGCAGGAGCCATAATGAGTCTCTCAGGCACTGAAGAACACCCACTGCAGGAGCACGGTGACAAGGTTTCCACGTGGGTCTCCTTTTCCCTCTTGAGCTCTCTCACAAGGCAGAGAGGGACTCTGCTGGAGCTCCCCGCCTTCCCTGCTTCCAGCAGCACCACAGAACGCTCACACTGTGCGGACTCTTGTGTGAGTTTTGGCTCTGTAACACCTCAGATATTTCTCACCCCTAGCGATAGTTCAAACCTGGATGTAGCATAATGACACCTTTCCCCACACACGCATTCTGTGATATGCCTCTGACTTGTACTATATAACCCACAGCACTTGCACTAAGATATATAACCTACATCTGGGCTTTACTCTTATGCCTTCTCAGTGTTGTGTCTCTTCCAGTAAACCACTTGCTTATCTAAAAATTCTACTTTAGAAGCTCACAGTAAGGAAAGACACCGTGAGCTTAGCCCTGCCTTGTAAAGCAAGAATTAACCTCTCTTCAGAGGAAATTATTTTTAGAATTTATTCCAGACATGTTTGGTCTGCTTCAAATATGTTTGCACTCTCTCTGTCTTCAAAAAACACGATGTAAATATTTATTACATATTCCTGATTGTAGGACTTTTTTCTGATTGCAAGTGTGACATGTTAAATCATATCTTTACGTCTTCACACATTTAGGGAAGGGAATTAGTATAATTTCTTGACATATTTATCTCTTTCAGACGGAACTAGTTAGAAGTGCACTTATAAATCGTAGACATTTTCCATTAACTTAACTTATTACAATAATCATGTATGATATTACTCATATAAATCAGAAGAGAAACCAATGTTGACAGTTTCCATTTCTAAGAATATTATTTCTTTATTAATTAGTTTCATATAGTCATTGACTCTTTAATGAAGATCCATGCATATATTCAGAAAAATTTGTAATGTATAAATCATGTTAATAACAAATAATCAGCAAAAAAATTCTTCCTGGATTGGCCTACAGGTGTGGAGTAATATGGGGCCTGATCACACTCCAGCCATCTCACTCCTCAAGCCCCGTTGCTGCTAGAGAAGCTTTACATTGTTTTGCAAACATGATATATTGAAATAGTGTATATCTACCCTCTGCAATGTGTACACATGCATATGCAGAGATTGGTATTTAGGCATGCAGTGCTATAAAAAATGGAATCTATGCATTTTGCATTATTGTAGGGAATTATAACCAAATTGATCAGAAATTTTCCTATTCAATAATTTTCTCTCCCCAGGAGATGCCAGTTCAGTGACATCAAAAGATTTCACAGACTTCTTGCCCAATTTCTGCTCACCCACCTTCTTAACAAGTAGCTTGGAAGGTTCTCAGAAGGCAAAATTCAGCTGGCAAACCAAAGTAACTTGAAAAGCTGCAAGCCCTCAAAGAATCTGGGTTCTGATCCTCTTTTTTGTATGAGGTCCTCAGAAATTTACCTTTTATAAAGTAAGGAGGCCAGTCATCACAAGTTCCTTAGAATTCTTTAACTTTGGGAGATAGATGCTCTTCTGCCAAGGCAAGGATGTTGGGAACTTCACAGATGTTCCACAAAAAACTAACATTATTTTATTTTGAGGACTGATAAACTTTACTTATCGCTCTTGTTCTTATTGCTATTTTCTTTCATCTTTCAAATGGCATACAGAGTTACAGTGACTGCAATAAATATTCTGGGTGATCCTCAGCAGATCACTTCATTTTCTTGTGCCCTATCCACCCCCCACCCCCACACTCCCATCTTTTTTCTCTTTTGTATCAAGAGAAATACTGTCTCCTGCTCCATGTGCATACCATGACTGGCACAGGGGTTCCTGGGTTAATAAAACCTGTGAAATGGAACTTTCTTTGTTTCTTTTCAGAAATTTGCTGTAGTATTCACAAGTGAGAATACTTCAATACCACCCAGCTGACTGTGCAGTAGTTAAACCTTTGAATAAGAACACCACAGTAGCCTCTGGAATAGCACCAGCACTGTAATATCTGTAACCAATGCACAGCTGAAAAATAAATAGGTTACTTTACCTTTCATGAAAGGGGTCAGAAAGATAACTCTAGTGGTAGAAGTCTTCTGTATGAAATCTTTATGCCAGCTAAAGCCCGGTCAGCCCTAGCAGACGCTACCCCACAAACATTTCCCAGGCCCAACCTTGATGGAGCCAAGGTAATTATCTCCACATTGGCTCCCTTGGTGTGCTCTGCTGCACTGCCAACAAGGGGAGCAGTTACTGCAAGATGTTATGGTGGTTTCTGCAGCACAGACACTTGTCTGCTAGGAACAAGCAGTACACTATTGACACGGAGGGAAATGCCAAATTGCCCCAAATTGCCGTATACAGCCGCACCCTGGGTAAGCACGGGTTCGTATTCAGAGCCTCTTAGATACAGCAGTGCTTGCTGCATGAAATACCTTCTGTATCTAATTCCTCCATGCTCAATAATGGCTTATTATGGATCAAATATTTCTCTTGCTTCATGAGAATTAAACATCAAGAAATCATGGCTTCTGCTACTGCTCCAAAAAAAGAGGGATTTAATGTAACGTAAAAGTAGTATTTTTCACAAGCATGTGTAATTGCTGGTTAGAGGCAGCTTCTGATTAGTATTCCACTCCTGCTTTAGCTTTTCACCCAAGTTTTTTGGGAGTGTCATTAACCTACTATATAATTTGCTTCTTTGTTCATTCAGCTCAATCATTCAGTTTACTGTCTTGTGGAATTTAGTCATTTTAGTATAACATTTTCCTGAGAAATATAATTAAAAAAAAAGACAACTGACAAGGCATGTGAAAATTTAGAAATGCACCATGAGAAAATAAAAGCCTTATCCCTATTGTCAACTAATCAATTCTACAGAGTAATCCACTATTCTTACTATACTTCTAAATGGGGTAGGAAGAGATGAGATAAATGAAACAATGAAACAGTGAACAACGGCAAAAATAGACTCTTCCAAAGACATGAATATAGACTGAGAACAATGTAACTGAGTTGATTCATTTATAATGAGTTTAGCTCTGCCTTTCTGATTCCACTGGAAATTAATACTTAAATTCTGGAAGTACCATTAAATAATGCTTGCTTTTATTTTTGCACCTGTATGTAAAGGAGAAGGCTCTGGAGGAGAAGACTATGCACTCACACATCTCTGTTTCCACAGAGAATTTGTAATGCCAGTATGAGCATAATCAATCCCATGTATTCACAATCATGGAACCACAAAACAATTGAAGTTGGAAGAGTCCAGTGGAGGTCATGTTCAGTGCCCCTGTTCAAGCAGGGTCACCTAGATCCTAGACCTGCCCCAGGACCACATTCAGCTTTTTTATTTCTTCATGGACAGAGACTCCACAACCTCTCTGAGTAGCTTGTCTGAGTGCTCAGCCACTCAGAGTAAAAAAAGTATTTCCTGATGATGAGACACAACCTCTTGTGTTTCAGTTTGCCCCCATTATCTCTTGTTCTGTCAACAGATTCCACTGAAAGGAGCCTGGCTCCATCTTCTTTACCCTCAGCCTTTACATAGGAATGTCCCCTGAGCCTTCTCCAGGGTAAACAATTCCAGCCTTTCCTCAAAGAAGAGATGTTCCAACAACATCATCATATCCATGATCCTTTGCTGGACTATTTTTATTATGTCTCATATGTACTTAAAATTACTATTCATTAGCAAATGTGTGCCATTAATTGCAAACTTTGTATTTTTCAAAATCTGATTAATGATTCACAATTTGTCCAAGCACTGTTCTAAGCATTCTCCTCAGAGCTATGTACTGCTCAGATGAGGTACACCTAAGCCCGTGATTGCAGACTGGTGCAGTTGGGGAAACCCAGACCCTCAAGAGAGGGAAACAAAGCACTGATGATCTCCAGCTCTTTCATATAGATTCACTGTCCTGTTCATGAAGCCAGTAAGGGTGGGATGTGAGATAGGCTCAATTCACTACACCAGAAGCGTGTCCCAAACATAGCTCTGTGTTTTAATAACGGGTTTAAGACTGGACTTGATCATTCATCACATCTATCCTGTTTGTATCAGGAGTATTCTCTGGACTGCATTTGGAGCAAGTGGGACATTAAAGGGGAAATTTCTTTCCTGCAGTTGTATGTGGCACATCTCCCATCCATATATTGTCGGACCAATCAATGCCATGCCATCAAGCTGAGCAGACAAGACAGTCAATGTCCATACAGACAGATCTTGAGACCATATCACGCTTTAGGAAACTTGTGGGACTACTCATCCCATGAGTAGTTGTAGAATTGACTAGTTCTAGTAAAGTACAAACTTAGCCTTTGAGCCCAAGCTACAATCAAAGTACAATCAATTATGTCCATCCAGCCCATTAGTCCTGCGAGCCCTGACCCTTCATCCTCCTCATTAAGCTTATTTAAAGTTGATGTTTCTCATTTAATATATATTCACTAAGGGACATGGAAATTCTTTGGCCATCATCGCCCACAGCAACATCTGATATAACCTGAACTTCCATTCCACACAGCTGTTCTGATCTCCTCTGACCCTCACCTCTTTGGTTTCTTTACATCAGGACTGACTTTTCCCTTTTTTCCGCCTTTGTTAAGCATCAGAACCTCCATGAGCAGATTCTGTAATAACATTTTAACACTGTTAAACATAGAAAAGTTCAAAATCTGTCCTGATCATTCAGTAGAGGGAGTAAACCAGTCAGATTTGGCATAATGATTTCAAGGAACCCTTTACAAACCCACTGACAGCAAATACCTTTCCATTGAAACCAGTAGGCTCTGAATTAGGCATTAGATATTTAAGATTACTCATAGCACTTTACTGTGGCTTTCATGTCTTTTAAAATAGTTGAGAAGCTCTTAAGAACTGGTTAGTCTTTAGCTTTGTTGATTCCTAGATAAATAATCTAACACACTAAGAGATAGCCTAATCCTTATTCCTGCCAGATTACTCTGAATGCTGGAATCCTTTGGGTTGGATCAGGTGTTTCATGTAAAGTGTGTCCTTATCAGTGTGCACTGTCAAGCCTACTTCCAATCTTCCTTTCAATTACAGTGTAAATCCACAGAGTGCAATTCTACAAAATAGCAACAAATTTACCCACAAGGTCACATACCCTTCAAGGTACAGCCTTCCCATAATAAAGTTGCACCTAAGAATGGACATTAATGTTTTTGGTACCTGTAAGTAATTTCAGACTGCTGATATGGTGCTGCCTGCCAGTCTCCCTGCTGCAGACACCGAGTCAGCACAAAGGATCAGCAGTCACAGGTGTCTGTTTGCATGTGTGAAACAGGGTAGGAGAGAAACACTGTGTTTGAAATTTTGTTTTGTTGTTTGAGGGTGTTTTTATACCAAACATATAGATTTTCTTTCTTGATTTTAAAGAAATTAAATTATTTTCATTTGAAAAAAAAAATTGGTTTGGTTCTTGCTTTTTCTTTTTTTTTTTTTAACCTCAGCTTGCTTATCTCTAGAATAACAATTTTTTGAGAATTTTAATACCTCTGTTTTCAATTCATTGGCATAGCTCATTCTGCATGATTCAACTCAGTTATGCAAGAAATGGGTTTAATTCCAAGTAAAGGGTACTGAGATTTCCTAGCATATACACTCAGTTCTTAGAAAAATGGAGAAAAAAACTACAATTTTAGCTTAATTTATAAGATATTTTTTAAATTATCTCTAAAATCTTCATCAATTTCAATGAGTATTTCACTTGTGCAATGTTTGATTTGCTCTAAATGATCACAGAGAATGTTGAAATTATACATGTAAAACTACTTCTAAAATTATATCAAAACAAATTTATAACAAATAAAATAAAACATTTATTTTAAGCAATATGAGCCTGTTTGATTATATAAAAATTTAAAAAATCCCAATACTTTAAGAAGAGTTGTGATCAATATTGATGAAAATCTTATGGTTTTTATGCCATCTTAAACAAAACATCAATTGTATCCTTTACTGCAAACCCAAAGAGGACAAAACACTCAATCCAGTTTATTTTATGGTTGGTAGCAAACATTGGCTCAAAGGTTCCATTCTCTTATTGGAGGTGAGCAAACCACCCCTCTGAAATCACAACATGCTGAGAATATTAGACCACACTGACATGGGATAAATAAATTAAATATGAGTAAATGATAATCACAAAGAGATGGAATTTTTCAGAACATTAAGAGACACCCTTCAAAATCCATGCCTGAGAGAAAGCAGCAGAAAGAGAAGAAAACCGTGTACAACAGAAAACTACCACTAAATCAGGAAGAAGTCATAAATACCAAAGTGTCACAGGGGTTAAAGATCTAAATAATACCAATAAACAAAAGAAACATGGCCACTTAGTTTGTTAGAATTTTTTGTACCAATGTCTGGCTTGCTGGTCCTTTGGCTTGTCTGACAGCATCCTGTAATGTCCTCCTCACCTCATTTGCTCATAAATAAGGAGGTAGTAATTAGTTTAATACTCGGTACATGTTACTCACTACTGTTACTACATGTCACAAGTTGCCCAGTGAGATTGTGGAACCTCCATCCCTGCAGATATGGAGAAGGTGTCTGGACACAGACCTGGGCAACTGACTTGAAATGACCCTGCTTCAGCAGGGGCTTGGACCATGGCCTGCCAGCTTCAACCATTTTGGGATGTTAGACCAAAATTTTGCTGGGTAAAACCAAAACTCTAAAACATCACAAGTAACAGAAATGAAGCTTTCCCACATGCTACAAAATATACAGTTTCAGGTTTAGGCTTCAGATGATTTTACTAATTATTTGCTCTGTCAATGTCAAAATATATAAACAAACTCATAATATTTCCTGTCATCTTCTTTAAGTTAATATAATGACCAAGAAGATGCAGATGTGACAGTTCAAGGAAATCAAACCTTCTTTCCACACAAGGGTACATTGGAAACAGCCATGTGAGCTCCTCAAGCAATATGGATCATTTATTCTCAGAACTTTTTTGAGTCCAATTCTACAAAGCAGAGCTTCTCCTGGGAGCATGGAAGAAATCATGGTATAAATCCTACTTCTGACAAGGACAAGATTTGAGGCTAAGAAATATGACAGTCAGGAAATATTTTTTTCTGAGGAGACACGTCTGAAACATGTCTTTCTTGTCAAGTGTAGTTATGATAAGATTCTGGACTCACAGGAGCTCTTTTTCTGAAAAAACCCTAGCAATTCATATTAGAGTTGAAAAACTCTGCAGTGGCATTACCTTGAATACTTCTCTTACAGCCTAGAAGTAAAAGTCATTAAGGTCTTTTACTGACACAGTGAACCATATCTGTCCTGTAAGTCACAGTTTGAATTTCTCAGTCTGAATGTAAACAAACACCAAAATGAATCCAGAATTTTCTTACCTTCCACTTCAGAGTAAGATCTGAGCAATGTGTTGCTGGACAGTGTTCTCCTTCTGTTCATTAATAAATGTGCTGTTCTGCCATTAAAATCAATACAAGCTGTAATTAATTTCACTTGTGCAGCACATTTCTTGGTGATGCTGTTTACTGTGATGGACATTTAATGATCTCTCTGCATATTTCACTCCTTCCATCTTCATTTGATTATTCTGTCTGGCTTGGTAAAAATCTCAGTACAAACTGTATTACTGGTAACCACAGTTAGCTTTGAATGCTAAGGTTTCCCTCTCTGTTTTTAAGAATTAAATCTTCAGTTGTATTTATTTACTTTTGCTTATTAATAACAATCAACCTAAAAGTTGTGGGAACCCTTTCAGAACATTCCATGGGCTTCTGTGCAATAAGAGCAGATGTGTCAATAATGACTATCTTTCACATTAAACCCACTGACTTTGCCCACATCTATTACCCCTCTTGTCTATAATTAATAAAATATGGACAAAATCCATGGATATTATTTTTGTTTTTTTCTTCAAGGTCTGGTTCTTAGTCAAGTCAAGCACTGAAATTAATAGCAAAATTCCCCCAATTACAGTCAGTGGAGGACTTACACTAGCAGAAAAGGCTTTGGTTCATTTCAGTAGTTAGTTCTACTTAGACAAAAGACTTATAATTCCTGCAATCATCTTTTTGCAAAGACAAGGTGCTCATATTGTTAAGGAAGAGAAAATACACCACAGGCTGAAAAGAACCCCATAACCCAAAAAAATATCCTAGCAATCATTCTACAAAGCAATAATTATGCAAAGTTCAGGGAGTTAATTTTGTACAGTGTCTAATTCATTACCAGAGTACAGAAAGTTATATTTATACTCAGGTTGTGTTTTAAATACAGAAGGATCTGTTTATAATCACATCATAGACAGTCTCGCATTCAAGTCTGTTCATTAGTTCCAGCCATGCATATGGGTAGCCAGCTTGGAAAAAATAATTGTCATCTACAGATTATTTCAGACGTGTGTTTAAGTGAAGACTGTTTATAGCAAATATACAGGGTCTGAATGCAAACTACAACCTGTGCTTAAGGCACTAGGCCCACTGGCAGTTTCACCATGAACATGTACAAGCTGATTAGTGTGTGAATTTGGAGACAGGGAATGAGGTGTGCTGCTGTGCTGCTCCTGGATGGAGCTTCTCACAGAAGCTCTCATAGATCATTTATTATAAATGTCAACAAGTTCTCCTCTTACCTAAGGTTCAAATTTTCTAATTCTTCTTTTTTTTCGGTTTGTTGTTGTTGTTGGCTTTGGGTTGTTTGTTTGTTTGTTGTTGTTTGTTTATTTTTCTCTGCAACTTGCTATCTAAGGCTACCTAATCTAACTTAGCTGTCTGTACAAGGAAAGTAAATATACAGAAACCTTTATCTGGCAATGAAAGCAGTTGGCAGATCCTGGCCAAGAGGTCAAGAAGCTCTCCCAGCCCCCACAAGAAGATGGCTGCATGAAAACTGCCTGCTGCCAACAGTCTGACTACCCATGAACGTTTCTGTCCTGTGCCCAGGAATTGCTTAGGGAAATACTATTTAGCTCAAGCCAAAAACCATGCTGGGGACTGTACTAGCAATTTAATCATGTAGAAAATTTGAATTCTAGGGCCTGGGAAAATTCCCTGAGACTGTTTAATTTACTAGTGTGGCTGTAGGCTCAGACTAGGGGCTTCATCTAGCCTTTGCCTCTGTGGAAGAGCCAGGTAAGTTTCTTGACATTGCTCATTTTAAGAAAACAGTGAGCCATATGACACTCCAATTAAATTTAAACATCTGCTGCAGCATGTATTGTTAAGAAACCAAATAATGAAATTTCTTTCTGTCTTTACTGAACTGCCAAAATATAGTTGCTTATGGAGTTAAAGTGACTGGTACTTTTCTCAGTGCTTCTGGATCACTTTTCAGAGGCACTACTACCCTCCATTATGTCTATGGGGAGGTTGGCATTCCTGCTCAGCATGTCACCCAAACTGTGCATTACTATCTGAAATAGCAACACCACAGCTGCAAGGCACTTTGCCTAGGGATGGTAAATGTTGATCAGAGTCAGCAATATTACATAAACTGATTTGGAAGAGTTGCAGCCTGGCATATCACTCCACAGCCCTTGTCAAAATGTGTTAGCCTCTAGTACTGCAAATTCTGCCCTCCCAAAAGGTACAGCAAGTATTCCCAAGACTGCTCTGAGACTACTCTGTTCAGCCTCCTAAGAGCTGCTCACAGTACACATCCTTCCTGCAACCTGTTACTAGAAGGAAGAGTTTAGTTTTCAGCTACTTACAATGGTGTAAACATGAGTCACACACACAGCCAAAATTAATGTCACTCATAGTCCTTCCACACTCTCTGCAAAATGCCTCATGCTGTCAAATGACAAACCCATGTTAAATGCATTGCACCTGATAATGCAAGCTTTCAAACAGTTTTCTAACTAATTTTGACTTTAAATGACTACAGAAAATAAACTTTGAAATAATGACATTTTTTGCAGCCCAGACTAGTGCCTAATTATATTCCAAGGAAGTAGTAAACTCTTCTATCACTGATGAATGGTTGGCAACATCGTTTATTTTAATGGATATACATTACTTTGAACTAAGTCTTTGCCATCTGTTCTGCTCCATAATTAGGAATGTAAAAAGAACATATTTCACAATTAAAACACTAAAATGTATAATGTATGTGTCTTTAATGCATATGCATGCTCTCTGTACAATGCAATACGCATCTGTGATGGTTTTACCATGTTTCAGAAATAAATCAGGATGGACAGAAGCTACTTAGTCATCATCTAGTAATTTTCTTGACTGTCAACTTTGTTCACAAAATTCGGGACATTATAGTAGAAAGATTCTACCGTATAAGCACTTTCTACAAGGTAAAAGTATACATGTGAAAAATGGGAATACATCCAATGGAATAATGTGTGTTTAAAAAATAAACTTAACAAGATGTAACTACATTTCTGTAACCATATGTTTCCTGTTGTTTAATGGACAGCTACAAGATTTTAGTGTAAACTCTTGGGATTTATATGAATAGAGAAACTGAAATAATGACTTATGTAGCCTTAGTATACCTTAATGTAAATAAGAAATACTGGGGTAAATATGTTTGATTCACTTTTATTCCTTACATAAGTATTTTCACACTTCTCTGCCCAGAAGAACAAGAAAAGAAAGAAAGAGAGAGACAGACAGAGATACAGAAAGAGCAAAAGAGAGAGAGAGAGAGAGAGAAAGAAAGAAAGAAAGAGACAGACAGAGATACAGAAAGAGCAAAAGAGAGAGAAAGAGAGAGAAAGAAAGAAAGAAAGAGAGAGAGAGAAAAAGAGAGAGAAAGAAAGAAAGAAAGAGAGAGAGAGAAAAAGAGAGAGAAAGAAAGAAAGAAAGAGAGAGAGAGAAAAAGAGAGAGAAAGAAAGGAAAGAAAAAGAGAAAAGAAAGAAAGAAAGAAAGAAAGAAAGAAAGAAAGAAAGAAAGAAAGAAAGAAAGAAAGAAAGAAAGAAAGAAAGAAAGAAAGAAAGAAAGAAAGAAAGAAAGAAAGAAAGAAAGAAAGAAAGAAAGAAAGAAAGAAAGAAAGAAAGAAAGAAAGAAAGAAAGAAAGAAAGAAAGAAAGAAAGAAAGAAAGAAAGAAAGAAAGAAAGAAAGAAAGAAAGAAAGAAAACATAGTTTTTAAAATTTTTATTGTCTTTATGTATTGTCTCTTTTCTCTTTTTGCTTACATGACTATTGGTAGAGTTCATCCTTAGCAGAAGATAATCATGGGTTCTGCATTCAGCAAAAGTGCCATCAGCTGAACAGTATCAGGAAAGTTCTCAAGCCCAGTTGGAATTTGGAAACTAACAAGTTTTCAGTAACAATGCATTTTAAAACAGACAGTATTAGACTGAAGTCCTACAGAGATACACGAAGGTAAAAGCTATAGCTTTTTTGAAAAAGCTATAGAAATAATTTTTTTAACCATATGCCAACTTCCTAGTGCCATCATGTCCTGAGCCTTATGAAGCCAAGTTAAAAGGCCTTCTTAGTCCCACAAACCCTAAGTGAGGGTAATAGCATCCTATTTAAAGTATCTTCACAGTACTCCTATACTCACACTTCCATAAGTATTTCCATAGAAGGATATGATGACTTTAGTATCAAGTAGAATATTTTTGGGTGTTAAGTTGCTACCTAACACAGACAGGACAGCATATGGGAAATGCAATCAAGTACATAGAACCATGTAGTGTGGTGTTGTGGTGCATTTTAGTTCATTACACTTTATTCAATTACCCTCTGTATTGCTAAGTTGTAGCCCCCCCCATGTTAATAGTTTAGTCCCGTTGTGTCCTCCTACCCCAGCTGCCAATCCGCCCTGATACCTGCCCCTTGTTCCCAAATGTTCCCTGTTCCCCTTGCCACAAATCCTCCCTCGTGCCAACCCCCTGCCTGGACTGCCCCCTTTGGAATTCCCCTATTCCTCCAAGCCCCATTGGCCCATGTGACCCATTCTCCTCTCCAGTGGTTTATGTGTTATGTAACCCCGCCTTGTGCTCCTCCCCTAAGTCTTCCCTATTGGGTTATTATTTGTACACTCCCCTTGCTCCTCCCCCGTATATGAGTTGCTGTACCCTGTCTGTTTTGTCTTTCACCCCTGGAACCTTCAAGGGAATAAATCCCTTTTGGAAACCACATGGAAGACCTCTCCCTCGTCCTTGCTCCTGCCCTCAATGCTTGGCAGCCAGTGCTGTAGAGCTTAAGTCGTACAGCTGTATCCTGGACTGCACTGCTTTCTGGGAACAGCCCGCTCTTGGCTCGGTGCCGGGAGCTGGTGGGGGAAAATCCAGCACCGCGTCACTGTGGTCATTCTATGAATCTTTCACACTAAGGATAAACAGTGGAATGAGTCATGCTTTCCACTTCTGCACACTGTGTGCTAACTGTATATTGGTAAATACCATGTTTAGATTGTACCAGAGATTTTGGATAATTCTGAGAGGAATTCCATCATATTGTCCCAGCTTGCATGCTGTTAGTGGAACGGTTTATACCGCAAAAGAGACTCACTATGATAATAAGCCAGTCTCTGGGAATCACAAGGCTTGAGATTGTATCACAGACTGAAGATGACAGTTTACCATACCTTCCCAGTGCTTCTGGATCAACCAAGGTCCCTGTGTGGGTAACCAATAGCACAGTGATTATGTATGGTAAAGTATTGCTCTAAGCTAGTCAAATTGACTGAAATATGAAGCAACAAATATCTGAAAAGAAAGCCCCTTAATTTCTGCTACAGAATGGGAAAAAAGAGGGGAAACTGACAAAACAACCCACAATCCATGTTTCCTATTCAGGAAACAATTTGAGAGTGTGAAACTACTGCTGCTGCTCTGAGCAGCATACTGGGTATGTTGATCATTCAGCAATCATTGTCAGTGTATCCAAGAGTACTATCAACAAGCTCAGGAATATGTGGATAATTTCTTTTAAATGGATTTAGAAAGCAGAAGAATTTTCACAAGTGGTAGATTACTACCGTGGAGACCTCAGATAAATATCTGGTAGGTCATTGTTTAATCTTTCTTAAATAGTGCACCTTCAATACATTCTACCACTCCATGTGTTGTGCTCTGACATTTTATAAACAGACCAATTGACTCAGTACTACTCCTTTATGTTTTCCTCATCACTGATATAAACGCAATTATCCCTTACAACTTGTTACATGGCAAGGTTGAAAGAGTGATGTTCAAAAAATAACAGAACAAAGGAAGAAGTCAGGCAGCATCATCCATAGAATACTTGTCTGGAGGTCAAGAGATTTGGGTTCCCTGTTTAGTCTCTGTCATTGGATTCAAGCTGTTGATCTCAAGGAATCCACTTGCCCCTTACCTTTTGTCTTTATTTCTTATTTTCAGATTCGGGAGTGAATTTGATCTCATTTGGCAAAGGTGGAAACTGAAACCCTTTCTTCACACTATGTATTGACTCATTCCAATATTAGAAATGAAGACACATAAGGTGGCCCCATGGGGTACCAAGACAACTACATTTTTAAGGTTCCTTGGTGTGTGATTTTCTATACACCATAGTCTCCTAGGATTAATTTAATCTTTTTACCACTGTTAAAACTAAAACATTAAATTCCTACGTTTAGTGGCATTAAGACCTTGGATGATTTTGACAAATATTTGCCAAGAACTTTAAAGTAATAGCTGTGAGTTTCCCAAAAGTTCAAAGCTGCTGTTTGTACCTTTCAGAAGGTCTCAGTGACAAACAGTATCTTTGTTTCTTGGTTTGAAAAGACAGGTGTCTGCTAAGGAAGACAGAAACCTCCCTTGAAATGGAAACACATAACACACACACACACCCCCTTCCGAATTATAATCTTGAAATCAAGGGGCCCTCAGGCAAAGATACGAGAGTAGGAATAACAGTTCTTTTCTGGGAAAATTAAAATAAAAGTGTAGTAGTACAAAAAAAACAAAAAACAAAACAAAAAAACCTGACAGAGTCAGAATACGACCTGACTCCCTGTTGCTCAGGGTGTTGGTAGCAGTCTGATTAAATGGTGGCTGCAGTCTTCCTGGAGTGACAGATGTGGTCCTGTTGAAGCAGGGGTCCTGTAGAAGGGTGTAGTTTTCCCCTGAAGGTCCAGTGGTGGTGTAGATGGGTCCTGTTTTCCTCTGGGAATCCAGTGCAGAAAGGCTGCCTGTGGTGTTCCAAGTCTCAGATTATATCCAGGTAGGAATGCTTGGCTTCTCCCCCTGGCTGGAGCATGTCACAGTGGGATGATGTAAATTTATCAGTCATTCACTGAGGCTCAAAGGCCATTAACCGAAGATCCCCCTGGAGTTATGAGGGATGGGTCATGGAAGAGCTAAAGAGCACTGCCCCACCTGGTTTTAACAGATGGTAATAGAATACATTTGGTTACATCTTGCATTGCAACCCAATACACTCAGTTCATCTTGTACAGCATCTATGTATCAGGGATGGATTTGGGCAAGGGAGACTGTCAGCTTATAACTGATGCTCAGCTGTCTCTGAAATCATCCACCCTTAAATTACATTTTTCTAGAATCTTTGAGATTTCCAGACTGTTGAACAACTATAGTTGGCCATTGGAAGAGTAATCTAACTCTTCTCACACTTGGATAAGAGTAACTTTTGTTCCAGTTACTTTTCTTGACGCCATCAAAGATGTAGAGGCGGTATTATTTACATCACACCATTTAATGGTGTTCTAGCTACAGGAATTTTACACCAGGTAGGCTCTACAGACTGTGTTATACTGCCATAGACTCTACTATGTGTTATACTGACACAGCAATAATATTAACTGCATGTTGCAATGGTTAATGAGTGCTGTTCACAAAGAGTTTGATACCTACTACAGCTTATCTATTTAGACTGAGGCTGAAAAAATTACCTGCTTCAGTTTGCAACCATATTACACTTTTCAAGACTGTTCTGCTTCTTTCTGTGACATTTGCTACTGAGCACTACCACAGGACATAATTTTTAAGCAGAAAAAATATGCAGTTTTTTATCAGTTCATAGAAATATTGTTGCTAAGAGATTATTGAAAATCACATGCATCTTATGCACATCCCAGCAGGGGACCCGTCCAAGGTTCCAGGGCTGTTGCTGAAATACAGCATTCTAATTAAGAAAATGCTCAATCTCTGAATATTCCAGAGGTGATTTTCTTTGTTTTAAGCCATCTTCTTACATTACAAGTAAAATGGTGATTAAATGGAAAATATTTGACTTCAGGGTTAAGAAGAAATTCCTACTCCACTTGTTCAGAATTCTGCTCAGAATTCTCAGCTCCACATCACTCACTGAGCTTGTTCATAATTCTGAGCTCCAGATAATTTTTTTCTGTTGTCAGTCAATGTTTAATCTTGGAGACTGATTACAGAATACAGTAGTGAAAACTCTAATGTGAAGTGGCTAGACTTGTCAATACAGCCCTTTAAAACCTCCTTCACAATTCTCTTTTAAAATTTGTTTACCAATACTCTTAATTTTTCTAACACCAAGAGTCACTTTTAAACTCTGCTGGAGAACACAGGAAGAGAACATGAACTATCAATCCCCATTCTTTGGTATGTGTTCATTTTACATAGATAAAAGCTAATAAAATAATTAAAGAATATACATAAAATATTTTTATTAAGGTCTTTAACAGAAAAAATTATGTTAAATCTCGTTTTAATTATTTTAGGCATTGCTCTCCAAACTGACTATTCTATAAGTTTCTGGGGGGATTACTGTCTTTGGAAAAGATTTACAAGAATAAATAAATAAATAAAAGTCATTGAATAAATTCAGGGAAAAAAAAAAAAAAAATAAAAAAATAAAAAAAAAAAAAAAAAAAAAAAGTCAAGCTTCTTATCTTAAGTGTCTACAACCATACATTTGACCAAAACTGTGGGATAGTGTCTTGGAGCAGAAAAACACTCTTTCCTACTGGTTTTGAACAGGACAACCTTTGGCAAAGAGGTGAGGCAGACATTTGGGATAAACAATTATATTACAAAACCATTACAACAGGATTCAGCAACATCTGTTTGATCCAAGAAAGGTAGAAACATGAGGAGAACAAGGTGTGCACAACTGAGATGCTGTTTTGAGGTTCTGAGCAAAACAGCCGCTGTAGACATGGTTATCCTATTTACAGAGAAATCTTCTGTATGCTCAGGAAGAGCAAAGTAACACTTCACTAGCCTTTAATCATCACATACAGATTACAACAGCATGTAGCATGAGGAAAAGAAATCAAAACTGACTTTGCTACACAGTCAAGTTAACTTAGATGTTGCTAGTCCAGTCTGGCAAAAGGACTCCAGTAATCCTTTTCAGTGTGGTTATTGCAGGGTGTCTGCTTTCCAAGTACGTGCATAAATGCTGTACTACGGACACACAGATATCTGAAAACACTTTCAAATATACAGGACTTTTGTCAAGACCTCTGTTCGCTATTTTGACTTATCTGAAGGTATGTGTATGTTTTACAAAAAGTCATTTATTAACAACAGGGTGATTTTAAGGACAGGCTATAGTCTGAAAGTGCCCTTGCACCTGCAGATTGAAGTCTGACTCTTAATCATAATTGATATTATTTTGATTGGTGAAGAGCATACGTCAGAGTGTGTGTGTGTGTGTGCATACAGATGTGATTTTTAGAACACAAACACAAATCTTGCTGCATAGTTGGAAGTTAAACTGTCTTGTAATAGTCCAAATTCTGACATTATTTTAAACTACAGACTAGATTCTAGTTTGACTAAATCCATTATTTGTGCAAAACAATGCCATAGTAATGACGTAACTTGAATATTAAAGAATCAGTTTTAAAACCCAAGACATAAGTAGGAATATTATCTGAGTTAAAGGGTATAATAGTGGGGGTTTTCCAGTTTTATGTGCACTTATCTGTGTAACAAATATTACTTCTGCAGTTGAACAACTGCCAAAAACAGGTAAGAAATTTTCCTACTCTAGATAAGACTTTAATATCAATTTTCTATTTTCTCCATCAAACTGTAGAACATTTTCTCACTCACAGAATTCCAAAGAGATTATGATAATTTTTCAGTATTTTCAGGTGCTTTTTTCATCACAAAGGAAAGTATCCTAAGCTATATATTGATACTTAGTAATAGCTTTGACTGGAAGCCAAGAATACAGGAGTGCTCTGTGTTCTACAGGCTTCAAAATGTATTATCAAAAGACAATATTTGGATCACCACATGCAGGTTTTTGTTATATAACATTATATTATACAAACTTCTTCTTCAAGTGACCGAGCTTATCTTAATAGTAGTTGGTTTATTTTGCCACGCAGAAGACTGTCTCAGAGCACCATTTTTTTTTTTTTTAAAGTCTTTCAAACTCAAAGTCTAAACTGATTTATGACTTTTACCTTTGGCCATGACCATCCTTATCCCTTTTCCACCCACCAGTAATTAGCTCTTTGATACAAGAAACATTCCAGCCTCCCTTAGATCTTCTTTGGCTTGCCTACATTTGAAATGATCTTGGAGTTTTTCTTGCAGTAGCTCTTTATTTCTTCACTTACCCAATAGGCTTTGTTTGAGCCTTACTGAAAGAATGAGTGTAGCATGAAGTCATTCCATGACAGACAGACACTGAGAGCAGCACAAATGCTACATAAATATTTTCAATCAGAGCTCGCATTTCCAGGAAAACAAAGTCAACCAGTTGCAATCATATGAAAAAAAAACCAGAAACAAAACCAACAACCCACAACATACAAAACATACCCCAGACAAAACACCACAAACAAGTTCTCATTTTCTGGTACCCCTAAAAGCAGTTAAGCAGCTTCCATGAGGAAACTCAATTTCTGCTCTTGGGAAGAATGAGCAAAAAGGAGAGGGCAGAATTGCCACTAGATTTCATGTTCTTCCACTTTCTTTTCAAAAAAAATCCAGTCTTTAAAATTTCATCTTTCAGGGTGACATTACAGTGACTTCTGAGGTTTAGCAAACTTATAACATTTATGTGCCCTATAAAAAAATTATGAACACCTTTACAAGAAAAAGTATTGCTAATGTAAAGGAACATTTTCTTTCAAAATCATTGATGAAGAATCTCCCTTTCCAGTCTGTTTCCCTTTGCCTTATTCTAGCTGTATAAAGGTTGAGGTCTTAGTCTGAGGTAGTTGGGTAACCAAACTGCTCCTACAGTCAGAGCAGAGATACACATCTTAGCAGGGCAATTCAGTAGGTGTATAAAATATGTGCCCTAGGCTTTCTCTAGACTTAATGCAAAAAAGATAGACACATTACAGGATCTACCACAGATGAGGTGAATCTCATTTTCTTTCTTCCACCACCTTCTACATAGTGTAGGAAACTGGACTGGATCATGATCTGAACAGTGTACATTAGGAATTGTTCTAAAATAGCAACCAGAGAAGCATGAATGTAACTCCAGCAAAATTCAGATCATCATTTGGCCCCTGGTGTTGAGTAACTCCCATACTTTCAAAATGAAACAGTTTGCAAACCACCGAAACTGCAAGCCAAAACTTGCTAGGTTGGCTTGTCATCAGAAGAGTTGTTGTGGGAAAGTGCTTAGGGAATATAAATCTGCCAATCTATCCTTTTTCTTGTAGTAAATCACTTCTCTGTCGGTGGCCCTAATATTAATTCTGGTACAGTAATTCAAATGAAGAGGATATTCCAGCATGAAGAACTGAATTAAACTAAAAGCCTTCAATTTTTCACCAGTTGCATAGTGACAGATGCCTGCCTGTTTCCATTATAAATCTATAATTCTTGCAAAAGTAATTTTCTTCATAGAGAAATTCTTTTATGGCAGTGTAGTAAACATTACAGAAATGTTGCACACACAGCATAGTTTGCATATTTAGCTCATTAGAATTGCCCCAAGGTCTTTTGGACAATTCTTCTCCTGTATCTCGGCACTATTCAGACTGCGCTCTGTTGCTTCAAAGTTTGAGTTTTGCAACACTCCACATCTATTTGTTGTATACCCTAGAGTCAGCTTAAAACGCACAAAGCTTCCATCAAAGTTGGCTTTGATTTCTGTTTTAAGTTCTATTTTAGATAAAGCATTACTTCCTTTTTTAAAAATTATATATGTATTTGTGCCTTGAGGGATTTTTGTAAGCATTGGTGCTAATGAATAATCCGTGTAATTAGAAAATATGTCTTAATTTTTGGCAAATTACTAAATTTCCCGTTCCTCCTTCTCCATTAAAACATGAACTGTTTAGAAATGAAACATTAGAGTATTTACCAACACAATTAAACAGTGTATAGTGATCTCAATTAGTATATTTTACAAACAGAAAATAGCTTTGACTCTTCCTTGATTGGCCAGCTAAAATTCATTAACATAATTGGCATTCACTAATGGCAAAATTTACAACACAGCAATAATCTACCAAATCTACTGGAATACTATGCCAAAAATAGGAAAAAACCAATCTATTCAATTTATAAGATAAAGATATTTAAAACAGAACTCACTAGACAAACTTCCCAAATTGCCAACTGTTTCTTTCACGTCATCTTGCAGGCCATCCTAATGTAAAGTCTGAGAAAATTTTTCTCCTTATAATTCACCAGTGCAAAGCTGCACAGTTTACACAATAAATCAACCTGCTTTAAACATGCAGCACAAGGCATGGTATAGCAGAGATTAAAATGAGGAGGTAGTATTATAAAATTAGCTCTTTAAGACTTTGTTTGAGCACTTTCACTCCTCCAGATAACAATTATTTAAAAACAATTTTCTATTTTCTATTCTAAAATCTCTTAAATTTTGTGAAGTTGAAGGATCTCATTGATACAAGACCTTAATGAAACCAGGAGGGTTATGATTCTGATTTGTGACTTTAAAGATCATTTGAGTGACTGAAAAGGGGAGCAGAGACAAACACAAACATAATTTTTAAAAAATCTGCTATAGAACTATACAAAATCAGATAAATCAGATTAAAAGAAGACAAAAAAAAAAAAAACAAAAACAAAACAAAACTTGTTTAAAACTGGAGCTAGGTAGACTTAGAAAAATAATAAGCTGCAGTTTCTATTGATAGTGACACAGAAGGTCCCTTTGCCGTATTGTGCTCTGAGAAGAAAATATCATCAAAATGAGAAAAAGAAGAGATGATAAGGACATAAACTTCCTGCATTTAGTAGTTTGCTGAGAATGGGCTGAGGTGGAAAGATTCTTCAAGCATTAATACATACAGAAAGGGACCCCTTGTTTACAGTAAAAAAAAAACTATAACAAATCAACAAAATCCCCATTCTGAAAATACCAAAGGGAGAAGGACAAGGTGGGAGGGGGGACAGTTCACAAACCGTGTGAAACCAAAAGTACAGTTCACAAGGTTCACAAAACCTCAAAACAACACAAGGTTTGCCCATCCCTTACCATTAGTCATCTACAAGAAATGCTCCTGCCTGACCTCTGATGAATCCACTCCCTTGCATAGTTGTTCCTTCTGCTTTTGGATATGTGCACTGTGTTAGGGTACTACACACACTGACTTAAAGGAATCTTTGTTCTGACAGTGAACCTACATCTAGCAAAAAGAGCAGGTGACTTTACTGGGTAGACACAGAAAAGTTTATGACTGAGGAGACAGGTGACATTTTTGGTGTGTTACATTGGGACACAGCAAAATCCTGCAATAAATTAATTTTCAGCAGCACCACTGAAACATGGAACTTTGCTCTCCAAAAAGGTGAGAAGTATTTCAGTAGCAGGAAACATACTGGCAGCTTTCCCAAGGAGACTGACAATTCACCTTATTTTCATCCACCCCACTCTCTCTCTTCCCTGGTATTTTGGGACTTGAGGGAATCTAGAAATGCTGTAAGAGGTCCAAGCACAACAAATTTGTATGGACTCATGACCCAGTTTCACACACAAAAGTAGTTAATAGGGTTGATTTTCCTTTTCACCCGTAATTTTCATGAATTTAACTTTGTCTGCAGCTACTATTCTGCACTAAAGATAATAGAGTTGCATCACCCTGCAGGGAGTACTGGGATAGGAGGAACAAGATTGCTTCCTGGAGCTCTACATTTGCATTGGAAACATGAGGTGTGATTTGTGACACCCTAATAGCATAAAGCACTATTTCCTTCCAGCATGAGCAACCACTTCTGGTAGCCTGTCTGTGGGGTAGATGAAAGTGTACATGCACTGTCAGCATATTCCTTTGAAATGCTTTCAGGAGATCAAACCTGCACATTCTTAAACACAGCAGATACAGCCCTGGATGCACATGGGCCAACAACACCCCACAGTGTGGAATGGAGTGAAAGGGATGATTTATTTCCAATTAAAAAAGGAATAGTGTAAGAATTTTCTCTCAACATCATTTGCTTCCAAAGAGAGAGATTTTTGCAGTCCAGATACAACACTTACAATTTACCCTTCAAAGTGTTGCTCCTATTAGAAAGCAACTTGACCCCAGAATTCAATAGTGCGAACATAGAAACCCTAAAGCAGACTTGTATCCTTGCTGGGTAATAATGGGAGCGGGTGGAGTCACATACTGTTTGAACAACAAAGCAAACTGTAAGCTATGATAAATAAGTGCCTGAAAGAAAACACCCTGGCCCCACCTTTGTCTGATTCAAATGAAAAAATACCAGTTTCACCCAAACCACAAAGGCACACATGCACACACACATACACACCAACACTGCAATTCCATGACTTGATGACTGAAGCATTTTGAACAGGTGAATTAATGCATCATTGAAAACACTGCCCTGTTAATGAGAACTTAAAATATTCACAAAATGCATTTCTTTACTGCTTTTATTTTCTAAAAATTTTAAAATTTAAAAAATAAATTTCGGATTTTGCCATCTCTATTTGTTCTTAAAATCCTATGTAAACATTTTTTATTGTTTTTACTATAGTTTGCTACAGTACTGGCTTCTTCCCTTTGATATAGTGTCTTCCTCCATTTGTGCCTTGCCTTACTAATAGATTCTTTGCTCTTTTGCTCTTTCTCTATCAGTGAAAAGCCATCCATCCTACCTTTTCATTGTATTCCCTGCTTTCATTGTCTTTCCTTTCTCTCTTGCATGTTTATGTGGAAAGGACAAATACTTTTCTTCACACTTTTACATATTTCTTTAGCTTCTCCCTCTTCTTGACTGCACATGGCCAGAAAAGTGAAAAGTATGTCCCTACTGAATGACAAGCTGCAAAGTCAGAGTAGCTGCTGTCTTCCTGGAGCCATATAGAAATAAACAGTAAGAACAACCATAACAGGTAAAACCCACGACCTCTTTATCCTCTTTAGAATTTTAGTGTTCAATTCCCAACAGTGATGATTAGCAGGTGCCTAGGGGAGAGCATACAAACAAGGCAAGCATAGAATATATAAGTTCTGTGCGTTCTCACAGCCTCCAGTAGTCTGTGATTCAGAGACATGATCATGTCTTCTATCTCCAAAGAGGCTGAAGAAGCCTAGGGAGACAAAGAATGAAATATGACTCACAGCATGCTGTTAAATGAAGCACAACTACCTTGAAAGAAGGAGAGAAAATTTATGTACAAATTAATTAAAAGATTAAAAGTTGGTCTAAATAAGTCTACTTCAGGTACAGGATGCAGTCTAGCCACAGAAGATATAACACTCTGAACTCTGTAATATAGCTGTGCAGAGCTACAGGCTGCCACTAGCAGATACACACCTAAAAGGAGTTCCTAACCCACTTGGGTCAAGATAAGTAAGCTGCCTTAAAGGATTTAAATAGCAGGTTTTGCTAACACTTTTGCCTGAAGTATGTTAGGGAATACTCACACATCTACAGTCTGTATTCAGAAGAAAAGCAGCAAGTTCTTCAACTGGTGTAGGCAGGCATGGCTGGTGCTATCAATCCACAGCATTAGAGAGACGGGAGAGAGGACAGATACACCTCTTGGCAGCAAGTGGTAAATGGTCCCCAGTTTTCCATCCTCACACTGCCACTGCAGATTGCTACACCTACAGTTTTTCAAAATGGCATGATGTAGCAATGGACAGTCAGTCTGCTGCTGGTAAAGAGAAAATTAATTTGCTTTATGAAAGGTGGGTGTCTTCAGCAGAACAGCATCAAGGCTTTCCCATGACACCACTCCTTTTCCAGTTCTTTGGCTCTAAAGTGGGCAAAATCCTTCCTAGCTTTCTTCAAACAATATTAGCCTTCACATTGTTAAATAAATTATTTGAAATAACTTATCTGATATTGTCAGAAGAAAGTAGAAAGAGCACATGGAAATTTCCAGCTGAAGTCCAGGATAAGATAAAGCAGAACAGAAGGTAACAGTATGCACCTAGAAAGCCATGGTAGGTTATCTTGCTTCAGTTGCAACAGCTATTTGTAGAGCATACAAGCAATCAAAATATCACAGACAAACCAGTACAACTCAGATTTTTACTTAAGGTATTGTCAGTTAGTACAAGTTTTGTTCACTGATGCAGGTATTGGAGAAAAAAAAAAAAAAAAAAAAGATATTTCCTTCCCTGCCTAAGCTCATATTAAGTCAAACATTCCTGCTCCAAGGCTGCTAGTCATAGCTACCACAATACTGATTGTGGTTTACCAGATACAGTCTTTCCCAGCTCCTCCAGTGAGGCGACAGGCAAAAGAGGAGATTGGATTTTATGTTCAATGATTCTTTCTGACATTTTCTGCTTATTGGATTCTATCTACATAGTAGAGAACTTGGGCTTCTGCACAATTACAGAATCTGGAAACTGAATGTTGCAGTTTTGGAATTTTACATTTGGACAAGCAGATTTCCTCCTACTAATTTATGGGATCTGAACAGGGTGTTTATATTATTCTCACACAGAAGAAGAGAACTAAAGGGGTTCCATAATGAAGGATGTGGTACGCTACCTTTCTGATCCCACAGGAAATTCATCCATATTCCTTCAACTTCCTCCACATTTGACAGTCCAGAAAGAATACTTTGTGGTGCAATTAGTATTTGAAGCCTTGAGACAATCTCGTGTGGGGCACCTTTTAGACGAGCATAAGCGCCAGCACAAAGGTGAAAGTAAAAATATATACCCAACAATGGAGGACTGGACCATGGAACCTTTGGCTTAAATAATCTCTTGCTGCCTCTAAACAACACTCAAAAACGTGGCTCTATTGCAGCCTAAGTGAATCTAATTGCCAGCTCTTGCAGTGTCATCTTTGTCTTGCTGCTCCTGATCATCTTTGATGACTGACTTAGACAAGGTATGTCTAAGTGCACTGGTTCTGGTTATTTCTTTACTAGTCTTGTTCTATAATGACAAAGAGATACATCAGCCATGATTCTACTGCATGCTAACATCAATGTGTGTGGGTAAAAGCAAGTAGGAAAGGAAAAAGAGCACCTCCTTCTAAAATAACACAGTCCAGTCAGGTGTACTAAGGCCCATCAGAAAAATAGGTATTTTTACAGGAAAACTGATAGCCCATGTTCAAGGAGAGATCTACAGTTCCAGCAAAGGTGTTACTTGTGAAGATGAAACATTAAGAGAAAGATGGATGAAAATAATCCTATTCACATATTTTAAATAAATGTATGTTTTACATAACTGTATAGCAATTCTATCAAATCCCAACCTTTCTGAGTGCCTCAGCATCTACATTCAAGAGTCTCCTCTCTTGGTTTCTCAGAGCACAAGTACTTCAAAGCAATTCCACACAAAACCTGGACATCTTAGGATGCCCTTGAAGAGCTTAATCCAGCCAACATCTAGAAGTTTGTGCACTATTGTGCCTTCCCACCATATCAATGCTCTTTGGTCTTTATCCATTCCTTATTTTTTTTTTAAAAAATTCATAACGTCTGAAAGACAGACAACCCTCTTTTTTATAACATAGTACCATTGGGTCAAGTCACACTCCCAGGGACCTGCAGCAGGACTATCCTGGAAGGTTGCAATGTACTATTTCTCTCTCGGCCCTCTCCTTTCATACAGAAGAAAAAAAGTAAGATAGCCACTTTGCCAGAGCCAATTATTCTTACAGTAAGGCCAAAAAACTTTAGTGGATAGCATCAATACCTTGCACACAAAATATTATAGGAGAGCCTTTTATGTTCTTGACAATGGATAATCACATCTTTGGAAAGAATAGATGTCATCATGAAACCAAGGAGGAAGCACTACTGAACAGTTCCACATTCAGATATCTTGAGATACAGAGGTTAGAGGAGAGGAACCATAGTTGCTGATGAAGCTGTGGGTGCAGCTCTTCACCACTGGTATAAGAGTAGGCACACCAAGAACCTGTAGAATTAAAGTCAATTTAATAAGTTTATGTTTGCAATTTACTGAAGTAGTATGTATAGTTTGTAGTAGACTCTTGGTCCATCACAATATAACTCTCATCTTGTTGACAGTATGAAGACATATTGAAGACATACATACTGAATTTTGAATACCAGATTTTTGCCATCTTGTTTCCGTAGGAAGGAAGCAGTAAGCAATATTTTTCCTTTTTCTGAACATTTAGGGGTACGCTTTAATACACAAGTGTATCAGACATTTCTGTTCCTGCATACATTATGAAAGCTGGTTTGCTCCTGGAGTTGGTATGACATTCATTGTTACTAACATGATTATGTCATTAAGAAAAAACTCATTACAGTGACAACTAGTCTAAAACAAAAGCTTTTCCATTCAATTCAATGAATTCTATGATTCCTTATTATGCTCTTAAAACTCATCATTCAATTTTTATGTTACACAGCAGATGCAAGGTGCATTATAACAATGTTATCTGCAATATAACTCTGAAACCAGACCAAACAATGAATTGAATTTGTTCTTCAATCCTTACACTGGTTGTCATTTCCTGACAAAGGGCAAAGTTCGGCAGTATGGATAACCACATACCTACAAAAACAAAAACAAACCCACAAAAAAACCCACCAAAAGCGAGGAATAAAATATAATTTGACATGTGACACAAAAAATGAAACTAAGTACAATATATTTGACTGTACTCATTTAAATCTGTTTTTCAGATATATGACCCTCAAGACTGATAAATTTCTATTCTATTATCTCTTTGACCTGAGGTGAAAAAACAGGTGAAAAACAATCCCCTTTCTTCCAGCAAACTTAAGTATGAAATAGGAATGATAAAAAAAACAATGGGACAGCAAAACCACAACTGCGTAGATGTACCTACAATTGTCTTATTTAAATCTCTCTGATAGCAATGGAAATCTTTTTAAGTCAGTGGAGAAAAAACATTATTTGAGAAATTAGAACTGAGCCCAAAATCTTTGTGAGGTGAGAACACAAAAGTATCAATAATAATACACCAATAAATGTCAGTGGACATAACAGCTTCTCTTAGGAATTAGAGGTGGTCAGGCAGAAGTGGTACCACTATAATTTGCTGCTTTTTACTTGCACATAATTTAAATAAACCATAACTAGATTATATTTTTTTTTTTATAACACAAGACTTATTATTCTTAGGGATGTTCTCAGCTAAAAGGATTCAGTCTTAAGATGATTTATGTTAATAATCAGACCAACAAGTGCATCAGCCACCTTTGTCCCAAGAGTGGCGGTGGCTTTCCTAGGGGCAAGGCACAAAACTGAAGGAAGTAAAAAATATTAGATTTTAATCTGGTACCTCAAGTCTATAAGTATTCTCAGACACATAGTTTTTTACACCTAAATACAGCCTTCAACACTCATATCATGAATTTAAATCTTCTATTTCACTGGAAAGTTCATCTTCTAGGAAATGGTGTGGAAAATAATTGTGTAGCAAGCAACTCAGCATTGATTCATTATCTTCTTTTTGACTACAGGACAGATTTGTAATTATGAAGGTTTAGATTTAAACTTTAGAGACACTACCTTCAACCCATGTACTTCACACATTTTCAAAATGTAGGAAATTATTATTAAGTTTCCCACATTTTCCTTTTAGGCATCAGTAATACAGATAAACCACATTTCCCTGCAGACAGATGGCAAAGAACAGTAATTAAATATGGAATCAAAAAATGTAAAACATTATGTGAAGAAAACCAGGTAACAGGGGAAATTAAAAATATAGGCAGAAAAATTCTGCATTCAATAAGAATAAGAAAAATAATTGATTTTTAATAAAATTTGTGAGTAAAAGAAATCCTAGTTCCTGTGAATATTGTTACAGAGTAGCATGAATATAAATTACATCATTACAGAAAAGGAAGATGACAAAATTGCTAATGATATTGGAAAAGGCAGAGGTGTTCAGTATGTTTCTGTTTTGTATCTGGAACAGAGCTAAGTGTGCTTTTGTTCCATAAAATAGAAGTGATATATATTTTCTTTTCCAATATTACCTAAGGATGACATTGAAGAGAATCAAGTAAAAATTATCACAAGAAGATAAACAGGCCTGAGTTACTTTCTCCCAGAAATCATAGATCCTTGAGAATTTCAACACATTTTGAAGACTCCAGATTGCCTTTTGTTTTGCCTTTCAGAATTTTTTTCTGCCAATACTTCAAAGTAGAATTGTTACGATGCAAGGGAAATTAATGGTACAGCTGCAACAGGACATCAGTTAAATGAGGAGTTACTAATGTGTATTATTTAATCTTACCAAATACCACTTCTGCTCCTAAGAATCATTTAGGCTGTGAAAGACCCTTCAGATCATTGAGTTCAGTTGTAAACTGCGAGCACTGCCAAGTTCACCATTAAACAATATCCCTAAATGCCATATCTACATACCTTTTAAAAACCTCCAACGATGGTGACTCAACCACTTCTCTGGGCCACTTCTTTCAGTTCATTTTTATATGGTATAAATTTGTGTGAGGGCAGTATACATATGTGTGCATTCCTGTTGGTTGCCTCTCTGGAAGCATGACTGACATCTCACTGAAGTGTTACAGCAAGATGACTGCATTTATCCTGAAAAATCGACTCAAAATTATGTAGGTCATTGCTAGCCAACCTAACTAAAAGTATCAGGACTTCTGAGTGAAGCAAGAATAAGGAGTGAAAGACACGGAGGTTCTTCATGTGAGGCAGTAACCCAAACTCTACATACTAACAGAAGCCACAGATCTTAACAGAAAGCGCTAGATACCTTTGTCTCTGATCCTAATTAGAACTGTCTGCACAGGCTTTCTCACACGTATTTTAAATACAAATCCTGGACTTCTAAATATTGTCTGACTTACTATTGCAATCAAATTCTTCAGAAACAGAATACTTCAGCAGTTAGATGCTCCTGCTATTTGTGGAATAGAGAGAGTGGTGCTAGTCATCAGTTTCCTCGAGTGTCATCCAGAAGAAAAGGCCTAGTCACCATTCCCTAGCCTAAGAAGTGCTGGATATACCTTTGGCTTTTCCACTCACTTTCTTGCAGCCAAGCCATCAATCTTTTTTGCAATCTTTTACAATTTCCAACTCCATTAACCTAGTAATAATCCATAGTTTCTACTTCAGTACTAATAAAGGACGCTCTCAGCAGCATGTTTAACACTGCTACCAGCTCCTTCAATACTCTTTTTTTCCTGTATGTCTTAAATGTAAATAACTTTGTTCCTTTTCACCTTTTCAATGTATGACATATACATTTTACATCTTAGTATAAGTGTCCTTTTATACAACAAATGCAGAAATGACCTGCACCAGGATTTAGAGTCCAGTATTCCTCCATCACACAGGATTACCTTAATCAGGAAGAACGTAGAATGCCTAAACTGTGATTTCATTTGAAATTTAAATCTCAAGGCTCAAGAATAATCAACCTTCCCTCAATAATTACTTTATTGTTGAATATACCAAAGATAAATAAAAGTTATTAGTTGACTCCACAATGGTGTCCATGGAATCTTGTGCTCAAAACTACACAGCCTTTGTTTCAGAGGCTGCTGCACTCAGAGTACCATTACCATTAGCCTGGTAGAAGACCTTGCTCAGAAGCTACAGCTGTGCTGCTTCGTAGCGCCAAGAGTCTAGAAAATAGATCTTTCCTTCTTTTATAATGCCTTAACCACTGGGATATTTTAGTACTTTCATCACAAAACTAAGTTTCATTCACAAATGGATGTTTGTTGTTGCCTGCTGCCAAACTTTATTAGGTGCCTTTTTACATATACTCTACTGATGAATGCCCACGGCAGCACTGAAAATTAGCCAAAAGTGACTGTCAAAAAATTCAAATAATACATGCTCTTCATTTTAGATCGGCCTAAGAGACTTATCAGATTGAAATACGAGTGAAATCATCCTTTCAGAAAGTGTAATAATAGCATGGTAGCATATTTGTTGCTAGATTTTCACATTTGGAAAACAATTTTAAAAATTATAAGATACTGATTAACAAAGACTGTGATATTCTTTATGAAGTCCATAGAAACACGACAGAAAATGAAATATTATGATCATAAAGTTAGTATACTACTACAGATAAGACACACACAGTAAGGTGTCCTTTGATCATACAGTCATGTGGTTTATGGTACATACTTTAGTTATCTATGAATAAAACACTGAGCAAGGACAGTCACTATGTTTTAGATTATAATACAAATATTGAAGTGCATTCAGCTGGGCCTTGATCAAAGATCCTTTCAGGATACTCATTCCTTCCCTTTTCTTATTACTATTATTTTAATAGTACATTAACAAATCAGGTACCAACTTTTTATATATCTTAAATGGAACTATTCTTCTCATAGACTTAATCTAACTTCAAAAAAACAGAAAAGGCAGCCTATTCTGGCAAGAGTAATTATACTTACATAGAAATTTACTCAATATATAGCCTTCTCCTCCATGTGAACTTCTGTTTTCTATTACACACACTAGATCAGTGTTGAGGATCCTCAGCTTGCTAAATGATGCTGTTCTGTGTCTGGTCCTAACAACAGTAGCAGTGACTGGTGGCAGTTCTGCAGAGGACTACACGTGGGATGCATGTGAAGGAGTGGCGTTTTTGCTGGTTAATAATTACATCCTTTTAGATTAGCAAAGACCAGGAACACCAGTAGATTGTCAATCATAGAGGTGGGGCACACCCATACAAACTAATCTGGTGGTTCTCTCCTGTATATGGTTCAAAGGACAGATCTTATTTCTGTAATTACAGTAACTCCATAGTATTTTTCTCATTACAGAGTGGTTGAGAAGCTGAAGTAGAGAAAGTGGAAGTGGAAGCATAAAGGTAGTGATGCTAAGTTAGTAGGAAAGGTCTGAATGCTTTATACTGCTGAATTTTAGCTCATCAAGCCTTAATTAGTAACTTATGTAGCCATAAAACTGGTTGACAAACTGTTGTGACAAAGTGCATCCACCTATTGCATGAACTTATTTCATTATGTTCATATTACAGCTACCATATTATTATAACAGTTCTTCATTTGACTTGCCCACCAACTGTCCTTTCAGTCTCCTTTAAATTACTCCTCTTGCTTTTAAAATTAGAAATGAATCTATATATTGAGTAGAAATTAGTAGCATAAGACCACATGAACATAATATTTTGACTTACAATGTTGGTATTATGTTTGAGTTTAAATGTAGTGTCAAGATTTAAAAAAGATCAAGTGGAGAGCTGACAGCTCTGTATATTGTCTCTTTTTGCAAGTCTTCAGCAATTTTATTACTTATTATCATTATAATTATTGAAAAACACTTAAACTTTTCTATCTATTCTCAAATATAGAAAGACCCATTCATATTGACACTGTCTGTTAAAATGAATTTATTATTAACAGATTGATGAATTATTTTACTGGTAATACAGCATTTTGGATCAGGGCACAGATACAATGGGATGATATAAATCTTATAACTATGGTGGTCACAACTCACATAAGGCTTTCATATCTTCACACTTCAAAGGGAAGGTAGAACACAATCCAGTTTCATCTGTACTCTAACATTTCTATGAAACACAGTCATAAAGACTGGTTTTTTTTGCTTCATCCCATAAAGCTATGATGCAACAGTGATAGAATAAATATCCCTCTAAATTTTAATACAAAATCTCGAGATCATCTGTTCTGATGTTTCTTTAATTTTAATGGAATGCTTATGTATTCACCTACTTTTGTAACTTGATAATTTTACAAAATAACAAATAGAAGTAAACCTTGGGGATTTTTGCTATTGTTTCTTTTTTTCCCTCCTTGATTTTATTTGGTGCATGTAGAAAAACAGAAAATTCATTGAACAGTTTGTGATGTCTTACTATTTCTGTCAATACATAGATTATAGGTTGAAAAACACTCATTTTGACTATCCCATTAAACAATCATTGAACCCAGATCAATTTTTCACATCGTTGCAGCAGTGCAAATATACCACTACTAACACAAACAGAATCACAGGAGCAAATACAGACAGGACTTTATTAAGAATTGCCTTGGTACACAAACTACCGCTTTGGCTCACTCTATACATATAAAGACTCCAGAGCATGCAGAGGTGGACTATATTCTTCATTCCTTACTTACATTCTTTATTCATTAATTTGCTAATGACAGTATCAACTCATTCTACAAGACATAAAGCTGTTTTCCAAGTTGAAATTTGATACTTAATAGCCCTTCTACTATTTTTATCCTCCAATTATAACTTTGAATATACTTGTTATCACTAAAAATACAATACTCTTTTTAATCTTGTTACATTCTTGGCCTTTGTGACTTGGCAGTGAGTTCCATGGTCTAATTACAAGTTTTATATATAGAGGTAATTACAGGTTGGGTTCGGGTATTTTTTATTTTTTCAGTTTTGAAAGTTACCTTTTAATTCTCCTTGATGTTTCTCAGTTCATGTTAAATGAGAGAGAACTCAGTCATCTGATCTATGGTACCTAGACCATTATTTTACTGTATCCTCCTTCTTGATCTTCCTTCTAAAGTGAAAAAAGGCCTAATCTTTCAAAAGAGGTTGGTTTTTTTTTCATATACTCAGTCATTCTCATTACCTTTCCTTGATCCCACTTTAGTTCAATATATTTTTTGAAACAGGGAAAACAGCTGCTGAAATTGTGCAGTCTCTCTACTGAATACAAAGTTCCACCTGCAAAACAGTGAAAGATGGGGTCCTGAGAACTCAGTTCTGTACAGAGCCATACTTTTCAAATCATAAATATTAATGCTCCAGAGACTTACCAGTCTGACTTCACCTGACACAATGTCATGGTATCTAATGCTAGTTGTGCATCAAATCTGTAAGTTCTTTTTACACATGAGCATATTTTCTTGCATTATTTTTAATCCAGCTTCAGTACCAAGTCTTCAGTTACCAGAGAACTACATCCACAGTGAAGTTCTGTAACCCACCTGTACTTTATTTCTAGAATTTGTTGTTTTCTCTCGGTTCTCAACCTGGGAAACTCTTCCTGTGTGAGACTTTAAGAGCTAGCAAATATCAGGTGGAAAAAAAAATAAATAAGTTGTAGATACTTCTAGACTGTTATGGTAACAGGTCAAATAAACAAAGTAGATTGAGCTAGTAGAGCTTTGTGTTTTAAGATACCAGTCCTAAATTTTGTATTCTCTTTGAAAACCCTTTCCGTTTTCAGCCTTCTTTTAAGAGTACCTCAATACTGGTCTCACTAATGCTTATGGTAGGAGTCAACTTTGACTGAATACACTCAGGATATTGATTTATAAAGGGAAAAGAATGTGCCATATGTGGAAATGTACGGTGTGTAACTGAAGAAGTTGTCAGTATCTTTCTGCTGAATATGAGCCAGCAGTGCCCTGGCAGCCAGGAGGGCCAGCCGTGTCCTGGGTTGCATCAGGTACAGCATCACTGACAGGGTGAGGGAGGGGATTGTCCCACTCTGCTCTGCACTGGGACAGCCTCACCTCAAGTGCTGGGGGCAGTTTTGGGTGCCACAACATAAAAAAAGACGTTAAGCACCTAGAGATTGTCCAAAGGAGGGCCACAAGGATGATGAAGAGTTTAAAGGGGAAGCTGTATGAGGAGTGGCTGAGGTAGCTTGGTATTTTCAGCCTGAAGAAGACTGAGGAGAGCCCTCACTGCAGTCTACAACATCCTCATGAGGGACAGTGAAGGGGTAGCCACTGATCTCATCCCTCTTATGACCCATGAAAGGACTCAAAAAACAAGGTTAAACTGAGTCAGGGGAGGTTTAGGTTGGATATGAGGAAAAGGCTTTTCACCCAGAGGGTGGTTGAGCACTGAACAGGTTCCCCAGGGAGATGGTCAAAGCACCAGCCAGATAGAGTTCAAGAAGCATTTGAACACTCTCAGGCCCATAGTGTGAGTCTTTGTGTGTTCTGCACAGGGCCAGTTGATGATCCTGATGGGTCCCTTCCAACTCAGCATATTCTAAAATGCAAAGAAATAAAGAGAGGTTGTGGCTTCTGTGTGTGACCAATACACATTGGTCAAAAGAAAAGCACTGGAGATGCTGAAAGAAGTGGCCTAACAACAGATCTGTAAGACCTGGCAGAGTCATTATTATTATTATATGTCCTAATTTGCAAGCAAACAGGAAAATATAGCAGAAGCCTTCCTTAGCAGCACAGGGTATATATGACTGAGCTGAACAACAAAAAACAAGCATATGGGGAGGTGGAAGTGGGGACACAGGAACATTTCCTGGGCACGCAGGGATGGAATTAGAGGGGCAATGTTTACGTGCAGTTAAAATTGATGAAGGATGTCATGGGTAAGGACACTTTTGCAACAAAAGAGGAGACTGAGTAAAATCTAGGCCAACTGCTGAACACTCAAGGTGACCTTGTGACACAGCACACGAGTATTCATTTTATCTGTTTCTACTGGCATGGTCTACTCTCGGGGATCCCAGAGTTCCATGTCAAGTAGCAAGGATCAAGTCAGGGTCTAGTTAAACAAGCTAGAAGTGTCATACATGTCCATGGGACTGGACAGGATACATCTGAGAGTACTAAGAGTGACAGCAAAAGTCATTGGAAGGACACTCTCAGTCCCTTGTGAAAGGTCACGGTGATCAGAGGAAGTTTCTAACAACTATAAAAATGTCTGTCTTAGGAATTTGAAAAAGGAGGATCTGGGTGGTGAAAAGATGATCAACCTTCTCTCAGTGGCTGAGGAAATTACAGAGCAAGTATTCATGGAAATCATTACCATGAAAATAAAATGTTATTGAGAATAGCCATCTTGAATTTCCCAAGGACAAACCGTGTTTAGTCACTCTGATTGTTTTCTACAACTATATTACAGGTTTCTCTGGGTAAGATTAGAGAAGGTGTTGCTTCCCTTGTCTGCAGCCAGAACTTTGATAATTTTTCAGCATCTGCAGCCAAATTGGGAAGACACAGGTATACTACAAGGTGCATTAAAAACTGGCCAGGTCATGGGCCTCAAAAGGTACCTAATAACTGTTTTAAATCCAATTAGCAGGTGATTCCAAGGGATATTTCTTGTGATCAATGAAATGGCTGATATTATTTAACTTTTTCATCCGTGACCTTTGGAAATACAAGGTGACAGCAATTCAAGGGGGGCTGTTGGTATACTGGAGGGTATAGCTGCTATCCAAACCTCAACTATCTGAGTAAACATGTAACGCATACATCTGTATTGGACTTCCAAAAAAGAAGAATGCCAAGATCTGGGACAGGATATAGTTAGGGAGAAGTGCAGACTGGAACTAATGGTTCCGCAGGAGAAGACGCAGTGGACCACAAAGCAACAAAGGCAGCAGTGTGCACCTGCAGTAATAAACACTGACTACATCTTGGAGTGCCACAGCCAGCAGGTCAAGGGACAAGATTATTGCCCTCTCTTCAGCACAGATGAAGCCACATCTAGAGCAATGTGTTCAGTTTGCTCTCTTGCCAAAGAAAAGAGAGACTGAAGAGAATCAAGCAAAGAGTCATTAAGGGAGCTAGAAGCTCTGACATGTAAAGAGGTTGAGTGACCTAGAAATACCAATATTCTTGTAAGTTTAATGGACGTTTACTGCCAGAGCATCCTTAGCAGCATTCCTTATGGTCGCATTATGAGAACAGATGCATTTTGGTGGTCCCCTCCAGAAGACCTACAATGGCTGTAAGTATATATTAGAGCCCATTAATGTCACTGGTGCAATACCTGATGATGTGCCACAGCAAACTTTGAGTTTCATACAGACATTAAAAGGTAGCCTGAAGGTAGTACTGTTCTGCAAACAGAAACTTCCATGGAACTTCTATATTTCTGTGCCTGACAAACTCCTGCTCAGGGACTGTTGCACAGAAACATGAATTCTAAATCGAATTGGCATCCTACCCATGAATGATTTTCCATTTATAGTTGCAAAGCCACTGTTAAAGTGGCCAAAACTAGTTTATAAAATATTTCTGCAGCTATAATTGTTCAGGACCACTGAACTGCATGTTCCAAGCCAGATCAAAAGGAGCACCACAAACCCATGAAAGGCTTATATGTAAAGACAGGGTAAATTCCATGTCTGGGATCCATCTGTAATTCTGTCAAGCCAAGAGTGCTTGTAGCTGTATACAAATTAAACGTCTGTCTGCCAAAATTAAGTGAATGAAGAACAAATACCCCCTTATCACCTTTTTTTTTTTTTTTTTTTTCTTACAGTAACTACCTTGTTTTCTTTAATGTAAAATGTAAAATAACCTCCCTTTCACACTGGTGTGAAAATACAAATCAGATTGGGAGTTACATCAATGCCAGGATTGATCCCAGAATTTTTAGATTACCATTTTGCTACAAATATAGATGTGGAAAGGTATGTCATGGGTTTTTTGATAGCTGACACAGCTGAAGATGTAGCTTAAAACACAACAGGACTTAGAAGGAACTGTATTATTTCCTGAACAGGTTCAAGGCAAGTGTATCACTGATTTACTATACATCATTGGCCACACACAGAGATGAATTTAAGCAATTCTAAATAGTTGGAACGACAAGGCCTGATGTTATTACATTTGCAGACCAGTGATACATGCATGATTTTTCATGCCTGGTCATGTAAAAAAAGCAGGAATTAGTAACAACTTGCAGTGTTAATTCCCTAAATAATTAGCACTTACACTGTTACACGTATTAACTTTTATTAATGTGACTTGAGACAGCCAAAAGGCAGGGTCTAACACAAATTTAAAAAAAAAAAAAAAAAAAAAAGCAAAACCAAACCAAACCAAATCAGCTTTTTTATTGCTTTATCTCGTAAATCCCAATCATTAGCTTTAAGGAAAAAAACCAAAAACATAAACATGAAACGTCCTAAATTATTCCTCAGCTACTCAATAAACTCAATGGTTTATTTTGGAGCCTCTGCAAATTGGTCTGTATCAGAAGTAGTAACTTTTATAGCCCAACTGATCTATCTTCAAGAAATACATTCTGCGACATGAAGGGTTGAAACTGCGCCTGCAAACTTGACCTTTACATCAGCTGGTCTAATCTAATAAAAGATATTACCTCTCCCTAGAAGCCCTTGCTTTGTTTATGGGCACGACTGCCCGAGATTACAGCACTACTATTATCAGACAATGCCAACTGCTAGGCTGTCCCCGAGAGCCCAGGGTGGGAGGGGCTGCCAAAAGCGCCCTCACGTCAGGGATCCCCGCTGAGCCCCGCTCGCTCCAGCTCCCAGCGTTTCCCTGCCACGCACCCGGCCCGGGGGGTGACAGGGCGGCGGTGACGGGGCGCGGAGGGGCGGCCGCCAGGCTGTCTGCAAACGGCGGGCGCTCCCCGCCCGAGCGCCAGCCTTGCCTGGCATCTGGGCCAGTAGCTGCTGGAGCAGTTATTAAGGTACTGTTGCCCACCTAGCAGCGCGCTCATTAATTTCTAAAGCAACGGCCCACAGCTTTGCTGGTCAGACACTCGGCAAGATCTGCCGGAAGCCCTCGGGATTCTCTCTCCGCCTGGGCCCCTTCAGAAAAGGCCGGAGCCCGGACTGCGGTGACCGGCGCGGCCGCAGCCTCAGGGCACGGGGACCCCCGCGAGCCCGCTGGGTCGGGACGCGCCCCCATTCCCGTTGGTGCAGCGCCCCCTGCGGGGCGGGGCGGGTTGGGCAGTGGTAGCGCCGGGAAATGGAGCGGCCCCGTGCCCTCTCCCGGCGCGGCGCCTAGCGGGGCGGGAAGGGCTCGGCTCTGCCGAGCTGCGCCGCCAGGACTCCGGCGCCCGCCGTCGCGCCGCACGGCCCCGCGGGGCTTCCGCACAGGGGACGTGACTGACAGAGGCAGGCGCGGAGGGCAGGCGCCGGCGTCCCCCCGAGCTGGCACGGGGCCGACGTCCGCCGAGGCGAAGGGGCAGCGCTGGGGAGGAGGAATCGCCGCTGAGGGCGAGGGAGCGATCCGCGTGCTCACCGGGGAGCCCCGGCTGGCAGAACGAGCGGGCGCCAATTAGCGTGCCGGCTCTGCCGGCTCCCCAGGCGGGCTCCACAGAGCCGCGGCCCACCCTGCCCAGGCGCTGCTGGCGCCCCGCCCCCGCGCAGCCCCGGACGCGGCGGCTCGGAGCGACCTTTCCGCAGCCCGGGGCGGGGCGGGCCCGGCGCGCCGCGGCATTCCCGCCCTGCCGCCGCCTGGCCGCGCGCCGCCGCATGCAAATGAGGGCTCTCCTCATTGGGCAGCAGCGGGAGCCCTTTGAAAGGGCGCCCGGCGATTGGCCGCACGGCGGCGTTAACGCACACGGGAGAATCTCCCCCCGCCCTTTTTTTTTTTTTTTTTTGCCTCTAATGTGTGATGCGTTCCTCTCAGACGGTGTGTAACTCTACGCGCCGGTTACTACAGAACAAGTAGTTCCCAGCCCCCCGCCCTCCCCGCGCCCGCCCGTGCTGTGGGGCGGGACAGGGCGCTGCAGTCGTGGCCGCCGCCCCGCGGGGGCTCCGGCGCAGAGGGGAGGGGGCGGCGGGGGCGGCAGGGAGAGGTGTTCCCCCCTCCCCCGCGGAGGGATATTCTCGGCGCGGTCGCCGCACTCTGCCCGCACCAAAATATTGGGAGTTAAGAGTCGGCTCGGCGGCGCCGCCGGCTCAGAAGCGCGCGGGCAGCTCGGCGGCGGCGCGGTCTGTCCTCCGCCCGCCACGGCTCCACTGCGGCGCCCAGCCCGCTCCTGCCGCCGCGGCCCCCGCAGGGGCGGGCTCCACGCGTGGATCCGGAGACCCCGGACTCGTCTGCCTCCGCGGAGGGCTATAGTTTTTCCTGCGCTTGCCTGCGCCTCGAGCGGCTTTCGCCGGGTGGAAGAAGGAACGCGGGAGCGGCGCGTTCTCTGACTGCGTTTCTCCGGAGGACTTTGTGCTACCGACGCCTGGACTGCTGCCGGCGAGGACGGACCCCCAAGGACTCCGTGGGTTCCCGCTCCCGGCCGAAGAAGGAGCCGCATAGAAGCTTTCGGCGGCTCGCCGCCCTCCGCCGGCTCCGGAGAGAGGGGAGCCGCGCCGAGCCAAGAGGACGCCGGCGGAGCTGCCGCGGGGAGCTAACTCGTCGTTTTCCCTCCCTCGGAAGATGTTGCTCTCCAAGTTCGGCTCGCTGGCGCACATCTGCAGCCCTAGCATGGACCACTTGCCGGTGAAGATCCTCCAGCCAGGTACGGGGCTCGGGTGTCCCTTGGCAGCGCCGCGCCGGAGGGCGCAGACCCGCCCTGCGTTACCGGGGTGTCGGGGTCGGCGTCTCGCACCTCCCGGAGCTGCGTTTATTTTATTCTTACTTTTTTTTCTTCTTTTTTCTTAATTGAAGAAGATTTTTTTTTTTTTTTTTTTTTAAATAAAGCCTTGGTCGGAATCAGGGCAGTGTACACAGTACGGGTCCACCGGGCAGAGCGTTTGTGGGGGCTCTTTTTTTACATTTTTTTTTATTATTATTACCAGTGCTATTATTATTCGGGCGCACCGCGGCTGAGGATACTAATGCGGGGTTTTCCCTCTTGTTTCCGCAGTGAAAGTGGAGAAGGAGCCGTTTGATAAAGTCTACCAAGTGGGCTCCGTGCTGGGCAGCGGGGGCTTCGGCACCGTGTACGCGGGGAGCAGGATCGCCGACGGGCTGCCGGTGAGGCGCGGGGCGCGCGGGCGGGGGCGGCGGGCGGCGGGCGGGAGCGTGGCGCGGGAAGCGGCGGGCGCGGCCGGCCCGGCCCTCGGCGGCGGGGCGCAGGCTGAGCCCGCCCCGCCGCTCACGGCGCCTCCGTTCTCCGCGCTCCGCAGGTCGCCGTGAAGCATGTGGTGAAGGAGCGGGTGACCGAGTGGGGCACGATTGTAAGTACCCGGGGGGGGACTCCGGGGGTGCCGCGGGGCTCTGCCGCGGCGGGGCCATTGTGTGGGCGGCGGGGCCCGCCCCGCTGGCGCGGCCTCTGCGTCGGGAGGGAATTTGGCGGGGGTTCGCCGCCGCAGCGCCGCGCCCGCCCCTCGGACTGCGGCAGCGGCAGAGGGGGCCCGCCGGCCGCGCCCTCCTCCCCGCCCTGCACGCCCTCCCCGCCTCCCTCCCGTCAGCCGAGGGGTGCCCCGGGCCGCGCCACCCCCCGCTGACCCGCGCCCCTTTTTCTGCCCAGAGCGGCATCATGGTACCCCTGGAGATCGTCCTTCTCAAGAAGGTGGGCTCCGGCTTCAGAGGGGTCATCAAGCTGCTGGACTGGTACGAGCGGCCCGACGGGTACCTGATCATCATGGAGCGGCCTGAGCTGGTGAAGGACCTGTTCGACTTCATCACGGAGAAGGGTGCCCTGGACGAGGAGACGGCCCGCGGGTTCTTCCGGCAGGTGCTGGAGGCGGTGCGCCACTGCTACGGCTGCGGTGTGGTGCACCGGGACATCAAGGACGAGAACCTGCTGGTTGACCTCCGCACAGGCGAGCTGAAGCTCATTGATTTTGGCTCGGGGGCCCTCCTCAAGGACACAGTCTATACCGATTTCGACGGTACGTGCCCCCCACCCTTCCCGTGCCCCTCCCGGGGTGACGTCCTTCCTAGAGCTGCTGCTTAGCCCCTTTCCAGTGACCAGTCACAACAAGCAGAGCCCCTGACACGGGGGTTCATATCAGATCTATCGGTAATGGAAACCTGTGGACCCGAAGCCGCTTAGGGGTGTTCAGTTGCGCAGGAAAGAAGCGATTCCAGGCAGTGACGCAGCAGTTTATGTTTCCCTGTCTTGGAAAAAGCGGGGTTTTTTTCCTAGAGGGTGATCTGTTTACATGGAGGTTTTGCCAGTGTCGGATGTTTCCATGTGTGGATATGCAGTTTTTATATGCGGCGTTTTTTTTAACTCGGAGTGGTACCTCCCCCGCTCCCATTCTGCCAGTGTCCTGGAAATCCCGCATTGCAGATTTTAAAGCGATGGGGACAAATGCATTCTCTCAAAATGAGTTGCTACAGCGGCTGGGGTCGATGCTTTAGAGGTGGGAAAGCTGAACATAGCCGGCATGTGAGCAGAGGGGAGCATTTCCCCGGTGCGTGGAGTGTGACTGATGTAACGCGGGGTCTCGCTCCCCCCGCCCCAGCTGCCGCACTCACATCTGTTTGTTGTGAAACCCGAAGCCCCACCGCACGTGACCCTCGGCATCACGAATTCCCCTTTTTGTTTGGTATCCAAGGAGCCCTCGGGCACTGGAGGAGTGGAGGGGGGCGGGTTGGGAAAAGCTGCCGCATAAAAGCCCTGGAGGGGGGAGGGGGGGGCCGCCTTAAAAACACAGAAATCGTAAGCGGCCCTATTTTGTTTATTGCTCTGTGGAATTGGATAAAGCAGATTAGCCCCGTGTAATGCGGGCAGACCTGAGTTTCACCTTCTTGTCGCCCTTCCCTCCTCCCTGCCGGCCCCCTTTGTCCTTTTGTGTCTATTTTTGGTGTGATGCTGCAGACGCCACGTGGTCAGTGAAAGGGAGCTTGCCTCAGTAAACAGTCAGCTGATGGGGCTGTGTTATTCCTTGCAACAAAATAGAACAACCGGATGGGCCAAGTCTGTTGATGGTGTAACTCTGCAGATGACCTGAAATTACACTGCTAATGGCTTTGGCTTGTGAAAAATTTTAATCTGTTTAGTTTTTGGGGTTTTTTGTTGTTTTTTTGTTTTTTGTTGTTGTTGTTCTTGCTTTTTTTTTTTTTTTTAATTTCTAAATGTCAAGGGAAACGCTTTAAATCTTTAATTGTGGGTTTTTTCTGCTTTCAGGAACGAGAGTATACAGCCCTCCAGAGTGGATCAGATACCACAGATACCATGGGCGGTCAGCAACAGTATGGTCTCTGGGAGTTCTGCTATATGACATGGTTTGTGGGGACATCCCTTTTGAGCAAGATGAAGAAATCTTGAGGGGACGATTATACTTCAGGAGAAGAATTTCACCTGGTAAGTTCTATAGAAGTCTAATGGATTTTCTAGTTTTGGGGGTTATTTTAATAGTCTTGCACCTGTAAGCTTGTGTGGGTAGATTTTTGTTACTGAGGATTATCTTTTTTTTTTTTACTTTTTTAATCTAATATGGCTTTCTTTTTTTGTTACAGAATGTCAACAACTGATCAAATGGTGCCTTTCACTGAGGCCTTCAGACAGACCAACACTTGACCAGATTTTTGACCATCAATGGATGCACAAATCTGATGTAGTGAAGTCTGAGGACTGTGACATAAGGCTACGGACCCTTGATACTGATGTATCTAGCACAAGTTCGAGTAATGAGAGTCTGTGAATTACTAAGGACCTCGCACTGGGAGGGGGAGCTTCAAGCAGAAAGACCACAGTGCTGCTGCCAATACATAGGAGGGGCTAGAAAAATGCATTCATTATTCTGTAGTTGAATCTTTGTCTGAGGGACTTGATTTTGTTTTCCCCCTTTGCTGGTTTCTGCTTTGGAATGAGAGATTTCCTTTGGAAACGCTGATGTTTGGGAGTTGCAGGCCAGTACTTAGTCAAAGACTGACCTTATTAAGAAAGCAGTGACCTCTTGAATACATGGTAAACTTTTTTGCTCTCATAGAGCCTGGACTAGATTTTATTTGCTTTTGAGTGCCTTTTTGAAAGCTGCTTCAGTGGGACTTTCTTTTTTGAGCTGTCTATGTCCAAAGAAGATCCAGTTCATTATAGGAATTTGCTTCCTTTAGACTCAGTGCTGGGGGAAGCAGCTCCTATGATGCATTGGAGAACCTGTTCGGTGATTGAATGAAGTAGTCCCATCCACTGGTGATGGAATACTTGAACACAGACATTTCACTCCTGCGCCCCTGCCCTTTACAAATCCAGCCCACCTCTGCTGCTCAAAATATTTCCTATAGCCTGCACAAAAATATGAACAGGTATATCAGCTTCTTTATCAGAAACATTTATTCATGTTTCCTTTTATCATCTCTACCATTGGGCATGAGAAGCCCCTTTCTCAACTCCCCCCCGGCCTTTTGTCACCCTGCGAGTCTTAAAGTATGTATGGGCATGTTGAATGCACAATCAATGCAATATTCAAGGACTTCTACTTTTTTTTTTTCCATACCTGTATAATGTGTTTATGTAAACTTGGTTTTTCCCGTGTACTATACAGTTATTTATTGTTTGGAATTTAGAAGACCTCCCACAGTTTTTAGCTGTGGCTATTTATTTGGTTAATTTATTTGGTTAGAGTTATTCAACACTGTGCTTTCCCCTCCTTCTCCCCATGGGAATTCTAGTGGTTTGCCCATGGCACTTTTTTTCTGCATTCCTGTCAACTTTTGGTTACAAAAAAAAAATAAAAAAAAAAAATTTCTGACCTTACCAGTTTTTTGTTGGAAGATGGGAAATTGTTGTACAAAGTCTAATTTAAGGGAAATAGAATGACTTTTTAAAGTTAGTCAGTATGCCTTTTGTCTGGTATTATTGTACCAGAAGTGTAAAGTAATGCTGTTTGGAAGGGTTTTAAATTATTGACATTGTACAGTCTCCGTGCATTGGCTCTGGAAGGTAGAGTGGCAGAGTCATAAACCTTAATTTATTTTAATAGCTGTGTTTCTGTGATCTGGTTGCATTTATGCAGCTTGGATTTGGATTTTTTCTTCTGTTTAACGGTGTGAAATGTATGGAGATCATATTTTTTATACAGGTATTTCAATTAAACTTTTTGTATATAACAAGTTCTGTGTTTGTATTTACTTTTATCTTCGCTGTTACTTGTGATGAGCTGAGGAACACATTCTTACTGTGTCAAGCCTTGTTAAAGGCCTGCAGCAGCTGAGCCAGGGTTAGGAGATGGTCTATGCCATTAAGCAGTGACCATTTTGAAAGAATTAAGCAATCCCTCACCTGAGCTCTATCTACTCAATCACTGCGTTTATTGTTGGACTGGGGAAGGAGTACAATACAACAGCACTAATGGCCTACATAAAAGGGAATTGGCCCTGTAATTGTGGGACTTTTACCTCTGTAAACACTGAATATCAGTGTACTTGTCCTTAGGTATAACAAGGAAGGAATTCTGTAGCTGCTGGTGGTTCCTGTAGTTTTCACAGTTGATATGTTTACTTTCCATTACATTTCAGTTTCCTTCTTCCCACTTGCACTTTCCTTCTGGGTGTGGATGAGGACTTCTGTGCCCTTACGGGAAAGGGACAGCATTCTCAGGAGAGCAGGGTGACTGTTTTCCTTCAACTCCCTTAGATTACCAAAGCCTGGTGTGTCACTTGATGGAGTATGATACAGGGGAGCATGTGCCATTCTCACTGCGGCAGAGGACAAGAGAAATGTCCTCGGCATTTATCTTCACACGTTGGGAGTCAAATCCTGCAGATTAACGATTTCATCCTGGTTTCTCTCTAGCCAGAGACTGACCTGGCTTGGTCTTGTTGCGGGGGTGGTAGTGATTACAAGGTTTAACTACTGCAGAGGGATCTGTGAGGTATATTTAAGGATGTGTTCGGTCATTAAAGGTGCTTTGTAGTTGTCACAGTAAAGGGCTAGGCTTAGAATCTTGGTTTTATGTTATTTCCCTTTCTGGGGATCCTTCTGCTGGCTCATCTGCTATTATTTTGGTTCCCTGTGGGTAATATCTCGCTGGCATCACATCAGGCTCCTGATGCTAACTAGTTTAGACTCAAAATGCCAACGAATAGCAGGAGGTAAAGCGGAAGAAAAAAGACCATTTTTGGTCTGTGCACTTTTCTGATGACACAGAGGGAAGGTGTGTTGCTGTTTCTTGGCCACAAAAAGAAAACTCAAATTACTCATCGATGAGAAAAAAAAGCCCTAACCACAGTTAGGAATTCTGTCCATCAGTTTGTTTCCTATGTTTTCTGATTTTGTTCCTTTCTTGTTTTAGACTAGTTTCCCCATGTTTTAATGAAAATCTGTATATGTGCTAAACCTAGTCCCTGAAAAGCTCAGTTGCCTTTTGTTGGAACTCTATTCACAGAAATAAAAGATTCTACATTTACGATTGCACAGAAAAAAATCACAGTGTTCTTATGAGAAGAACACTTTAAAGTGAATATTTAGAGTTTCGCTTTAGAATGAGAAATTCCTTTTTCTTAAGAAGAGAGGATTCCTGTATGCTACAGGAGAGATGATCCCAGCACCTAGTGCACTTCTTTAGGGAAACGTTTCTAACCACAAGAGGTCCCTGGAGAAATTCCAGTAGCTGACAGTAATTAACATCTTCCACTCCAGTGACTTCACATGTTCACAGCTGTTCAGAGGGATGGCAGCAGGGCCCTATGGGTGAGCTTCAAAGGGCTACCAGAAAAGCAATTCTAAAAACACATTTGTAAAGCTATTGTTGATTGCTGAGCTAGGGACTTTCAACATTTCCACAAGAGCTGATGTTACTTTCCTTAGCTTCACTGAGAATCAGCGTAGAAACGCTCTGTTTTGAAACATAAAAACTAGGTTTTCACCTTTTGCTACTGAGGCAAAATGCATTAAAAGGATAAAGGTCAAAAGGACACCGGCACAAGTGCTGACTCCCTCCTGGGATTAGCTCAACATAAAAGGTGCACTTTCAGTGCTGCACAGGCAGCTTTGCTTGTGAAACTCCCCTGTACACTAATAGAAGCCATGTGGCTGAAACACCATGTACCAAAAGTAATGATTAGTAAAAATAGCTTTTCATTACAGTTGAAAGTTGGAAAATGATGTGTTAATATAGTTCCATTAGCTGAGTGTTTCTGCCAAAATGAGCAAGTCTGTGACAGCTCTTGGTTTCTCCTGTGCTTCTATCTGGTAGTAATGTCATTAAATGTTATTTCTCTGGGATCTTCCTTTTCATACTCTCTCCCCACTAGGCTGGTTTTCAACAGCACAAAGCTTGAAAAATAAAATTCAGCAGGTCATTTAAAACACTATGGTTTAAATCAGGGCCTGTTTTAACCTTGAAATATTGATTTACCAATACTCATACCTATGCATGTAGGTATGCTACTGGCTTCATAATAGATATTTTAAATATATTCTAATACTGAAATATCTTTAACAGTGTAGTGTTTTGCATAATTCATAGCCCTAGTAAAGCTCTTTTCCCTGAGTGTACATGTATACAGTGTCTTTTTTTTTTTTTTTTCTCTTTTTTGTTAACTGAGCTTATATTTGCTAAAGCAGCTGAACAAGAGCCCCTTTGAAAATAACTATCGGAGGATGTTAGGAAGGTTGACTAGGGTGTGTTCCTACCAAACACTTATGGTTCTCTCTCAGTGGTTTAGTGACCTCTGTTGGTGAAATTAAAGTACATGTTCCAAAAATAATGATGCATAAACTGGGGAGATTTTAAAGCACTGCTAGCTGATATTTTTAGATATGAGTGAGTATGGTTGATACCTAATTATCCCATAATGCTTGAAGGGGTATTTCACTAAAAATGAAAAATTTTAAATCACTACAAATGCGAAAATAACTTCCCAATAAAAATGGGAGGGGGGAGTATGTATTCAAAAGGTTGTCAAATCTGCATCTGATGTTATAGTGTTAACCTGCCTGGTGTGCCTTCAGTCACCTACCTACACGACTCTTGGCACGAGCATTTACAACCGTATTAGCCCTCATTCTTCCACTTCATTTCAGTAACCATGAGAAGCACTTGTCTTCTGGCATGCAGATGGGCAATAATTCTCAGTGGTGTAACTGGACAACAGAATGTTGTGGCCATATCAGCCTATTGTTAGTAGCATTTTTTCTACTAACAGCAGTATTCTACTTTTTTAAGAGTTCTTCTTGTAGAATTCTTCTGCTAATTTGTAGCAGAAGTCAAGGTAGCAGTGTTTTAGTTTCATGGCACTACAGTTTTTGATGCTGTCCCAAAATTTTCTCTGCTTGTAAATTTGCAATTACTTAGTTTCAAGGTTACCCGTGATTTAGAAATTTAATATGCTTTTGCCTACAGCGTTCCTTCAGGTAGCTGATTTACCAGAAACATACTAAGCTTTGGTTATGTTGCAGAATTGCAAAACAAAATGATAAGAAGGCCACAAATCCATGCAACTAAAAATTAAATTAAATGTGTATAAGACAGGATTCCTAATTATTTTCAGAGAAAGTTTGTCTCATGACAGGTGAATTCATGTTATGACTAAAAAATGTGTCCACGTAGACATACTAGCTCTTTCTTTGATGAAGAGAAGTGACTAGAGAACACCAGAGCTGTGGTGTAACTCAAGGCAAAACGAGAAGCAGAAACATACATCCATTAAATACTTGCGGACGTTTTCTTAGCTTGTCGTTCTCTTCCAATAAATTTAAAAGGTATTCAATCTTTGTGTCCTTTACTGCTTGTAATTATTATTTGTAATACACCCTGGCACAGTCAAGTTGTAAGAAATATTAAGTGGTTTGCAATACTCTGATAAAATCGGCATGTTTGTATCTCAGATGCAAGGATTTCCTTTTCCTTACAATGCTATGAAGGAAATAACTTGCCTACGGAAACATTCTGCTTACATAATAATATAAATTCAATATAGGTCTCAGATTAGCTGTGTTTAAGCTCTAATTAATATGGTCTTAGTAAGAACGTTATCTATTATAGCTAATACTCTGCTAATTGACCACACAAACCATTATGTAAAAAGCTGCTTATACTAGTCCACTAAGAGAATTAGTGAGATGCATACTTTGACTTGCACTGTTTCTCAGGTGAGTCTGTGTTAAACATCAAAATTAGAATTAAGTCATAGTCAGAAAAGAAACTTGTGGATCAAAATTATTCTTTTTTATTATAACTGACTCAGCAGTCACTTTAAGGCTTCAGTTTGAATTACACAAAGATTACAGAAAATTATACTGAAAATTGAAATATTTGGTATTTTGCTCTATTATGGACATACTCCTGAAGCAAATGTTTTATTATTTTATGAATAATTGTCTGTGTAATAGCTAGGTGGGATTTTTTTTGTATGTTAGTGCTACTGAAAAAAATGCTCTTTTGTAGAAATAAAAAAAAAAAATTTTGCTTGAGAAACTTACTCTTGTAATTATGAATGGCCTGGTTTCAGGGTTGAAGTTTCTCCCCTTTTCTGCTTCCTTTCTTTTAAGACAGGAAAATATAAGCATCAAATATCAGTCTATTTGAATTAAAATGTATAAAAATGTTAACAAGCATATGTTATAAAAGATTGGAATGATGACTCCTCATAATTTATTGTTTTTCCAGAAGCTTCCAAACCTAATAGAGTCATGAAAAGGAACAGTCTCTTTCAAGATCATCCTAAGGAAAGATGTCCATTACCTGTGGGAAAACTCCTGTGTTCGGACTCCATGCAAAGATTTTGGGGTGGAGAGAGAGGAGGGGAAGAGTAGGGTAGTTTGTTTGTTTGTTTGTTTGTTTGTTTGTTTATAATGTCTAAGTAATATCAAAAGCCTTGAAATATAAATAATATATAATATATATAATATATAATAGAAAAATGTAAGAGACCACTGTTTTGCAGAGGGAAATTTGTCTATTGTCTGGGCAGATATAAATGGATAAAAAACTTAATCCACAAGAAGGCAGATTAAGTTGTGGTAAGGACGAGTTTTATATCTGTAAGGCTAGCTGAACACCAGAGTAAACAAACTGTGGGGTATAATAAATCAGTATTTTTAGAAACAAGAATTTTTCATAAATCATCTAGAAGTTACAGCTATTTTAAAATTTTAATTTTATCAGCCTAATCTTGAATTACAAAAACAGATTTCAGACACATTATTCATCTGCTTTTTGAATCAATATAAAATTTATTGACAGTGCTGGTTTTTCTACTGGCAAAACCAAAACTTTTTAATGCAGATTTGACTTAATCAATAGTAGTGACAGATTTTCTCATGATGGTGAGGTTATGGGGGTACTGACCTTTTCTCATAGCCAGCATCAGCTAAATTGTCCCTCATACTATCCCTTCCTTTTGCTGGTGCATTGATACGAAGATCAATAAACTGATCTCTTTGTTAGCAACCCAGCATAAGTGAGGGAATATGAACAACCACTTGGGTCTGGGGTGTGATGGAAGAGAGATGGTACTGCTGAAGAAAGGATATGTGTAAAAACAAAATTTTCTCTAGTTGGTACCATCAAGCATACCCTCTAGCTTCTATTCAAAAACTTCTGCAACAAGGAATTTGTAAGGAATAAGACGAATCTTGCTATTCTTAAGCTGACATGCAAATTATTTTAAGTGACTTTTCTTCAAATCAGGTGCTGAGCATTTGCTTGCGAGGTATACAGTACCTCAAATAGAGATGAAGTGAAGGAACTAAGGTCACTCAGAATCCCACACAGGTCAAAACTTAATTCATGATTATATTTATATATCTCAGCAGTATGCCCTACTTTTTAACCAGCTTCACAGGTACATTTGCAAATGAGAAAATACATTAAACATTTCAGAATTGTTAGTCAATGACAATGATTTACAGCTATTCAGAAAAAAAAGTTGCAATGAGAAAAAGTAAAACAAATGCGTTATCACTATTGCATTTATTGTTTTATCTGAAGATCTACAACTTTCCTATTGCTCTGTCATTTTGAGTCTCTTCAGCAAGCATGAGCTCCATTGTCTTCTTTAAGATATTTCTACCAATACTCACAGTTTAATATGTAGGATTCTAGTATACTTACAGGAAATCTTCAACAACTGATCTTGAAAATCTTGGTCAGTCCCTATGTAAACCATGAATTTTGAGTACATTTTAAGGATACACTATTCCCAGTTTAGTGCTTCTTGTGGTGATGCACTGAAGTAGCTCTAATAGCTGAGGAACTCCATTTCCCTGACAACTCCTATCCAAAATACTTTTGGTGGTATAGGACCCAATTCTACAGTTCTTGTCAAAAAATTCCAATCATTTCAAGGGAAATTTTGTCTGTGTGACGAATACAGAGCTATCCCTTAACTTGTGACAAAAGAATGTCTGCCCTACAGAGAAAATAAATAAGAAATCCAGGAGTTGTAAAGAAAACTTCTCCTGCAATGCTGAAAAGCAGTAGAAAAAGGAGAAAGAAACCCTTCTGTCTTTCAGAAGTCCTCTCTGTAAGACAACAAATGTTATTTGGAAAGAAAGGGCAAGGTAACTTGAAAGAAAAGTGGAGCATAAAAATTATCTCAAAACCTGAGTCCTTGGTGGCATTTTTGTTAATACCACAAAGAGCAATTACTCACCCTAGAGACACCTCCATTGGTTAGAGCATGCTAACAACACCAGGTCTTTTTCCCCATGTAACTGCCTGTTGATGTGAAAAGAGGTTCATAACAATGTTGATCATAATTTATACCTCTCTTTTCCTCTGCTGAACAGTGTTTCTGTGTCACCAGCTAACAGCACTATCCAACTCCTTTTATGGCCTGTAACAAACTCCTACTGATGCAGGTGATGAGAAGAACATGTCACAGTTTCAGGACAAATAATACACACTTTCATATTCTTTACTAAGTTACATTCTTATTATTTAATATTCTTTTAAAACTAATATCTTCATGGCAAAAACTGCGCTGGTGCAAATGGTTCTTTTTACCCAGATAGTTTTCACAGTCCTTTGAAGACTTCATTCACTGATTATGAATATATATATATATATATAAAATAACAACTTTTTTCTGCATCTTACTGACATCTTATAGTATAACTTTCTTAATTCCAGAACAACTAATATAGTTGACAGCACTGAATATTTAGCCAAGTTATCAACAGACCTGAAATTATTTGCTCTTTCTGACTATTTTTTATGTTTTCTTGGAATATGTTAAATTTCTTTAGTGGAAATTTCAAATTACACAAGTTCATATATGTAACCATATATAGATATACTATTTCAAACTCCTATAGTAGGTCTCACTGAAAATTGAGCACCACAAATGGTGGTCATCAAGGCAATATTAAAAAGTCATAAAGAACCCCTGGACAAACACAGGATTATCAGAAGGGCTCATGAAGTTCTCCCAGGTCTTGCAGGTGGCCAGTACAAAACTTGCATGGCACTGGTGACAAACTGGAATGGAAGATACTTCAAATAATGTAGTGATAAGGCATCATACAGCTTGCTGCTGGTTTTCTGCAGGGAAAGATCACTTTGCACAGAGGGCGTATGTTTGTTCTCAAGTACTGCACTTCTGCACTCCAGTTGTTAAAATTCAAGATAATTGATTGTCAATTGGCTTAGACCTGGAAAAAAAATACAAACATTTGTGCTGAAATGAAAGTATCTTGATATATCTAGATTAGCATTTACAACGCTATTAACTGACTCAAGTTAATGCAATAACTCAGAGGAGCAAAAACTCCAGCATCAGACTTCACCTAAAGGATTGTCTAATCAAACTTTCTGCAAGTAAATTTTCCCAGGTAAATTTTTGAACTAACACCTCTTTGAGACTTATGGATAATAAGAAGTGGCTAATTTTCTCCTTTTTCACTAGTTTTATAGAAAGCCTGTTTGAAAACATTTGTTGGAGTACCTGTTACCCCAATTTTGCTGGGATGGTTTCAGTAGGAGTAACTGAAACCCTTTTCTGGGTGGGTAGATCAGTACTTACCGCAGCCTGATGTCTGGTTCTCATGTATATTCCCATGTAGATTTGCCTTAGAAGGTTATTTGTTTATTTAAAGAGCAATATGGGGTATGAAAGGGTTATGTAAACATATGCTTTGCAACTACAGTCAGTGGTGGCCATTTGAAATAGGTAAATGTAATTTAAAAAAATCACAAAGTGAAGAAAAGTTGCAATGGCATATTCATCTGAACACAGCTGCTCACTGATTACCTAAAACCAAGGAGCAGCTACTTTCAACAACAACTGCACATGCATTTCGGTCTAACCATCTCAAAAACTAGCTGGGGTATGTTGTACAAATTTTGACCACAGGCTGGCCTGCATATGCCACTGTAATTTATACAGTTGATTACTTTCCACTTTCTCAAGGATATTAACTGGCGTGAACCTTCATTTTTTTCATTTCCAGTAATTAATTCCCTGTAGAGGTGACTGAAAATACTAAACAAAAGCATTTAATCAGAAATTATTAGGGTTGTCTTGTCAGCCGTCTGTTAATCAGCATGAATTTTTGTACAAGTAGTGAAAATTTTATTAAACCTTATACTTAATTAAAACATATTGTTTCCACAGCAGATTAGAAAGTACTGTCATCTGTTTAGACTTGCATCCAAAGATTCATTAAGGGTTGATTTCCTGCAACATGCAGGCATTTAGAAATTCTTTCTACTGGCATTGATTGAAGGTACAAAAGGCGAGGGTTGTAGCACAGGCAAAAATTCTTTTGTTGAAGGTCTTCCAGACCCCCACCATAATGCAGACTGACAACATAGTGAAGGAATACTAATGAATTTGAATGGGATTAAAACTAGAAAGTGAAGAATAATGAGGGAAAAAAATCGCTTTGTAGATTTTGGGATTCATTGTGGTAGTCTGGTCTTGTAAATGACATGGGCATTAGAATTTTGTACAATCATTCTTGCTTGTATCTTTATTATAAAAAATATTTAAAAATTAAATAAAAAATATTTTTCTGTAAATTTGCCGTTTCTGAGGAAGTGACTACTGCAGCTTTTTGAAAGCTAATGAGACCTGAATGTGCTGGTGTAAAATTCCTCTAAAGATTCAGAAGGAAAAATATGGGATAATGACAATGACTGATTACTGTTTATTATTACAGTGAGGTGCAAAGTCTTGCAAAGCATTGCTTGTTTTCAATGGCTTTTTGATACATCAGCATCCTGCTACATCATCATTTTGTGGGAACAAGTAAGAGGTGCATATCTTATTACTGTTTTCTGGGAAGAATTTCATATCAGCCCCAAGTTCTTGCCAGAGTGTGTTAGACGCTGCTCTGTCCATCAAGATGACTGAGCTGCAGTCAGTCATTTGGCCAAAACTGTATTAAGAGTTGGCTTGTAAGACCAATCTCATCACTATGTCCACTGCTTGTTGTGTTTTGTAGAATCTCAGTGCTATCAAGCTTGACAAGTTTTGCTTTGTTCCTACCTGCTCCTTGCCCCAGGGTTCATCTTTAGCTACCTGGATTTCTTGTCTCTTCACTATTCTTTACCATTTTTAGTTTCATGCATCTCTTGACTTTCTTGGTTTCTCTGTCTCTTGCCTCTAGCCCTGACATCAGGGATTTGCTACCAGCTTTCATGTCCCAGGTGTATTGCTGCTGTGAAGACTTTAGGGGGTTTGCCCTGGGAACATATGGTCAGATGCAGCAGTAACAAGTGCAGTAGCTCACTGAGAGCCAGATGCAGACATGGGTAGAAAGTCATTAATGTTTTATATTATTCTTATTTATCATTAGTGGCCATTGATTAAGTAATATGACTGATCTCAGACAATAAACACAACTTTGCTCTGAAGCCCTTTCAGTCCAAAAAGGCAAACAGCAGGCAAAGTGTAAGGGGAAAGGGATGAATATATATTTTTTAAAACAATACCCTCTATTTCTACTGGCCCTCTGCCTGGCCATTATTAACTAACAGAACTTTGTAGGCATCCAAGTTGATCTTCCTGATGTTACTGGAAAATTTTTCTTGGCTCAGATATGAAAATAATTTCCTTTCAAACTCAACACTATGCTGTTACAACATCCATTTTGATAATCTAATGGTCAAATGTGATGATTGTCTCTTGGAGCACCTCACAGGGACACTATTGTTGTGTGCTAGTGACCTTACGTCTGGGAACAGCCTTGCTTAGGGCTTCCCAAATCTATCTCTTACAAGGCCATATGACAGATATGTGTAAGGCTCCGTGCCAGTCACACTTGTTTAAAAACTCCTTGACACAGTCATGCCACTTGTGACTCCTCGTACTGCTGTGACATATGACTCTGACGCTGCAAATATTCTTCTGTATTATGCAAGGGTGTCACTACAGAAGGAGGATTATGTGAGGTCATGGCTAGAGTCTGATCCTGCCTCAGTCCCAGATGTACAAGCAGAAAACAGTTGAGTGGATTAATATGTAAGTGGCTTTTAGAGGCAACTGCCCTCTTATCTGACATTGCTAGGTGAACAGATGCTAGATGTTGCTAGATATTGCTAGGTGTTGCTGGATGGCCCCAGTCTATTCAATAACCATCTGCATTAACTTGTAACATAGGATAACCTTGGGCAAGAGCAGCCAGTGGAACCAGCCCACCTTTGTCAAACATATGGGCTTATTTTTACTTCTTTAGGCATGTACACATTACTCTATTTTTATCCCTTGACAGCAAGGAGACTTAGTCATAGTTGATAGCTGATCTCATCTCCTCTTCACCAACCAAAAAAAAAATCTAGAGGAACCATATAATTTATAACAGGAAACTGTACATGGCACAGTTGGTCTGCTAAAACAGAAGACACACCAAAGCAGAAAACACTGATAAAAGTAGGTGTGTAAAGTAGGCCTTTTTTTCAAGCTACACAAGTGGACTTCCCTAGCAGAATGGAGCTGCTGGAGGAAATCTTTCAATGCCTAACTTAGTATTTCCAGCTTCATTACATACATTCATTACTCTAGTATCACAAGTAGCAAAATATTGTCTATCACATACACAGGTGTCTATGAAGCCTACATATTCCTGTTGGAGTCATTCAAATATCTTGTAAAAACTATTACTGCTCATGCATATGAATTCTGGTTTTGCCTATATCTGTCCTTATAATGAAAATCAAACTATACCATATTGTCAGGTTTCCCTGCCATCTCCTTACCCATTTCTATTTTTTCTGTTACCAGTATATCTGCACTTTGCCAGCAGTTATCTTGCTAAGCTAGAAAGAAAGAGATCTCAGGTCTTTCTTATCTTGACTTTAGAAATTAATGTTGTCATCAAGTGAAGTGTTAACATAATGAAAGCAAACTTGACTTTCAGAAAAATCAGTGAGCTGGAGGCAAGTAGTTACATCCCTTTGGACTGAAATAAGACAAATTCAGGGAATGCAGGAATAGCTATTTTTTGTATACAACATGAGCACATCAGAGCAAGAGTCTTTCCAGATGTGCTTTGGATCATCTCTAAAGGGCTTGGGAAGGCCTTTGAAATGGCAATTAGAAAACTGCCAAATGGACAGATCCAGAAGCAAAGGAAAAGGTAGATATCTGCCTTAACTGTGTTAACTTCATGAGCTGTTGGAGCTGGGGAAAACTTAAAGTTTGCTTGAAACCTTTCTGCTCTGTGGCATTTCAAAAGAAAGATTATATCTGCCTCTGTTTCCCAAAGAAAAGAAAAAGTGACCAAGAGCAGAAAAGCTCAGAAGGTGATTTGGAATCAAATGATCTCGTGCTGTTGGTGACAATAGTGGCACAGAGTGAAGAACATTGATGTGGAGACAATATAGAAGGGTGGTGTCTTGGAAAAGTCATCATGAGCTTAAGGATCAGTACTGCAAAGATTTTAAGCACTTATAGCACATAATATCACTATCTAAAGTTCTGTCTAGACTTGGAAGACCGAGGACAGATTGTCCTAGATTAGAGAGGTTTCAGGGAGATTAGATAAAGTCCTTCGATTTAGTTTTTTTTCTTTTACTTGTGATATTAATGAAATAGGGCTCTTAGGATATCATTAGCTCCTACTCAGGTACAAATGTGAAGACATATGGAAATAAAGTCCTTAACAACATCAACAATCTGTAATTTTCCTCAAAAGGATTCCCCACTTGCTAAACTGTCAAGGCCAAAGATCTCTTTATCCCGGGTGCTCAGTGGTAAATGATTTTGTTAACACTGATTTCATTTACATCGTTGGATCTTGAACCTTTCCAGACAGTTAAGATAAGCAAGGCTCCAACAGGTGAAAATAAGAGGGAGGAGGTTCCAGTAACTCAGTCTTCTCTCCAGTACCTGGGGCAGTCATACAATTTTAAGGCAACTAAAGCACTTTTGTAGTACTGCAAAGCATCTAGTCAGTCTGGAAGAAATCAACACTTCAAGACAACTTCTTCAGTAAGTGTTAAGTGCTCCTATCCTCATGGCAGATTGTCATTAATGAAAACATCTCGCGGGGGGTGAGTACAGGAAGAAAACAATGCAGTGCTTAGGGGTGTAAATGGCTTCATTCTCTTAGGTGGGTCTTCATCCTCCCTGCCTGGGGCTAGGTGCTTTCAGTCTGTGATCCTGTCAGTTGTTATCAGCTGACAGAGCGAGGCTTTGTGGTTGTTTACATCACATAGGAACGTCATAGCTATCATTAAGATGGTAACAGAGAGATAGGAGTCAGGCAATTCTAGTGTTCCAGAAACCCTAGACCCTGCAGCCCCCGCACCCTGAGAACAGCCAAGGGTCAATGGCAATGTTTAGTCCTCCTTTTTTTTCCTCTCTTCCTTCCCCACATGCATCTTTGGGGAGAGAAGGGCCACTAAACCACTGGCCACTGAGATCAGGCAGGGAGAAGGGTGGCAAGGGGAACCATCAGATCTTGTTTCCAGTAAAGGAAAGGTATGCAAAGATTCCCAGTTTCCTTGGGAAAGTATGTAGAGAATCCGTAAGACAGCTGGAGAGGCAAGGACCTTTATTTCCCTTGTTCTCATGAAGGAAGACAGATATTACACATACACACACACATTTCATTCCTAGCATGCATTTGTCTTTGAAGGTGTGTCCCAGATTTCCCTTTTCCATGCCATCCTCACTTTGTCCTGCCTCATCCTTTTGCCTCCTGAATTCCTCTTCCTGCTTGGGAAAATATGGGACAACTCTACCCAAGACCCCTTCTATCTCAGTGTCTGTTTCCTTTGCTGCCTGCCCCACCCCACCCCCCCCCAAAAAAAAAAAAAAAAATAAAAAAAGGTCAAATTCCTTTTTAATTTTCCAAACTAGTTTGAGTACTATTTGGGCTGTATTTCTGACTGGATTTAAACAGCTGACAAGCAGTTATGGTGCTTGCCAAAATGCATAGTACTATCAATGGAGGGGGTCATTTTAACAATCAGTGCAATTTCAGAAAGCAATCTCCTTTGTCCTCTTCTTAATACTGTTATACTTGTTACTTCTGCTGCCTTTACTTACTAAAAAAGTTATTGTGGAAAACTGGACAGGAAACATGTCATCTTTTTCTGACTCTCGGTCAATACAAAGCTTCTCTGTATTATTGGGGAGAAAAAAATATATCTAGGGATATATTCTTCCAGCCCTTCTCCATTTGCAATAGGTCTCTGACTGTCAAGGTCACACATTTGTCTTAGGCTTTTTAGCTGTTAGCCAAATAGCAGCAGTGGAATTTGATCATTAGATACTAAAACCCAAGAAAAATGACCATATGGTTACGTTATTAAATGTTACAAAGAGAGAATAAATCTCTACAAATCTGTTCAGTACTTAGAGAAACTTCATCCAAAAACTTCAATTAGTTCTTTGCACATGTCACATGGAGCACATCAGTTTCACTGCTTCAAGTACAATTAGGCTGAGGGACTGCAGAGCATTTAGGAAGGGAAGAGGGCAGGGTTTGGAGTGGCAGCAGCATCCCCACACAAGCTCTGCTCAGGGAAGTGACTCCCAGCTCCTCGCAGGAGCTGTGTCTAGACAGTGACAGTGCACAAGCACCCAGCACTGAATGAGACTTCAAGAGCTGCAGCTAATCATGTTTCTTGATCTACAGGAAAATTAAGAATATATGAGTCCCAGAATCTTAGGTGTGTGAGAGTTTTGATTTTTGTTTTTGTTGGGTTTTTTTTTGTTTTGTTTTGTTTTGGTTTTTTTTTTCTGTAGAGAACTGTTCTGTCACAATAAAAAAGTAATTAATAATGTATTTTACTGTTAGTGTCTTCATAAAGAATTGATTTTTCAGGTGTGAATTTGGGTTTTCTTCCAAGATAAGATGCTCTTTGAATAATGCACAATTCTACCCTAGAGCAAACTGAGATTTATATCAGAAACAACAAATAATATGTTTAAATGTAAATTTAATCACGTCATTACTCTTGTGTAAGGCTCTTTATTTAAAATACACCCTGCTCATTTCAGCAATACAAGATATAATTAAATCCAAGCACTTTATTTATGTAATAGTAGAATTACTACAGAGAAACAAAAGGAGAATCCAAACTAGACTTTTTTGAAGAAAAAATGCATTGCCCCCACAAAAATGAAGCAGGTTACTTACAATCCTAGCACTGAATTGGCAAACCTAATACTAGATCATTTTTTTTTCTACTAAGACAAGTCTTTCAGAGGAACACAGATGACCTTTCTAACAACCCTAAAACAACAATGCCTTTTTAATGTGTTAAAAAGGCATATGCATGATATAAATTTCCTCATCATTACATGTTTTTTCACTTGGCCCCATAATTTTGTGATGTAAACACTATTGACCAACAGTACCAGCCCAGACAGTCTGACCTTTAGGAAAGGTTTTACTTGAGCCCAGCTTAATTACCCTTCAGCCCAGCAAGAGAAGTTATGCAGCTATAAACCACAAATGAAACATACATTTATATTATTAACTGTTCCTTCATAAGACACATTAAAAGAGCCTTAGAAAGCTTATTTATTTTTTATGTGAGAAATATCAGTTCTTAATTTCATCTTCCCTGATAAAAGTCGTTGTCACTATCCTTGCACTAGCAAGATATTGATGAAACCTACAAGTGGCCCACAAGTGGAAAAGAAAACTCATGCAGGAGGCAAATTTCTTCTTTGAGAATAAATAGCAATATTATGGTGACATTTATCAGGCAGGAGCAAAGACAGTATTTTGTTTGCTCTGCCACCTGTCTACATTAAGGCAAGAATTTATGAATTTATTACTTCTATTAGTACATATTTTTTGGATGCATATACACCAGTGTCTATCATAAAAGTAACTAAAAGGGTTTAAAATACAAAAGCCAAATGATCTTAAAGGTGATTTTCAAGAGATCATTAAAAATAGTTTGTCTTTGCTTCTTATTTAATATGTACTAAAATTACATAAGGAGGATTCTTTTATTTTCATTTTAACAGATTCAGAATAAACAAAATAATATAATAAAATAAAAAATAACTTTAAAAACAGCGCAAAAATATGACATACCATACTATGTATGATACATCTACATGTTTTCATCAGAAGAGAAATTAGAAAATGGATTTATCCACTCTTTTATTCCATGTTTGGTATTCACTATATTGTTCTTAGTGCATCTTCAGGCCTGAGAGAAGTAGCAGGTAATGAGGTAGTTCTGTGGTGCAAAGAATTTATCCCTTACTGCTATTTCTGCATGAAAGGAGAAGGCAACTTTTCTGTAGCTCTGAATAACTTCCCTGGATGTCATGGTTTGACCCTAGCCATCAACCAAGCCCCACACCAATCTCACTCACTTCCCCTTGGTGGGATGGGGGAAAGAGTTGGAAAAGTAAGAATTAGAAAACTCTTGGATTGAGGTAAAGACAGTTCAATAGGGATAGCAAAAGCCATGCCCACAAATAAAGCAAAATAAGGAATTCATTCATCACTTCCCATGGACAGGCAGGTGTTCAGCCATCCCAAGGAAAGCAGGGCTCCATCACAAGTGGCAGTATCTTGGGAAGACAAATGTGATCACTTGAAACATTCTCCTCTTCCTCCTTTTTCCCCCAGCTTTATACACTGAGCATGATGCCATATGGTCTGGAATATGCCTTGGGTCTTTTGGCCTCAGCTGTCCCAACTGTGTCCCTTCCCAACTTGTGCCTTCCCAGCCTCCTTGCTCGTGGGGTAATATGAAAAGCAGAAAAATCTTTGACTCCATGTAAGCACTGCTATGCAGTAGCTGAAACATCTATTTGCAATCACCACAGTCTACAGCACAAATCAAAACATAGCTCCACAACTAGTTTCTGTTAGGAAAATTAACTCTATCCCAGCCAGAACCTGCCCATGGAGTAACTAGGGATTGTACAGGAAAAGAAAATTGCAATTAAAAATGTAGGAGATGCATTAATTAACATTACCCTTACAGATCAATTATCCAGGAAGTATTTGTGTTTATAGTACTCAAAGATAAAATATTCTGCAGTTGTCACCAAGTTTACATTTCTTCACATGTGGAAAACAGCACCTGCTTAACTCTCACTCAAATGTAGAAAGGAATTGTTTACCCAGATTTCATATGTTTTTGCTCCCATATACAAAATAGCATACACAAACTTTTTTGTACTAGAATTTAATACCAAGACTTAAAAACTGTAATGATATTTCAGTCAGACATAGAGATTGAAGTATATAAGAATATACTAATGCAAATGCTAGTATAAGCAAAGCCTTTGTCAAAAACAGAACCTGAGGTTTCTGACCTGACATAGCTAGTAGAATATGCATTTGGGCATTAGAGAATTGAGGAATTATGCTACTTTTGTTTTTCTTCTATTTGCATGGACACCTTGGATTAAAAAAGACAAACAAACCCCAAATTTCTAAAAATTTTTGCTTTGGATATTTAATTTATAATTGCAATAGAATTCTCCTAATGAGATGATTGTCATTATCTTTAAAAGCAGAACTTAGTAAATTAATCACATTTAGCTTCTGTCCAAGCCACTGATGTTCTCTTCACCTAACATTGTCCATGGCTTAATATTACTTCCTATCTGCCTTTTCACTATATATATGACAATAAAAGATTTAATTGCGTTCTATTTCTCCAAAATGTGATCAATAATTCTAAATGTAGTCTGTTACTTGGTTGAGAAGCACAACTGTGTTTCCAAATTAAATCTTCCAAAAATGGTAACTGGATCTTGACATAGACCATGCAGCCACCAAAAATTTGGCTTCTTGACTCAATGCAGTAGCAAGATGAAATCAGAATGACTGTTGCTTCTAATGTACTTGTATCTGTGTACTCATACCATATCATGTAGTCTCCTTATTATCAGCTTTATATCTAATTTTCATATTACCTTTTATCAGTATATTTAGGTAGCTTGTTTGTTGTTCTGCTGAAAAGTTTGGGTTTTATCCAGAGCTGGAGAGGAATACTACCCTGCTCTTTATCCTACAGCTATCCCTCTGTGCAGGTGTTTGGTGTTTGAGCTATCATTGCACAACAATGTCTAAGATGCTACTTAATGATTTTTTTAGGAATGCCAAGTTCTTGAATGCTTCTGGCTCTCTGGTCACTAATTGGCCTTTGAACCATGTTTGTGACCATTTTTATCACTCCAGTGTAACAGAAAAGTAAACATCCAAAAAAGCCCATAAAGCAGAAGATGAAACATGGTAAATCCACTGCAGCCTGAAATGGAGCTGATTTCTTTCAGGTGAAGATCATGTTATGTTGAACAAAGGTGCATAGCCATACCAGAGCTTGGACTATTTCAGGGATAATATTTTTACAACTGTGTAAAACTTAATATGATCTTTCTAGTTAAGCTGATGAGGAGTTGAATCTCATTATCTATATAAACACAGACTTCTAGCTTTTCATACTTCGCATTGAAACAGGAGGGTTTTAGTGGTATCCTGCACTTTCACCAGATGAAAGCAAGTCAGAAAGTCTATTTCACATCTTTATCAAGGTCAGGGCCAGTTTAGTTTTTTAAACCCTGATGTTTGTGTTTTCGCTGATGAAAAAATTCTGCCCATCTGTGCTTTGTCAAATTAATTATTAGAAATTAATTCAAATAAATTAATAAGAAAGAAGAAAACAGATAACAAAAAGTACTTTGTAATGATTGTGTTTCTACTTGCTTGTGATGTGACTTCTCAAGGATTAAGTCTGTTGGTTCCTGCTATATGGTGATACCTATGTTTTTATTACATGTCCGCAAATTCTATTAACTGGTTTCTATTCCTCTTTGGTCCAGATCTCAGGCTTTTATGAGCCAGACAGCTTCTTGGCCATTTATATTAATTTCTAGCATTTTATCTAATACAATAGCATCAGAAGAGTCAGTAAACAGTTGTTGTTAGCAACCAAATTATGACTGGGCCAAAATCTAAGACTCCAGTCTCATACACATCCTTCTCTGCTACCAATTCTATAAAAATGAGCCACTATTCAAAAGCTGCCACTGAACTTCAGGTGTAGATATCAAGTCTCAGGTTTGGAAGTTGCTCTTGATTTCTGTGCTTTTAGGATTTCAGCAAGCACAAATCTCCTTCTTGGGAGTATAACACTGAGTTAGATCCATGTATACATTTCTGTGGGAAGGTCAGGTGCTCTGTTCAGTATTCAGGCAGAGAAGGCAGATAAAAATCAAGTTTTCTCAATGTTTCACATGATGTTGCTATTCAAATGGGACTTGCAGGTTTAGTATCATCATTTTGTCTCCCAGTACTCATGCACAGCACCAAAGGGCTCATGCAGATGCTCCCTAATTTGAACCATACGGTAAGGTTGGAAAAGTGTTATCATTTTGGTAAATGGCATAGAATTACTGGATAGGTTTTGTCAGCCAGATACATTCTGTCACCATACTGCAGCTGTTCAGCTGGCTGATGGATAAATTCTTTCAGCTTCATTAGCCTTAAAGGTATGAACAATTCCCCAGATACTGATAAAAATAACAAGCCGTTTAGTTATATAAGAAAAATCTAGAAATGAAGCTGCATAGGAAAAAATCTAGAAATGAATGTACTTTCCTTTCTGCATCCAGAGGTGCTGTAGAATTTTTGAGTCATATATTTGACCTGGTGAGCTACAGCTGAGGGACATTAAGTGGCCTTGGTAGTATGCAAGTTATGCAGAATTGAGGAGAAGAAAAAAAAGTCTTTTATCATGATGTATTACTTCAACAAATCTCCAGGCACAGTATGGGTATATGTATGCCCTGAAAAGCCCTGATATAACTGTATAGCCTTTAAGTGCCAAGTAATCCTAATAGAAGTACAAAGCCATCAATGGCATATCAATTTTGTCATCTGTGGGTAGTATGGTGTGGAAAATTCTTTATGACATTGAACTCTCAAAAATCACATCCAGCTACTGATATTCTAAATCCAAACAGACTGGCTACAAACTGCTAACAGAAGGGGATTAGTCACCATCCTCATTTCTATGGTCACTGGCAGGTGGCAAATGGTTGCTTTGTTTAGATATGAAGGGAAGTCAGCATTAACTTCATGATGGTCACATGCTTATTTTAAGTTCTTGACCCACTACTAATCTGATGCATAGTCTTTTTGCTATGCTTTTTCCTATTGCTCTGGAAATACCCTCTTTTCTCAGACCAAGAACTGGAAAGGTAGCTGCATCACCAGGCCTTGCTTGATATGTTCACAATCATATTCCTTTGGGAGAAGAGGAGAAAATTGTGCCTAGCCAGCATTTATATTTTTTTCCTAATGAGCAGTCAGAAACTGTGCAAGCAGATCAACTCAGACATCTAAAAGTGACCTGAAGAAGGAAAGAAGATACATATAGCTTCAATATCTATTCTTTGGTTTGCTGCTGATATTTGGACTCATGCCTCTTATGTTTTCTCTATGTTGATCTAACAGGCAAAACCACCTACCCCAAATTGCTCTCATGCCATGATGGAAAAAGTTACTACTCAGTGATCAGTCCTTAAAACTCAGGGGCACATGTTCCATGAGACACTTGGAGATAACAGTCTTTGCTGCTTATTGCTTAAAACAGCATAAATGGTATATAATGAGTCTTATTTCTATGCCAGAAACTAGTACTTTGAAGAACTTGTGTCAGTGTCTTAGACATCATGAAAGCTATATACTTTACAAATCACCCATGGTCTCAAAAAAGCAAAAATATTTGTAAATAAAATACCTTTTTTTTTTTATTTATTTCCCCCTAATAGGCACGGAACGAGGAAAGTATGTTTCCTTTTTGGGAGAGCAGAGTAATATTTTATCTGTATGTTCTGTATTTCCTATATTTATTAGTTTCTATCCATTCATTTCTGACTAAGCTAACACAAAATACTTTTTTTTCTCCCTACGTTAAGGATCATGACAGGAATCTTTAATTAATATCAAGTTTCACTTGAAGCCAAACCAGGGACACGGGACACGTGATGTGAAACTGCATTCTTTGCAGTCTTGGGTGTCCAGTAGAAATTTAAATTCATGGCAGCAGGCTGTAATGCTGAAGCAAAAGAAATACAGTTTATATGGGCTCTGGTCCTACTTACTTTTGAAAAGCTCTGTATGTGCTTTACAGAAAAATGCATATTCTTTTTTAGAAAGACTGAAGAACAGATTTTTCAAGGCCAAGATCCTTGGTGCCACTACAGAATGACAGATATATAATGTAAATTCCCAGTTCTACAACTCAGGAGGAAATGAAACAGCTTTGACACTTATACATCAAAAGCACAAGAAACCAATGTAAACACATAATCAGAGTAGAAATAAGAATGAACAGAAAATATTTTCAGCAGTGATAGAGAGATGCAAATTAAATTTACTTCCACAATTTAATCAAGCAATATGTGGTAGTTTATAAACATAGCACAATTTCTCCATGAAATAATGCTATGCAAAAGTATTCAGAACATAATGCAAAAAAGTAAAGTACCCAAATTTTACACTTTTTTAAGAGAAGTGGTAAAAAAAAAGTGAACAAATTTTCTGAGTGGCATCTTCAAGAGATATAGAAGTCATATATTAAGTGTTTAAGTCAGCACTTAATCCTCCTTTAGCCTGCTTCAGCTGGGGCATATCCACTGAATAATGTAAAAACTACAAGGGTCTATGTGTATTAGACTTCCAAATGGGAGCAACTAGTGAAATGGTACCTGTTCTCATATTGAAAGCAACTGCAATGCAGGGGTGTTGCACACCTCATACCTGCAATGAAGTTAGTGGGCTGTTCTCTGGCATGTTGCATGATTTTAATTTCCCCTTAATGTACCATAATTTCAAGTTGTGCTTCATAAGCTGTAGACATGCCCTCAGGTCTAATCCAGCCTGCTTTATAAGCCAAGATTTTTTAATAGATTTCTTTTAAATTGTTGAAATAAGAATGTTCTTCCCTATTTAATGTGAGTTCATGTCATGGTTTAACTCCACTTGGTGACTTAGTAGCGTGCAGCTGCTCACTCATACCCACCACCTCCTGTCTCGGTGGGATGGGGAGGAGAGCTGGAAAAAAAAGGGAAAAGACATGGGTTAAGATAATTTATTAATTGAAATAGTTTAATAATTGATATAACTATTATTATTATTATTAATAAATAGAAATAATAGCAAAGAAAAGAGAGACAACAAAACCAGAGAGGAATAAAACCCAAGAGAAACAAGTGATGCCCAATACAGTTGCTCACCGCCTGATACCCAGCCTGGCCTTCAGCAGCTATTGGTCCCTCCTGGCCAACTCCCCCAGTTTAAATACTGGCTATGTCATTCTATGGTGTGGAACACACACTTTGACCAGTTTGGGTCAGCTGTCCCAGCTGTGCTCCCTCCCAGCTTCTTGTGCAGCTCCTCACTGGCAGAGCACAGGACACTGAAAAGTCCTTGACTTAGGGTCAGCACTACTCAGCAAGAGCCAAAACATCAGTATCACTGTGTTAGCATTATTCTCATACCAAATCCAAAACACAGCAGTATACCAGCCACTAGGAAAAAAATTAACTCTATCCCAGCCAAAAGAAGAGCTGTTCATAAGGCATGTTTCTGTCTTGTGAATTTAGCCCACTGTAAAGGGAACTTTGTTGTTTTGCTGGTGTCAAAACATACACGAAGCTTTCGAGAAGACAATGAAATGTGTTTTGCTGGCAGAGTCATTCACAGCATCATCAATTCTGTGAGTTTTCTCTGTATCCTGCAAATACTGAGTCAGGAAAATGTCACTTCAGCTGTGTTTACATCCTTTTATGCTCATTTAAAAAAAAATTAAAGGTATCAAGCTTTCAAAAATGGCAGATTTGAAAAAAAATACAAACTTGAGCTAAAATGTTTGCTAAAACATATTTATTATTTTTATTCATTTCTACACCTTAATTTTTGATGCTTGATTATATAGATCAATCACAAAAGACATTAACATATGAATTGTGTAAATAACCAAAAATATAGAAATTTTGAATATTGATATTCACAAAAGAATTCTGTTGAAATAGCTCTAGACTGCTTTTCAAGTAATTAAATTAAAGTTTCTCTATTCTCTTCTAAATATTCTGAAAATTAAAAAAAAAAATCACTCCTAACTTTTATTTTTTCACAGAATGAATTAGGTTAGGAAAGACCTCTGAGATCATCAAGTCCTACCTATAATCCAGCACCACCATGGCAACAAACCATGGCACTGAGTACCTTGTCCAGTCTTTCCTTGAACACCACCAGGGACAGTGACTTTACAGCCTCCCTGGACAGACCATTCCAATGTCTAATCAACCTTTTTGTAAAGAATTTCTTCCTGATGTCCAGCTTAAAGCTCCTTTGGTACAGCTTGAGGCTGTGTCCTCTCGTCCTGTCACTTGGTAGCTGGGAGATGAGGCTCACCCAGCTATACCCTCCTTTCAGGAGGCTGCAGAGTGTGACAAAAAGCCTCCCCTGAGACTCCTCCAGGCTGAAAACCCTCAGCTCCCTCAGCCACTCCTCACAGGACACGGGACATGTGCTCTGTTCCACTTCAGTCACAGATCAAAAGATTTCCTGTTGGCATCTCTGACTGAACACAAAAACTGCTGCTGAGATTTACTCAGGTGGGGCAGATGAAAATCAGCTGTGTAAGGATCAAATGATGCAGGCACTGCTCTGCTACCTGGAGAGGAGATAGAAAGGCACACACTGTCTATTTAGAGAGAACCCTACCAAAAATGTGTGCCAAATATTAACAACTAAAACTTCAAAACAATTTGTGCCTTAAATATTTAAATATTTGCTACAGAAGGAAGAAGGAATATTCAATGTGTGTTGAATTCTGTTGAACCCATTCATTTGTCCAACTAATTGGTGTCCTATGGGTGGTATTCACTATCACTGAGAATACAACCCTCATGTTACAAATAAAATGCAATTATAAGAGGTTTCCTTTTCCTTCATTTGGAAAAGATTTCCAGTCTGTGCAACTTTTTCTTTAAGCATAACATGTGATAGATCTTTGATTTAGTAAAAGAAAAACCCAAACCAATAACTATAGGGTCATATGTAAAGACCTCCCCAAACAAAATGTTATATGTGGGACATTATATGTGTTCAAATGCAGGTTTGTTTGAACTGGAATACATCTACGTTTGCCTGACATGCCACTACACACACTGCCTGTTTAAAACCTGATATACTGCAAATTCTGTCCTAGCTTTAAACTGATTTTTTTCTTTTTTTTTTACAGAAAGTTTGAAATTATCTTTTTTATTATTTGAACATGAAAAATAACAAATCTTATTGTATTGACACTTAGACCTGTGAGGCACATTCAGAATATGACTTTGCCTAACTTAGATAAGTTTTATATTCTGTGCTATATGCAGTCGATGTAGTTTCTGTTCCTAAGGAACAGAGTAACTCATGCATGTGCAGGTGTGTGTGAGAGAGAATGTGCCCTCTGATTCTTAAAAGAGGAGAAATCCATTTCCTTAAAACAGATTAATACAAAAAACTCATACTAACCTGTTAATAATATAAAGTCCAAAAGATGCAAGGGTTATTGAAAGCTGTCTGTCACCCTTTACTTTTCGGGATGGCAGTTCTTAGACACCTGTAAGAAACTTTTTAATAGAGTTATTTAAGCAAGAATTTATTGCTTCAGTCTCAGCAGTGTATTTAGCACAAGAATTTCACAGATGTATCCAACAGACTGCTAAGTTTTCTGTCACTGAAAGCAATGGTCTCTTCACTCCCTGTTGCTTGTGTCTCTGGAATTGCCTGCCAAGGAAGGATTAGCATCCAGAACTAAAGGAGATGGTGGCATTACCACTTTCTCCTTAGGACACCACTGGGAAGGAAGGGTGAACTAGCAGCTTGCAAAATCCTTCCTTGGCTACTGACTATCCTTTGCTCCATCCTGTTTCCACATGGTCTTACCCATTTTCAAGGTTATGACAACATCTTTGAATTTAGCTCCTTCTGCACTCACATTTCAGTTTTCCTCTTCCCCCCATCTCCCTTTTGAGAGCAGGCTTTCTGCCACTCCATGTCCACAGCAGAGGATCCTGCCAACACAACTGAGACAGCAAGTCTGGAAATAGCCTATAGAGCCTTGCTTTGCTAGACTGGAAACTTTTAAAAAATAGTCTGGAAAGACTTATACAATGGATTGGCAGCTGATTAACAGAAAAACACACCCAGGAGCCAAAATGAATTTTGAGTACTGTGGAAAGATGCCAGCTTGACAGTTCTGCAGTCCAAAGCTATCCACAGGACAGGTACAGGACAGGGACCAACTCCACCAGCTTCTGCCACCCTCTCTGAGGAAATCTGATGACTGTGATGAGCAACAGTCAATGTCCCTGGATGTGATTTTTCATTGTAGTAAGACCTGAGGGTTAAAGAGTAAAGGAAACAGTCTCATAAGCATTATATATGTCCCTTTAGGCTTTTTCCTTCTCTGAAGTTCATGGCAGCAGTTTGGATCTCATTAGCATTTAGAGTAGGTCAGACCCATACCATCACTGATGCTTTTAATTGCTCAGCAGAACATTTTTTCATCCAAAGAAAATTAAAGTCATGTGACAAAAATTTTCAAAAATATCTAATTTCAGGTAAGTTGTCTGCTAAATAATACCCTACTGAGATAAAAAGAATGGGCATGTGATCACTGGATAGCAAATATATCCGTGGAAAAAAAAAGTGCATCATGTCATGAAGATATTTTCCACTTAGTTATTTTAATACAGACAGAGAGAGTTAAGCCCGATGTTATTCTTAATATGTCACAAACTTTGGCACTTTTTTGTTGTTCCTTGAGTACTCCTTAATTTTCAGCATTGAAAACAGAATATTACGAGTATTTTAATACCACCAGCAATATATCAGCCATTATTGTATTTTGTGCTCCCCTGTATCCTCTAGTGCATGTTTTGTTTATTAAATTACAGTGATTCTAAGTGTGTATTCTTTTGGAATAGCAGTAGGAATAATTGCTCTGATTTATATTATTCCAGTTCTGCAGTTTTCTTTTAGTATTTTCAAGCAAAAATCCATTTGAAGCACTGAATAAACAAAATCTTTCTTTTTTCTGTGTTAATTTTTAAAATACTGTTTTTTACTGAAATGAATGCTCATAGATTTAAAAATATATTAATAGAGAACTGAGGTTTTGTTGCCTACATGTACCACATTCTTGGAGCTTTTGAAGGAACTGAAGACTCAACCAGGTGTTTAAAGAATTATTTGAAGTTTTCAGTAAGACTTTTTTCAGCAGAAAACTGATTTCAATAAAAGCCATTCTTGTAAAACACTGACTAGTTTCAGCTAACTTTATTTTTAACAACTGACATGTGAAAAGTAAAACATTCTCTTTTTCAGGCAAAAATATAATTGACCCAAAAGTAAACTGGGGTAAGCTACTACATTAGACAAAATGTTTGTTGCTCCCTCTTCCCTGGTCTGATTTGGGGTTGTCTTCCAAATGATAACTGAGCCATTCTCAAACAAAGGTCTTTGTATTTAACTTCTACTTTATACTTTGGGAAACATATCATTGCTTCCAATGATGGCTGCCTAAAACTGGTCAGAATTTACTCTTATTTCTGTGAGAAATAGTCTATATTTTCTTACCCCAAAACCAAGTAGTCTATCAGTGTCTAGGTTTGAAAAGACAGGTATCTGCTAAGGAAGGCAAGTGCCTCTCTTGAAATGGAAAATGTAAACCCCCTCCCTCTGAATTATTATAATTTTGAAATTAAGGGGCTCTCAGGCAAAGATATGGGAGTAGCATAACAGTTCTTTACTAGTATGTAAAAAAAACCAAACCCAAACCTACAACTTTATAGGAAAATTAAAATAAACTGCAGTAGTACAAAAACCACTGGCAGAGTCAGAATACAACCTGACTCCCTGTTGCTCAGGGTGTTGGTAGCAGTCCGATTAAATGGTGGCTGCAGTCTTCCTGGAGTGACAGATGTGGTCCTGTTGAAGCAGGGGTCCTGTAGAAGGGTGTAGTTTTCCCCTGAAGGGTGAAGTTTCCCCCCTCACAGTGGGATGATGTAAATTTATCAGTCATTCACTGAGGCTCAAAGACCATTAACAGAAGATCCCCCTGGAGTTATGAGGGATGGGTCATGGAAGAGCTAAAGAGCACTGCCCCACCTGGTTTTAACAGATGGTAATCGAATACATTTGGTTACATCTTGCATTGCAACCTAAGATAATCAGATAAAAGTCAAAACCTCCTTGACACAGATAGTGTAGCAAGTTAATGATATTATTTTCCATGAAAATATAATTAGAACTTACTTTTCCTTATATATATATCTGTTGTTCCTTATTATTTTTTCTTCCCTCCCTTTAGATTTAAATGTTCCAAGTTGTATGTTATTTTGCAAAAAATTACTGTGGATAATGTCTGACACTCCCACTGGCCTTGGGACGGGCAGTAAAACAACTTGTGCTTTAATTATTGGAAGCTAAGTCGTACTTTCCACATTTATAACAAAGTAAAACCATTTTTAAGATCACTTTTATTTTCTTATTGTCCTCTCTCCTCTATGATTTTATGATTGTAGGGTAGGTCAGGTTGGATGGGACCACAGGAGGTCTCTAATCCAAACTTCTGCTTAAATCATGGTCCTCTTGAGGTCAAACACAGATGATTAAGGTTTTTATCCAGTTGTGTCTTCAACATCTCCAAGACTGAACTTCTTCAAGAGCTGGACCATCTTCCTGGGAAAAAAAAATTTACATCTGCTCTGAAGAGCTCTTGCTTCAATCTCAGTTCATGGTCTTCTGTCTTCCTTCCCTTCCCAGTATTCCTCACACCATGTTCCTCACACCATGCTGTTAGGAGTTGCTGCTCTTTGGTCTGGCCAAAGCCATCTCTTTTCCTCTGTGGACAAGCCCAGCTTCTTCAGACTCTCTTCACAGGACAAATGCTGCAGCATGCCAGCATCTTCACAGCCTCATGCTGAATGGTTCAATTTATCAATAACTGTTTTGTAGAGTGGAACCAAAGATGCACATATACTCTAGAGAATGCTGAACAGAAGGATAATCCCTTTTCTCAGTGTACTGGCTCTGCTTCTGTTAAGATAGCCTGGAAGGCTTTTTTCTGCAAAGTCATTGCTTTTTTATCTTACTTCCCACCAGGAACCCAAGGACTGCTTTTTGCAGATCTGCTCCCCAGACATCACTCCCTGGCCTGTGTCATTGAAAGATCTGTTTTCCCAGAGACTGGGACTTGTATTTATCCTGTTTGAACTTCTGGTATTGAAAGGACCTACTGGTCCTTTCCACAAATTCATATTCTTCTTCTTCTTACTTTTAGAAGACTTATTAAAAAATTTCACTTGTTGTTAGCTTCTCTATGATTCCTAAATAATCAGTACCTGTGAACACAGGACAGAAGAGGTACTTGGGGTTCCAGGCTGGAGCAAGCTGAATGGTATCAACTGAATGCATATGGCTGCTGTTAAGGTGGACATGTGAAAATGCACTTCAGCCAAGTGTAAATATCCTTTTTTTGAACCAGAGATATAATATGTTATAATAATAATAAAAAAAGATATAATAAATATAATATAATATAATATAATATAATATAATATAATATAATATAATGTAATGTAATGTAATGTAATGTAATGTAATGTAATATAATATAATATAATATAATATAATATAATATAATATAATATAATATAATATAATATAATATAAAAAATTATTATTATTACTATTATTTTTAGTAGTAGTAGTAGTAGTAGTATATGTTCAGAAACCGAACATATTATAATGTCCATTATTAAGCCTTTAAAAGATAGTTAATATGGTTGAGTTTGACCTGCCAAGAGATGACCCAATGATATATCTGTCACTTAAAATGTCCATTACAGATGTCCTCAGCTTTGCCTTTCTTGCTGTTTTATTCCATGCCTTTTTTATTTCATGGATTCATTATATTCTTGCAAGACTTAATGGTAACATTGGCTGCAGCTGAAAGCCATGTCTTTGACCAGTGTTGTAAATCCCAACAGGAACCAGGCTTTTCTGGAGTGCCATGTCAGTAGATCACTGGATAACAGCTACTAGCAGTACTTTCTTCCTGCAGAAGGTTTTCCCACAACCCAAACCGTGTTCTTTGATTCTCAAATTTGAGAAATTTGCGCAATTTCTCAAAGCATATTGACACACATATTGAGTCAACCTCCAGCTTCCCCATAATCCAATTGAACCGTTCTGTGCAGAGGAAGCTGCTGAGAATACCTGAAATGTGGTTATGGGCCTGATTGCTACTATCACCTGAAGTATGAGTACATTCATTCAAGATTTGAATATCTGAATTTAGGGTTATTGAAACAGCTTTTCTAGTTATGACCTTTCATGCCGAATTCTCCTAAGCTCACCTTCCTTTCCTCGGCTGAGTCTCTGTGCAGCCAAGATCTTGAGAGTCATGGTATGAGAAAGAACCTTCACCCAGGGACTGTCTAACTCTTCTTTGGTGTCTGGGATAGTCAGATGAGACAAAAGATGTAAGGGTTGTAATATCCATGTTTGTGACCCTTTCTGTCACTTTCTGTCCAATGTTGATAAATAGATGCCAGGAAGCTTAACTTTCCTTAACTGGAGCTAAAACTGTTTTACTTGCTTCTCTTGCACTCCTCTCTGCACTGTAATGGATTGATGATGAGATTGTTCTGGAGACTGGTGGCTGGGTAGTCCCTAGAAAAGGAGAGTTAGACCTACATGTACCGAAAGGAACTGGGAATACAAGTCTGATTCCTGAGGTCTTTTACTGCTAGGCTATTAAAATGGAGCAAAGAAAAAGGAACACTAAGTTCTCCCAGGAAAAAAAAAAATCTTCAGCACAGAACATATCTAGATAATATATTGCTACTTCAAATTTGAAGACACTTCCTTCTCTTATGGTAGAGGGCAGAGAAAAATTCACTTTGGGAATATGGATCACTCCATAAGTAATATGAATGTAAGATCTGGATGTCCAGATATCTGTGTTTTAAGGCTTGGGAAACACAGAGAAGTAGTATTTTAAATTTTAATTTGGAAAATATGTATTTTCCTGTCTTTAAATTTTGTTGTTCTTTTTCTCATTTTAAAGGACAGCAAAGTACATTTTTATAAATTTCTGGAAATAATAGAATAAGTCTTTGCTTTTACTAAGATTTAATTAGATAATTTAACACAACATTAACCTTACTATGAAGCTTTATAAAAATTTTCATCTCCAAGCAGCTTTCCTGTTCAGATATATGAAAGTGCATCTAAACCAATAAAGCCTGATTCAGGAAATGATGGGCTCATTTGCATCCTGGCCAGAACATCAATCAATAGCTTTCATTTTGTTTAAAGGCCAGGGGCCAAATTAGAGTTTAAAAAGTCCTTGTAAAACCTTTGGGTAATTTTGAGATTGGATCTAATGAAAGATTAATGAATACAGGCATCCATTTCTAGCCCATCTATTTACATATGACTTCTACCTTAAGTCCTGCTGAGTGGCAATCAAAGTGAATCAGTCTGTTTCTGCAGATAGTGCTGACTAGCTAAGAATAGCTCCTGCTACCATAGCAGTCTCTTCTTTTTTATGCCTGTATCAAAAGTCTAGAAAGTTGGATATAAGAAGGAACAGCAGGTGCACTCTGTGTTTATCACTCCTAAAATATTTACCAGAATTTCCTCTCTAAGTATTGGAATCACAGTAAATTCAGAAAAATTTCCACTGATGAATGAGAGCACAATACTCTTTGAATCATAAATTCATATTTCCAAACAAACTGCTGAGTATATTTGGTTACATGGTTCTTTTTGCAGTGGTAATCACTAGAATGACTAATCATAAGATTTTTTTTTTCCATGTAATAAATACATCTAATTAATTTCACTTTTCAATATGATTTGAACTGCAAAAAACCCCACATATTTTCACTACTGTTACTTTATTTACTTTTATGAAACACTTGATTTGCTTCCTTTTTAAGGGAGACTAAATATTCCTGGTCTGAAATTTTCTTATGAGAATAGCAGCTGAATTGTTGTTGTTGTTGTTGTTGTTGTTTTTTGTTTGTTTGTTTTTTTGTTTTTGGGGTTTTTTTTAATATGACATGAGCTATTTTGATGAAAGATTTTATGTCCCACACAAAAAGAATTGCCTTCATCAAACTTGCAAGATGTTTCTCCTACTACTTAAGAAAACTTAAGCTTCATGAGAACCCACCCCTAAACTTCCTCTGAATTATTTTTACTTTGAGACTCAGAAATTATGTGAACCCTTTATTTTCCAGCCTATTTTCTAAAAGAGTGATGCAAGTTTAACATGATGAAAATAATTTTTTTAAAGTAACCTTTCTTACAGATGCTGCTTTTTCTTGTATCTTCAGAATTTAAACTTTATATATAAAAATCAAAAATACTTACACCTATGCTCTATTTTTTTCTCCCTTTTTTACAGATAATCAGACAATGCATATTTGCTTTGTACTGATCTTCACCGAATATCTTAGTATATCTGAACTATTTTCATTCATTCTCTCTCTTTCAAGCCAGCTTCCAGTCACTCTTACCACCTGTGAATCACCACTCTAGAGACTGGGAGCTGCTGTTAGTTTTGCACTGACAAGTTCTTTTATTCTTACTAGGTGCTAATCAGAAAAGTCACTGATATTGAAAAGGTGATTTTACAGAGTTCTGTTCATTCCACTGGAAATTAATTCTTTTAATAGACTTAGGGATTAAATGCAAAAATAAAAATTTCTCTCAGGTATCTTTTTGAATGTGATTGAAGATCTTGAAACAATCAACAGAAAGCTTTACTCATGCTGTATGTACAGAAATGAAAAGGAATTGCATCTGAGTAGAAAAGGAGGAAGATTGAACTTGAGTTAGACTTTTTTCTAATTGAAGAATGGGCAATAAAAACTTGTTTTTCATTTGCTGTGAATGCTAATAGCTTAATTTTTAATGTCAGTTCTAGAAAATTTGAGGCATTTTATACCAGGCTCAAGAAAAAATACCGCTTAATTGAACATAAAATACAGATGGAGGAAAGCTACAGCAGCAAGGTATCAGTCCTAAAAATACCAAAGATTAGTAAAGAAAGCAGAACCATGTTCAAGGTAATATCCTGATCCAACTGGAATTTCAGAGTTAGGAGCATGAGGGAAACAACCCCAGAAAAGTAATCTGCATTAAGAATTACCACTGGCTCAAAGAGTTCTCCTGAGTTTCCCTCTCAAGGTTGTACAGAAGAGATCCCTAGACAAGGCAAAGACCTTGCCATCCCAAGAGGAATCTGGCTGTGCTAGGGTATGGTTGCTCAGGATCCCAAATGCGGTGACTGAAGAGGTGAAGCAACCATCGAGCAGATTTTCAATGAGATAATCAGGAGTCCAGAATCAGAAGACGTCACAGGGAGCTGCAGCAATGAGATGCATCATTCTGTGACTATCCACAAGTGGCCAAAAACCTGTGGATTGATTCTGGCACTACGAAATTCTGTGCAGTACTGACTTGTGCAGTAAACAGGCAGCCAAGTCCCACTGGTTTCCATGGAAGAGTGCCCCAGGATTTTTCCTTTGTGAAAAAACTGAATTAAACACATATGAAAGAATACACATAAAACTCAACATCCTTTGATAAAAATGGAGAAGCTTTCAGTACAATCCTCCTTCTGATAGCTCATTGCAGCTACTGTTATTTTCTGAGGGTAGATGTGGTTTCTCAACATGATTATATAAAATTCCTAGAGCATGTTATTATGACATGTACATGTTATGACATGTACATATTTATATCAATAAATTGCATACTTGAATTGTCTGAAGGAGCCACAAGGTCTAAAAACACATACTGTATGAGGAAGTTTTGAAATCTGTTTGATTCTGACGTCCAAATTATTTTTGTTAAAGCACTAATCTGTTTTACTACAAAGCTCAAAGAGACAGCTGCTTAATGTGTGGAACAAAAGACACACAAATGCTCACCTTAAAAATACGAAAATCCCCCACATGCACAGATGAAGGATGCACAAAATATTATTCACAAGAAAAGTTCTGCTTTCCTGTGATCACAGTTGTTTTCTCTCTAAGCAATTAAAAGCAGTCATATGCTCAGTATCTCAAGCTCTTACTCAAGACCTTGTCAAGACCATCTAGCAGAGATGACACAACACAAACAAAAAAGGCAGGAATTTGACAAGATGGTGTGCTGGAACTTTGTCTGTTCTTTCCAACTACATTAGATTATTTAAAAAAGATATCCCACAAGTGTCTTCTTGCGGTTCTCATTGCCTTCTGAAACTCTGACACTGCTCTGCTAGGATTACCTCCGTCATATATGGAACCTGTTCATTTTATCCAGGAAATGAAGACTGGTGAATAAATACATAGGCTTTTAGTGATAGAGAATTTTTGCAATTAATTTTTAATCAGAGCAGAAATATTTTAAATCCTCTTAGAAAATTGTCTTGAAAACGAGCAACAAACTCAATCAAAAGTTTTTCATGTCCTTTTACCCTTTTCTTTCAGATGTTACCATTTACCTCCAGATATTACATCATTTACCTCCAGACAAGACATTTTTCACCCAAGTGATTCCAATAACTGAAATAAATAATGTTTATGAAGATGATATTCTGTGAACCATGTAAATGAACTTATCCAAACTCAGAGCTCCACAATGTAGATATAAATATCTGACCTTGTTCTCCCATAGATTTTATTTTTTAATCTGTGGAGAAAAAAATACTCTTCTTGCATGTTATTCATCTCATGTTCAAGTAGGCAACCAAAATAAATCAGATTAATTGGACTCTAAATTGTCATTTTTATCAATGATGTAAAGGGATGTTAGAGAGACTATCTCAGATGTAGAATGCTACAAAGTAGATATTTAAAGTTTGGTGAAATGGATCTCATCTCATCAGAAAATGAGTCCTATAAAAAGTGGCTGTTTAAGAACCAGTCTTTAGAAGAGGTTGTGACACCTAATATTTTACTATCTGATTTAATTCGATGAACTAATTATAACTTTACAGACTTCTACAGTTCCTCTTTCAATTGTCAATTCTAAAAAGCTTTTGTATTATAATTTATTTGCTAATCTAATAAAAATTATTGTGCTTTGATCCCTGTCCTCTTCTTCTCTCCTCCTCTGTAACTGAAGTTTCTGCTCTTCATTTCTTTTGGTCCTGCTGATTATATTAGCTTTTATTTTACAGAATTCTAAACCTGCTACATCCACATATGTGAAAAGTCATAAAGATTTAAGGTGTCAAGGCAGGAAAAAACCCAAACTGATGTATTAACAATTTTTTAATGCTGCTGATTTTACAATCTTTAGTTTAGAAACAGAAGATTTTTTTTTTTTAGTTATTAAATTATATATATATGCTAAATTGTCCTACTTTCAGTCCAAATCAGTGGGATGTGGCACGGCCAAGTTGATAATATTACTCAATACCACCTTACATCATTGCCGAGGTGGGGAAAAAAAGGACTTTGCCTTCTGGTGCCAGAAGTCGTGGCATGTGGGGATGAGTTGGTTGGTATCTGTCTATGTCTTCCATGTAAATGGTTTCTTTGTCTATACCTTTTGTTATCTATATTGCTGCAGTTACAGTTAGCTTTCTTATCTCATTTCTATTCCCAGTAAATTGCTCTTATCTCAACCCCTGATTTGCAGCTTTTGTGCCTCCAATGCTCAACTCCATCCCCAGAGCAGGAAGGGGGAGGGCGGGTGTGGGAAAGGAGAGAGTGAGAAGCATCTGCTTTGGGAGGGTGTCAGTGGGGACACTGAATTGGGAAGGAGTAATCCTAAACAGTGGTACACTCAGCAATGAAAATGTCATTTCATTTCAACCACCCAAAAGGTACATTCTTACGAATGAGTTAGTTAAAATGAATTGTGGCTCTGCCTTAAGGTGCTTCTACTCCTCTCTAGCTCTGTTTCTGTATTGACAGAATTGCTGCTATTGGTATTGCTGTAATATCTCTGCACAAAAATTAGCAGTACCTTCTTTCATCCATTGAACAGCTATGTTTGACCCAGAGCAGTTCTTATCTCTGTAGCTCTGGCGATTTTACATGGAAATAGTTGTGTGGCTGGAGTGGACAGGCATCTTTTAAAAGACAGGGTCTTTTAAGGCCCGTTTTCATACTGAAGACAAAATATAGTTTGATGGTGTTATGCTATTGCCTAGTCAGTAAGTAGGAAATGTCCTCAAAAGATAAATAATTTCAACTATTTTAGGCATTCACAATAGCATGACATGAGGGCATCATCCAAAGATAGCTGTCTTTATTACTTAGGAGGAAGTCTAGACAGCCCTGCCACATGTTGTAGTTTTGAAAAGCTGAATTTGAGAGAAATAATCTCATTGCAAATATTTATGGGTTAATTTGGGTTTACAGATTTAAATACCTTTGTGAACACATAAAAAAGTAAACGTACAATAAGAATTCATGTGGTTGAAAAAGGAATTTAACAGTGCCTGGTGAGACATACACATACTGCCATAAACTAGCATAGCAGTTTTTTATGTATTTATAGGTTTTTCTTAGGCAGATGAAAATTGGTAATTGTGCTAAGAATTAGTAGATGACCACTGAGGCCTTTTGGAAGATAGCTGGTATTTTTAACCCTTTAATTGAACAATAAATTAACCTTGTGGGACCTATATCAAGACCAGAGCTAGACTTTTCTGATTTTTCAGAGGAAAATACAGCACCTGCATAGGGAGGTAGTCCATAAGACAAATGCACACACCCAGCTTTGCAGGCTTCTGGCCTGGGTACCAAGGCAGGAGAAGCCTGTGCCCTGCTCCCAGCAATACATGCTAAGATTAATACTCTGAACATCAATGAAAGACTCTGCCATGGTCAGGGGCTCCTACCATTTGGTCTGCTATAGATATAGGTGTCAATGTCCCTTGTGATGCTTTCAGATCTTCATTTACTGCCCTTCCAAAGGTGTTACTGTAGATTTCCAAATATTTTGTGTCTGATCATCATAATAACAAAAACCAGCTACCCTGGACTCTCTAGAGGAGGCCAATGATGTAACTACTTTAGCAAGGCACACAGCTTTCACAGGAAAGGGTAAACACTCTGCATTTCTAAGGATTCTGAATTTGCTGCCCCAGCACTGACTTCTGGAATCTGAAAAGTTCTGTTCCAAACAGACAGAACTGCAGCTGGGAATATCTCTGTGACATCAGCTCCACTGCTTTACTTTTCTCACAAACATGTCCCCACTGATTTAATGAAATGGTAATTCCCAGAATGGCTTATGATAACTGAGTTCAAATTTCCCTCCCAAATATTTAATCATTTCATTGCAGGAGATATTTCAAGGAGAGTTTTACTACCTTAAGAGATAGAAAATTGGACTGGTTTAATTTGTGTTAGCACAGCTGCATTACTCCTTTGAAGATATCCTTAGTTATTTTAGAAACTTCACTCTCTCACCAAGCGAGCGCGGCAAACTAGACCTTCCACCTGATGGAAACAGGAATATATTTTTTATTTTGCTGCCTCAAAAATGTCAAACTTCATCTTTCCACAACCAGCATGTATCCATAAACAGTGACTGACTAAATATAGAGTATGGGAATATATGATGTATTTCAGTGTTTGTCACGGAGTTCATGGGACCAAAGCTAACTGCATGGATATACATCACAGTGACTCTAGGTAACTCCAGTAAGAGTTCAGACTAGAAACCTCACCTCTGATGGGAGTTCAGAACCTGAAGAACCAACCTGGAAACTCTTTGAATATCAGCAAAATCAGAGTCCAAGGCTTCCATAAAAATCTCACATATTTGTGTGAAAAACTTTTATAAAAATGAAATCCACATTTAAAGGCAGAAAAAACAACACAATGGCAATTTCCCTCCAACTTTGAGACACCACACGTTTACTGTTTAGTTTGAGGCACCCATGGATATTTCCATGGTGAGTGGGCACCCTTGGCTCCAGCAGCCTGGATGTGAGGAAGCTCACCCTGAACTACTGCAGTTTTTAGCAGACACTAAAGGAAAGTAATTTCCCATTTTGGGCTCTCAAAAGCTGATAGAGCAGAGTGTCAAGCAGAGGCCAGAGGTAATGAAGCCAGGCCTTGATTGCAGAAATAAAGTCAGAGCTTTTTTGCCATTACAGAAGACCTTTAACATTCCATAAATTTTTTTAAAATGTAATTTTGCAAGTCCATTAGTGCTCCACAAACAAATTTTTTCTTTTCATTACTATTATTTGTTCCTTATCTGTAAAGGTTAGTAGAGTTGAAAGGAAAAAAAGCACACCATGAAACAGTTTTATTTTCCAGAGCCAATGATTGTCCTATTACATTTACCATGTGGTAGTTTTACATTTAGTTAACTATATTTCAGTGAGCACAGACACTTATTGCCCCTTGAAGAAAATATTGACCTCAGGTTTTTCTTGGTCAATAGCTTGTCTTACAGAGAATTTAAAGATGTCACAAAAAGTAGTTCTGTGATTATTTACTTGTGCACAACTCATAGAAATACATATTCATTAAAGTGATAATTTCTCTCTTATACAATAAAGTATATTTGTAACAGAGCCACTTTTTACTAATTCACATGTTTACCTATATTAGTTTTCCCAAATATTTGGTGCTCCACACTTCCAATTTGAGTGATTAAGGCTTGATCTCACTAGAAATTTTTGCAAGAACACTCTTTAATGTTCACAGTTGCAATATTCTGATTTACAACAAAGAAAATCAATTTAATCTCTTTTCTGATCAGTCACAATGTCAGATATGTTTTCTCTTATTCACCTCCAAAAAGTAATCTTAGATTATTTAGAATTATAAGAATTTTATTCGTAGATTATCTAGAATTCCTAAATAATTTAACACGAATTTCCAAAATTTTATTTTAATACTCTAGGTATTTGCAACTTACTATAGCAACTATTAAAGCTGATGGATGGATGAATAAATAAGGCCTTGCACCTGAGTGCAGGAGTGGCTATGCAGCCTTCTGCGAGTGACTATGGGTCTTGGCTGCATATGAGCAGTAACTGCTTTTTCTCATTTTTTCTTCTCCTTATAATTTGGATGGGTTCAGAGAAGCAATAAAAAATGTTAGTTACACATTGAGAAACTAATTGCTATGGGCAATCTATTAGCCCATTACTGTAAACTCAAAACTCTTATATTAGGACTTGAAATATATTTAAGTAATCAATGTCATTAAAAATACTGAAATTGTCTATATAATATTTTCAGAAGATTGTTACTATTTCAACTTTTCATTGAGAAACATGAGTGACCTCCCTAGAGAGACTTCAAAGATTAAAAGAAATTTTCGAAATGTAAACCCCATGATAATAACTTCTAAGTGGCAGTGCTGACTGCTTCGAGCAATGAGCCTGCATATGGATACTTGAAATTACATCCTACATCAAAGAAGCTTACAAGATGCATAATGGTGTTTAATGTTAAAAGGCGATCTCCTTTGGAGCCTTAGAGCTGCTGTAAAGGCACAAAAGCTCAAAGAAATTCACACATTTCAGGAAGAATAAAATGTATAGTGATTTCTTAATGTAGAACATAAATAGCAGAGTCACATTAGTTATTTTCTGTAGCAGGGAAACATTTCACTTTCTTTCTTGTAGTAGTGACTTTTCCAAACTTGCTGAAAGGGAAAGTTAGTATTTGTACATTCTTCTTGTGAAACTGAGAAGTCCAGCCATCAGGAGTACAATTTCTTATTTTACTTTTGAAATATACTCTGACAGTTCAAAATCAGAGACTACCTGAAGAAACTTAGGTTGAAGATTTATTCCACAGGCAACAGCTGAATTTTATTCATGGACTCCATCTGACTGTTTTTATTTAGACAGCTTGTCCCATTTGTCTCATCTGAAGCAGGACAGATAGTTTTAAATAAAAGTAATGGAGAATAAATGGAGTTAAAAGCTTCTGAGTAAAGCTCTGCCCTCAGAGAATTATTAGGTTAGTTCTCCTGAGGAACAAGGCTAAAGAAAAAAGGAAATTTGGCAGTTCCTCACAGAAACACTATTAAGATCACAATCACAAGCTCTTCTTATGCAAGAGATCAGCTTGACTAAATCTTCTGCTCTTCATTAACCTCAAACACAAAAAGGAGCCATGAAGAAATTGAAACTAGGTCAGTATATCAGGCACAAGGATAAAAGAACAGTGTAAGTATGTATGGACAAAATTTAAAAAGCCAAGCTGTGAAGTGTGGTACAATAAGAAAAAAACCACAGGGAGGAAAAAGAAAACATCTGTAAATACATTACTATCATGTGAAAAATCTAGTGTAGAGCTGATCCAGTAGTAAGTGGGAGGAAACTGTAGTCACAGATGTCACCAGAAGGGCAAGAATAGTTTTGTGTTGTTCCATTTCATTGAGGCTCTAGCTGCAGTAAATTGCCAACGTGCAGCACTGATTTAATGATACTGAGGGCTCATAACACTGTACTCAGATGTGCATGGCAGGAACAGTGTAAAACAATCCCTCTGCTTGTCAGTCCCTTCCTCTGTTCCAGGTCACTGTCCTTGAAGCAGGAACAGTGGAACAAGAAAAAAAAGCAGCTTCAGCTGCTTCACTTAATGGTTTGACATCTTAATGTAAATGAATCTTTGCATCTAGTTAACTGAAATGGAAATGGTTGGGGTATGAAGATAAATACTCTGAGTCCTTACATCTCAGTATTTAATTCTTTTGAAGAGACTGCAAATTAGAGACTGCATTTCAGAAAAACAAGTTGTTTTCTGTTCTCTTTGGGAGCTCAGAGAAACGTATGAGACCTCAAAATACTAGAAAGGGTAAATATAATGCCTAGTTTAATAAATAGGAAGGCAAATAGAGGAAAAGAGAGGCAGAGAAAAAGGAGATAGAATAAGAGAAAGACAGAAACAGAGAATTACAAACCATCCAGCTCAACTTAAATTCCTGAAAAAACACTGGGACAAATAATCAAACTGTCTGCAAGCACCTTGAAGATAACAAGTGAGATGAACAATAGCCAACAGGAATTTGTCAAGTACAAATTGTGTCAAATCAATCTAATTTTCTTCTATGAGAAAGTAACAGATTTTGTAGAGAGAAGGAAAGCAGAAGATGTAATATATCTTGACTCTAATACAGATTTTCATTCTTATGCAGCATCATCATTAACAAGTTAGGGAAATCAGGTCTGGAGGCAAATTCTATAGACTGGTGCCAAAAAAATAAAAAAGATAGAAAATCACAACTTTAGTTGATATTAATCTACAGTCTAACAGGAAAATGCACTTATTGAGCTGGGATCTTTAGAAGGGTCTCCTTCATCAAGAAATGTTTGCTGTCTTCAATTCCATATGCAATAATATGAAGCAGAACTGTTAACTGCCAAATAATACACATGGAACAGGTGGTGAACTGCTGAGTCCTTAGGGAAAGACACAGGTAGGTGGATCAGAAGCTGAACACAATTTGTACTATGGTGAAAAACTCAGATTTCATGCTGGGATTTAAAAGCAGAAGTAAAGGCTGGGAAGCATGAATTAGTCTTTCCACCATGATTAGCCCTGGCTAGAAGAAGCTGGGTTAATGTAGCTGGTCTGAGGTAGGTGAGATGGATTTGTGGCAAGTTCAGAGGGGAGCAGCAGGGTTCACTACAAGGTACAGCCTGCCAGGGAACACTGAAAGAAACAGGGCTGCTCAAAAAGGCTCAGGGGGATGTGATGATAATCCTCAAATATCAAAAGATGTTGAAAAGAACCAATAGATATTTTTTTCTTCTTGCCCAATGTTGAGATAATTCTAGGTCATGGGTTTGCAGCAGTACAAATCTAATACAGACCCTGGGAAGAAACTCAGTCTCAGGGACAACTGACTGCTCCAGTAGATTGTGAGGGAGGATACACAATCACCATTATTTGTAAGAATGTCAGCAGTGACATGGTTTATGAGGTCCCACCTTGGACTAAATGACCTCTGAATGTCCTTTCCACATCTTTTTCTTCATCAGGAGAGTACATCTGAAGTGGGGCTGAGAGCCAAAACAAATCAGGAGGAAGCTGAACAAGAGATGTAGAGAGGTTTCTCTGTGTTACAAGTTTCTATAAAAGTAAAGAATGGAAAAATCATACTATGGGCAGTGTGCACTGACAGTGACAGGGAATTACAGACCAAAAGTTTCAGTAAACACTTTTATTTTACACATACATACATACATACATACATACATACATACATATATATATATAAAAGCCATGTATCTCAATAGACATATAAAAATAATCTTAAGGCCATACATTTTAGTTCTACAACACTATATGTTGATAAATTAAAACCAAAAATATTCTTTATGTAATACATTCATTTCTATTTATATATGTGTAATACCTTTCATATATTATTTTTTGATAATTTAGTTTTTATAACAAGGGTGATACTAGTGAAAAACACGAGACAGCTAGGAAAAGATTTTTTTCTCAGACATGATTGTAAGGCCCTCTGAATTTAGTACTAGTTGATGTAAAATTTAGGAAGCACATTCTATATAATAAGGTTTATGCATTTTGTTTAGCCCCATCTTTAATTTTTAGTATTGTCTTTTTGGTCTTAAAGAAATAATAATATTTGGTTGTCAAAAGTTAAGTTTTAAATCTTTATAACAATTTTCTAAAAAGTAACTGAAGTATCTGGATATATGTGATTGTACTGTCTAGTCTTTAACATTTTAGTTGAATCTATTTCTGAACAGCATTAGTTCTTTAGATTTTTAATGGTCATAATCAAGGTGCTGCTATCTCCATAGCATCTACACCTTAGACACAAAGACATTAACTTCAGATGTAAAACTCAGTTAAAAAAGCTGCCCAAACCCATCTTTTGATAAATTTTATTGCTGGTTTAAGAAACATCTCAGTCTTCAAGGTTATAGTACTTTCTATCTGTAACAATTCAATACTGGGACATAGCTAAAATAATTTCCTCTTGCTGACAATCCTATCAGCACTACCTTTTAACAACTAGTTTATTTAAGATAACCGAAATTTCAGTGAACTTTTGCAGACAATGAATATATCTTGTGATCTACTGTATCCTTTCCTACACAGAAAACTGAACTGTAACCAGCAAATATCACATTATATGCTGCAATTTTCATTTTTCCTTGCTTGTCCTTTTTTTAATGTAAACTTTTAAGAGAAATCTCAGGGTGGATGTGCTGAAACTGCACATCTCTGGTGGATATTAGAAATAGGTGTTGCATTTAAACTTCCTAATCTCTCCATTGAAAGTAAATTTATGGGTGACACTTCTTTAGGTTTTCCCCTTTCCCTGAAGCTAACCTTCAAATTTCATATTCAGCTACAACCTGTATATTGAAATGCTGGGAAGATACATATGGCTTTAACATCTGTGACTACCTGGCCCTACAGATTCAGTCCACCGAGTACTTGGTGTGTTGGCTGCGTGGGAAAAGCTGGCTTCTCTACTTTGCTACACAAGTCTATGGAAGATACAACTTCTTTGCAAGGTTACTCAGGTGCTATGTGTTGGAAAGGAGAACAGACACCAAATGAAGCATTTTAGCATGTTATACAATATTGACCAGAGTCCTAATGTTTTGTAGTAGACTATGTCCTACCATGGAAACTTGAAAGGTGTCATTTTCCTGCTTGACAGTAATTCTGAATCACTGGGTTGGTCATTTTAGCTTCTTTGACACTCAGTTTCGCTATCTGTAAGACAAAGGTTGTGGTGTCTTGTAACAGAAATTGAGAGGAACAGAGTAATAAAAGCACTCTATTAGCAGAAATTGTGTTAGTATTAATTAGCTAACTGACATTATATATGAACATTGAATATGTACTATTATCTGTTTTTAGGACAACTGCAACACTTCTTTTTGGTTTCTCTTCTTTCAAGACTGCATCATTATAGTCGATGAAAGCAAACATTTAAAGATACTGGTATCCAGCCAGCAGCACCTGACTGAGCTCTAAAATATTAAAGATGACAGAGCTACAAACTGACGTTGAAAGACTTCAAACACATAAACTATAGAATAAATTGCTGGCTGTTCTTGTGATGCTTCCTGACATTACATTTTTTTGCTCCCCTTACAAAATAAAATCCTTCATTCCTACATTTATTTCTCTCCAAGGAAAACAATGAAGTTTAGTGTGAAAAATACATTAAGTCCAGTGTAAGGCATTCCAATACAAGATTGCAAACACTATGACCACACTACAACTCTGATTTAGTATATTAGTCTAGCAATTCAGACTTCATCCTGAATTTCAGACAGACTGACTTTTTGCTGCATCAGGTAGTCTCCATTTTTAAGTATAAATGACATATTACATCTTTTGTTTAATGTAATTGCACAGCTTATTTTAGTATATTCCTATACAAGGAAGTGATGTAGTAATACATTAATCTGGTCATCAGATGGATCTAATAGATATTCAGTCATGTCACATCAGAGAAAGGAGGTCAGGTCAGAAAAGGTTACAGAGCCATATTAAAATGAAACAAAAAAGGACCCAGTTTCTTACCACATGCATTTTGCCACTGTTTATAATTCACTGAAGACAAAGGTCACTTCCAAGTTTTATGCTATTTAGTTACTAGCTTAGGATCTCATTTTATCTCTGTTGAGATCAAGTGAATCAAGTCCTTTGGCTCAGCAGTGTTCTTTTATTTCTGTTTAGTCACATGCATTTCTAACATGTTGAAAAATCTGGCCAGAACAGAAGTCACTGTAGTCTGGAAAGTCCTTGTTCAGTCACCATACTAAGAGACATCCTAATTTGACCTCAAAGTTCTCCAAATGCTTTGTAGATGCCTGGGATGACTCTGTAGTAAGCAGCTGTGTTTCTATTTCTTGCCTGCATCTGATCAGGGTCCATAAATGCAGCAGAGAGGCATGCAGGTTCCCAGCTGGGGGCTCCTGAGTTCAAAGCAGCCCTGGCACACTGACCACAGGCAGCTGTGGCTGCACAGCCAGGCACACCAGGAACACATCAACAGGATTGTCTCTTGTCTGGTGCAAAACTCACAAAATAGCAAATATCATCTGCAAAGGGTTATTCCCCTTCCATACAACAAAGGAGTGCAGCAATGTCAAGTGGTAATAATGACCACTAAGGCTTACAGCACCCTCAGTGTCCCAGGAAATTTGTGTTTTGCCATGACAGGACAGGTTCCCCAGTGCCCCAGTCTGATGTCTGACTAATCCCCCTGTGACATGCTAAGGTAAATCTTCATGTTTTGCTATCTTTACAGGAATAATGTTTAATTCCGGATGAAGCTGATAAGAACCAGAACTGGGTTAAGGAGCCCATACATCGTGGCACGCAGAGACCGAAAATGAGCTCCTAAGTGTACACACTGAGCTTCCTTATTCTCATGCATTCCAGTTATCTAGCCTGGAAGAGAGGGTGAAATATGCAGGATTGTATCTGATTGCTTGCAAGTTTGTCACCATATATACTAAGAACTGAGCCCTGGGGTAAAAAGTTACTGGGTTCTGCATATAAGATGAAAGGGAAAACAAGAGAAAAACTGGAAGTTTTCTTTGTGAACATAGATGAAAATATAAGAGGCCAAGGGAATATAGTATTTACTATTGACTGTTTAGGACACAACAAAAATTAAACTGGGAATTATTTAATAGCTGTGAGACATGCAATAAAATATTTGTCAAATAAAAATGAATGTCATTTTTATGAAGATATAAGTTCTTCCATGATATATCACACTTCACTAGCTTATTATTTTGCTTTTGTGAACATATCTTCATAAAAAAAGTAGATTTTTTTTCTCCTTTTTTTAATAATTTTTTATTGCAATTCATCATGAAATACCTAGAGATGAAAACTTTGAAGATTAACAGCAGGTTTACTTTAAATAATGTATAAAATGATTGGATAATATTTCTGGTTCATATATTTACATATTTTTGATATATGAAAATTTGTTCAGGTTTATTATCCAACAATAAAAGTCAAATAATTCAAAAGGGGGATATAATCTTTCTTTATGGACTTCATAAACAACTTCACATACTGTTCTTCACATGGCTGTACCTGCAGTATAATCTAGCCAGACAAAGCAGATTTGCTGTCATTGGTGACTCCTGATAACAATATAGCCGTTGTTGGGGTAGCTCAACCCACTTTTCAGTTTGGGTCACTTCTTCATAGGTTTAGAAATTCTTCCCAATTCATTCACATGCAGATGGTTGTGAAGCCACAGGATGGGCTGTAATCTGCCTGGCTGAAAGTGTCCTGGAAAAGTAAGGGTGGGGGATTTATATATATTTTTTTCTGCTGTAAAATATTTAATATCCTTTTCTTTTGCCATGTGTGGGAAGTGCAGGTGACAGCAAGGGGATGGGAATAAGGAGCTGAGCTGATGTGTGGATGAGGCATCCCCACTGCTGAGGCAGCTCTGTGTGCCACTCTTTCTGTGACTGGAGATGCAGCTCCATGAGTATCGCCTTTGATGGCATAGCTGAGTCTGGGCTGACAGATGAAATGACCTCTGAAAAAGACTTTCCAAGCATCCCTTCTTTGGTGGGGTCATTTTGAAATTCCTTTGTTTTAAAATATTTTGTTTATAATGCAACTACCTCAAACAGAGCCTATCAACACAGGCAGGAAAGGCAGAAATCACAGGTAGGGTCAGTTTTGAGCTGTGCTATTCAGAGAAAAAGTTGATTTGAGTTACATTCAGATATGTAAACTAGAATTAATTCCTCCCAAAACCAGCCTGGCTTTGTACTTCAAGCTTTAAATTCTGGACTTCTTATGGAAGACAGGAAGACTGGTTTCTGAACTTCAATCACACAGGTATTTTACAGATGATCACTGATATATTCTAGCACCCCTGCATACCAAGAATCATTCCCGATTCCACAGTAAGATAAATTTGCCTCTAATTATGTATATTTCCCTACAGAAGCTAAAGGAAAAAAGCCCAAGCTAGAAGTGATTTGATGCTGAGCTTAATTAAGTACTAAGACATCCTGATGCTTTCTTTCAGCTCTTTTTCTTTCATAGGCACGTGAGAAACACAAATGTGTGCAAACATGCTGGCACAGGAAAATGGAGACCATGGAAAGGGAAGATGGGAGAATGGAGTGAAAAAACCCAAATAATGCTTTTCTGTAGATCTCCCAGGAGATATTCAGATGATTTTAGGTGTGCTGAGACACTAATCTTAAGAAATCTCCAGGTGAACTCTGTTTTGGAGATTGCTGTTGCCAGCTGATATCCTGCTGCTCTTCTTGGGGAGCCTCTTGCCACACGTAGCACAGCTACAGAAAGGACCATATGCCCAGGCCTCAGCACCATCCTTTGCAGCTCATACCACTTAGAACTGACAGATTTAGGCTTGTGCTTGCACGCCAGGCTGAGCTGTGCAGCAGCTGTAGGGGAGCTGGTGTGTGCTGCTGCTGACAGGTACAGCCAGCTCAGTGGGACTGGCAGAGGCAGGTGGATGGCAGGGTATCAGTAAGTACCCAAAGAGCCCTGGGAATACTCAGATGATTCCATATGGAGGTACCTTGATATAACTTAATTTTAGGCTTATTCAACCCTATTAAAGATATCTTTACTAATTTCATTAACGCAGAAGATAAATTCTACATATAATTTTTCTGTTGGCCTAATTCCCCACCTCATTCCTTTACTTGCTTTCATCAGTACTTTGATTGCCACCTTTCCTCCTGCTAACCATTCCTTCCTTTTTGTAAATTATTTTTCCCCCTGTCCAAGAGATTTAACAGATAATATTCATCTTCACATGAGGTTTGTTTGTAAGTACAAGTGCTGTGAATGTAAAGGTGACAAATACTGCGCCAGCCTACGTGGCAAGGGAAGAAAACCTACAGAAAATATCTGTGCTTGCCATGCAAAGATTCATGGCTACTTTAAGACAACTGGTTCAGTCAGCATGTTTCAGGAGACTTGGGCTATTTCAGTTCACTATTTGCATATTTTATATCAAGTGACCTGCCAAATGTCATGAAGAGGTGAACAGGGAATAGAGAAATCAGTCAAGGTGATGGATGAAATGCAGACTTGATTGTTTATTCAAATCATTCCCACAACGATTGAGTCTTTCTGATTGCAGACAGCATTTTGTCACAATCATTAAGAGAGGGCAAAGGTGACAGGAATTTAATGGCCAAATTAGAGCTATTGAACAGTGCTGAGTATGACAATATTTTAAAACTCTGAAGCAGAAGACTTTTATCAGTGACCGGCAACATTAAGAACTCCTTTCTCTAAACTATAAGTTTTTTCTGTTTTGTTTTTTTGTTTCTTTGTTTTTCTCTTCAAAGCACATATGATACCCAAATATATTCCAGAGAGTTTCTTCAGTAGTTCCCAGTTTCCCTCCAGGACCTTTCTCTTAAAAGAAACACAGATTCTCACTATTCCCTCCCATTCCACTTTAAATATTTAAACAAATACTTCAAATATATCATTGCACCATCCCCTCTTTCCTTTCTGTGTTGTTCCTGATGTTGGTGTGAGGGAAGCAGCAAGGAGAAGGCAGTAGGGCAGGGTGATCCTGCCAGGAGTTGTGCTGCAGCCTGGGTCCTTGCCTTCAAAGGGGATAAAGTTTATTCAAAGACTACAACACATTGTACAAAACACGTCTATACAAAATCACATTTCTTTTCCATCTTTAAGAACTCTACCACTGTGTTTGGTTTGAAGAGGGAGGAGAGTGTGAAGGGCACAGGGACTGTGGAAAGAACATTTTTTTTCCAAGTACCTGAGGTTTTGTCCTTTCTCTTTACTCCAGAAACATTGTTGTTTAGTTCAGTATTGTATTAAGCATGTTGATATAAGTCTTGTAGGATGATAACTAGCTCATACTTGCATTCCTAATCCAAAAAAGGGTATACTCCATTATATAAAACAATACAGATCCTTCTTGTCTGGTAAGAATTCAAATGTTTAAAAAAAACTTTCTACATTCTTTGAAAGAAAATTTGACTCCAGTCCACAGACTTCTTCAACAACATCAGACTGTAAGAAGTTCAAAGATATCGAAATTTCATCATCTATTAGACACTGATTAACATAATATGTTGCTGAAAATAAAAAAAAATACAATTGTCATGTTATAAAATAATGGAATAAATGCAACCTAATTAATGTCATGGAAATTAGTGAAATTTAGTTGAGAATTTAAAAGACTGTAGCATGAGAAAGAGCTCAAAACATATTAATGAACTTCTTACTTAGAGATCTTGTGGTGAAAAAAATTAAAGAAAAAGTTTATGTGGAATAAAAATAAAGTAAGGAGAGAAGGAGAACAATTTTTAACAACTTCTAGATATGTTCAGTCTCACTGATAAACCGATCTATGGGAACACCAGACTAGAAGGTAGACTGAAATATGATTTAAAAATTTCTTGTCATAAAAAATGTATAGAAAAATTCCCTTTACACCATCTTTTAAAGTGGCTTGAGTTAATGTTTATTTTTGATTAAACAAGGACTGTTACTCTCCTGGGTTCATTTTGATGGCAGGTGTTTATTGTGAGGCAGGTTGAATTTGGACTCTTGCCACTACTAACTTGGAGTTTCTGCTATGATCCATGATTTTGAAATTTGAAAATGAATGTTTAAAACTTGTGACTATTAGTTGACCAGAGAATCACTGGGAGTTGCTGGCTTTGTGCAACTGGAAAACAGATGACAACAGAGTCCATAATCTGCATGAGCACTGGCAGCAAGGTTCAGAAGAGCTGCTGACATTATCAGGATTTGTCCAGCTTGAAGAGTACTGCACAAAAATCTCACCAGTCAGAAAAGACAAATTCAGAATGAAAGATGTATGATGAATGCCCTTCATGATGATAAGAGTGGAAATCCTTTCTTATGATAGGAGCGAAAACATTTTGGGCTTTTTATCTTAAATGCAGCTAAGCTGACGTGATTTCTTTGTATACACGCGTGAAGTTTACTGCAAGTGGGTCAAAATTTCTAAATTAAATTATTATTTTAACAACTACTGGAAACAATCCAATTGGATATTTAGACTTCAAATTAAAGTTTTCTAGCTTTCAGGGAAGTGAGATTCTATACAGTTTTCTAAAGCACTCCTGAAGGCAAAAGACATTTGTTTAATAATATGGTATACAAAATACATTACAAAATTTATTTGCTTAAGTTCATGAATCACAAAATCTGGTAACTCACTCTTTAGTCTCCCTGTTTTCAAGAAAATCCACCTTTGATGATGAATGCTGCGATGTTAAAATTGACTGGATTAGACCTTGAAGACCAACTTGAAGTATTGAAATTCCATACCATTTCCAAAATTGTTAGTAGGACAAGTTTTCTGTGGCAGGAAACTCATCTTCTAGAATTTCCCAAAGCCATTAAGCTTCAGGAGTAGGGAGATGCATCTTCAGCTTCAGCTTGCTCCTCTCTCGTCTCTTTATCCAGATCTTTATTTTGAGCTGGCTCAAAAGAAAAAAAAATATAATCCAAACTATTCCTTATATTCCTTATATAAAATGCAAAATAATAACCATGTTCCTTATTTACTTCTCTGTGAAGGCTTGAAGGCCTTAAGCTCCTTGCATGGCTGCAATTGAATTTAAATTGAGAATGGTCATGACTTCAAGAAATTTCCCTTTATGTGGACAGGACTGGGATTTATCCAAGCATTAGTTAAGACTTTTATCTCTATAATATATAAATTTAACTCCTCTTTCTGCTTAAAAATAGCATTAACATTTTACAGAAAAGTGTACAGGTTATCCTCAAGTTTGTCTCAAAAAATTTATTTTGATTGCCATGTCAAAAGGCATTTCAGGGACTGAAAAAGCTCCTGCAGAGCTCTCAGTGATTACTCTCTTTGCAAGGTGTGGAAATAATGAAGTAATATGAATACTAAGACTGAGAAAAGGCTTCCAGGCCCTTCGTTATGATGTGTTTTATGAGCTTTTCATTCCCAGAGAAAATCTTAGAGTCATGATAAAGAGAGCTCAGAAAATATTATTTTGCACTGTGTTCAGTAGTGATGACTGGAAGTCAAGTTAATGCAGTCAGGTTTGGCAAGCTAAATCTTGATAAGGTCTGAAGTAAAACATTAGCTCTTCATTCCTTGTCTTTTGTTTGGCTAATCAAAGGCAGAGAAATATAACTCTATTGTGAAACTTTATTTTGTAAGCCACAGGGGAGTACCTAAACATGACAGCAAGTAGCAATAATTGTCTAAATATTGCACCAGCTTGTAAGTACCACTGCTTCTTTTATTTCACTTATGGAATTCGGCATACTTGGACCTTGGCTATTAACTACTGTATTGAATTAGGAACAAAAAATCACATATGTTGTTGAACTCTTACTATGTCAAATTCTACTGTGAGAGTCTAAATTGCACTTCGTACACAATTTCAGGAAAATTCACAGCCAAATAAATAGGATGCCAAAAGTAAAATAAACAAAGTAACAGTGAAATGAAAATATCACCTGCAGTAAAAATGACAACAGTTATTTTGCAAAGGCAATTATTTCAGTATCATTATATCATATATCATATGGATGAGAATGATTTTCTAGTGCTCCAGTATAGTATGGAAAATATCCACTGCAGACATTTGCTCATTTCTATTGCAAGCATCATTAAAATAGAAACACAAAACTGAACAAAGAAGTTTCTCTTGAACTACTCATAAAATGTCTTTGCCTCTTCATGACCTTACCCAAAGACATGTATTTGAGAACTTACATGCATTGTACCTGTTCAGCTGTATTTCAGCAACAACAGGATCATATTACAATACAATAAGTACAATAAAAGAAGATTAAAAAGCCTACTAAACTGTTTATACTAATGACACTGTCCTTATGAGTAATGAACTGTTTCCTTTTCCTGTTCCACCTTATCTCTTTAAAATGAGTTGTATTTTTGATAGTATTGCTTCTACAAGAAAATAAATTCCATTTAGTGGGAGGAGTTATTTATTTAGGACATTTTGAAACCTACTCTAAAGTCTGTTTAAAATACATGGTTCAGATTCTTATGTACTGTACTTGTGCAGCTCAAGCAGAACTCATCCAAGATCCATGAAGAATCTTGGGATTTACCATAGTAAAAATATCAGGTTTCCCCAAATGATTTACCACAGCTGATAAATTTGTTTATCTCTTCCTTTCCTAAGTGTTATTTGTCCATTTCAGTCTCTTGGCCACACCATTTGCATCTTTTCACTCAGTTCTGAAAAGTGTATGTTCAAAAATCAGTTCTTAATCCCTTCTAAACTGGCAACAATTCATACATTGAATTTCAACTGTCACACATTTGATTAACACTGAACTTTTTGTTTCAATTATCTCCATTTGTGGTACATGATTGATGTTTGTTGGTTCATAGTCTTCAAATGTGTACAGGTCATGAGCCTCTTGGGGAAAAAAAAAAAGGCAAATATTCTAGATATATATTTTTGCATTTGTGTTAAAATTCATTTTAATTTCTGGATGCATGAGCACAAATCTGAAGAATCTGTTAGTTCTACTATTAAAACCTTTAACACGTGCTGCTAAACAAAACTATTTATATCAGAGATTTTATTTGTAAATTACTATATTTCTCAAACAGTTCTCAGTATGTGCTAACATTGAATTGTATAGGAGAAAAAGTTGTATATGAAAAAATACAAATTGTATATAAAAAAATAATTTACACTGCAGTGTTCTAAGAGCAGTGGGGCTGGTGAAAGGTTTGGAGTACAAGTCCTATGAGGAGCAGCTGAGGGAGATGGGGGGTGTTGAGTCTGGAGGAAAGGAAGTTCAGGGAAGACCTTATCACTCTCTATAAGTACCTGAAAGGAGGGTGTGCTGAAATGGGAGTTGGTCTTTCCTCCTAAGTAAGGGATAGGATGGTGGAAAATGGCCTCAAGTTATACCAGGAGAGATTTAGATTGGATACTAGAAAAAGTTTCTTGAAGCATTGGACAGGCTTTCCAGGAAAGTGGTGGAATCATTATTCCTGGAGGTATTTAAAAGACATGCAAAAGTGGTGCTCAGGTATGTAGTCCAGTGATGGACTTGACTGTTAAGTTAATGACTAGACTTCATTGTAAAGATATTTTCCATCCTAAATGACTCAGTGATTCCATAGCAAGCTGGTCAGAGGATACAGCAGAGAAGACAGAGCCAGACTCTTCTTGAAGGTGCAGCAACAGTACAAAAGGTGAAGGACACCACTTAAAGCACTGGAATTTTCAGTTGTATATTAAGATTATTTTTTTTTTTCATCACTGGTATAGCCAAATACAGGGACAGACCATGCAGAGACATTATGGCATTCCCACCTTTGCAATTGTTTAAGACTCAACTAGGCAAGTTGACTTGGTTAGGTGTGCTCTGAGCAGGGAATTAGATCTGTTGGTTTCATGAGCTCTGGTCCAGTCCAAACTATTCTGTGATCTTATGTTCACTTCAAACACTTTCAGAAGCCATTTCCTTTACGCAATTGCCTATTTGAACAAAACTTATAAAAAGGTAGTTATCTCTAAATGTTTTTCCCCTATCAAGCTCTGTTGAAATTAGCCAAGAGGCTGAGGCGCAGACTTTCAGAGAGTGATTGCGTAAATCATGTTCCACAAAAAAAAAAGCAAAAATGTAGTTAATCAAATATTGGCATGTAGTTCTTTAGAATAGCCCTATCCAGGTTTTATTTAGCTTTCTTCCATCTGAAAAAGTAAAAGATTCTGAGAACAAAGCATCATTGTTGACAACATTAATTTTGGACTCTCCTAGCTTGGCCCCAATCAAAGCTTTCTTTGTTAGGTACTAAAACCTTCTCATTCCCTTACAAAGCCAAAGCACTGTAGAAACAAAGGCTGCACATAAGGGGATAAAGAGACCAAACCCAGCTGACTTCCTTAGTGCAGCTTCAGAACAAACTAAAGATCAGATTCACAGGTGGTGTCAACCATCCCAAATCACCTTACTATCAGGTGAGCATTTGGTCCCATACACAGATTAAACAATAAAACCTGTCTATAGAAGACAATAATTTCTATGACAGGTTGGAAACACAGTGCTCCAACATTTTGGCAAAACTTCTTTGTTGTATATAAACCTTATCATAGCCTTAACCCTGGAAGTCCTTGTACATTTGAGCCTACATTTGGCTGTGGTAGTTCACATAATCCTTTCATATAGGCATTCAGAGGCTTGATTCTTCAGTCTCTGCCTCACCATACTTCAATCAATCTGATCATATATCATCAACATGGATGACAACATAAATCTGTTTCAGTCTGACACGTGCTGCAGAGGCCACTTGAGGAATTCAGGCTGTGCAGCGAAACGTCTGTCACCAGAGCAGTGAGACACACTCCATCAGCAGGACAGAGCAGCTCCAGGCCACACAACAGATACCCTCCAGTGGTTTGGTGGTGTTTTGTGGATCCATTTCACTTCCCTGGCAGCTCAGTCAGCTGAATGACTGGGTATTGGTCACCTTAGGTTCATACTAAGAAAAGTGTTGCTGTCAGTGCCAGGCTTCTGGTAAGACAAGTATTCAAGAGGAGGCAAAGCCCAAAATTGTTTGGTTTGTTTTTTTGGTTTTGTTTCTTTTTTCTTTTTTTCTTTCCAGTCAGATTACTTACACAGTTTAATAGTAGTTTTATATTATTAACAATACTAAACTCCTTACCTGATAAGATAGAGCACAATGGTTACATAAGTGAGAGACTCAGTGGAGGGTATACCCTTTTTTGGATTAGGAATGCAAGTACGAGCTAGTTATCATTCTACAAGAGATATATCAACATGCTTACTACAATATTGACCTAAACAATAGTGTTTCTGGAGTAAAAAGAAAGGACAAAATCAAGAGTACTTGGAAGAAGATGTTTTTTTTCACAGTCCCTGTGCCCTCCACCCTCTCCTCTCTCTTCAAACCAAACCAAATGGTAGAGTTCTTAAAGATGGAAAAGAAACGTGATTTTACCAAATCCAACCTTCATTCATCATGCTGTAAGGATAAATCAGTATTCTTTCACCATGACATTTCAGCATAAGAAAACTGTATGCACTTTATGTTTTAAAAGCTGATGAAGACACTTGATGATAAAATGATCAACAAACATGGATATAATAATCATAAAACCAAAATGGAACATTCAAGTCAAAGAACCAATTCTGTGTGTTTTGCATCACATAACTGTCAAACTTCTACATAAAATACTTAAAGGCTGATTTTGCAAATCCCAAGATGAACTCAGATTTTTACTAAGTGTCTATTTACAAAACAACACATTTGCTACTGCTGTAGTAGGAGAGTTTGTGAGGTATTAGACGAGTTCTGTTGTGCACTTTATTACTGCTATGTGTATGAAGCAATCACAGGCTTTAATTTCAGGTTTTCTCAAATTCTTTAACTTCAAAATGAAAACCCTGAAGAAAAAGATCACTCAACATGTTTATTAACATGTATGCTTCAGTAGCTATTGTGGTTTCATCAATGCCAGTACCAGTCTTACATAAACTGCCCCTTATCCCTGTAGTTAAGCTCTCTGTGTGGCTGGTTGGGTTGCATGGAAAACTCTTGAGTAAAGGCTATCAACAAGATTTCCGATAGAAAATGGGAAATAGACCTGCCTCCAAATGCATGAAGATTGGGGTTTTTTATTTAAACAAGAGCAGAAAAATAGAGATATTTTTCTCTGATTATGCAAGGCAGTGTTTTAGGAGAGCTGACATTCACTGCCAAGTAGGTGCTGTGAGTTGGACCAGAGGACAGAAAGGAACAGGAACATTTACTGTATGTGATTGTTTCCAGAAGGTAATTTAGAGACGGGACTGCCTGAGTACAAGCTAGCTCCTGACTCAGAAGTGTATGTGGAACAGGAGAAATCAACCTGTAAGTTCTAACTCAGTAGTAAATTTCTGATTTTGGGAGCCTTTTAAACAATTAGTATTTTCTTGCCTGCTTGTTATTGCAGTTAGCATTGCATTCAAGTGTGCACATATATGTGTCTACTAATATCTTGATGAGAGGAAGAGAAAAACTTTATTTTCAGAGTTTAAAAGGGTGCATTTATTTGGTGCACGGTTATCAGTTGTGTTCACTATGGGATAAAAAAATGTGTGAGGAAAGAAGTGCATGCAGTTCAGGAGAAACCACAGCTGCTCTCACTCTAACACCAAAGGGCAGAACCTATTCAATGCATTTGGGGACCCAGTCCTACTGCTAAAATGGCAGCTACCTCAACTTGGGGGGCCTCTAGTGCTTAAAATCTGCAGTCATCATCTAAGAAGCTGCCATGCTATTATAGAGAATAAGCTTGGGGTAGAGCCATGCCAGGTCAGTTATCATTCAAGAGTGGAGGTTTCCAGTTCACTCTAATCTCAGTGAAGAATCGCTTTGCATGGCAAAGAACTCCATTTATGCATTAGATTTTGTGTGGTTGTCAAAATAACATTTAGGGTTAGAAAATGTCCCATGAGAATTGCTTGATATTCTTAGAGGAGGGAAGTGAAGAAAATAATGAAGAGCTTTGAACCCCCTGGATTATATGAGAGAGGATACCGGGATCTTCGCTTTTCCACTGAGACGTTACGATTTCTGAAGTGCTGGTAATTGTCAATAACCAGAAAACAAGGAAAAGGCTTATATTTTCCTCCTGTTAAAAAGGTCCAATAACAATTCATGTGAAAGGAGAAGACAATATTTCAGTTAAATCTCTAGGTGAATCTTCAGAAGAAGGAAAATACAAACTAACATTCATGTACAAAAGTCCATAGAATGGAGTCTGGTAAACAGAACATCCAAAATTCATCTGCTGGACACTCATAAGGAAAGAGTTTGGTAAGGATCATTTCATATCTATCACACATCAGGTTTTCTAAATATCTGCAAATGCTATTTCAGACTTCACAGATAAGTATTGCTTGCTCTTGCTGTAATGTGGATTGAATGAAAGGTGATTTCAGGGTAAAGAATAATTTCAAGGCAAACCACTAACATCAAGGCATCATTTCTGTGCAGTGGAAATTCTTGTAACCACATATCTGCATTGCTCCTGTGACACCTGTCACTTTGGCTCTCAGAGAACAGGTTGGCATGGAGCCACAACTTGCAGGTTGGCATTTTAAGAGTCCTACATGGAGAGTCAAATCTGATCACTTAAAATAAATATCTATAACTGGTCAGCTGACTACTTCCTTGTACTCCCCCGACTCTATTTCCATGGACTAGAGTGAGAGCTTTCGTGCTTTGCAGAGAGAGGAACAAATGGTATCCAAGATGTGTATCACACAGATGCTCTGCAGGGCTGACAGAACAAGCAAAGTTCAAGAAGCTCTCTTTCAGCAGTCAGCATTTGCTAAAAAATCTTTCAGGCACTGGCAAAGTGCTTTGTGATGAATATCAGTAAAGTCCAAGGGCCCTAAGTGACTGTAAAAGTGCAAACAAGCACATGCTTATGTAAATTAAATACAGCACAAAAAGCCTGGAGCTGGTGGTGACCCGAGTCTTTTAAAGAAACCGAAGTAGTTTACTGACTTCAGCACTGCTGGGTCTGAGCCAGTCAGCCTTTCCTTCTAGAAGGGTGCACCAGTGTGACAGCAGTGCCTCCGTAACACTACGCTGCTTCTCTCAACCTCGGTTTTGTGTTTCTGCCTGGCACCACAAGGCACAATACAGGCACGTCCATTCCGAGACCTTTAACTCCTCTCTGACTTATAAGCGTGATCTGTATTTCTGCCAGAAAGTGGGCACCAAAAAGTCTAAAGTCAAAAAGTTCTGAGCAGCCAATTCAACCACAGCCACTTTAGGAGATGATTTTCCCGTGGAAGGAGGAGTACATATAAAGTACTGAGGAATGCAGAGCAGGAGAATCCAGTACTCACCTAATCGTACTATTATAGCCAAAATCCCCAGAGCTAGAAAGCACAACAGAAAGGGTGACTTGTATTCATGTACTGAACTGTCCATCTGAATGAGAAAACTGCTTCTTAAGAGAACATACTCATGTCTTGCTGAAGATACTAAAATATCCACTTAAACAAAGATGAAACTTCATTTCCCCTTCTTGAACCCATCTGACTATTGACTAAGAGTGTCCTGAGGTGACTTTGTGATGCTTGTATTCCCAGTCACCTGGTTTATGTTACATGTTAAGTTCTGCACCTCTAAGATTGGCTGTGAGAGCGAAGTGGGGAGAAGAAGCCGCAGTTTGTGTTGAGAAAGAGCCCTCACTGCCCCACATGCTGCTCCTGGATTGTGTTGTCTGCGGCAGGGACAGACAGCAGGACAGAGCTCTCCTTTGCTTTCAGTTAGTTTTTAGCTAGCTGAGGCAGAGAAGTTCCCTGGGCTATTTTTTTCTCCTTTTCCTTGTGTCTGTTCAAGCCTGCTCTGGACTGGAAACCAAACCCCGGGAGCTCACGCCTGTGGCCCACCGGGGCCTGGGCCTCGGAACTTTCCAGTGCCAGAGGGACTGATAAGGGACTGAGTGAACTGAGCTACACCACATGAAAAGGACTTTTCTGGATTTGCCATCTCATCGAACAGCGAGAGGTTTTATTGTTTAATATTATTCAATTTCTGTTAAATAAAGAGTTTTTTTCCACTTTTCTCCAAGGAAATCTTTTTCTCAAACCATCTGGGGGAAGGTCTGCTTAAATTTGCTTTCTGGAGGGACCCCATTCAGAGGTTCTCCCCCAAACTTGCCTTGAACCAGGACAAAGAGGAACATTTCCTCCCTTTTTCCCTGGGAGTGATATCTAGGCCAAGTCTCTCTTGGCATGGTAGAGGTTCCTCAGCATGAACATCAATTCCCCTCAGTCTCCACTGTGCAACCTTTGTGACTGATGAGTCACTGCACACATCCCTGCATCCAGGCTGCAAATGTCTCTCCTCACAAGCCTTGGGAGAGGGCCGTACACAGCAGCCTCTCTGCTTCTGACCCTGCCCCATATGTCACACAGCCTGTAGGTATTCCAGATCTACTGATCGGATAGAGTTTCCGATTCAAGAGAAGAAGGAGCTTCCAGACAGACACAGAAGACTAGAGATTTTGCAAAAAAAGTTCTGTATTTAAAGAGCATATACAATTAATTCTAAAGTACCCCAGAAAGTTCTAGCACTGCAGCATAAATATAGAATGGCTACCTGATATATAACATTCCTTCTACTCTTGTGACAGATGATGGAGTATGGGTAAAGTAGACAAACCCCCCCAACCAAAATAGTTTCTGTAAACAAGCTGTTCTTGTCACTAAGGCAGATTTTCTGCTGTGCTATTAGATAATCTTGGAACAGGGAAAGACTGAACATCTCATGTTCCAGGAGGCTGACTAGAATATAGGTGTCTCCATACTGCTCTCCTGCCCTTGTGGTTTGAGCTTGGAAGTGTCTGGTTTGCATTGCACAGATATTACTGTAGAATAAATTTTATATATTTTCAGGTACAAGTCTTTCTAGTCTGAATTCTCAAACTAGCAGCAGTCACTGTGTCCCCACTTGTTTCTCCCTACAGCTTTTGGATATGCTGTCAAATTTCAGCTTAGCTTGATTTTGAGAAGTAGTGGCCACAGAACTAACATTCCCATAAATTTTGAAATATGTTACAATTGGTGAGATTTAGGAAAAGTCTTCATCATATGCAAGTTTCTAAGAGAAAAGGAGTGCCTTTAAACACAGCAAGCTCGGAGTATGCAGCCAAGCAGAAGGTAAATCCAAAGAAAATGAAACTTTGTTTGTTCTAATGGTAATGCCGTTACTTATTCTGCAGGACAAAATGCCAGGGTGACCAGCTCACTGTTGAGGACATGACACTGTTGAGGACAAACATATCAGGAGTCTGCAAATGCTGTCTAGCAAGTGACAAGATCCTCCTGATGGGAGGAGTTGGATGTTTGATGTATTTGAATACTGTATAGCAGTTCATATCGGTTCCACCACAGTATGTAACAAGTTTTTTAATACAAAAAGCAGAGTCAAATGCTGCATTCCAGGTCCAATCTCCCATTTACTTTGAAAGTTGAAGGAGAGAAGACTTAGTTCTTGTGTGGTCTAATGCTATTTAAATTAGATGTTGTGCCACTTTCTCACAAGCCAGAATGTGCATTTGAACACAAAAGTAAAAATAATGGTCAGTTTATCTGCAGAAGCGAAAAAAAAAAAAAAATTAAAAACAAAACAAAACCAAAACAAAAACAAATCCAAAAAAAATCTGAAAAAAACCAAAAAACAGAGAAAAACAAGGAAGTAATTGAAAAGACCTGTTCAGGGAAGAATTTTTTGCCAAACAAAATGCTGGTATATTTTTATTTTAAGGACAATGAAAACACCCCACATCTATGCTTGATCCTTCTGATATTAACTCCAGCAGCTACCAGATTAGGACATAAATGCAATACGGGGGAAATTTTTCAGTTATGATGCATTTTTTTATACAGTGCACATAAAGGTACTGACCTATAGTAGGGTCGTTACTTTCATTGAAATGTCAGCAACAGGTTTTCTTTTTAACTTAGAATCCCAAACCAGAGCTATTGAGGGACAGCAGATCCCAGTGCTGCCTGCTAATTAGGAGCCCTACAAATGTAGGTCACAAAAACAAAAGCAATGCTTTTCCGGGAGAAGACAAATGTGTGATTTGTGAATGAAAAGCCAGGAAGTTTTAAAAGTGAAACAGAAGTAAATTCAATCAAGCTCTTCTTACAAATGAAAGCAATGAAAAGTCTTGGCCTTTAGGCTTGAAAAGGAGAGATTTTATTAACCCTTTGGTCTTCCAGATAAACTGAAACTGCAGCCACTTAACATTAAAAATATATTTTCCTGTGCTTATCAAAATGAGGAATTTGTTTTAGAAATATCAAACCATCACAGGGCCAACCACTATAAAGAGGCAATAGGAAAAAATAGGTATAATAGTCTGTTCCCCTCACTGACATTAAACTACACTTTGCTGAGTACATCTGTAGTCTGGCTCCATCAGTCAGTATGAGACACACTTCAAACCTGCCACTGATTATTTAAGTTCTTCCAATTTGCTTTAATTGTGGAATATGTGTTTATGTTGGTTAAACACTTTCACATGTGAAGATCCCTCACTGGGAGAAAGGTGAGCATTTGTTTTTAATCAAAATAGTAATGTCTCCACTATGGGACTTCTGAAGATGCAATTATTCTCTCTTTAGAGAGACTGATAAGGTTCCTGATTATACAGCCTTGCAGATAATAAAAAGGATTATAGGAGAGAGGTTCACACATGCTGAATAATTGCCTGTTATTAAAAATCTGACATCCTATCTTTCTCCTTACTGAAGTCCACATAAGGGTCTTTTCCCTTACGTAATTTATATGTAGAGTGATTTACCAAGCCATGTCTTCCTTCCCAGCAAATAACATTTCTAGCCATGATGAATGTGATGACTAAGTAGCAAGGCACAATGAGAATTTAGCTCATTCTGCAATAACAATGTACTTGAGTGGGAATTTAGGGTACCTATGTCAGAGACACCCCCTGCACCTGCTCTTTCTTTTTGCTGAGCAGAATTTTTTGCAAATATCCATTCAGTACAATTTTTTCCACCTTCCCAAACTCAATGAATTCTTGCTTTACATCTTAACAAAGTAGCAGAGAATTCTAAAAAACTATTACTCTCATCTCTTTCCCACAACTTAGCTTTAAGAAGTTGTTCTTCTGAATTCTTTTCTCTCATCTGTTCAATTACAAAATGCATTTTAAAATAATAGCTATGAAAAGGCATTGATAGGTCTGTCACAGAGACTACAGTAATCCCGCCCCCCCCCCAGTTACCTCAATAGCTTAAAATATTCACTGTCAGAATATCATTTATTTTATCAGTATATAAAAAGAAAAACCTGGCAACTAGATCTTTAAATATGTACACCCACCATCCCTTAACCTTTTTATTTTCCATTAAAACAGTGTTTTAGCAGCTGAATTATTTCACAGTCCTATCTAGAGTCCTGTATTTATGGGTTGCAACACGAGATAACTGGATTTTATTCCATGCTACACCACAGCTTCTGATCTAGGGAAAACTTCCAAATCCTACAAATTAGTGCTTAAATTCTGCTTAAGTTCAAAATTGTCACTTTCAAAACTCTTTGCTCAACTGCTGCCAACCCTGGGGGCATATGCCCTGACTGACAAATTATCTCTAAAGACCTGTCATAACCATGGAATTGGGCTGGGTACAAAATGCAATAGAAGACACATGGGATTTTTTAACTGATCCAAAAAATGTCAGAGTTTCATTAGATGAGAGTCCTGATCCTATGAAAAAAGTACCTCATTCCCTAAAAATACTCAAGTACAATATTTCTACAGAAATGATGAGTTTCTTGTCCATTATCCCTATCAAAGGGCCTGAGAAATTCCTAGGGATAGTATGGGGGCACAGGTTTACCTTCAGTAATTATGCATCTGTAGCATATTCCCTGTTCCACCCACAGCATTTGCCTTTATAAAGACCCTGTAGTCTGCTAATAAGGAATAAACAATACTTCATGTTTTAAGAGTCAAATTCATAATATTTTCTTTAAGCTTGATTCCAATCTGTAATAGACAGATAAACGTCTGAGACAGTGTTAAATCACAAACAGCCCTACTGACAGACACAGAAGAGGTGTGAATTTCTTCCAAAGAAAACAGCAAACAATTATCATGTGTAGGTCAGGAGCACCATCAACAAAAGGAACTGAGGATATAAATAAAAGTCTACTATATAAAACAGAAAGATGGAATTAGACCAAGACTCTAATATTGCAGAGGTATTTACTGAAGTACAAAAACATATATACCTTAACCCCAAAACCAAAGTTGTTTTGCAAAGAAGTGGGATATATAGAAAAAGTAGTTTCTTACTGAAATTAAACTTCACTATTTTCAGAAATTTACTTTTTAGTAGTGAATAATGCTATAGGCCTGTAGATAAATTAATGTGGTAAACAGCAAGGATTATTTTTGCCTTCTGACTTTAAATTGGGAGCAAAATTATTTTCAAATAATAACAAAGAGCAGTGACCTATATATCCTTAACTTATATGAATGCTGTGCAAATAGAGACCTAATATTATAAGACTAATACAGAAAATGCTTTCATTTCCAGAGGAAAACCCCAGGAAAAAAAAAAAAGGAACAAAAATTCTCTTCATAATATAGTGCCACACAGCAGAGCACTAAGGAGGAAAAATAACTCTGGCTTGGAGTTTTGGAGCATTTTAATTGAGTAACGAGTCTTGAAACAAAGTAAGAGGTTTTAAATGAGCAACTAGTAGCAGAAATAATTTTGACGGATTAAAGTACAGCAGTAACATCTTTCAAGTTTTTCTCTGGAAATTTTCATCATTCATTCTTGAAAAAGTATTTCTCCTTAGAAGTTTGACCTTATTTTTCTTTCACCTTCTCTCCCTCATATTCTCATTTTTTTCTCAGACCAGACCAAGGAAAATGCTTTCCATTTTCCCTCCCAGATGCTCACCCATCTCTCTCCTATCCTTTGCTTTGATCTGTTACTAACCTCTTCAATCATTGCTTAACCACAGAGCTGTTATTTCTTTTGAACTTTGAGTTGAAAGTAAACTGATGTACAGATTGGACTTTGGTGAATCTCTTGCTTTGATAGAGAATTATTTTGGGACTTCTGGTAGGTTGAGTTTTTGCTTTTTCCTCTTAGGTTTCAATCAGGTTGTGATCCCTTACGAGAGAACCTCTTAAAATGTAAGCTTTTAATTGATCTAGACCTAGTTAAAGGATGAAAAGACATTTTTTTATCTATTACTGTATTTCAGAATGCTTAAAAAATTCATTTTTATGTGAAGAAATATTTTAACTTTTGTAGTACAATTCCACAAGCTAACATCCTCTGCATTAGGTAAAAGATGCCTATCAACATCTCTTAAATATTCCCATCGCCCTTGAATCCGGAGCACCCTTCCCAAAGTTTCCTCAATATACTGTTCAAAATCTCTCAAGAGGCTGAGAAAAGAGTATAGTTTTCAGAAATGAAGTATTTGTTTTCAGCCTCAACAGGAGACAAATTTGAATTACATCTGTCATTGAATTGTCAGAATTGCAGACAAAAAAGCTGCCACAAAAAAGATAATTTCTTTTCCATTTTTTCTTATTCTTCCCCCTCAGTAACTAATGCAGCATTTGGCCATTTATAGGCATAGGCATAGAAAAGTTTGTTTCTGGATATCTCATTTGTTTCTTGTCTCATTCAGTTGTCCCTTGGTTCCCCATTCAGGAAGTTTCTCTTTCAAGGAATTTTTTAGCACAAATTACACATGAACTAATTAAAGTCCATTAGAAGTATGTGCTAATAATTCCTCCAGACATTCTGGTATTCTAACATGGAGTACTTTACTAAGCCTGAACATTTCTTCCTACATCACATGGATATATAATTTTCTGTTTTTAATTTGATATCCATGTTTAAATATGTGATCTAGATAGAAACCATGATATTTCTATAAAACAGAAAATAAGCTAAATTATATAAGTATTGCAAGGTTGCTTAAAAACACAGGTATAAAAACATAAAGTGAACAATAAAATAATAATATAAGTGAATAATAAAAAAAACCCTAAAACTCAAAAGAATTTTTTAAACTACTACACCATATAGTTTCTTGTGATTTTAGTGTAAAAATAATTTTCTTATTTAGACATGTAAAATGACTGCAATCTCACCTTGTGCTCTGCACAGATATTTTCTATTACAATTAAAAATTGTACTTCTGTACAAATTTAAATTGTAAAATTGAAAATGTTACAACATGCTATCCTAGTAACCCAAACTTTTAATCACTTCTTAAACTTATAAAGATATGATTCCATTAAACTGGGAAAGGATGTATTTCCTTGTATCTGATGAAGATGATACTGCTAAAATTTCTTTAATGTGATGCCCATATTGACATCTTCCCAAGAGGAGATTAGGATAAAGGATCATGCTTTAGAGTTCCTACCATTCCCACCATTGACCTAACTGTGTTCACGTTATTGATTATAATTTATTTTAAAATATTTTTTCACCCCACTAAATATATTTCACTTAAGATGCCATTTGTATAGAAATTATTATTGTGAGGGAATCTATTTCATAATCTCTTTAAAGTTACCCTTTTTAATTCTGCAATAGAAGGCCAAAGGAAAGCTCTTTGATAAATCTATTTCATTTGCTTTATCACATTTTTTGCTTATCAAATGTTAAGGGAGCATTTTTATTGAAGTTTTTCCACACTCTAGCTGCATGTAGAACAGTTCTTTTACCAATAAACATTTAAAGATATCAAAGAAATGGAAAGACCATTCTTGCTGAATGCTGGGGTGGTGAGTTATGTGTTTAGTTTATTCTAAACATGCTACATGTTTAGTTAATTCTGCTCTTAACAAATAAATAAATGTCTCCAAATTAATGAAAATTCTTAAGCATGACTACATGTCTGCAAATCTAGAACATTATAACGCTTTCCCCAGATAAAAAATTTCTCATGAGCAGCTGTTTTCCTATACAAAGGGTCCTTCAGGCCTTATACTGATAAATAATTAAGAAATAAGGACTGTGATAATTTAGTTTGATTTGATGGATCTGTGCCTTTGATAACACAGCAGAACTATAGTGTCATTTCATAGTTCAAGTATATATTAGACTTTAATATTCTGTGAAAAAACAAAAATAAAAACAAAAACATACACATGAATGGCTATGTTAGTTAAAGTTTGAAAAATTACTAGATTCTCCTGGAAAAAGTATGTCAGTTCCTACACAGTTATATGTCACCATATATACAGTAGACTTTTAGGTGAGAAAAGAAAGGAGGATTCTTCTGCTGACAGGTAGTAGCCATTAAATTTCCAAACAGGGAAGCATAGGTGCTAAAATATTTTATGAAGAGGCAACCAAATATCTCAGGTCACAAAATAAGTCCATCTCAAAGTCTTCCAGCTAGCAAAGCAGCTTAGAAATTTTCTGTCACCTCATGTCCCTTCTCTGTAAGGCATTTGACTATTCCTCTCACAAAGATTTCAAATAAAATGAAAGCATAGAGAGAATTTACATCCAGACATTTAGTCCAAAAATTTCCTCTGCCTTTACCCTAGAGACTCTGAACCAGGCAGCTGTAGAAATCCTACTTGTATGTTTGGAGTGTCCTCTACTTAGAATCTCTGTTTTAAAGTTTTCACGTTCCTATGAATATTTTTCCACTCCACCACTTAGTCTGCTTTTCCCGAAATGGTCTGTCTTGGCTTCAGACTTTTATTTGACAATTGACTCCTTAATTACATCTGTTGGAGCAGCTGGTGGATTTTTAACTTCTGAATTGCTATGGTATTGGATCTCATTAAGTCAAGGTGCAAGGTCAGTAAATGCTGTCCTTGACTTGATATCAAAAAGGATTTGAGTACATACAATTAAAATAAGATACAAGAGGTTTCTTATAAGTCCACATAACTCTGTGATCTTGGTGTAAGAAACCTGTTGCCAAACTCTGATAAAGGGGGTGAGGACATGAGCTACTGCAAGTCTTTCTGCAGAGTCAAGGAGACTTACATTTGGTAAAGGGGTTATGACCCTGATTCCAGAGTGACTCAAATGGCTGTTTCTTAGAATCTGTGTGCTTTGGAATGGACTTTTCACTGCACTGGACCAATGTTATGCTGAAATGAGGACAAAGAAGTCTTTACTGACATGACACTAATATCAGGGTACAAAAAATTAGAAGCAAAAAAGTAGGGACTAAGCAAATCTTAAAATTGTCACAGACACAGGAGAAGTGAAAGCATATTGCCCTCATAGGCAGAAACAGGGAAAAAGTCCCTATAAATTCTGAAACCAGACAATCTAATATTAACCTAATATTGTACCTTAATATTAGCAAATATAGACAATTCAGCTGTTCAAAATAAGGAATGCAGTAAATCTGTCTAGACTGTATCACAGTTTGGAACCCATGCCATTTTTCCTATGCAGGAAGAAAGGTACAGGCCATGAGATAACTGTCACAAGAATAGATCAGGAATACACTCAGCTAATAAATAGGAAATGACAAGTTGCTCTCTCTAATTTTGCTGCAGTACACAGGGTTTCAGTTATATTACCTCTTCTTCATCCTTTCAGATCTGATCACGTTGTGCTGGAATAATCCCCAAGAAATACAAGTCAATACAATTTCTGATAAATTTCCTGACCATAATGCTAGATTAGGTAATCAGAAAATATCTTATAAATTGTGATAATTTATAACAAACATAACTTCTAATTAAAATACAGAAAAACTGAAAATAACTGAGATGTTTTCAAGCATCTCAAGAGTGAAAGCAACCATTACTGAAATTTTTATCAAAATTATTTAATTTTTTAGATATTTTGTAAAAAAGGAACAATAATTTTGACCAAAAAAAAGGTAAAAAAAGGTAAAAAAAAGTTGTGCATCCAGCTGAAGTAATTGAAAAATCAGGATTCATTTCATGCTTAAGTGTCTAATGTAAATCTGAGAAATTAAATAGCCACTTCTGAATACCTTGATCCATTTCTTGACAGCCAGTGATTGGTGCACTTAAGTAAACTAAATAAGTACTAAGGTTCTATGTGAAACCCAAGATGCCATGGATAACATGAGAGTCTTTCACATATTGGTACATTCCACCTTGTAAAATGGCTCTTACCTCCTGCTACAGCAAATGCTTTAAATTGCCATTGAGATCAGTGAGCCAAAGGCAGTCAATATACTTAGAGGAGTCCAGGACTTTAAGGATATAAAAGCTTGTAATATATGTTACTATCAGCCTTTCTGTTTGAGGCTCACGTGATTTCAGTGCAGTAGCAAGTCTCTCCCATCTCTTTTCCCAGATTTGTTTCCAGAGAATAAAAATAAATCTTTAGGATAACTAGAGGTATTATATTTGCTTGCAAAGAAACAGCTTAGATGGGGCCATGTTTTAAATTTGGCATTAGTTCCAGACTTGACTCAGAGTTAGTACAAGAACCTTGCTTACAGGGATGACAGCAAATGATTCACTCAGTGCTGTTTTGTTGATCCAGCTGTAGGGCTGAATTAGACAACAGGCTTCGAGAAAGACAGAAAAACATAATTTTACAGCAGACTGAGAGTGACATGCCTTGAATCCACCAAGATGACTCACATGCTTGCAGTAAGATGTAACCCTTGTCTTAGTCAGTTCACAAATTAGCAATGATTAATCAAGCATAAAAAAAGGCTGGAATGACTATAGCAAAGTACATCCCAAATAAAACACAAGTTCTTCCAAAAATACTTGTGAGTTTTTAATATATGCATATTGTTATGGTTCATTCAACCTGCAACCTACCACTGCTGCACTTTCTTGTCAGAGAATGTTACTACAATGAAGAATGGCAAAATGTAATTTCAAAATAATATTTATAAGGTTTCAAGCATGTTTGACTTCAAATTTCCATGTCAGATTTAGATTTAGAAATTACTCAGAAAAGTGCTTATTCTATTAACCAACCTTTTTCAATTTTATTTAATGCTGCACGTGTTTTTGTATCTTCCCCCAGGTTTTAATATATTGAATAGATTAGAAATCTGTGAAATTGTTCATCATAACATCTTGGTCTTCTTGAGATTATCTATCAGAACAAACAAAATAAGATTAAACAATAGCAAATAGCAACATACATGAGCTCTCTATACCTGTGGCTGAAAGACACTACCCTGATGACTTCTTCTGTGTCCAGAGAACAGTTCAGAGGTCAGGTCAGGATCAGTCCATATAGATAATTATGTTGGGAGGGGGGAGATGAAAGTGGAGGAGGTGGAAATCATTGTATTTTTTAGAAAGAGAAGCATGAGGAAACTGCAATCTATTCATAGCTACAGGCAGATGGTTTCATGCCCAAGAATTAAAAAATCAGCTCCGTTTGTCAGGAAATAAATATACTGTGAAATATTCACTCAGATCAAGTAATGAGTGGGGTCAGGGTAGAAAAAAAATACACTGATTTTTTTTCATTACAAAAAGGCAAGAATGAGAATGGCTAGTGTAGGTATTAATTTCAACTGCTAGCCCAAGCCCAGGGACCAGCTGCTTGCCTCCCTGGTGAGGTTTTGTTCACACTCTGTCTCCTGTACCATGTCCACAGTTCTCAGACTGCTGATGTTCAGGTCCTGTCTAAGCCTTGAAGGTACTCAAAATCAATTTGTTCCTCTGTTTAAATGCACAAAGATCCCAAAGTCTGGCATTTACTTACTCAGCATTGGCTGAGGGTATAAAGCTTCTACACTCCAGTGCAAGCTGATAAAAGGCACGAGGCAGCTAAACCTGCCCTAACTTCTTAGAGACTCCTGATCCATTACACACGCTCAGGCCACGCACTGACTTCCACACTGCAGCCTAACAGAATAGACTAACATTTGCAACATGGGAAAGCCACACCTGTGACTCTTTTTGGCCTGTGGTAGTTTTGAATCTGCAGATCCCATTTCTAAGAAGGTGTTCTTACTGCAAGGCTGTGGAACAGCTGAAGACTAATCCCTATCACTGGAGATACCAAAGGTGTGATGCTGAGCAGAAGGGAAAGTGAGACTTAGGGCACTGGAGCAAGACTGATCCGGGTGGCGATTTAGTACCGGAAAAGTAGAGTGTCTTCATTTTTAATAGCATAAATTTTGATTCAAAGAGTGGGCTGCATTACAGGACTCTAGGCCTCTGAAGATGGGGAACCAGCACTTTTTGAAAACTTTCCTCATTCATATTCTCTGAGAACTTGTAAATATCATGGCCACTCTTGATATCTACATGGTTTTCAACCCTTTGTCTACTGACTGAGTGTGCTGTTATCTATCATAGCCTGTTATCTATTACAACCAGGTGTCATTATCATAATTTATTTTCTAGTTCTTGATTAAATCAGCTAATCTTATAAGCACGGGGGGCAAAAAAGCAGATTTGCCCCAGAAAAGCTCAGAAGAAATAAAAGGTGAGAAGAGAAATGATGGAGCCTGGCTAGGTGGCTTGCTGCGGGCTCAGCAGGAATGCTGACATGAGAACCCCAAGACTGTGCTTTGCACTGGTATTTCAGTGTCTAGCATAAATTTCTTCATTTCTATTTCCTTTGTTATGAACGTTGTATAAAGATGTGCATTCACAAGTTTTACAATCATAATTTGTATGTTTTTCTTTACCTGTGGTCCCAAAACACCTGTTTAAAATTTCAAGAATGAGAATGGTGAAATGTTTTGGTTTGGACTATTTCTTTATTTGTACTAGCTTTGCTAAAAATAGATGCATGGTATGTTATCTATTGCATCACAAGCTGGACAAAATACTTGAAACACTGCATGAGTGTGTGTGGGGCTATATAAAGATTTTATTCTACTTTGCATTATATTCTCGTCTAAACTTAAATTCTGGACTTCAAAGTATCTTTTCTGTGATGTTGATTAGAATTAGTGCAATGACAGCTGGTAGGATTTAAACGATATAACTGGATTTAAACTATATAACTTTAATTTTGGACATTGAAACTGCACTTGTGACCACATCCTAAAGGCCTGAAGAAGGAAATGCTGGACTTGGGACGTAATTGATTTCCAGAATATTTTATCAGAAAAATCTATTCATGTGCGTTTATCCTTTTATGCCTTTTAAGGTACATCAAAATACCATATATTCTCATTTAAAACACACCAGACTCTAGTGAACCAGACATTTGGAGCTTATACAAGCCAGCTACTGTTTGACCTAGTTTCATTACAAGCCTGAAACTGCCCATTACACACTTAATGATGAGTAAGATGAAAAATTGAATTCAATCTACCTCGCAGGACTTGAAAAATCATCCAGACAAATCTCGTCCAAGAAAAGCAGCTGAAATTAATATGGCAGATTGTGAACTCCAGTGTCTGAGGCAGGAGCTGACACACTCATTTTTTCTGCCCCTTCCACAGGTGCCACCTCTCACAATGTCCCAGCTGTGGGGCAGGTGAGGCTGTACCTGAGCTCATCTCTGCCAAATTCATCCACTCCTTCCTGCCAGAGTAGGCAGCCTTTCAGTCACCTTTCAACCAGCAGCAGCAGCAGCAGCAGTGGGGCTGTCATGCCCAGGTTAACAAGCTCTGCTTTCTCAGCAATGACTATTGACTTGGGTTTAATATTTCACTCACGATCTTTGCTGGCTTTGAGGATAGCTCAGACTCATTACTTACTACAGCCTGTGATGCACATAACTATACACTCAGGTATGAAATAGTACATCTAATTACATAAGACTAAAGTCTCGTTCTTTCACCAACATAAAGAAATAAAAGTGAGCCCAACCCTTCAGATTCTTCTCAGCTATCGTTGTGTGATGGAAATATGCCTAAAATCTTGTTTAAAACACTGAACAAATCAAGGTCTATCACTGATGAGAAGAGATAGATGATCCTAGATTTGCACTAGTATGATAGAGAGAAAAATTTTTCTGGAGTGTCAAAGAGGTATCACAGTGAATTAAACAGTGCAACCAATTTAAAAGAAAAATGCTCATTAGTGTGAATAGAAAACCATTGCAGAAGAAAAATGCCAGCACTTACTGCAATACATCAGCTATTCCCATTAACACAGTAACTAACCATCTCTGGGTAATATGATTCATGGCTAAACAGTATACTGAAAAATTATATCTTCCATTCACATGACTAAATTAATACTCCTCCTTATCTTTATCAGCCTATCTCTGCTGATGTTATATTGAATATTTTTAGCACAGACAGTGGAAAAGGTAAAGTTATTTTATATACAATGATATATGCATACATGAGTTGCACTGATCCTATATATAAACAAAATAAAAATGAGCAAAACCAAACCAAACCTTTGGTTTCAGAGATATTCTCCAAAAGAAATAATCTCTAACACTGCTGGTTTTGAGCAGAGTGATTCCAGACCAACTTTGAAAATCCCAGTCAAAGCACATAGTTCTGCAATAGACTCATCTGGATAGTTCCTTAGCCAAAACAATTTCAACAAAAAGGCTGGTTCCAGACATACCGTATTAAATAACCCTGAGTTGGCAAAGAGTGATGCATACATTCCATCTGAGAGTCTGCTACAGCTCCGGTCAGTTGAGGTAATGTAAGTTCAGCTTCACAGCTAGAAACTGTAACAGCATTTTCAGCAAATTGTCAAAACAGTCCTTTTGTACCTTCAGTGTTGAAGTACATATAAAAATCTGACTAGATAATGTCCTATTTCAGACTCTTTAAACTTTTAAAAACAAAACAGCATAAAAGTGGGATGAGTGGTTGCAGTGAAAGCAGAAATAAATGTGAGTGTGTAATTTTATTGGCAGACAGGAGTATATGGTCATCATCAAACAAAATCCTGGTTTTTTCCTCAATTATGTCATAGTTCACTGTAATTTTAGTTGCTCTGTGGGAGCTACTCACAGACAAGAATTAAAGCAGTCTGCAAACTATAAAGAAGGGAGAAGTCCTCATCTCCTCAGCCTAAATTATTTTTTCCTTCTCATGGCCTTTTCCCTCACAACTGTGGCACATTTCTGCTTACCTATAGTTTGAAAACCATTTCTATAGGCTGGGTAGAGGTGGATGGAGAAGTGCCTAGGGGTGCAGAGCTGTGAGCAAAGCAGGAGCAGTGACCCTGCTCCTGGCAGCCCCCTGCACAGGCAGAAGGAGGGAGAGCAGGAGCTGAAAGGCAAGGATCTGGCCCAGTATCCTTGTCCTCTCCCATTAGGATCCTTCTCTACATATCACTCCTAGAAAATACTCCACAAATCTATCTTTCCCATCTTCATATTTTAATTTTTAAAAATCTTAACCTATCCTGGGCTCTGCTACATTCAGTGTCAGCCACAAAATTTGACTTAATAATATATAAAACTTTTGAAAAATAGCAAGAAACTTGACATTGCCTACTGTGACATCCAGTTAATATCTGCAAAATCTTGTGTTGATATCTGCTACCACATATTCCTTTTTTCAGCATGATTCAGGGACAATCTAGTTTTTACTTAGCAGTCTTCTGTGTAGTAGTTTTCTTGGGTCCTTGAAGAACTATAAGGCTTTAATACAAATACAATGCTATAAAACATATGCAAATATGCAACATTTGCTTTGGCAGCCAAGAAAACAAACCCCATCCTGGGGTGCATCAAGTATAGCATAAACAGCTGGTGAAAAGCAGTAGTTATGCCTCTGTATTCAGTGTTGGTGCAGCCTCACTTTGTATCCTCTGTGGGGTTCTGGCCATCACAGAGGAGACATGACACTTTTCCTCCAGGTCACCCACAAAGAACTTTAGTTGAACTAGTGAGTTTCTTTAGTCTTTTCTTAAAAAAAAATTATATATAGAGAGAGTATTTCAGACAACGTAATAATATGAAGAGTCTTTGCATCACTGATAATAAAATTGCACCTTCTTCTAAAGATTCTTGAACCTGGGTCGAGAGAGGTACATACAACCAAAGCGACAGATTTTCAAAAGATTTTTCCACAGGGTTTGAGGTATGCACAAAGAATAAAGGAAGCGAATGAGGAAGACAGGTGCACAGGTCGATACAGATTTTTTATTCCAAGTGAGTCTCAAGGGCAGTACATGCTGCACACTTATTTGGCTTCATGTAGTTTGACTGAATTCAAACCAGCATAGCTTGCACGGTGTAGGTAGAATGTCTATTAATGTGAAAACCTGTCCCTGTGCCTCTAAAAGCAGAACAAGCCTCAGTTCACACTTTGCCTATTGTGACCCCTTCTCCCAAGGTTAAGAAGTTGTTAACTCTTCTTGTTACAAAGGCTTATTAAAAAAAAAAAAAACAGAAAAAAAAGGTGGGTGGCTCTAAATCTTACAAAGCTTTGAGCATTATTGAAAAGACAGAGCAGAAAAAGACAGGGCTGTAAATTACATGTGATGAGTGCTGGTTCTTCAGTGGCTCATGCACTGTTTAAGGTCAAAATCTGAAAACCAAATGTTTACATCCATTGATATAATTAATCAAACTTAAGCTCCCAGAAGTGTTAGTGCTTTCAGTTTGAAGGGATATATTTTACTGCTCTTTGCAGATCTAGGACACTTTGCATGCTTAGCACCCTGTAAATCTTTCAAACGCAGAATGGCTCAGTTTATGCACCTCATTTAGGGTGTGTTTATATTGATACAAAGAATAGCTTCAGTATGTCATGAATGTCATTCTAATGCCCTTCAGAAATAATACCTGCATGATGGTACATATTAGAAACATTCTGGATGTTTTGGTGTGTACAGAGCCTTTCAGCTCACCACAAAAATAGGAAAGCCAAAACGATACAAATTTAATTGAAATTCAACAAATGGAAAAGGGCCCATAATGGTCTAAACACATATACATCATAAGAGCTCCATCCTTCCCTGACTTTATTAAATTGTAAACTGTTAGGGGCTGTCCCTCAACAAATTAATATCTTGGCTAGGATATTAGAGATCAACCTTGTTAGGGACTCTAGATGCTAATGAAATACAAATTATGTAAAGAAGTATGACTTCCTTTGTAGTCTTTAATCTAGGAATGTCACATTAAAAAGTTAATCACTGAATAAATCTACAAGCATTTGTGGAGAGCTTAAAACTTTATGGGTAATCACCCTTTGTGTTGGCAGATAGAGGTGTATTTCCCTCCTTTGTTTTCCCTGTGGTAGCACAAATCCTTCACTTTCCTTTGTGAAGTAGTTGAGCTGTGGTGGAAAGCCACCTCCTGGCTGGTGTCCACCACAGTGACTTGCTGCTCCGACTATAGACTCACTCTTTTCAAGATGGAGAGTATCTGGGATGGTGGGGATGGTGATCAGGCTGGCTGCCTCCCACAGGGATGGTGAATAACTGTTTCTGAACAAAAATAATAGCTTTTATATTTTCCTGGTCCAGCGTGTCAGACACATTCTGAACATGCCTTATGGCTCACCTAGGAAGGTTAGGAGACTTCCCTAGACATCTCTGAACTGCTTAGCCAGAAGGCAGGTGCCCAAATGCACAAACTGGGATGTGCCCAGGCAGGCAGTAGGTGGACTTGGAGCTCCAAAGTGAACTAATTGCAGGTACTTCCACAGAAGCCACCCAGACTGCTCTCTGAGACTTCAGCTGAGACAGCAGTGCTGTCCTATTGCCAGCCTTGACAGAAAATTAGTAACCTGAACTTTGGTGTGGACTACCAGTTTTTTTGCTATTCTTGCTGTCAATGTATCACAGTGAAACCAGATCTCTGAATCAGTTGAGCTAGAAGAACTTAAAAGATCCACAAGCTAACATAGAGGCTGGCTGAGTAATGGAAACACTGGGTAAATGCTTGTGGAGTGCTTTACCACTTGCAGTCCATATAAACTGTAAACAACATGTGTCTAGCATACAGAGTTTCCTGAATAGAGCAATATTTCCCACTGTCCTTGAAAATTGTTGCATGTAAGATGGCTTTCTTCAACTACCCTTGTGCTGAACTAGATGTCAAACCTTCTGGCACTCCATCAAACCAGATAATCTATTTCCAAAGTAACAGCCCATTTAGCATTAAAATTGGCACTTAAGGGATGATATAAAATGCAAATTAAATGTAGGATATGAGTAAATGAGGCTACTCTTATACTTCAATTTTTGTATTGGCACCAAGGTTGATAATTTTACCCAAATCATAAGTACTCTTTCTCTTTTTAAAAGTATGGTTTTCAATTTCATTGTGGCATTGCTTTCAAAGCAGAGAAACATCACCTTCACTACCAATTCACATGAGAGTAATATGACTATCAATCACTGTGGCTTGGAAAGAGCTGGTAAGATTTCAAAGCTAAAGATAAAGATAAAAGAATTAAATTAAGTAATGCTAGAATGAAGCAATCAAGATTAAATATGTTCTCAGCTGTTAACTGGTTCTGAGTTTTTATCGAACAAAAGGTTAAAGAAGTGAACCTTTAACAGCAATTATTTCAGTTTAGTTTTTTTAAGCTCAAGCTCACAGCAGCTGAATTTCTTCTGTCACTTGAAAAACACCTGACATTATCATGTCTCATTAATGGCTCTCAAGAAGTTAATTTAACACTTGTGATGATCATGTCCAAACAGGCTTTGTGATTTAATTAGAACCCTAAGAGTTTTGAAGTTTTGAAAATCCCATGTAGTAAGTAAATTTATGGGCTGATGATTTAAAAAAGGCTCAAAAATCTTGAAATTAATTATTTATTTAAATTAATTAAATTAGACATAACTGAATTAAACTGAAAATAACGAAAATTTTTCTTAAAATGTTGAGAAAGTCCAAGAAATCTTGTGTGGTAAATGCTATCCTGGGAGAAAAAATGTCAGGATGATGAGTGAATATCCTCGATGAAACTAGTGTAAATTCAAACCATGGTTGTCATATCTAACAAGAATTTACAGTAGAAATTTGAGAGCTCACAGCTCAATTTTCCTCAAAAATATGTAATATATTTTCCTGGGTAACTGTTGTGTGAATTCCTCCACCGACCAACTTCCATCCAGAACTAAAATTCTTGTTATTGTGGTTTTGCCTTGCACTGTGAAACCAGAGATGGGGGCCCAGAGAAGGGTACATTTGAGTTAAGGGCCTCACCATGAAGACCCCTTGGGGATCTCCTGGAGAAGAGAGTGTCACCTCCATGTCTTGGGGCTGCAGCAGGACATCACGGCTTCCAGAGGCTCTGCTCTGAGTCATCTGCCCCAGAACCAGCACACGGCCCAGGGCTGCCTGAACACCGTGGTGTCTCTCCTGCTTCTCAATGCATTTGTGTGGGCAGCTGGTTCACAGCAATGGGGCAGTGGCCTGCCAAAAGGGAGAAGACCAGTGCATAAACTAAGACTGGTAGTACAAATCTGGCACTGAAATCCACATGGGGCGCAAAAGATCCAAGCAAACTGTTCCTCCTGGAACCTCCTGGGGTTTCTTTTAATGCTCTCTCAAGAAAAGTAAGATAAATTAACTGAAACACATGAAATTTGAATGGGGGAGCTAAACTTCAGTGAGCTTCATTGTAGATAATCCAGCTAGAATTATATGCTTTAACCTGGTTTCAGGCTTTTTTTTAAAGAATGGCCAGCTCAAAAATCAAATAAACTGATGTTTATTTCTTTCACATCCCTGACTCTGCTTTTCCATCCTCATCTCACCACCAGACCCTGCATTGTGCCATAGGTGTAAGATCTTTACGTGTTCCTTCACCTGTAGGAGCTCACCCAGCTCGGGCACTGGGGCCTGCCCAACATAGAGGATCCTGCCTGATCTTTCAAACACAGTCCCACATGCTGTCCATCTCAGCCTCTCCAGCTGCAACATCATGAGACAGAATGAAGAACAGACCAAATTAAAGACAGCTCTTTTGGAGGGCAGAACAGAAAAGGTCCATGTTTGACAGCCATGGAGAAGAAGAGCAGACGGCTTGGTGTATTTTCACAATTTGTTTAAGCCATTCACAGTGCCAACTGCATTGACAGGCTCCTGATGTCTTTCTTCCCCCACCTCACATCTACGTCAGACTAGGGCTCATGTGGTCATCTGGATCAGGAGCTGATATGGCTGAAAAATAACTTTGTAAATGAGTGAACGTGAAAGATTTATGATTAACCCAGATCACTTATCTAATCAAGTTCTCTTCAAAGCCCTGCAAATGGTTGTACTGACAACATGAGGGCATGATGGAAGAGTGGGAATGAATAACCTGAGGTATGAAGTAGTACAGGTTGTTTGTGCTGCATTACAGTTGAAACAAACATGGATCAAATGACAGACTTAGTAGCTTTTTAAAAAAACACAAAGGAACATCTCACACTGGAAAAATAGTAGGGAATTTGAAGAAATTGGAAGGTTTGTCTTTTTCACAGGAGTTCACAGATAGATTTCAAAAAGAATCAAGCATCAAGATCATCAGCTTTCCTCTTTCACTTTCAAACTTGTCAGCACCACATTTTCAAATACCTAAATCACAACATTTTCCTCTGAGCACCAAAAAAATGGTTTCCATTTGGTGCCTAAGTGTACTAAGTATATTTGAGGAGCAAGACCCCTGAGGATAGGGAGTGTCTGGCTGCTAATGTGCTTCTTCAGTTTTCGGCATATGCTGAGAGAAGAAGGGAAGAATTGAGCCAAGAATCCCAAATGCTATTTCCCCATTCGACACATTCTGCTGTAAGGATGATGATGAGCTTGACTTCCAAATTCAAAAATCTTGCAATTTTCTTTCCACATTTGATTTTATTTCTTTCTGGGCTTATTTTTGATACAAATCAGTAATGGAGCCAGTTTCTTTAGGAGCTTCAAAAACGGGTTTCAGAGTCAACCATTGTAACAAGTAGCTCTCACAGGAAAACACTTGGTGACAAAAAATTGGAGAGGAAAGGTGGATCCATATAAATGCCATTGCACTAAAGAAAGGAGTAGGTTTGAAGCAAAATTTTATGTCTGATAAGTTGAAAGTTTAATTACGAGCGACCAAACATTTTTCTAATAAAAACAAAACTTGATGCTTCTAAAAACAGTATCATGAGCATGCAAAACTCCTTAAATCAACATAAATGGAGAATGTAAGTTCAGGAGTGAGAATCAAACCTAAGAACCAAAAAAAATCCAGAAAACCAAAGAATGAATGAGCATGCAAAATTAATACAAATCAAGGCAAAGATTATCTGAACGTGGAAGTTCTGAAAGGTCACTCACTACATCCACATCTTGGGGAGAATGTGTAAGGCTCCAGCCAAGTGGTGACAGTGGGGGTGGTGATTTCATCTTCATCTTTCAGCACCAGCACTAGCTCTCAGTCTTCCCACACCACTCACCCTTTTCCCATGGCATATCAACAACCTGGTCATGCAACCATGGCTTCTTGGGGCCTGTGCTGCAAACAAAACCCTTGAAATATTCCCTTTAAAAAATAGTCTATTTTTTACCTCTGTACATTTATTAGTCAGTCCAACATTGCAGGATAAGTTAGTCCAGTGGAACTTGGATCTGGAACTGGTGGATTTGGCAGAGGGTTAATGATCAGACACAATGATCTTAGAGGTCTTTTACAACCTAAATGATTCTATGATTCCATGACTTTTTGTGATAATGTTCTCCTTTAATATCTCACTGCCTCAGGCCCTAATTTTGGAAAGGATCCCATTGAATATGCTTGAGTGCTACTGATGCTGGGCATATGGCTAAGTACTTCCCTGATCAGGCATGTGCATATGTGGTTTCTCAGACTGATGTCTTAGATCATAACTTATTTACAAAATACATTATTAATTCTCTGGCATGTATTTTGGAGAACACGAATAAACAGATAAATAAATAAAGGGAAATTGTTTCTCTGTTTTTGGGTAAAGAGAATTCTTTTGGCTTATCTTCCTTTGCTATGTTCTGAATACAGTTTAAGTGTATCTTTTACCTCTGTTTTGGGGTTTTAAAAACAAACAGATTAGAAGAAAGTTAAAATTATTTCAGATTCTTAAGGGTTATTAATTGATTTTGCTAAATAAAGGTAAAATACTGTCTCTGGCAAAATGTTTGCAGCCAACACTTGGCTGTTTTAGTAGCTGAAGGCCCTAGAGTGATAAAGTCAAAATAAATTCAATAGACTTGACATATTCCTTTTTTTTTACATTATTCAAATAATAAAGACCCCCATTTACATTCTGTCAGAGACCTTAACAGAAGGCTGTCAATTGTGACAAATTTCACAAAGCAATACTTGATGTGTGTTTACATCTTCTTGTGCTTGTAGCTGTCATGGAGTGACTAATTCACAACAAAAGCTTTATTTGATAAATTTAGAATCTTAATTGTGTCGAATATCTATGTAGGGAATTCAGTTTTGAGAAAACAATCAATTATTCAACTTTTCCAGTAATAGCTTTTTTGAATGGTTTAATGCTGTAATCATTCATGGACATTGAAAATCTGGCTGTGTTGTGTAGACATGGTTACTCACATCATTCAGGTGGGATCATTTTTCTCTGATGTTTGTCTGGGCATGGGAAAGTGTCTGGTAATGGCTCTCCCATGTGCACAGGTGAATTATGTTCCAGTGTTCTGTGGGCATGAAGCTTTGAAAACTGCTTTTCAAAACTGTGTATTTCAACTTCAAAAGTCTACTGAAACTAGTGTAGAAAATGAAAAAAAAAACCAAAGCTATAAATAATCCACCAAAAAAATCTCAATAAAATTCATTATCATATACTGGTTAAACTGTTCAACATTACTTGTTTTTCAGCTATGCTGCCTGGACTTATCCAAATTGAGATACCTGAACAAGATGTGTCCACAGCTGGAGCATCTGTTCTGACTAGTCAGTACAGACAGCTTTACCCCTTGGAAGTGACTTGGTTCACCCAAGATCTGAGCTGCAGTTGTGGGTTGCCTCTCCCTCTGAACTGGATGTGTTGAGACCCCACAGCGTCCAAGCTTCACAATGAGAAGGTTCTAACAGATGCATGGAGGGCAGAGTTCTGGCTTGAAAGCAACACCTGAGCAGCTGTGAGGACTTAGTTGTCTCCTGTTTCAGTCCTTGGCTAGCTAGTGCAGTTTTGTGATAGCTGTCAAAAATGAAGCAACAGAAAATGTTAGCATTTGGAGTCTCTTTTACAAGGAGGATCTCGCCTCTGAGCTGATCTAGATGTCTAGAATAAGTGTTCTTGAAAAGGAATCAGGATCAAAATCTAAGAAATGTAAGCAGGCCAAAGGTGACTTTGGCTTATGCTTCTTTTTCATGTGATCAGGAAATGTCATGTATTCATAGTACAATGAAAATGTGTACACACATTCTGAAGTTCAGAAAAAGGGAAAAGGTAAAAATTATGGAATTGTTTTGGGAAAAAAAAAAAAGAAAAATTAAGCATAGAGAAAAATTTTGAATGGCTAAGAGAAACATGATGTCTCAAATGCCTCCTCTGCTTTCAAGATCCACTGGGAAAGCCCTGTCACAGAACATAAGAAGCATAAGAACTTAGAACAGCAGATGGAGAGAATATTATACACATCTATATGATTTTGCTTAATTAGGCATCCTCTTTCACTCACAGAGAGAGGACATTGGTTTAGACTGCTTTTTCCTCTGATCTGACATTTGTTTCCTTAAAAAAATTACTTTTGAAACAATCAAATAGAGTTTAACTTGGAAAAATATTACAAGACTGCACCAAGGTGAATGCCCTTTTCACTGAAAGGATTTTCTTCATTTATCAAATGCAACTTTAGGTATATTATTCTGACCAAGTAGCTGTTCATTGGCTAAATTATTTTCTTCACTGAACTGTAAAGTTCATAAGAAAAGATGACTAATTCATGTATGTATTGTTTATGCTGCCTTTACTAAAGAAAGTATTCCAGTTATCATTTAAGTAATGGTATTTGACTTTAAAATGGACCAAATATACAAATATTTTTCAACCGCTGTTCTGAGCTGAGCCATTACACTTCAAAATCAAAAAAGGGTGGGCCAGTTGTGTTTCAATTTATAGCTGTATGATGACAGAGCTGATTTTTTTGTGCAAGGAAAATTACTCTGTGTTTACCTCAGCACAACAGATAATCAGATGTGAGCCATTGGAATGAATATCTCTGGGAAACTTTGACATGTTATCTTTGAAAATATGATATTCACTTACTGTTAGGAATGAATGATTTAAATCACAAACTTGGTGCATTATTTTCCTTGGGCTGCTACACTTTCAGGACATAAACCTAGCTTTGAGAGAATTGCCAGCTATCTCAATTTTCATTAAAGAGAGGAATTTCAATCTAGAAATCCATGCAAAACATTACAGATAAGCTGGTAAGTAGAGAAAATGTGCTTTCATGCAACAGCCATTAAAAGAAAACTCTGCTCCTGATGAGAAAACTTAAACCACCCCAAATCAAAGTAACCCCCACCCCACAGGAAAACTCCTGAGGTCAGCAATTCAATACTTTGTTTTTCTTCATCGGTATGGCCGCATATTAATAATGTCTGGGGGTGGGGGCATGTTAACTATGAAGGAATTTGGGATGTTTTCATTATTGCTGGGCAAATAACTCTTGAAAAGTAAGCATCTCTTTTATGCATAGATCAAGTGAACTTGGCAGCAGCAGTGTCATTGATGCTAACAGTGTGTGACAGGAAACAAACCCATGTGACTGCTGTGTTTTGTAAGTCGAGCTCTTGTGTAAGATTCCGGTACATTCTTTCCCAGCTATTCTCTCAGAAATTTGAACTTTTAATTAAAAGGTAACATTGAAGCATGTCCAGTACTGACAGTCTTAATGCTGTTTCTTCTCCACATTAACATGCAAACCAGCTTCAGTCAGCATGCAAGAAAATCCTGTATAATTAGCTTCATCGTCCATGATGAACAAAAATGTGTTTTGGGGAGGGAGAGGATGTACCAGTGTTTTCTAATCAAATGAACAGGATTTTCAACTCCTAATACACATGTCATTTTCTCACAGAAACTCTAGTGACTATTTTATTTTATCATTTGGAACAAAATACATGTATCAAATTCAAGTTGTTTGTAAGGATATATGAGCTGTTAGAAAAGAAAATCAATTCATCTGAAAAAAAATATTTGGACTGTAACACATTTTTTAAAGTAAATACCTACTAAAATTGTAGCCAATATCAAAATACAAATACATAACCAGATACTGATCTCTGGAAAGATGAGCTGTAGTATATTTCATATAATGTGCAACTTCATTTAAAACCCTAGAGTCCATGTCAGTAGTAAGCACAGAGCTTTTGTGTATGTATGTGTATTAAAGATCTTCAATAATATGTAATACAGATTTTTAGAAGTACAAACATAGGGATTGATATTACATGACACTATAAGTTTAATACATTGACTGCTGACTTCAATGTTGGGTTTGAATTCTGAAATTAATTTTGAGTGATAAATTAAAAACATATTAGCTGATATGAAGCAGAGAGTGAAAAACTGAAATATATATTTATTATGAAGCTTAATATTTATTTGCCCTGTGGTTTGGAGGTGTATTTTATATGCTACAGAAATAATGAAACACTTACTTGACCAAAAAAAAAAAAAAAAAACAAAACAAAAAAATTCCTATAATTTCAATTTCTGAATTCAACATCCTACAATGACAAGAGAAGACTATAGGATTAGATCTTGATCCTTTCCAGGTTCACAATATCCACATTTTTCATTTCCATGGAACTAGTAATAAAGTAGCATGAAAACAGAATCTGTTCCTTCTCAGATTATTGAGTAATGTTATAGAATCAAATTTTTATAGTGCATTCCATAAGAAGCAACCTAAGAAAACAAATCCAATATTTTTATAGGTCAATCCTCAAGAAATAATCAATCATTTAAATATCACGTTTTCACCTCCAAAGACAACTACCAACCTTGTGGAAATCAGTCTAGGCACACACACAAATATTTCAAGAAAGCAGTAACTCAAAGATGCCAGCATAGCCATTGAAGATTTCTGGATTATCTACAGCTCCTTCAGAAAATGATCTTCTGACAGTGTTTGCAGATAGCTTAATAGAAACAATCTAAAAGAGAGTATTTGACAGGAAGATCATGGGAAGGTACAAAATTATCTATCTGTTTTATATGCCTCCATCACTAAATCATCAGCCAAACACTTTTTATTAGACGTTCCCTCATGGACACAAAATTAGATATTTTTCATTAATCATTAGATTAATGACTCATTAGATTAGTGACTCATTAGCTATTTCTTCACCATCCAGATTTTCTCAAATGATAGTTTCATGTAGAAAGGAAACCTGTTTGTTGTCTAGTCTAGTTCAGCCTTGTTCAGAACAAGATGATGGATCTATTCCTTATTATTCTTTTTTGGGTTTTACCATTTAACATTATTTCTTCATCCAGCTGTCTCAAGGTTTCTGAAAATTCAGCTCTAGGCATTGCAGATGAGGGCAAGGACTTCATAGAAGTGAAATTCTATTACACAAATGACTTATCCAAAACTTTTCAGGTAAGTAGCAGCCTTTCTATCTATTTTGGCTGACTTGTAATGAAGCCTTACTAAAAACATGAAATGGAAGATTGCTTCAGATGAACTTGCATTTCTTCATTATTTTAAAGAAGAAAAAGGTGGAAAGAGAATTTTTGAGCATCCTTTCTCTTATCACACAAGCACTTCAGTAGATTCTGAGAATGTTCATAAAATATGCAATCTGCATTATAATGCAGTGAATTCATCAGTGTACAGATATCTGACAATATATTTAGCAGGAAGACTTCCTAATAACTCCAGTGGTATGGGTTCAGTTGGCTTGATTTCACAGAAAACGAACGCCTGATACTTCTATGAATCTGACTCACAATAAACCAACATCAGTGCAGAAGCAATATCCTGATAGATCATGAATTTAAATCTACATAAAAGGTAGTCCCAATTTTCTTCCTTTCATGACATTTTTCACTCTTTTTCTTACTGCTGAGGAATAGAGGCTTTCCCTAGTTGATGTAGCCATTCTTTGAAAAATTATGCATGTTTAGAAGAAAAACCCATTTTCTTTTTCCCCAAAACAAGGGAGACTCAGCTATGATAGAGTGCTGAGATTAAAGTTTCAACTGTACTGAAATATTCCAATTGTTTATCATTTCCTGTCAGAACTGATATAATGGTTACTGCCTTCTCCAAAACTGCAAATAACCTTCAGTGCTATTAGGAACACGACGAATAACATCCACTTGCTCTTCAGGTAAAATAAACCACTAAAATTTGCATTACCTGGGTATATACAATTGAGAAATCTTTGACTGTCTCTTGACGGAGTCTAATTGTGAAAGACTTTCATGAAGAAGTTTGTAAGAATAATTGTGTTATCTCTGAAAAACTGAGCAGCTTGGTAAGTGCTGTTAAATCCTCTTTCAGATGCCTAATACATGCTCTACCCTCTGGGATCTTGACCAGCAGGGTGGAACAGCTGGTGCTCATTATTGATGGGATAGCCTCAGAGAATTCAGAGATCCACCAGGTGGATTTTAAACCTGTGCTGCCTCTACACCTAATGAGAAATAGGATATTTCTGTTAATCACATATTTAAGTTGTGAGTAACTCTATATTAGCTTGATAAGTATTTAACAGAAATGCATATTTGCAGTATCTCTTGAGAACCATTCCAAAATCAATTAAAATATTAAAAAGCAATATTTTTTACCATGCCAGTTTTAGAGAACCCACTTTACAGAATGGATCTACAGAAGCCTCTTATTGATATATATAAGCAGTGACTGTCCAATTGCTCAAAGAGTATTTTACATTAGACTTCACAAACATTCAGGTATTTCAGAAAAGAGAATGTTCTAGAAGACATATTTTTTTTCCTTATAAAATCAATATTAGTTTGTTTTAACATAATTGTGAATTATTCTCATAAGTAACCACTACAACTGGGATTTTTGTCAGTGAAGTTATTCAAACTGACACAACGAATGCAGGAAAACATGAGTTCTCCTATTCAAATCCAAGGGCTTTGCTTATACTGAGACTCCTGAGATGCTTGTGCATGGCACGGGATCAGACACATGGTGCCTGAATTATTCTCCAGTTGTTAAGTGAGTGAAAGGGCTGAAATTCTACAGATGTATTCCTGTTGTATTTCTGAAGATATTCAGATGTTTGTTTTTCTTTGAGTTACCACTTTCACTTACCTATGTAAGACATATGTTATAATAACTGTTAAAACTGAAGATTGGTTTTAACTGAAGATTCAGTTAAAATTAAAGATCAGAGTCTGTACAATTTTGTCTTCACAGCATCAATAAGATGAGAGAAAGAACTGGTTTCTCTTCACTGTTGAGGAGAAAGAGTGGCATGTACACATGTCTACACTGCTGGCACAAGTGAGGACCTCTGTCAAAAGTCACCTTACAGGAGCCTGATTCCCCTCCTGTCATAGCCACACTTAGTGTTGGGAGGCCACAGGGTCACCTCTGTAAAGGAGTTAATTCAGATTCAAATTAACCACTTTCATAGCAAGTAAGTTTTACCCTGATGACTTTCTTGCTCCAGTTCACTATACAGTTGCACAAATTCTTATGTAACTGAAAGGGATGGTAGTGTTTGTGGGCAGGAGGGGAAGCAGCTGTGATCTGTGAGCTGCCAGAGTACAACATGCACCAGAGGAGCTTTATGTCAGCTCATGGTGTTGGTGGAAGTACAGCAGAGGCTCATCCTTAAAGGTTATTCTGTGTCTGACTTCCCCTGAAATTAGTGCTCTGAACCTATCTGACTTTTCAAAGCCAGATGTAAAATGTTCTTAATAGTGCACAAAATTAACATAACTATGCTGGCTAGAATAGGTGAAAGAAGCCATTTCAATGCTGAGGGCCAAGGAAGCTTCACGTATACCTTTGGTGATTCATATCTTTACTCAAGAATAACACCAGAAAAACCAACAAAGCAACAAAAAACCATGGCTGCTGGCTGCATAGAATTAAGGAATAACCCACTTGATAATTTTTCTGTTAATACAGTATAGTACTTTCACTGAAAAATTCCAGGTGTTAAGCAGAAGACAAAGGTGCACAGAACTTTTCTTGCTATTGCTGAATTAGCCATTGAATTACACTCCCAAGACAGGCCCACGTTTTGCATCTTTGCAGGCACAATTAAGTCTATAAAGAGCAAAGATACCAGGGTTTTAACCAACATAAATATGCAAAAACCATCCAAACCCTAAAAGGTTCAATTTAACAAGAAAACAGGGTTTTTTCTGTGCAGCTTATTCTGAGAGTAGTGCCAGCAAGGAGCTCCTTCTCTTGTATGAGCTGTTTCTGTGCTGGGAGGAGGAGGGATAACATTAGCTCTAGCTGTGCAGCTATCCCTTTTGAGCACAGACAAGCCTTAAGGAGACAAGATACTGGCAGGGGGGCCAAAGTAAAAAATTCTGTTGGGCAGGTATCTGTGGGGAAAAAAATGTGCCAACTGCTCTCTGGCACATTTTGCAAACAGCAGAAATTTGCAACTGCCCCAAGCTGCCCAAAGTTATTCCTTCTTAATTCCTATCCACAGTGGAATTCTACTGAAGGGTATAGAAGTCAGTTTAGCTTCTTTAGTTGAATCCTTTTTGTGTGTTACTTCAGCTGTCCTGCTTGCTTTGTGGTACAGCACACACTGTTGATGTTAAGGGTCCTGCATGGCAGAAGCAGGATGGCAGAACATTTTATACAGAAATACAGACCAGCTATCTTCAAGTGCTGCATGTCAAGCCACTCCATCAGTTCACTTGCTTCATGGTAACATTTTCCTTTTTTCTAAGAAAAGAAAGAGAAGGAAAATGAAGAACCTCTTGAACTAAGGACTTATGTGTCACATGCAGATGAGAAACCATTTTCATCCACCCAGAGATAGAAAGTCTATCCCGTGTCTCAAGAAGTGAGTCCATTATACCAGAACAAGATCTGAGATAACCTCAAAATACTGATAGAAACTGGCCTGATACTCATAAGTTAATCACGTCAGATCCAGTCAAGTTAATTAGCTAAAAATGTTCTTATTCTGCGATCATCTATGTTTTATATAATTCTCTATTTCCACTTGCTGCTGGAAAAATATTAGCAAGCTTAACATTGAGGATGAATTGTATTTCTCATAGAGCTTTTTTTAGCTTAAAATACATGTGACAAATCTTTTTTAAGGACTTGTCAGTCACGTTCCTTATCCATCCAGCACCCTTAACATCAAATGCATCATGTACACTCAGCCAGGGCTGTGCTTAGCCTGGTATGAAGACACAAATGAAAACTAAGTAGGGAAAAATTTTTCATATCATGTTACTCATGTTACATGAAAGACATCCATGGTAGCAGGTCTTTTTTAAGTATTAAAAAATATAGAGGCACATCTTGTCTCCACCAGAATCAATAGTAGTTTCAGGAAGGACAAGGTTAGACTCAAAGACTCTGATAATAAGAGACATCTCTGTTGATATTTTTGTATGAATGAAACTATTATTTGTAATGAAAGCTTCCCTGAAGTATGTGCCATACCACATGCCCAAAATCTCTCACCTGTACTGATTTTGTATCACTTAAAAGTTGTGAATGCTTTTAATGGCTATTGCTTCTGGACAAAAGTACTAGGTCATGAGGAATAAATTTTGTTTGCTACTACTCAAAATGATTCAAGGACATTTTATATTCCTCTGTAGGCAATTATACTTGTCACATCATTTATTTTATTGGGGAAAGATACATTTTTCCAAATTCTTTGTGTTTTATTATCTCTTATTTAAAGGTGGTAGAAATCAAATTTTTTTCTACAAGTGAAAAATAAATTCCAGCCAACTCAAATATTATTATTTTATTCATACCTCTGGAATGATTAAATGGGGCACAAACATTCACATGACAAAAAAAAAAAGAAAAAAAAGAGATCCCAGAAGAGCAGGCCTTTTAATTTACTTTTTATTTCCTGTGCTCTCTAATTAGAGGTGTATGCCACATTATCCACTGTAGCCTTTAAAATAAAAAGCATTTATTGAGGCCAGCTCCAGAGTCTGTTAAGGTTTTTAGGTATGGCTTCTAAAAAAACTGTAAGAGCAGTTTACCTTATATAATATTTCCTCAGAAGCCCTCTGTATTCTTTGTTACCAGCAAATGCCACCCACTTTGTCCTCTGCCATCCTTGGCACTTCTGCCTGCTCCTAGTGTGGGACAGTCTGCAGCTGATCTGTCCATATGGAAGGAAAAAGGGACTTGGTGGAAGAGGGGTTTGGTGGGAGTGTGCCTGCAGTGCTGTGCAGGAAACACTGCAGTGAGGGCAGAACTGAGGAGCTGTGTGGTGACAGAGTCTGGCACAGACTGACCCACAGAGTGACCCGAGATCCAGCCCTCCCACCCGTGTCGGGGGCAGAGGGGCAAAGATTAATGGGGATTAATGGGGTACTTCGGGTATTTTTGCTTGATTCCATGTTCATTTTGACACTAGTCTCTGACTCTGCATGAGCATTGCTTCAGCTGAAGCCAGGCTGGCTTTGAGGTACATGCTGACCCGGCTGCTTTTGGTGACTGAGTGCACCTTCAGCACACATTTAGAGAAGCCCTGCTATGGAGGGGGCTGCATAGGCCACGAGGGCCATCCTCAAGACAGGAGCAAATGAACTGTGTCATTTGTCACATTTCAGCTTTGTGACCCCAGACCCAGGCCAGCCAGGAGTGGTGTGAACAAACGGGATGGGCTCGTTTCGGTGACCCAAAAAGTAAAACTGCTTTAATGGCAAAATAACAAATGGCAGAAAGCCAACACACAGTATAGGGTCAACTACAAAAGGTGGGAAAAGGGTTGGTACAACAGTTTATATATGGAAATCTGAGGGTGGATCTGAAGGCAGGGCTCCAATCATAGACTGAGATTAGGAGTATTAAAAATAATGCAGCAAACAACAACCAATCAGGGGAGAGAACTAAGAACATTCTGGAAGCATAACTTTATATGAACAGGCTTGCTATCATCCCACGGTCTTAAGTTGATGCCCAACCATCATGTCATTCATAAGAAATGTCTTTTGAACTTGTTTGAAAAATCCCAGACTCTCCATCTTGCTGCCCAACAATTCCTGTGTCTCTTGAGCCCTGCCATTAAAGCTCCTTCCTTGGTATTTCCACACTCTGAAATGCAAGCCACCATTTCTTCTCCTGTAATGGACATCACAGGGAACACACATGTCCACCTTGCAGCAAATGAACTGGAAAACTGTTTTCACATTCTATTTTCTGTGTTCTGTGCAAAAAGAGTGCTAAATCTTCTACCATTTATTGTGGCTTCTGGTAAATTTTCCTCAATTACTTTCCATTATTTTGGAGCTGTTACAACCCAACCCATGTGCTATAATCTATCTGAGACTTTACAAATGTTCATTGGTATATAGAGATTATTTTATAATCTTGATGATCACCTAATATAGAACAAGTTTCACATTTTTGCAAAAGTAGGGCAACATTGCTTTAAGATCTCATTGAATCACCTGTATCTCCAGATTTTCTCTCTATGAACTGATACTTCTTCCCTTATTCATTCAGTTATTTCTTTCTCATCCCTATGTGTGGCACTTTGCCTCTTTCCATAGAAACTAATCTTACCATTTTGGCTAGGGCTTCCCTGGATTTGCAGCTACTCAGCAGTTCAGGTTTCTAGATTTTCAAAAATATGGGAAAATATTCTTAATACTGCAAGGCAAAGGTAATCTGTACATGAGTCCAGTGCTTCTACACTGTGTTACTCCTGATGTGATTACCCAAGTCCATTAGACATATCTACCACTCCCTAAAAATGCCAATCAAGTCTGAGATGGGGCTCCATGTTTTATCCATGTGGCCAGATCTGCAAGAATAAATGTGTCTTTTCTACCTGAGCATTGAAAACCAGCTTCAGACTATAATGGAAGTAAATCCTATGTACATATAAACCATTGGTATTTAAACCAAATTTAGTACTTTTTCTTTGCAGATAAGCATGCTCCTCACTATGACTGGTATATTTATAGAGTACTGAAAATACTGTATGAAATTAAACAAAGTAAAAAATTCCATCTAATTCATTACATTAAAAAGTGAAAATACTTTTTAATATAATGGATTAGAGGTTTAGATTCAGGAAAAGAATAAAAAGTCAACTAATGTCAATCAGTTTCAATTCACTGATCTCAGAGTGTTTTCTACTACCCATGGAGTTACAAGCAAATTCAGTTTTAGGTGGGATTTGAGTGGGTTTTTAAAGTGCCTGGGATGAGATTGTCGTCCATTCACTGGGAAAATGAAGGAAGAAACAGAAGTCAGGCCATTAAAATGAAAACAACTAAATGAAATATTTAATAGATGGACTAAAATATTAATAATATTAATAGCATATATCAATAATATTCAATATTAATAATATTTAATAGATGTAACAGCAATTTCTGTGACTTTCAGGTACCTACATATTAACATGTCTGTACCCATGAAAGTGTGTTGTTAGACATCTGTGGATTGCATAAACATCCTAGCTCTGATTTGTGATGTTTCCTTTCTCAACTCAAAATGCTTGGCTCCGCACAAGAACTGTGCTATACAAGATTCAGCCACAAATGGTGAGAATGTTCTCACTCAGTACCAGCTATTTATAATTTCAGTGTGCAAGCTTATCTAGCTTGGGTAGTAAACCATGGAAACATATATGGAGAGCTTTGGGTGGAAAGAATCTCTTCCCATCAGCCTTGGAGGAGATGTGATCAATTAGCTTAAAAGAGATGATTAACTGTTAGAAGGCCAAAGCTAAGTGAAGTAAAACCTGTGATGTTTATAACTGTCAGAGAAGCAGATTTAAGAAGGTGGGTAAAATTAAAGGTATAGTTTTAGATACCTGCATAAGAATTTAAATATATTCTATATACAAATCCAAGCAAGTAGATGAGATGGTGATCCAGAAGCACAATACATGTGGATTATTTACATTTCTGCTCAGCAGAACAACTTCTCCACGTCTTTTTCTTGATAGATTTCTCAGCCCTGCATTACTCTGTCATCACAAGAATTTTTCTGTCAGCACATGAGCTTTTCTCTATGTGTCAGTGACAAACATGTTGGCTCCATTTCCACTGCAGAAGAACCACACTTCAATGCACAGGTGAGAAATAGATCTACTGCCATGCTGCTTTACTGTGTGGCAATTCATTTTATGGATTTGCTGATGTGATATGCCTACTAGAGAATGCAAAGAACACAACCTGAGAAGGGTAATGTTTTCGGGAGATATTTCAGCTGTAGTAAATCAGTGAATTGCCTTTGATTTAACAGGACTGTACCATTTAATGCAGGGAGGGTTTGATTAACAGGACTCCAGGGAAGGAAGGAAAGCATGTGTGATAGTAATCACTGTGTGGTTACTATCTGTGGTTCAATATCAGCTAATATCTGCATAAGTAAAAACAATTTCAAGAAAAATACTCCCTCCTGTTCTTTATTTTATAAATTTATGTGTATGGATTAGATCCACAAGTTTTCATCTCTTTTGGAGCTGAAGTGAAAATGAGTAGAAAGAAAGAAACAGGAAAAAAAAGAGAGATCAGGATAAAAATGTAAAGCAGAAGGCCTGAGCTGGCCCTGTTGGAGGCTGTGTTCAAACAGCTCTCGTGTAAACCCCAGGTAAGAGGGATTGTTTTAATTAAAGGTGATTTTTAAATAAAGGTGATTTAAATAAAGGTGATTTTTAATTAAAGGTGATTTTTAAAAAATGTTACTATTTGTAACCATTCAGTATATCTCTTTAAGAAAAGCAAAAAACTAGACAACAACAAAAACAAAAAAGCAAGCAAGCAAACAAACAATCTAACTTGCAGTAAGGGAAGGATTAAAAAGTGGATTTAAGATAAAATATAAAACGAGCAGAAAAGAGACTGTCCTTTGAAAGAGGAGGACCTGGGAGAAAGCATGTGGAAACGTAAGGAAAAGCTGAACACAAAAGCTACAGCAGTACAAAGGTGAAATAAGAAGCTTGGTGAGCAGCTGGGAGAGAACAGAACCAGGAAATGTGCCAGTGAGTGGAAAAGATTAGTTTACTGTCTCTGATGATGAGAAAAGGACAAAATCAAAAAGATGACTCAAACCATGTAAGAAGGCAGATCCAGGAGTTTTCAAACCCTAGATATTCTGCTGGACTCTATTTAAACAAATTTACTTGAATAAAACCAATGTTCCTTTGAGTGTAACCATTTCAGATTCTAATTTCATGTAAGTTATTTTTGCTCAGAAAGTGACTCATTTATGGAACCAACTTTCAAGATTCATGTGTCCAATTTTGAGCAAGAACTGTCATGTGGAGAAGAGGTGAGGAACCACACACCTCCCTCTGCCCAGGCTGTTCTTGGCTCATTCACTTCTCTGAGCACTGAATTCATTCACAAATTGGGAACATCTCCTGCTGTTACTTTCCAGCACATTTAGTAAAGTTCTGAATCCCAAATTAGTAGTGGGGTGTTGCTAGGTTTTGACAAATGTTGCTATAAATTTACTGCAGTATTCCCTGCTTTGTTCAGAAAGGCTGCTGTTGTCAGACAGAAGTAAGCTTGAAATTAAATATTTCTAAGAATATATTTTAAGGTATAATTTTCCTCAAACACAGCTACAACATGACCCAGCTGTATGTACAGAATTATAGCATTAGCCTTTACACAGAGTTAATATGGAGGCTTCTGGTTAACCTAACAATACTTTGCTGTGTGGCCAATGCATTAACGTGTGTATGAGGGAGCACTTGTCCATAAGGAATTTGTCAGACTGTCACCAAGGACCAAGACAGGCAGACCTGGGTAAAAACACCTGAGGATCACAGCAATTACTCTGAAGGGAATTAAAGCAATAGATTAATTGACCATAAGAGCAATTTTCCTTGTTCATGAATTTGGATTTCCCTTGGCTGCCAGAATAGTAGAGGAAAGCAGAAAACATCCTTGACCTTCTCTGTCAAATAAAATGCTTCTCCCTTTCTCTTTGTCTGATTTTCAGAAAAGTGGATTTATTTTTTTTTTTTTGGAGTGATTTACAGGGTCTGAGAATTACAAAGAAAAGGTTTCAATAAAATAGTACCCAGATTCTCATTTATTCTGCTGTGACCTGACCCATAAAGATAGGTAAGAGAATGTTTCAAAAGTTGTCAGCTGGTATCCTTGTAGTCTACCACACTTCCTGACTTCAAAGTCGGTGGTGCACCAGGTAGCCGGCGAATGCAGTACAATTGCTTGGAATAGGACTGCATGGATCTTTGGGAAAACAGCACTGTCTGGAGAGGGGTGATAGGTGCTCACATCTTGTAACTCTCTGTGCAGTCCTTGGCAAGACAACTTGTCTGGCTTCCATTTTTCTATCTGAAGAATATCCCTTCACAGGAAATTCAAGCAGTTTCATTAATTAACCCCTAATTGGAAAAGCACTTAAACAAAAATTCAGTTAGGCCTTTTTTCAAAAGAACAGTTTAAACATGTGCTTAAATGACGTCTTGGATTTGAGTTTACTGCTTACAAAATGTTTCATATCTAAAGACAAAAGATGGTACACTAAGTTATAGAGATAAGGTTTATTTATACACTGTTAGTAGAAGAATTAAGTTATCATTTGACAAGGCAGTTAGCTTTTTTGCTTTATTACTGATAGTGCTTGCTGGCTCTTTCTATAAACCTTTTTTCTGGATTAATTATTTTTGTGGACAGAGCCTGAATAAAATACAGGCACAACAGGGCTAAGCTAAGAGTGAACTGTCTGACCTATGAAATATTTTGACATGACAAAAATGTTCCATTTCCATATCGCTAGGAAACCAAAACATTTCAAAGCATTTCAGCATGGGAAGCATGTCTATGATAAGGGCATTTCTCTGGGGTACAGGAGATAAAAATTCAAGCCTGTGTTTTCTCACTCTCCTGCTGACTGGACAGGTAGCCACAGGCACAATTCTGGAGTGGGTCTTCCCTGTCTGACAAGAAACTCTGCCCTCCTCTTCCTCCTCTCCACTTTCTGTCTGAAGCTGAATTTTCCTGTGACAGGATTTAATTTGGGGAAATCTGTATATTCTGTCCAAATCTGGTTTCTTTAACAGATCTGTTCTCTCAGATACCCAGGTCTCCACAGGTCTCACTCATTCTTCTCTGGTGGGGTTACAACTCCCACCTTAACCTGTCCTATGTTTAAACTGCTTCTGCAACTATAATAGCAAACACTTCTCTCGGGAGGAGAGATAATCACAAATTCAGATGTTAAAGCCTATTTGTTTCTGGGTTCCCATTTCTCTTTCATAATGGAGTGCAGGAGGAGGAGAGAAATTAGAAGATAATGTTGTTGTTTATGGTGGCAGGTATTCTATTTCAGAGGGATCAGTATCATCAGCAAAGCCAGGTGAGATCTGCCACTGGCAAATAATAAAACCTTGGTGGGCAGGTATTCCACCAAGCTGGATTGGTCTGGCACACAGAGACTTCCAAATATTTATTGAACATTTACACATAATTCATTTTCTTCCAGTTGCAATAAATGGATAAATAAAATACTGGAAGTGTTTTCAAGCATAGAAATGAAGAGTACACACTCAGAAACCGCTCCAACTAGTGCAAAACACAACAGCCCCTCTGCTCAGCCATAGATGTTACTGTGAAAGCATCAGCCTTTGTCTCGGCCCTCTACACCACAACCTACTGGGCAGAGAATCATTTCGGTCTCCTCACCCATAATCCAGATACAAATTCAATGCATTGTCACCACCACGAGTTGCTCCTCAGCTCCAGGGGATAGAAGAAGTCCCTACAGCGGGACTTTTTGGAGATCTCACCTCTGAGTACCTCAGGTGGAACATGTGTGGATGGTAGGAAGCAGCTTTCTTTCAGTACAGGCACAACAGGACTGGGAATATCAGCTGTGACAGGCACTGGCAAACTGTGCTGGTTGCTGTACCTGACCAACCACAGTGGAATGGACTGATGGATAATCACCTCCACCCTCTGACCCACCAAATGATGAGGTACAACTCTGTGCTAAGGGAAATCTTAAATATGTGGCTTGCTGGGTGTGGAATTTTGGCCACGAGAGGAACATCCACTGCAAGAAGTAAAATCAATTTATGCAAGCCTGTTTAACTTCAGTGAGATCTTCATACACAGAAAAGTCATTTTTGTGATCTACAAATAACAAAGCCATTTTGGGTACAAATTTGAAAAAAAAACATACATAAATATGTGTACATATTTATGAGTATGTGTGAGTGTGCCATTTGAGAGAAGAAAAGAACAGGTCATCATTGTTGTGATTTTAACTTTTCAGTTACTTAAATCTCTTTTTATATTTATACTGTAACACAAGCTGTCTTATTGAAGAGATTATTCTGATGCATTTTTCCTTTTTTAATTATTAGTAAGTATATGACAATTATTCAGGGAATCAAATTATGAATTTCTTCCAGGAAAAGTAAAACCCAAAGACTAGGAAAGGAAAATATTAAACAAACATCATATAATGCTTGGATCCTAATGCATCCCAGTGCTAATTTTTTTCTCTACTGCATTCCTTGTAGGAGAATAAAGACAAAAATATAACTCCACAAAAGATTTGAAAATGTCTTATGGTGAAGTAATCAAAATGCTTCCTGTGTACTAAAATATTTCATTGGCTTCTAGAAACACTTTACAATATGTAAAGTTAAATCATAACATGTTTGAAGTAAATTACATTAATAATAAATATTCCTGTTCAGTTCAATGAGGAATAGGACTTCATCATTGAAGCTTTCATAGCTCTTTCATCATTTTCTTCAGGTATTTTGGTGGCTTTTTGTCTCTGATTTGCACAGAAAGTGTTCCCAAGCTTACTAAAATTAGCGCAACTCTCTTCCACAATTTCTTGTCATCATGGTGCGTCTGGGATCAGGCCCAGAAAGAGGAAGGAATGTCTCTCTGGAGGAAAGATAAAGCATATGGAATTGGGGCAAAAGAGAAGTCTCAGGAAAAACACAGGGAAAAGCCATTGCACAACTCAGGCTTAACCTTCCCTGGAGCAGCCAGGTCAGCAGGGCCGGGGGAAGCCGTTCTCAGCCCAACAGAGCCCTCTTCCCATCAGAGACAGCCAACATGAGAAACTGGAGAAAGCTTCAATCCCCAGGCTCCCAGAGCCCTCCTCACACAGCTTCCCACAAAAAGGCATGGAGATTTCATATCATCAGCTGCTCACTTTCATGCACCTTTGGAGGGCACTTAATCATGTACATCAACAGAGGCAACACTCAAAGTTTTCTGGAATATTTCTGTTCCCCAAACAGATACTTGAGCAGCAAGGATTTCATTTATTTATTATCTGTATTTTCTTTAGTTACTCTACTATTTGCTTTTAACATAGTACAAATAAGTTATTGGAGGAGAGGTAATATACCTTTGGGTAATATTTAAAGATTTCTTGGAGTCTGTAATATACAAATATCAGATTTATTTTATTAATCCCAGTAAAAGGATCTTTGGGAAAAAAAAATATAAAAAGAGCTTATATAAGAGAATACAATAGGATATAAAAGACACTTATAGTCTGACATTCCAGAAAATATTGCAGTGATATCATTAATGGTTTTTCCTTTAGGGAAAATAACATCACTACACTTCATCTCTATGTATTACAGCTAAGTTGCTTGTGCTTGTTCAGCAGAAACAGTTTAAAAGAGTTCAGTTCAGCACATATTTGAACTACATCAGCATCCATGTAAATAAACTGTAGGACTGTCTTTCATGTAAATGGGTGCCTTTTTGATTGAATGGACAGCGCACTAGTTGTTAGCTGATGATGGAAACATATCTCACCAATATTTAATTATAGCTCTGGAAAGGTTTTTTCTTTTTCAAATCAGAACTGTTTTGACATAGTCTGTTCTCTTGAGTGCTGTTAGTTCGTTACATAGCTAAAGATTTCAGATAACTGGTCATAATTAGAAGACGTGAGTACATGATTCACATGCTGTTAATTAAAATTGCTAATAACTCTTAAAGCTTTTTTATGTAACTGGCAGCTACCTGGGAACTCAGTACATGATAGTTTGCACCTGTAAATATGATGCAGATGACACATAATTCAGAAGACCATCTGGTGAGGGGAAAATGTGATTTTCCCAACACAGAATAGGGAGCACTGGAAAAAAACCAAAACATCCCAGCCTGGAAAGGAGACTCTCCATCCCTCTTTGTTTTCCCTTTTCTAAATGCAAAGATGTTTCCTGAAAGCAAGTACTAAGGAAGGTTTTACTAACACACTAAACAACACAGAAAAGCACAGATGAACAAGAAATACAAGAATTGTGAAATGATGCAGCATCACAGACCTGTCTACAGAATTGCAAATTAGAGAAATAAGCAATCCTGAGAAGACCAGAAACTATTCATTAACTGAAAAAATTTAATCCAGAGTAGAATAGTTATTTTCAGTAATATTCAGAGGTTTATTGCACAAAGCCCAATTTGAGATAATTAGCAATGATCAATCTTTCTTTCATTATACCCCAGTTTTGACAGTAGTGGGAATTCAGGGTGTGTAAGACAAACTCAACTGAAGAAACATGAGGTGATTAAAAATTAAATAAATTCAATCTATTTTGTTTAAGGCAGATATTATAGTGTACTTTCTTACATAACAAAGCAAATCATGGAGAACATACATGAAAAGCTGAGTATTGAAAAACTAGTAAGTGCAAAAACATTAAAGAGAAAGATAACCAATGCCAGTTCCTAATATTTATGTGAAAGTCTGCAGTCTTATTCAGTAGTAAGTAACAATGACTGGAAGATAGTCCAGCATCTCACCTTGTTCAGTGAAGGTAGAAGAAAAATGTTGCCTACTAAATCTAAATGTTCCTACAGTACTCTCTTCAACAAAGAGACAAAGTCGAGCCTTGGAAAAGATCAGAGTGGTAATTAGGCCAGTCATTAAGTGAAAAAAGTGACAGAGTACAAATATGAGAGAAGATAAGACAGTTACTAGGTGAAGGAGCACATTTCTTTCTTCCTTCTGCTTCTCATGAAAACAAGACGCTATCCAACACTCACCCACTTCTGATTGCAGTAGGGTATTTTATTCAAAGAATCCTAAATCTCTGCCCTATATGTGAATTTCCTGTTAAAGCCTTTGTTGGACATCAATATTGCACTATTTTCATCTAGATGTAGACTTTGAAAATGGCTGAGCCAGACAAATGCTGCTCTTTGTGGATACATTAGTATCTATGTCTGGGAAAGCAGACAGTCACTGCCGCGCTTTGCGCCGTAAAAAGCAAGAAATGCATTTTGTTACCTTTGAAGGAGGCCTACTCAGAATGTGTTCCACTATCTCAGGAAACAATAAAAAGTTCATTTGCCAATTGTATTCTCATTGAATCAAATGATTAAGTGATATGTTTTTCTTATTGTCTGGATTTCAATTTGCTTTCTCTAGCTTTAGGCATTGCTTATCCCTTTTATTGTTTGTCCTAATGGTTTATTTCCTTCTGGTAGGTATTTCATCACTCCCTCAGTACAGCTGTGTCAGTATATCTATGGAGATATATGGAAAGCTTTACTGGATTTCTAAAAGATTCTGTCTGGATTTTTGGAGATAGTGTCCTTTACATAGTGAGGTATCTACTGAGAGGAATGAATGAGATGTTATATAAAAGCACTAACATGCAACATGATTTCAACAGAAGTTAAGTGCTCAACAGCTTTGGAAAATCTCAGAAATCACAGATTGCTGATAGACTGCTGGTGTTAAGTGCTCTTTACCTGACCAAGTCATTAGAAAAATGTTTCATGCCAAAGAAGGCAGTAGAGACCATTAACTGTGGTTCTCCAAGCCAATTGCTACTTCTCTCTGCTCAGCATTCAGATTTGGAGGACAGGATTTCTCTCACACTGGTGCACTGCTGCTGTCATGCTCTCCTCTGCACCTGAAAACCTCCTGGCACCCCATCCCTGCAGTTCTGACCATTGGCTGAATCTTATTTGGCAAAGGAATATCAATTGGCAGAAGAATATCAGTAAGCAAATAATTATACAAACTAACAATAAATATTTCAATGCATACTAAACTCCACAAAAAATTCAAAAGATAATATAAAATGTTTTGTTACAACATCGTATCTGGCAAGCAAGAGCTAGAGAACAGAAAACAGCTACCTGTGTATACTCATCTGAAGTAAATCACCACTGCTTTCTTGAAGCAAACTGAGTTACAACAATTTATAACAGGAATTTGGCCCCTACATTGAATAAGATTGCTGAGACATTTGGATTTTCTGTTTCTCCCTGATAAGAGAAAATGAAGAGCAAAGTAACTGTGCAAAAGACCTGAAAGCTGCATCCACCTGTAAGTAATTGACCTTATGATAAAATCTGCTATGGCCCTTTGCTGCAGGGAAGGAAAGTGTTCAGAATCTTCAGCTAGCCAGCCACACAGCCGTACATGCTCCAGGAAATCCTTTCTGACCAGCAGACTATTGATTCTGAAAAAGGCTATACTTGATCATAAATCTTGAGCAACTCAACGCAGGCCAGTGGAGACAAAATATTAAGCACTCTAAAGTGCTTTTAAAGATTCTGAGACTGAAATAAAGAAAAATATGATGTACACTTATCTGTAATATAGATTTTTCTTCCTCGTGTTTGCATACGTTGCTCTTGTTTTCTTTCAGAAAATTACATCTATGGTAGAACACAAAACTTTCCATCTGCAATCTCATGCATAGGCTGCACAAAAAAGTGATGAGGTAGGAACTTGTCTGTCAGAGAAAGTAGATTTATTATTTTTTAAAATTACTTCTATGTTGTCAATTGAATTAATAAGTCCAGGTCAAACAATGTGCTCCTTCCCTGAATATCTCTTGAGTTATCACCTAGCAGTAGATGATAGTTTTAATTAGAATATATTGAAAATTTAGCAGAAACCAAAGTGTTGGTCAGGTCCAAACCATCAAAAATACCTTACATATGAGACTTGCCAGCACCTCCAAATTGGTATTGCCTGAATTACTGATCCCTCTTTCCTGTGCTCGGGTGTCCTAGGCGGCACCATCAATCCCACGGCAGCCCAGTGGCTCTTGTGCTGTGTATCTGGAAGGTCCTTTCCCTTGGGATTTGCTTGTGAAAGCAGACCTAAGGACCCTTCCTCATGGCCTGCACTTCTCCTCAGGAGATGGTAACACATAAAACACCACCCTGGTCTGTTTTTCACAGAGGACTGAACAGACAATAGGTGAAAACCACACCTGTTTCCAGCTACCTCAGAACAAGAAACCATTTAACAGGGAAAATATTATCTGAAGGATTTTATAATTTTAACATTTTTAAGGTCTGATAATAGCATGGCAAAAGGTGCTTTAGGCTTCTTGAATTCAAACATACACTGGCTGTGAAGATGGTCTATTCAACTCCTATTATTCTGAATTGGGAATTAATTTCAGATGGAGCTATTTAACCCACCACAATGAATTTCTTTAAATCAGCCTTTTTCACAATCTTTCACAAGTACTTATTGCTTACTTACTTTCTTGCAAAAAATTGCAATCTTATTTAATTGTGGCTAAGAAACAGGGATTGAAACCTTAAAGGAATGTTCATAGAGTGGACCAATTTAGCTCCAGCATTACATGAGCTTCTCATTCTCTTTTTCCATGATCTTCACAGACATTAAAAAGTATTCCTTAGCACTGTACCTTCATATTCTGATTGCTTATATTTAAAAAGGTCTTCCATAATTTTGTTTGTCTGATCTACCTTAAATTGTGATAGAATGGCTTAGTATGAAACATTTACAATGTTGATAGAGGTATTTAACCTCTGTTAAATAAACCTCTGTTTTTTTCAAGTTAGCTAATGAGCACTATGTATAGACTAGAGCTGCCTGGTTAACACTGTAAGAGTGAGAAATGTCTCTCTCTTCATTTACTCTTCAACCCCTTTCCTGAATACAAGGGTCTCACAAAAGAATCTAAATCATCTCTGAATTTTAAAAATATTTTACTCCTTGTAAATTTGCCTCAGAGACAAGCTCCATTTCACTGCAAGGCCAGTTTGAAATCCTGGTGAGTATGTCAAACCTCCTCTGTGACCAAGACAGTCTTCAGATATATAAAACTGCAAGGATATTGTCCAGAGGAGAATTTTTCTGGAAGTGTTATCAACCTAATTATCACAGATGATGGTAAGCAGAGGAGAACAAGGACACTAAAAATAAAGAGCAGAGGCACAAACTGGTAGCAGAGAGATGTTTTATGGGCAGATCTATAAGATATTCTGTTTGTAGTATATTTCTTGTTTGTTAGGATGATTATATTTTTTTTTTTACAGAAGGTCAGGCATTTGAAAAAAGACAACAAAGGACAGATAGCTCTGTAGCAGAAGTCCATAACAGAAAGTTTACTGAGTTCTGAGCAGGAATTGAAGGGTTTGTCCTGAATAGTCATGTGTAACTTTTGTCCTTGAATAGTAATTACAACTTGTCAGAAATATCAGTTGTTTCTAGATGAAGATAGAAATTCAGCATTATTTATAGATCTGTACTTCTCAAGTAAATAGATTTCCCCTAATGTGCAATTCTAAAAATACGTTTAAAGCTATTTTTACATGGCTTCTGTAAACACAGGGCAGAGTTGGTCAGGCAGTTTTTGACAAAATTAATTTTTCTTGAATTGGTGTTCTTTCATTTAAGCTGAATCATTAATGGGACTGAACAGCTTTTGAAGATACTTTCAGTGGGATTTTTGAATAACAAAATTTTGACCTACGTTTTGGTACAACTACATTTTGAGAATATATGTTCCAAATATTTTGTTTTAACCTGAAAATTCCAAACCCCAAATTTTTCTATGAAGCAGAGCCTGCATCTTCTGTCCAGCACAGAGCTGGTGAGAACACAATGCAGAACTCTGCAGATTTCTCAGCTGGCTGCAGTTTTCTCAGCAGTTTTCTTACAGAATTAAATGAGCTGCATTTTAATTGCTTTCTAGATTAATACATCCAAGAGAAAACTCCAGTATCGTGTTTAAACCCTGCAGAAGTTTCTGTTGAGAACAGTGCTAAACAGAGCAGAAACGGAACAAGGAAATGAACAAAAAATTCTCCATAGAAAATGCAAAATTTTCATCTGCCTTTCTATTGGTTCTCATGGATTATAAGTAATTTTGGGATGATAGTCATAATTTTCCATTGTTGTAATTTGGTTTTCTTTTATCTTTTTTCCTTTGTTTTCCAAGTGGGAGCCAATATTAACCACCCTTTCCATAGAGCTCAGACAGGCTGTGATAATCCAGCTCAGAAAAACACAATTACTGTGTCATTAACAAATTACAGTAACACATGCTCTACAGAAATGTGGAAAGCTATACAGTTCAAGCATATTATAAATACGTTTCACATACAGTAAATTAACATAATTGTCAAAAAGCAAAATCAGTCAAACTGAAGAATGCTATTTACGTTTCTGACTATGCATTTTGAGCTTTTATGTTAAGATAGCAGTAAAAACAGAGGCAAAAATATGCTTGATGAGGTTCAATGCTCTGTACTGTTTTGTGTTACTTTGATTTGTAAAATAAGACCCCAAGACAGGCAGACTGGTAAATGCTGCTAGTGGGAAATTTTGAAACAATTTCTCTAGTAATGATTTTCTAGATCATAGTGGACTGTGTCAAATCGAATTATTTTATTTACTATGCGTATTCCCTTGCTCATGTTTTATGCAATTTGAATGCTTCCAAAGTAACCACTGCCTGGGCTTTTAGTTCAAAGAAAATATTATACTCAAATATTCAACAAGCAGGAGAACCAAGCTGCTCTTTCATGCACAGAACAAGCCCCCACATACTAAAGCCAAGGGTCAAAGAATGGGGTGAGAAAATTAATAAACTACTACTGCATTATAATAGTAACTAAGAAAGCTTAATTACTATTATGTATTTTTCCAATCATTACCTAGTGCATGGGTTGATAATTTAAACTTTTAGAGGTCCTATTGCACAATAATAATATTAGGATAAGATTTAGTCTACATTAGCTTACACATCTAAAATGTAAACATCTAAGCCTGAACTATTTTCCCTTTTTTACAGTCACTGAGGAGAAATAGTCAGAGACAATCTCAGATAGTGATGGAAAGACAGCTCACAAGCATCATCCAGTTGCTCACTTCTTGCTATATGGAAAAGCTAAAATGACCATCTCAGACTGAAATTAACAAGTTTTAGACATTTGTAGTTAGTTTAGATTACTTTTACCCTAGCTAGCCAACAGATCTTTTTTTGATGAAACAAACTCTTTTAATGCAACAGCTTGACATTTGTTGAAGCAACAGTTTACAAGGGAAGGGCACAGTTCTTTCAGTGAGCTTTTTTCTTTGAGACTTCTCTTTACTCTAGATACTTTAATTTTACAGTCAACTTAGTAAATGTTTTTGGGGTGAATTACTATGTCTGTCACCACTAAATTAAAGCTGCACACTATCAGGTATGATACCCACTCACAGAGCTGAATAGTTAGCTTGCCTCAGCACACTCGCACTACACCCCCTGTGGCAACTCAAGTTTCCCTAAATGTAGCTGTACACTGAGGCTTTCAAACCATCTGTAACTGTTTGGTCACCAAAGCAGTCAGAAGAGCAGTGTGACTTCAGTTAGTTAATGAGCTGTTCTTGCTGAAGTTGCTGTGCCACCCTTGCATTACTATTTGACTAAAGCCCTTCTGTAACCTCTACTGAAGCCCCAAAGATGTAGGTCACTATGCAAAAATTACACTGGGGCAAAGCAAATATTTAAAGCTCAAAAAAGCTGTCACACATGCATTTCCCCATCGCTGCCATAGTCAAACTCCCACCAGACAGTTGACTGGGACAATAACAACTTCTGTGTAATTCTTGCTAGTCTGCAAAAGCTTTCAGAGAAATGTCACTGTATTCTATCACTTCCTGTGTTAGCATTCAGCAAATACATCTCACTATAAAAAACTCCAGAGCGTTCTTCTTTCTGAAAAGGAGCTTGTCTGTATTTTATAAATATATCAGCTTTCTATACACCTTGTCCTTATGTCTTCACAGATTCTACTTCTCTAGTACTATTGCAACTCTTACCACAAATCTCATAATTCATCTTTGTTCTTTTTAAGGAACAGGAAAATTAAGCCTTCCATTGGCACTGAGAAGATTTCACAGGGCAAAATTATTCTCACCTTAGGAAATCTGAATTTGTTTCCTGAAACTTTCATTCATGCTTACTGAAAACAAAATTGTTCTGTAAATGCAATTTGGTCTGTGCTGATTTGCGTGAGAGTGAACATATCCCCAGCAATGCACAGCAAAACAGCTCACGGCAGCAGGCTGACACGTTATGTGTCTCCAGGCAAAGTAAGTCTTATGACAGATCTAAAAGTTCAGTACATAATTCAAAACATTACTGTAAATCTATTAAATAAGCCATTAAGGAAAATTCCACACTTATCACTTACTTAAACTCTTATTACGGTTTAGCAATTAATATATTCATTCTATTCTATTGCTCTGTGGTTACAGCTACACCACACCTCACTGAAAACAGAAAGAGCAGAGATAGCAATCAGGTTGACCCAACGGGAGCAACTTGGTTTTTATTGTTCCTGGCTTTTTTACCCTCAAGAGATTACAGACTCTTAAGAAGAGAAAGAGTTTCATGGTGTTCTTTAGGACAAATCCCAAAGGATTTGTTCACTCAGCTAATGGGTCACAGATTACCACAGCATTTTCCTGGTTTCTAGGATTTTCAGTTTTATGGATGGCTAAGGTTATCTTCCCAGGATTGCTTCAGCTGTATGGATCGATTTATTCTGAGAAGCCACTCTGGATATGCTCTTTTTCTGTGCTCAGCTGACAGCTGCAGAACTCTGGGTGAGGCTGGAGGGGCTCCAGCATGCTGTGCTCCCCACACCCCTCACACCAGACAGGACTGCACAAGGTCCTGAATTGCAGGGTGAACCTGAACATGTTCCTTTTAAAGCTTGAAAGGTCCACATTTGCTAAGAGTGAGGCTATTTGCTTAATAATGCATTCAGTTTATGTCTGTTTTTGCACATCTCCAGATAGCTGCCTGACGAGTTTCTAAGGGAAATGAAGCCCAGGCTGGTTAGAAAGGTTGTGAACTACAAGGAATTATTAACAAGAGTCCACTGAGTCTGGAGCCTATGATTGCCTGACTTTCGGCCTGCAGCATGTTCCTGTGAGACAAGTAGTGCTCCGTGGGAGTACAGCGAGTGACCTTCTACCTGAGGCATGACAGATGCTCAGGTGCCATGTGTTTTTTGTGACACGTGGCAGCTCTGGCTGCCCTTCACTTGCCAGAAAGATGGCAAGACCTAGAAAAACAAGGAGCCTCACAGGTTTTGGGCCTGATGCCAGTTGTAGAGCAGAATTTGAAGGAATCACTCTTTTTCTTTCCTCAACTCATCTCCTGACCCTAATTTTCTTTCACCCTTTAATTCTGGAAAAAGTGCAGAGGAGCAGGCATTCCTCCTCTCTCCTTTACATTGCCAAGCCTTTTTAAGGCTTGTCCATTTCTCTGGACACAGATCCTTTTTTTCCAACACCTGCCATAATAACTCAATTTATGCCTGCTTTTCCCTTCAGTCTTGCAGGTCTGTGGAAGGAGTGCAATGTTTCTCCATGCTAAGATGACTTTTAGCCTATTCATCATAGCCCCATTAGCACCCTGCAGCTGCAGGGACAGATGTCTAGTGCCCCTGTTTTTCCTGAGGTACAAAGGGAAGAGCTACCCAAGCACTGAGCACAGCCCCAGGAGTGTGCACAGGAGGCTCAGAGTCCTGGATCGATGTGAGGCACATTCTGCTTCTTTCCTTAGAGGCTAATAATAACTTTGCTTATGTGAGGAAGGCCAGAAAACAGAAGCAGCCTGGAAAAGCTCCAAATTGCTGCTGCCACTGAGCAAGTGGGAGGGGATTTGGAGACAAAAGGGAGCCCTTTAACCTAGGCTCTGGCACTGCCAATGTCAGATCTCCTTGTCTCACTCAACAGGACTACTAAAGGTAGTAAAATAAGTTGTCTTGTTTTTTCATAGGTGTTGAGGAGGCAATTCAACTGAATTAAATCCATCCCATCTTGTTGATTATTGTTCATCTTCAGTAATAATGATATTACTCATCATCTTATGTGTTCCATCCACTCATCAGATTCCACAGTCCTTTTCCGCTATTTTAGAGAACTTTTTAAAGTTTCTTCTGGACCAAAGCAAATGTTTTATTTTTGCACAAGTGCATGTGACTGAAGCCAGCATCTGCAGTGCAGGTGTTTACAGATGTTGCCAGAGTGGCCTAGAGTACCCTGGTCTTGGAAAACCCTGAGAAACCTCTCACATGTTTTTAGAGAAGAAATAAACTTTTTCTTGTATACATAAATCAAATTCAAATATAAACCACTGAGAGCTTTTTTGGCCTTGAACTAATACATCCAGGGTTCATACACTCCAGTACTGTATAAATAAGAACAAGATTTGAACACAGTGGCCTTCAAACATGCAAGCAGTACTTGTGAAAAATGTGCCTGACATTTAAGTCTGTTAAGGTTCCTGGATAAATCTTTTATTTCCTAGTCCCAAATTCTGCTCATCAAATTTTAGATGCAGTTTTCTGTCTCCCTGCCCCCCCATTCTCTTCTGAAGATGCAGAATAGAGTTTTTTACATGCTTTGGAGCTTTGGGGTGCAATGTATCATCGTTAAAATATATAGAAAGTAAAGCAGCATTAAATGAATGTTGGGACTTAGTGCAATTAAAAAGCAGAAAGTAAAAAAGTATTTAAAGTAAAGAGAAAATACTGCAAAAATGTATTTTACTTAGGATAGGAGTATAAGTTCTGGGGGAGGGGGAAGTTTCAAGCTAAAGGAAAAAGGATAGCAACCCCTGGTTGATGGACAATCCTGACAGTCATTGCTGAGACAAACCATACATCTGTTTAATGGGAGGGAGGCACCATACAAAAGCAGTAGATTAGTTCACAGTTATGCATACTTTATTTACTACAGGTCACAGATCACACGGTGTGCAGGAACATGTCCTTGAAAGGGCAAATAAATTCAGTGTTTTCTGATTTTACTCTGGCATAGCAAACTGGAGTTTATTAGCTGGAGTAAGAGATTTTTAGTGCATTTGTACTTCCTTAGGGAGAAATCTGAATTCCATTTTAACTGTTTCAGGGTGATCAATAGAGGAGGTAGAAATGAAGGCTTTCAATGTCTCTCTGGTTTTGATATATTGGGAAGTTAAAAAAAATATCTAAATCATACCGGAGTTTTATTTTTTCACATAAAATATTAATCACTTGAGGATGATAATTAGAACTTAAAATTCACTAGAAGTCAGAAACATCAGTTCACTGATAATATAAAAAAATTCACCAATGTATTTAGAATTGTGAACAAATAAAAGTAAGCTTTAGAGTATAATTTCAAACATACATTGGAAAATCAATGAAAAGTTTTGCTGTTCTTCCCTGCTGTGAGATCAAGGCAAGGACAGTATTCAAATAATGATTAAAACCCTTTCCAGACCACTAGTTTTTCAGGTGATGAACTCTCTTCATACACCTAGGAATGTAAAACTAGAAAATTCCACTAAATTCCACTATGAAGGCACTGAAAAGTATTCACTCTGAAACCTCAAATCTGAATGACCTTTGAGAAAATATAGGCCACCCACTGAATTCAGGAAATTACAGTCATTAAACCATTATGTTTATTAACTTTCATTTGATTTTTGTTCATCCTGGGTGTGCTGCTTTTGGTCAGGGTAACTTGGGGACATACCATATTTGGGTCCAGAAGAGGAAACACTGGTGTATATTGCACACTAAATAGAAGCAGTACAGGAGAATTACATTAATTAATCTGTTGCAAGTCTAGAATACTGACCATCTGAGATACATTGAAAGCTAATGCACAGGAAGAGATGGAGTAGACTAAATCATATATACCTGGCATATCCTGCAATTTCTACAGGGGAAATACAGGGGAAAGCACATGGGGTGACTCTTGGGGCTCCTGCACACGGCCAGGAGTTGGACTAGATGATCCTGGTGGGTCCCTTCCAGCTCTGATATTCCAGATATGCTTCCCAGGCAGCATATTCTCTGCTTCTATGATTTCATTGCCTGTATTAACAACATAAGCGACAAATTCACATATTTATCTTTGAAGCGGATATCAGGTCATGCTCAATGTCCCTTGGCAGGATGTATTCTGTGGAAGCACATTGTTTTTTTCTGATTGAAAGATGACTTGTTGTAAGGACTTTTATTTCATGTATGTGGTCTGGACTTAACTGACACTGCAGTGAAAATTTTCTTCAGCAATTACTTTGTTTCCTCTCTGTGAAATGAGGATTTCTTACTTCTGTTAACCTGAACTATTAAGAACAGAAAACAAGATTTTTCCCTCAAGCATACAAAAAACCACTAGACCAGGACTCAGCTGCAGTCCATGTCAGCACATGCATAGAAACAATGGTTTTGTTTATTATCTGCTGGCTCCTCTCACTAGATTTTCCTGAAGACGCGGGATAATACACCATAGTATGTACCTAGACTCTTTCAGATGATCTGCTTATGAGGTGAAACAGGAGGAAAAAAAAAGTCATTGACTTGTTAACACTGTTTCCACCTTTAATTTTGACCCACGATCCTATGCTCAGAGTACAGTGTGGCTGGGCCCCCAGAACTCTACCACAGTGCCTTTTAAACACGTGATTGATCTCAATCACCTTTTATGTGAAAGCTCAGGACAGCAGCAAATACATAGCACATACTTAAGTTATATTTCATCCCTGTTCTTTTTTCTTCCCAGAATGTTTGTTCATTGCTGGCCAAAGCCCCAAAAGGCTCAAGAAAGGCAGACATAATTTTTGAAGGTTTTCTAGATGCTTATTCCTGTTAGGGAGCAATTCTCATTGCTGAAATTTAGCTTATTATACCAAGCATCAAACAGTACAAGTGAAATGGATATAAAAAGAAATAACATTAAGTACATATTATATTTGCTAATATGCATAGGCACTCAAAATAGGCTAAGAACAATTAATCTAGGGTTTTAATATCCTGTGGTGAAGATTCTGTCTCGGTTCAAAACTATACTGAATCCAATACAGAGTTCCTGTATAACAGTATAACTGAGAGAATAATCTGACCTGCTTTGTCTGATTTTTGGGACAGTGTTTATAGCCTTGAAGTCCTCAGAACACAAATACACTCAGATTTAGATAAAAGAGCACCACCTTAATCTATTCATCAATCAAGATTGTTTAACATATCCTTCTGTCATTTTTTTTAATTATTCTTTTTCTTGGCATTGTCAGATGTTTTCAAGATGTCTGTGAAGTTAGGAAATTCACTCTGTATGGTTGTCAGCCTTCTCCAGCTACTGGATCATCTGCTGTGGAAGAAAAAAAAATGACATATAAAAGCTGTTTGAAGAATTTTCAAAATAGAGAGATGCACAGTATATCTGAATCATATATTTTAGGTTGTTTGTGGGATTGGTGCCAGGCTGTGTTTATGTATATTTAAATTTCAAGTGAGAAGAGAAAATATACATTTATCTTCATATCAGTTTCCTCATTAATCAGAATGTCATCTGGTTTAGAGTTCAATAGAAGAGAGTAAAAGGATTGTTTTAGTATTGTTTTTTGTTTTCATCATACAGAATCATTCCATAGAATGGAACATAGAACAATGAAAAGAAAGAAGGAAAATAGGAAAGATGTGCGTAATCACATCTCTTTTTCCTTTTCTTTTATTTTTGTTTTCTGTTGGGGATATGGGAAGGGAAGGTTGCTTCTCCTTTTCACAGAAGAGAAAGTGACATTATGGAAAATAAGGAAGCAAAACCCTGCTGTACCCATAGTAGCCTCCTGATTCAAGAGGCAGGAAGCTGTGACTCTGCCTGTCCCTTAGCAGTCTTTGTTTCTCTTGATCACCTGATTTACCCACAGGAATGAGTAAGCTTTTGTTAGATACTACCAGTGATTCACATGATTAAACGTTTTTTTTTCACTTCCACAACACAAAACATAATCCTCCAACTAATTAATCTTGTTTACCTATTTGGCAAATAAATCTGGGTGAAGGTGCAAATGTGAAATAGCTCTCAGATTTCTAATATTTAGTGTCTATTTCATAGCAACTAAGTAGTTCCCCTGAGACAAATAGATAATAGGCTTGTTTAAAGTATTGTCCCTAAGTTTTTACTCACTATAACCCTGGTTTCAACAATAGTTATCCTTTTCTTTAGGAATATGTCATTTTGGTGGGTAGGGTGCAATATATGTTATATAAAATGACAAATACTAGCAGTATATGAACCTTTAGGTAAGATTTAGCCCTCAAATGAAGATACTAAAATATAGTTATACAGGCATTTAAAATGTTTCTAAACTGGACTTGTAAATAATTGAGATTTGTTTACTACTGTCTATGAAAAATCAAGACTGACAAACCAAATTTAGGCATCCAGGTGCCATCCCTCCTGTCTGGATTCCTAAATGCAGCTTTCCTTTGTGGTTTGAGTTCTGTGCTTAGGGTGGGATTCAGCTACCAGAGCATGAATGTATGGTGTCTTAGTTCACTGATGGGACAAAGCTGAGAGGAGTGGCTGATTGCCCAGAGTGCTGTGCAGGCCTTCAGAAGGGCCCTGGCAGTTTGGAGAGATGAACAGAGAAAAACCTTCCTAAACCCAAGAAAGGCAAATGCAGGCTCCTGCACCTGGAGGGGAATAACCCCCCACACCAGCACAGGCTGGGGCTGACCTGCTGGCAAGCAGCCATGTGAAGGCCCTGGTGGTCCTGGTGGACACCATGAGGCCCATGAGCCAGCAGTGAGTCCTGGGGGCCAAGAAGGCCAATGGTTGCATTGCAGCCAAGGCTGGCTGCACTGTGGAGAGGCAGGCTGAGGGAGGGGACCCTGCCCCTCTTGTCAGCTTTAGTGAGGCTGCACCTGCAGTGCTGGGTCCAGCTCTGAGCTCCTCAGCACAAGAGAGACATGGAGCTCCTGGGGGGGGTTGCAGAGGAGGACAGCAAAGATGATTAAGGGACTAGAGAATCTGTTTTATGAAGAAAGACTGAGGAAGCTGGGCCTGTCCAGCCTTGAAAAGAGACTGAGAGGTGACCTTACCAGTGTCTGTCAGCATCTGCAGGGAAGTATTCAGAGGATGGACCAGGCTCTGCTCAGAGCTGCCAGGCAGTAGAGCAGGAGGCAACGGGCAGAAACTGAAGCACAGAAAGTTCCACCTAAACAGAAGGAAGAACTTATTTACTGTGTGGGTGACCAAGCAATGGAACAAGTTGCCCAGGGAAGTTGTGATGTCTCTCTCACTGGAGACATTCAAGAACTGTCTGAATACAACTCTGTGCCTTGTGCCCTGGGATGATCCTGATGCTTGAGCAGGGAGGTTGGACCAGATGACCCAGAGTGATCTCTTCCAACTTAATCCATTCTGTGATTTTATGACTCTGTAATTCTGTGTTGCTACTCTTGCATCAGGCTGTCCTTTTTAGAAGATTGTCTGTCATTATTCCTCTGTCACATCCAGCCCTCACTGACTATCTAAACACTGAAGTCTCAGACAATATGCATATGACAGAATTTTGAGGCAACTGAATTAAGCCTTTCACAGACTGGAGTTAGTAACACTTATGCAAAATTTTGAATTTATCAAGACAAAAATTAGTTTGTGCATGCTGGTATAAAAGGATTCCAGTTTAAAAAGCAATTCTAGTAGTTTTGCTCCATATTATAGCAACAGCTTACAAAGATGAAGTTGGGACTATCTCCAGACTATGGGGTTAGACAAAACTGCTTAGGGTGATAGTTTGCCAGCCTTGTGTAACCAACCCATCTGTGGCCTGATCAAAATCTCCACTGAGGTTTTGGGTTTGTTCAGCCCCTGTCTACCTCACCCAGACATGTTTTTGCTAACTTGGGACAGCTGAAACACAGAAATCACAATAATCTGTTTTGATTTGTATTTAAATTTTTCATAGCTCTGTTTATCATTTTATCACTGCTTTTCAGACATATTATATGCTACTGTTCAAAATCCCTGGTTTGTTTTGTTTTGCTTTGCTTTGTTTTGTTCTTTCCCCAGACATTTATCTGCTATTTTCTTAGAATATAGTGTTCAATCTCCCACAGGCATTTAGTTTTTATGACACTATGAGCAAAACATAACCGTATAGAATCCAGTATACAATAATTCAGCTGAAAATAGCTGTCATAGACTGCAGATATGGCTAACTAGAGCAGTGTCCATCTGCTGGCCCTCATTCGTTTTCTGATGGTCACCAGAGGCCAGCTCAACAATGCCCCCATTGATCCCTTTCTATCCATTAAACTTTCACTACTAAAAGAACAAAACTCTAAACATACACACAAAAGAGAGAAGGAAGAATGTCCTCATTGTGGTTCAACCGGAATTCACAAATACAGAAAAGATCCTCCCTACTGCTGTTTCCTCCTGCAACTCGACTTCCGAAATAGCACTATCTTTTTGAACAAGACACAAAAACAAAAATGCAAAAAAATACCACCAGAAAGCATGTGACTTCCAGAATTGCCTGTAGCTTTCCTGGCACTGGGTTGAGAAATATTTCTTCATCTCGTGTTGCATAATCATCCTTGACGCATTGTTTGTTCCAGCTCAGTGCTGTTTTCATCAGATAGGAGCCACAAATCTAATGGAATATGAGGAGTGTCCCCCGATGGTGTATGCGGGATTTTTGTGGCTTCTTTGGTTTTTTTTTAAGTTTCATAATTATGAAAAGTATTTAAAAATATGTGCTGGAGCAAATAATTTTGAAACCATAATTCTTGTTAGCTAATGTTCACAGTTAAAGACATTTCCTGTCTTTTTCCAGTAAGCACACTTATTACAGCACACTAAGATCTCATATGAATGAATGAATGAATGAATGAATGAATGAAAGAACTAGTAAAGGAAAGAAGGAATGTTTATTTGACATAACAGGCTCCTAGGATAAATTTGATTTAATTAAATAAAACTACACCAGGTAATAATTTATCCTGTAGAGAGACACACTCTAAGGGATTGACTCCTAATCCCATGAAGTTAAGTTTTTCACTGGTGTCAGTGGGTCTGGATCAAGTTCCAGAAGGATTAAATAGCTGCTTATTAATTATTAATTATTTTTTATTCACAAAGTAAATAATTTTATGCAGGTAAACCACTTCACTGGATGATCATTCCTTGAACCTTGTATCTGTCATTGCTCTCTTTTCTGTTCTCTGTGAAAGTATCTCTGTCCAACATTCAGCATTTATTCTTACTTCAAACCCAGACTGCAGTCATAATTGCTCCAAATTTAATATAGAAATCTTCCTCTTACACTCACTCAAGGAGCCTTGTGATAGCCTTCACATTCTTTTATTTAATATTCTAATGATTGATTTCTTCATTTTCCTTGCCACTGTATCAAAAACTCTACTTAATATTGCAGAGCATAAATTTTGTTCCTTCCATGGAAAGACTTATGCTGGACACTATTACATATCGAGCATAGCAGCTGATCACAGTGCCCCAAGAGAACATGAAAAGCTGAGTTGCACCTGACTCATAGCCTGATCACTGGTTTTCCTCTTGTTTCAGTGTGGAGGGAAGTAAATTGGCTCAATTTACAAATTATCACAGATTGTTCCCTCAAGTTCAAACATTACGGATGTATTTAGTGAAGCTTATGGGATGTATATTTTGGCCCTGACACTTGATATTTTCACAAATAATCCTGAATGATAGAAAAAAAAGATTAAGTTTCAAAGGATTGAAAACATTTTTGAAGACAGGACCAGAATTCAAAATAGTGTTAATTATTTGAAGAAATGACATGGAAAAAAAAAATGTCATCCCTATCAGAACAAGAACAAAGTCGCAGCACTGTAAAATAATCTAGATAAGACAGGAAGTGGTAAATAAGTGTAACTCTAGGAAAGGTGTTAAAAGCTGTGGTGAGTTACTTTAAAGTCTGTGTGTCCAGACCACAAATTTCACGTGTTTTTACAACCAAATGCAATGGTTTTACATTTCAGCAAGGGAGCTTAATTTAAGACATCAAGAAGAGGTTCCTAACAATGAAATAGTGAAACACTGAAATCAGTTGTGTGGGATGATCATGAAATCTCCTTTGAAGGTTTTTCAGTATAAATTAAGTAAGATGTCGGGAGTCCCATAGACAGAACTGATCCTTTCTTGGGCAGGGAGACTGATTGAGTGATTTTCTGAAGTGTTTTCTGGCGTGATTACATCAGTGCTGTCTAGTATCATTCTGGCGTTGTTTGACCTGTTGAATCTAAGGCTTCATCTTCTTCTTGTCCAGTCATGCTGCATAAATCATGTGTGAGACAGGTAACAGAATTATTTAAAACAGGATATTCAGACCTCCAAATTCTGAAGGAGAGAACATAAATGAGAAAGAAGTTTAAATGACATGGGACACTGTTTGACAATTTGAGATGGAACCTTGCCTTATTGCTTTGGGAAACCTAATGCCATATCAAGGAAAACTGATAAAACCTTGAAAAGTGCAAGTCCTCTTTTAAAAAAATAGATTGGAGACAAAGGTAGACAAGTAAGCAAGAATTTTGATCTACATCACAGGTGCTAATATGTGGGAATTGAAGACCAAACAATACTTGAAAAATACCATGAAGTTATGAAAGTGTTTTACTATGTACCAGAATCATGAAGACCCAAGTTTAAGTAGGTCAGTGCCTCTTTTTTTGTTCCTTGAAATACTTTATTTCTATTCAAGATGGTATGGCCACCTTAAATAAAAAAACACCTACACTTTTCCTATTTATTATAACTATTTTATTTATGCAACAAAATATCTGAAAGAAAAAGCTGCTGGTTCATGGGCAGTTCCAATGGCTGTACTCAGATTAGGAGAATACTTCTGTAAAATAAGTAAGAAAAAGAAAAAGAAAAAGAAAAAGAAAAAGAAAAAGAAAAAGAAAAAGAAAAAGAAAAAGAAAAAGAAAAAGAAAAAGAAAAGGAAAAAAACTCTCTAGGTTTTACTAGAGAGTGACTTTTCTGAACTTCTCTTTCTCTTGCATAATCACATTGGCAACTGCCAAAGATTCAAGTAAACTGAAGAGAGTGATGATTGTATAGGGAATTATATTGCAACTGTTTTAATCATAAGAAATTCTGATTGAGTCATCCCAGGTTTCTTTTATTGTTTTCCAGGATTAAGGTACCAAAACCAATGGCCTGGAGAGGGTCCTCAGGTTTACACCATCATGCAGCCCAGCTGTCCATCAGGGACTACTGCCCTGTTTTCAGACACTTCACCTAGGAGCTAATTTCAAGCTCTAGGTTCTCAAAAGATCTGTGTTTGCTGCCCAGCAATGACTGAAGTCCCTGGGCCTCAAAGTTTGCCTAGATGGTCCTGCAGTGGTCCTGGGGAGATGCTGATGATGACTCCAAGGAATTTGCTCAGGACCCAGCAGTTTTATGGACCATTAATGTAACCCAGTCAGAAGTCTCTACAAATCTGAACTGTTTCCAGTGTCCAAGATGGATTGTTTAGTGTTGGCTCAGGCAACTGTGCACAATACTGCTTTATTTCTACCACCAGCAAGGAGTCACTCCCCTTTTCTAAGAGGAGGAGAGCACATGTGTGTTCTCTAAACTGTGCATTATCTAGAACAATGCAAAGGGAAACAATAAAAACACTTTTGACATTATTATTTTCTAAGCAGGCATCCAAAATTATGATTAATTACAGGCTGATTCTGATTTAAGCACACTGGACACCTAAGCAATATGTCCTTAGGGCAGAAATTCATTTCCAAACCTTACTGAAATCACATTACAAGGTAATTTTTACATAAAAAAGTGAATTAAAGAAATGTAAATAAATAAATATAGTGTATACCAGAGCGAGAGTGGAGCAAAGGTGTTGGTTGGATTTTAAGCTGGGCTCCGACTATTTAGTCATTTTGATTAATTTAGATGCTAAAACATTGATTATGACTGTTAACCGAACTTCTCCAATTTGCAATCTTTGTTCTGGTCTTAGCAAGTACACAGTCACAGTAAGGCCGTATCAGTGTTGTCCCTCCACCCATGGGGTGCACTTAATAGTATCAAACATGTAAATTAGAATAGTTGTATACCATGAGGTTCGGTTTCTATAGGCCTTTATGTTCACTTTTACTGTACAAGTACAGAACTGCACAGCACAGAGACACAGAGCAGAGGTTACAAAGAAAAATGAATAACCAGAGGTTAACTGTTCTTACTTCCAAACTTTGTCTGCTCTGAGCACAAAGACTAGGTTTCTTGCACTGAGAGCAGGTGTCTGTCATGCTGTCCTTCACTCCTTTGAGACAGAGGTCCATATGAAGTCTGAGGCAACAATTCTCCTGGTCAACAGATCCCCTTTCCCTCTGGGAAGAGTCATGTGCAGCCTTCAAGCAGAGTCAGAAAATCAAGCCAGCTCTCTGATATTAGAACATACTGAAGGGGAGGCCTGAGATGTGGGCCAATCTTATTTGCTCAGCTGACAACATGATAGTAGTTGCTGTTAAAAGGAGCCATTGGATGATATAAAAAGGTTCCCTACATTCCCTGCCAAATCCTCCTATCAGGCTTCCATGAGTTCATATCAGGTCACTATGAGATTCTTTTCATCTCATAACACTGAACTCATTAATTTCCATGACTGATCTGAAACAGTAGCATGTATGGAAAAAACCCTAAATTTAGATGTATGACTAATCTGCTTTTGTTTTCCCTTTCCTGGATCCTCTTTCACATACAAAGTGGAATTTCAGCTTTGCTATAAAACATCATTTTGCTTGTTATATTTCCAGAACATTGGCCTTATATCTGGTGTTCTTTGTTCATATTGACACTAATTGATAGTAGCAGGGCTGTGACACTGCAGTAAGTTTTCCCACAGTACAGGCAAAAGCACTGCAGGTTAGGCTGCCAGCCAAGGCAGTTAATGCTTCTCTTTGCATTCTTTTTAGCTCCCCAGAGAAGAACCAGTTTACAGACACCTGGCACTTAAAGGTCCAGGACACTATTGCCACTGCTATTGCTCTTAAAATACTTACCTAGAAATGCACAATCATATTTCAGAAGCAGTAACTTATTAAGTAAAAAGGATTTGAAAGTCTTCAGCTACACAATTTGTGATTAAAGCTTTAAGCTAATTTATTTTAAACTATATTAGACCATTTTAAAAAATAACAGCAAATGTACTGCTTGACCTAGGACTGATTAACATAACAATGAGGTAAGCGGAGAATATTTTTCTGTGTGCAGATATTAACTTCATGCAATATCAGCTGAATGTACAACAAACTTATTTTTCTGCCTTTTACTGTCCCCACCTGTGCTGCAGTTCCAAGACAAAGGGGAATGAGAGTAAATGGCTACCTGGACGATACAGCTGTTAATGAACTTGATGTGCCCCATTTCACATAACTGAGCTTGTTTATTAGCCACTGCCCTAGTATCTGCGTATGCAGATTTGTGTGAGTGTCCTCAGAGTAACTCTAGTAGAAAAAGAGTCTCAAAGCATAAGCATTATCATGTGATGCTTTCATATTTTTGTTTTCCCAGACCTTAGATCAAAATGTGAGCATATAAAATTTGACCTACTTCTTTTCTGCCTGACCTAAAACAGCTTTTACATGCACAAAACAGACCATTTTCTCCCAGACAATCAAATTTTGGATAAGTTCCCAAACACAAATAAAGACATTCCTTTGAGTATAATATAAATATTGACATAACAGAATTAATCAGAGGAAAAGGGGATCCATATTCAAAGGTCAGTTTTCTAATAATCCTGAACCACACCACTTCCAGAAAGGATGAAGTGTTTATTAAATAGAGCAGAGAACTGAAAAATCAGTTCCAGATTCTATACCAGATCAGTGAGGAAAGTAATCTTCCTCTTTCCTGACTTTTAGACCTAAAGTTATCCTGTTTCAGCACCAACATGCAAGAACCAGGCCAAGCCAGAAAAACATATAATAAAAGACATGGAAATGATCAGAGATAAAAATGAGGGCAAAATTAAAAATAATTTAAAAAATCATTCACCTTGTCACCCTAGAAGACTTTTGTTTTCTGTAAATATCTGTGTTTGACTTCTAAACTTTGTGTTTGACTTTTAAAATGTTCTTTCTGCATATGTACAGAGTGCACAAGCCAGAGCAGCTTGGTCTCTAATGCTGGGATATAGCTAGCAGTTATCATTTTGTTAACATTTTCAAGGAGGGTGGAGGAGTGCCAGCCTAGTGAGTGGGCTTCAAACATACTCATATTAAGACCCTCAGAAAATGCATCCTTAAGCAGTATCACTTTGAAAGAGTGGGTGTTGGGACAGCCCCCTCCAACACATGCACATGCTCATACATATGTACATGGGGACAGACTCTCTATTTATCTTTCCTAAAAGTCTGCCAAGTGATTGGAGATCTGTCAGCAGATGTAAGGCAAATTCTTTCCTCAGGCAGGCAGGGAGCTAGTTGTGCAGTTCTGCATTCTACCCAGGGTTGTTCACTGTAAGATATGTGAGCCCAGAGGGAAGGACAGGCACCCCAGGCACCCTTTCTCCAGGGCAGATGCTTAAATCTGACCGGCCTTGCACTCTTCATCCTTACAGTATCCTGCACTCCCACTTCACAGTTGGAGACTGTCCTCCCTCTGCTTTTGTTCATGACTGAGATTGTCCTGAGAGAAAGGAAATGTAGGAAGACCTAGAATACTAATCTGAGCTCATAATGTCACACAGGACATACTCATGCATGACACTGCTAGTCACCCTCACTGCTTGCCTATTAGCATAGCCTGGCTCAACTTTTGTGCAGATTAGACCACATCTGACCACATCATTCGTCTCATGCTATATATAGGCATTGCTCTGATGGCTTGGACCACAATTTCCCCATTTATTCAGGCAGTTTTAGTGAGAAATAAGTGAACTTCATAAGAAAAGAGTCCATAAAGGGCTTTAGTAATACCACTGTTGGACAAAAAGTGATGAAGAGTCAAGTGGTCTGTTACATGGACATGACAAGTCTGTACAAGCAGAGAGAGATAGCAGTCCCATGCCTTGCTTTGCTTTGTGGCCTAGACCTGGTCGATGTCTTCCAGTCGTGACTAAGTGCTCCCACCCTGAAACTGTCCCTTGCAAAAAGCACTGTGTCCATCTATAAAGGTATACATTTTCTTAAGAGCAATTCTTGCTCAGTTCTTTGAAACAGCCCTCATGCCCACTGTCTAGAAAGGGTGTTATAGGAAGAGACAGTCATGACTTCCTGTATCTCTGAATGAAGAGCTTTGTTTCAAGAGAGGAATCAGCTTTCTCTATTTGATAGCTGTAAGCAAATTCTACTTTCGAGTGAACGTCATTCTGAGGTGCCTACCCTGACTTCTGCATTCATTCCAGAGCTCCGGTGCCCTTAACTGGGTCTGGGTCACCTTCTTGACCCAACTCCTAAAATACTAGCTGCCTTAGCATTCAAGGTCAGTGCAATCCTGTCTTTCACTGGACCTAAACTTGCAGAGAACACTATGAAGCAGTCACTAGGAACAGCAGGAAAAAACATTAGGACAGTAATGGAGCTTTACGCTGGCTTTAGTTTCACCTGTCTTCATTCTGCTCTGTGCATTGCTGACATCCAGCAACCCTACGAAAAGAGTGTGCAGATGGCACACTATCTTTGGGGCACAAAGATAATGAGGGAGTTCCCCTCACCTGCAAGCCAAAACCCCAGGGCAACATGTGTGTTGGTGGCAAGAGGCAACGTGTGTTGGTGAAGTTTACCTCTTCTAACTGGAGTTTCCCCTTCAGCAGAGAAATCCACCACATCACAATAAATGCATTTTTCCAGCTCCTGTGAGTCATCAGACTGATTCCCTTTTTTGTCTCTTATAGTGAGGATTAATTGTCATCTGAAAATATAACTTTATTTTATCTGGGGCTTTTGCTTGGCTCTATTTTTATCTGTCTTTTCCCTATCTCCTTCACTGACCTACCTCTTTTGCAAAAATATTCTTCCTTCTGATGTTTGTTACTGATCTACTTACACCATTCTAGTGTTTGGGAAATATTTCAGGTGGTTGGGTAAATACATCACAGAGTTCCCAGGAGGCATGTGTCTGTTAGGTATATATGATCCTGCCTCCTCTTGGTATCTTAGTACTGGATTATGGCAGTTCCATGAGGGAAAGTTGTCCCTCCACCGTTTGCAGGTCTGCTCATCCATGAAAAAAAGACACACTCTGGAGATACAAGAGTGAGGGGGAGGCTCTACATGCTGCTTATTCAAGGACAGAGCCGAGACTGAAAACTAGCGAATTTATCCAGGGTATTCAGTCTTCATCTACCTGATCCACATGAAAGTCTGTGGGAGAGCCTTTTTATTTTAAGGAAATGAGGGATACAGTCAGATTTGGAATCTGACCTTTTTTTTACCATGTGTGTTGATAAGCAGGTGGACAGAAACTCTTCTGTCTTCATGGTCATCTGCACTTTCTGGAAAACTTCTCGAATACTTGGATCTCCTGCAAAATTTATAAACTTCAGCAAAAGACTCAAAGAAGAAAGGACTAAATTCACCAACACCTTAGGGCTGTTTGAAGTACAACGGTCTTTCCTGAACACAGAGTCATCCATCACTTCTCAGGAAAGCTGGTTGGAAAGCCATACACATATGTGCACACATTATAATTAAATATCACATTTGGATCTCCTATGAAAGACAAGACCATCCTTCAAATTTTTTGGACATACTGGGGCTTTTGGTATGTTTAATAATTTTTGAGACTGAGCTTTGTTCCAAACCAGATGCTAATGAGAGGGTTTGGGGACATCACATTTTACTGAGCTACTGTAAAGAAGGCACAATGCTAAAAAAGAGAAATGACCAAAAGATCTTTGCTACTGCAAAAAAAAATTTATTAATCTTTTTTTTTTTTTTAATTTGACAGGAAACATTGTCATGGCAAAATGAAAACTGAGGACTCTGACAAGAAAATGGGATAAACCCTGAAAATTCAGGAATAGAATAAATTTTACATATTTGTCTTAAAGATATTTTAATTTTCAGGAAGATTCCATTCTGAATCCTATGCAGAAAAGCAGTTATAAGTGGCTAATACCCAGGGGCACAAATTTTTTTAACTTAAAGAATTTTAAGTACTTGGCATAATGTTTTTCAGACTTTTGAACTCTAAAGTAGATCAACATTATTTAGAAGTATTTGTCAGCATTTATTAAACAATTTTGCCTTAAAAAGTATTCATTTCCTTTTAAATCTGGAATGCATAGTTCCAATGTTTTTTGTGAGATACATTTTATTTTTCTGTTTGGAAATGTTCATTTGAAGACTGAAGCATCAAACAAGAAGATTAATAAAGAGGAAATATAAAATTTTAATTGACCTGATGCCACGCTCATAGTGCTATTATCAGTTATGCTTTAAGGAGAGGTTCTGCAGAGTAATGCACTAAGCTTCAATTGGGACCCCTTTCCCAGTCAGTCCTGCTCCAAAGGGCTGCAGCACAGGAAAGCAAGAAAGGGGGATTTCTTTTAATCATGATTATTTTGACCTAGGATTACTTTTCATCCATTTCTGAAATCAAGATGAAAACAATTATGTATCTAGCAATTTGTTTGCTATCAAGAATGGCAAGTGTATTTGATTATGTTTTCTTCCATCAATACTCAGATTCAAAGAAATAGAAAAGGAAAAAAAAGATTAAATTATGAATCAGAAGAGTAAGTTTTGTTGACACCAATAGATCCGAAAAATAAGTTTCCTCTTTGCAGCTGTAAACTTCAAGAAAGAGTTGTAAATGCATCAATGTACCATTTATCTTGTGTCTGAAATGAAAATTAGGCTTAATAGGAAAAACAAACCTACCATCTTTGGCTTAGGAAGTAAAAAGCAATCCATTATACCATAATGTTATTTGTTTGAGGATTATGAAGCAGTATAATTCTCTAACAAGATCATGCTGTGCCCTGTTGATGTGGAGAACATTGCTAATTCCATTTCGTCTGGTCTCCCACACAACATAACTTGTGGCGAAGTATTGTGTGGTTGGTTTTGTTTTTTTCTTCCTGGAGAAGTCAGAAGTTGGTGTGACTTTAACCCCTTCAAGACAATAAAAGACAAAAAATAGTGTGATGAACCTATGCCACCTTCTTAAGATTATAGACTGGTGTCAATAATACATATCAGCCACAGAAAACTTGTGATCTCATTAAATAGATTTCCATTCTGTCAGGAACTGAGGTCAAAGAAAGCAAGAAATTCATCCTTACTATCAAAATGCAACAGGAAAAAGGAGTCAGTTGACCCAGGTACAGTCATTACATGTCCCACCTCTGGAAAATATTACAGTTTCTAGCACAAACATCTTTGCCCTCCTGTAGTGTCAACAAGAACCATTATCTACCATAAGCTGTGGGCTATTTCTTGAATATGGGTAATGATAATGCTGGAGGAGAATTCATATAAGCTGTGCTGGCAGGAGGGCACTAAAATGTGTGTAGAAGTTCTAATGGCATGCATAATGCGAGCAGCTGTATGTCAACATGCTGTTTCATAATGTTTCTTCTGCTTATGCTTCTGTCAGGTTTTTGTACAACTGGACTTCTCAGACAGATTTCTGTTGCTACATTTATGTACCAAAGGCATCTTTGTGGGGTATTTAAGTCTAAATCCCGAAATTATAGGTAAATATTGTATGCACAAATGCATATCTAATATGCAAAACTGATAAGCACATAACACTTCAGTCCTAAAATGGCATGAAGTTAGGTAAGAAGTTGAGAGGCAGAAGTCCCAGAAAAATAGTTTAAAGTGGAAGAGCTTCTTATACCCTTGGAAAAGTCAAGCAAATGCCACAGAAGTTTAATCTATGGTCATGAAGACAGACGCAGAAACTCCTATTAAAGAGCTGCTGTCCATTCCAGAGTCAGGTGGCAAATACCCTTCTGTGGTTCTTTTGACATCAGATTACACATTCTGAAAGTCTTAAAGATAGGTCCTGCTCCAGTACAGCTGCTGACTCAGACTGCAGGGAGATAGGGTTTCTGTTTACAGAATCAGCGTGGAGCTGATGGGACGACCCAGTGACATGTTGGAGTTCATCTGGGGGAGTAGGGCTTGAAGTGACATTGCATGTGCTACACTGCCAGGCTGCAGCTCTTATAAATAGAAGTGCTGTGAAGCAGATGGTTCACTTCCACCACAGACACCATTTTGATAGGCACAACTGAGAAGTAGATCCTGATGATATGCACATATATGCATATATACACACTCTGTGCTTATGTGAGTGTTAGCTCACAAGTGTACCTTGAATACAGGCTATGATACAGCACTTATGCCTTCGTGGCTTCCTGAGTTTTTGTTGAGGTTTTTTTGGGGTTTTTTTGGGGTTTTTTTTAAAGACAGAACATGCCTTTATCGATAGTTTTATATTTCAGCAATACACATCTTGCAAAATTTCTGCTCTTGCCCTGCTCACTTACTTACATGTTAGCCACTTGTGAAAATTGCTTTTCTCATCACCTCAGCTCAGAGGAGCAGACCATGAGCTTTGCTCAAAGAAAATTCAGGGATTTTTGGGTGGAAGTGCATAGGCACAAAACTGTTGGGAATAAAGGTGGAGATGTGTTTGGTAGGGGATATCTAGGAGGTCCTAGGAATTGTAGGCTTCCCCTGTCCTCCATCATAAATTCAAGCTGGGGAAGGCTTTATACTTTTTTCTTGAGGTGCCATACTCCTTTTCCTCACCTCAGCTACCCTTGTCAGTCCCTTCCCATAGTACCTTATGGGAGCAGATGCCAGGAGTTTGCTGGGAAGGCAGGATGGGGAAGGAGCACTAGGGAAATGTTTGAGAGCTGTTGGCTTGTGACAGATCATGAACAAAACAGGTGACTGTCTGGATCTCCCAGTCCAGGCCTGCTTGGTCCTCCTAAAGCAGCAACAAATGACACAAAGCATTAATGTAAAGTATGTTGATAAAAAGTTGAACTATAAGAATTTCATTTCCTTAGCTGGTTTTGCCTTCCAGTTCAGTGCAGGGATAATAGAAAAATCACCTCATACTCGAAATCTGGTTAAAGAAGCAAATTCTCTGCACGTTGCCTCAGCCACATATATTTACTCCTTGGACCAAAAATGGAGAAAAGGTAATTAATTAATAATAAATTTTAAAATTGAAACTGGTCTCCTTAAAATCAGTTGAAGCTAAAAACTAAAATTGATATTAAAAAGACACAATTTAGGAACTATTTCACAAAATGAAATTTTGAAAATGCTTCAATATGGATCTTATGACCTAAGCATGAATCAAAACCATTTTGCTTAATGCTTTTGTGGGGTTTTATACCTTTTATATTTGAAGTAACAATCATGAAAAAGATGAAAAAGGACTAAAAGAGACAGAGAATATAATATTTTTTCTGTTTTTTTTTTTTTTTTATTTCAAGATTGAATTTCATCATCATTTACATACTTTAACAAAAACCTGTTACCTCTCTTTAAAAAGGTTTTTCTAATGAAATCCAAATTTCTAAATTTGGAAAGCAAAGGCCATGTCTAGCCCCTAAACCTACAAGGAGATGAACAAATTCCTGCCTGGAAGCTGTATGTTTGGTTTTGTGTGAGATTGCACCACTTCACCAGAGCCCAGTCAGTATGTCAAATCAGTTCTTTTGATCAACTTCATTTCATATCAAGTGGTCCTAACAGCTTGTCTTTTCATTTCCTTGAGGTGCTCTCTCTCTGCTAACATATTTACTTGTACTGTGCCCCCTGAAGTATCAGGCTACCTGTCAAGCAAGGAGCATCCTGAGATTTCTGCAGAATAGTTTGTGTATGCTAACCCTGAATAACTCATGTTTGTGAAAACCAAGTTAAAATACACAAGAAGAAGGCAGCTCACCTGCAAAAGTGAGCAAAAAGGGAGAGAAAACAGTAGTAACACAAAGTCTGCTGATCAGTGATGAGTTGACAGGAGAGTTTAGCTCCTTCTCATGGTGAAACCCATTCCCACGTGGCAGTGGCCATGTTTCTGTACGGAGACACCCCACCCTTGCACCTGGAGCCCATCTGGCCTCGTGCAGGGCAGCAGCAGCCACTGCCACAGCAGCCACTGGGAGCTGCACAAGGACACAGGGGCACAGCAGAGGCGCTTCAGAAGCTCAACGTCCTTTGAAGAAGTGGTGGGAATGAAGAGGGAGGACAAACAGGTGCAGATATACATCTGCTCCAGGAAAGTATGTGGAGACTGCCAGGATAGCAGCCACATTCCACAGCCACCGTGGTGCATTTTGGAATGCTCTGTGAGAGTACTCACGGAGACTTGTGCACATGAACCGGCAGAGTCACACAAGCACACTTGTCATGATAACTCAACAGAGCTTTGGGAGGCCAACATACACCTTTGACTCTTGATCTTTAGTTACAAACTTCCTCCATTTGTACTGTGTTTGTTCACTAGCTAGATACCTTATGTTCTGTTTCAGTTCAGAAGAACTAAAACTATACCTTGGGGTACTTATCTCAAACTCCATTCATAAAACACTTTAGAGAACTCCCTCACAGCTATCATTAAATTCCTTTCCTGCACACACAGGCAGCAGGTATAAAATTCAGAGTACCTGAGTTTAGTGCCTGACTTTGCTAACAAGTTGAAATCATTACAATATACAATATCATGTACATATATCATATAAATACATATATCAGATACAGTATATCACTGTAATATTGTATATATCACTTTTGTGTTTACTTTTTTTCTTTCTCACCTTTATCTTTCCAGGAGGTGTTGATTTTGGTCTGTAGCATTTATTCATACATTGAGTCAACGCTTTTAGCAAGAAGGTATTTTTAAGCAGGAAACATCAAAGCTGGAGGGCACTTCCAGGCTGGGAACTGGTAAAGCTTGTGACTGCACTTGATATAATCTGTGGCCTCATGATTTTAAGATGCATAGTATTTTATGGTATATAAAGGTTGTTGAGAAATCAATTTAGTCCTGTAACAGGAAAATTTCTCTACCTCTGCATTACACTATTCAGATAAGACACTCACTGACTGTATCTTCCCAACAGCAGCTCAGAACAGTAGCTGTGTCATTTATCCAGGTTATTTATACTACTCACTTATCTTGACCTAAACCATTCAAAATCAACTTATGTATCCTCACAAGAAGTGAGGATATCCCTTTGAACTCCATTGCAGTCACACCCTGAAGAAGATAAACAGGTATATAGAGCTTCTCAAGCTCTGGTCATATACAGCCGTAGGTAACAGCATGACTAAAATATACAACAAACTCAGCAGCAAAAATTATGTGGGGAAATAGTAGGGTTTGGAACATGGAAATATATCAGATTTGGGACTGCAGTTTCCTTTTTATAATAAACTTTTCTCTGGTTTCCAATATTTAAATTAAAAGCTGTTACTTGTTTCACTTTAAACTCTCATATAAGTATTTTTTTCATAATTTCACATTCGGCACTCATGGACTAACATCAAGCATTGAAATACATAGATAAACAGCAATCCATGAATTTTTATTTTTTTTTTTCCATCTATCGTGCTTGCAACCAATTCAGCAAATCCTTTACATTTTTATAAGCTCCATTATAGCACAGAAGGAAATAAAGCACTATTATAACAAATCATGAAAAGGGAACTGTAGTGACACAGGCCTGACCTGGATTTCATAACAGGAATTAAATTACTCCAATTATTTAAAAGCATATGTTATTCAATTACCTACATCCATAGAAGGAATAGGATTTCTTCACAGAGTTTCTTTTGACAACAAAATAGAAATAAACTTTTTATCCTTAAAATTTAACACCCTGATTTACAAACAGATGCATCAAGCACATGGAGGGATAAACAAGACAAGATGACAATGCCATAAAAGCCTTCTGTGTTGTAGGAGAGGACTTCAGCACATATTTAAACTGGTGCGTGCGACAGAGGCTAGGCCAGCACTTCACAGCCCCAAGGAGACTGCAATTAGCCTGTGGATAACTGCACCCATGTTGGGGCTCCTATGGAGCTAGACTAGTGGTTATGAGCAGCTTCAAGTGACTTCAGGGCTCCTGTGGCACATTCACCTTGGCCTCCACTTCATGTCCTTCAAAATAAATCAGAGCAGCACAGGCGTAACCATCCAGAAAGCAGAGCTGGGAGCAACATGCCAATAGGAGACTGACCTTTAAAAATCCTTTGGAAGTAACCTCCTGATCAACATTTAGCAGGGCACTTGGATGCAGAATCTGGACCTTTATGTCCCTGAAAAAAATAATTCTTAAAAACAATTTTATGGAACAAAATTATTACTGTAAATGTGATTCTTGGCCTAATTTGCCAGGACTGGTAGGAACTTATTGTTCCTCTAAGGGACACTTGTCTTCATGTTGCTAAGGGTTTGTTTTCCCTCAAATTGTCGGACGAAAGCAGTTCCTACAGAGCAAATTGAAAATATGGCTCACTGTTCCCCAGCCTCAGTGTTTACCCAACTCTCTGCACACAGGATTGCCTATTCCTGCCATCTCTTCCCCAAGCAAGCTTGCTGTTCCCACCACAAATAGCAATGGTATAGGCTAGCTGACTGCTTGGATGAGCACTGGCTAGGGCTAGAACTACCTGCCTCACTGAATGAGATTAGCATTGATATTTACTGGTGTCTCATGTCTCCTGCTCTCTTATTACAGCTTGGTCCAAGCTGGAAACAACTGAAGAAAATATAGCCTAGTGTGTGAAAGCCCCATAGTTTATGGGGCAGTGTCATAAAGGTTTGCAAGTCCTGGCTAGGACTTCACGTACAGCTTCTGTCATTTTAGCAAAGGGGAGAGCCTAGCTGAACAATTCACCTACAAGCTTTGGCTTACATTTCTTCTTAGCTATATACATGTGCATTCAAAATATTTTTGCAATTAGAGGATGAAAAAGCCACCTAAACTTAAGGAGATGAAAGAGAGGACAGATGTTACTGATGTTGTTTAGTTATTCAGTGGTCTAAATATGAATTAATTTCATGTCATATATATGCCTGCTTTCCTATCACAGAGAACCAGATCCAAGAAATTTAATTTATCTTTTGGGAACAAGATGCTGGGAAATTTTGTCTCTTGCACTTTTGAAGGAGTAAAATTAAAGATAATTTTAATTATCTGTGATGAATTGGCATGCAAGAAATAAACAGATATATTTTCTCTGAAGTACGAATTTTCTTCACAGAGAAAGCCCCTCGTTTTGAATACCAAGTTGAATTATCCAGATTAATGGGGGAAGAAGGTCTCCCATTTCTACTGAACTCACTGGAAACTGTGCAGACATTGTTCCACAAACTGTGAGATTTTTTATCAAGATATGCTGCAGTGACCTATTTTCCCCATGCAAAAGCCTCACCACCTCAATGTGATTCCTGTCACAGGGACTGATGTATTTTGCTGTTATAGTCTCTGTTTGCAGATCCTCTCTAACATATTAGATTGATGCTGCTTCATCCATGGAAGCCTCTGACAGTCACAACCAAGCCCAAACGAGAATCCTTGACATTTAGCTCAGCCACCAAGTATCACTGTGTTTTTCAGATGCTTGCATCCAGCTTAGATGAAAACAATATTTAAAAATCTCTTAATAATTATGTCCTTCACAAAAACCCATGTTTTTTTGAATTGAGGATCGTGAAAAAACATGAAAACATAACAATGATAAAACATGACTGGAGTGAAATAGTGAAATCCTTGTTCTTAAAAAAATGGCTTTGGCTTCTTTATTTGATTGAAGAGTTTGGGACTGCAGCTTGGCTTTTTACCACACAAACCATCTGCCTGGCACAGGCCTAGTGCTGACTTGAAGGGACAAATCCTGACTGACTCACCACTGATGAATCATTGTCTCACTTGGGGATTTCCTCTGAATTGTTCCACTCCAAATCATCATGAAAAGGACATTCTACTCATTCAATAGCATAAATAAGAATCAAGAAAAAAACAAAAAGCAATATAGAGTTACTATCAAATAATAAATCTGCTTAGTTCTTGAGTTTCAATATCTGTTTTGCTAAATACAGTTCTTCCTGCTGAGGTTTTGGCCTGTTTTGTTATGGGTTTTTTTATTTGTTTGTTTGAGTTATTTTTCCTTTTCCTTTTCCTTTTTCTTTTCTTTTTTTGAAACAAAGGCCTTTAGAGCATTCACTTAGTGCTGCAGTTTTACATATCACTTTAATCACTTCAGAAGTTGTCTATTTATATAAGCTACTAATTATTCTCCCCTCAAGCAGTGGCACTGCTCTCTGAGGTGTGCAGGTAATCGATCCTGCTAAAGACATGAATATTTCCACTAAATGCCAATCTAGAAAAAGTAATTAGATCAACAGTGGTAAAAGTGGGGGGCTGTTGCCAGGCAGTGGAAAGTCAAGAAATGAGGGCATTGATATTAAAAACAATTAGAAATGAGCAATGTAGGCAGTGGGAACTGTAGCAGAGGGAGGCAAGATGAATGTTGTGGCCAATGCATGGTATCAGGAAAGGAAAGGGAAGCTATTTGCAGATAAAAGGAATGAGAGAAAAGTAAACAGCTACTTGGATGGAACAGAGAGAGTCCAAAAATCTCTCAAAGATCTTATGTATTACTCAGGTGGGAAAATGAAGTGCTTTCTACTACATTCATTTTTATTATTATGGACGGCAAATTATCTTGAGAGGGTCTGCAGCTTATGATATTTATATAAAATATTATACAACATAGTTGCTGATGCTCTGTAATGTACAGTGTAACATGCACCGAGAATTTGGATTGATTTTTCTTTGCATGTGACTATTAAACAATAAGGTTATATCATATATTATCAAAGTGTAAAAAATTTTTAGTTCTGGTTCTGTAACTTTTGGCAACTGGCAATATGTGTGAGTCCCTATAGCTCTGTTTATGCTGCACACACTGCCTCAGCATGGTTCTAAGGTGGTGAATAGGACTGTGGGCACTATAAGGTATTACCTCACAGAAATATCAAAGGTTGAGATTCGTATTTACGTAATAGCTGCGTATTACATAACAGTAGAATATCTAGTAGTTGGCTTTTGGCTTTGTTGTTAATTCTTTTTCTTAAGGGAAGTGTCAAATTTGTTTCTGTTTGCTTAGCTGATTTAGAATAGGAGGTCAGTTCATGCTGAACTTCCAAACAACACAAAGCTAAGGAGATTTTAAACAACCAAAGGCCCAGGGTTAACAAACACGACTGGTTCCAGGCAAGCCTGTGGGCTGGCAGGAGTCAATGTGTTACCTAATGGACAAATAATCACAAGCAGGGGCGCCCAGTGGATAAAAAAGTTTGCAAAAATGTTACTTTATAAAACTGAATAAGAATATGTTGGAAAACTGCAATTTGCTACGATAAATGTAGTACTTGCTCATAAAATAACCAATAATATTATAGATTTTGTGCAACCAGGGGTATCAGAGAAGTTTATTTTCTTTTAATTCTAGCATAAAAGTTTACATTTTGGTCTCACTTTTTACGATGCCAAATACAAAGAAGCTCTTATTCTGATCTAACATAAATTAAAAAATATAAAATTTTGCCTCTTCTTTACAATCTTAACTTTATTTTTTTATCTTAAAAGTAAGGAGCAGCAATAAATGCAAAGCAAATAAACAATCAACTTCCCAAGTTATTCCTATATTCCAAAGGACAAATGACAAACCTGATTTTGACTTTGTGTAAAAATCACATGGGTACCATGGTATCCATTGAAACTCTTTCAAAGCTGCCTTTGCTTTATTAAGGATGTGCAATAAGCCTTTAAGAAAATAACAGAAAATGTAACAATATCTAATGTCAGCTCTTCTGCTGATGAAAATTGTATTACAATAGTGAGAAATTAAAGTGATTCATTCATTATATGTCAGATACTGGCAATATACGTGTCAAAACCTTTATTTCTAGATTCTTCAGAAGAGATTGTAGATTGGTTACCTATGAGTACCAATAATCCATTTAAAATATTAAAGATATTATAGCTTTTGCAGCGTGGACACCCACTGCATGTTTTAGTACAAAGTCTGGAGCCTAATGAGAGTTTCTGGCTGCCCTCTGTGAAATTAGGATGGTCACATCCTTAACTTATCTATCAACTTCCCTCTTACCTCTCTCTACACCATGTGCTCCAATGAAAGAAATATTCACTGTGAAAGAATATTGTGTCCAGATAAAAAGGGCAAGGACATGTGTCTGTAAAGCAGCAGAAAAACCTTCTCATATATAACTCATTTCTGTCTACCTGTAAGAAAATTATGATGTTTGGGAAAAATTCTTTTTCTAATCACCAACCAGATTTAATAACAGTAGCAAGTAGCATTGGAGATTAATGCCACAGAAGATATTCAGAGACTCCTCTGATTACTGCTATATTCAGGCTCAGTTCCAAGTCTGTTACAGGTAGTAAGAGTAACTTATAGCAATTAAATTAAACCTTGACTGATAAAAAATAATATAGCATGGAAACAAATAGAAAATGGGGGGGGGGGGGTGGTGGTGGTGAGTGGTGGGTTAATTTTTAAACCTATTTCAGAATAATTATCTTTTTTTTTCTTTTACTTTTATATGAAACTGTAATATTGCAGTTCTTTAGGGAGTTTTTGTATTTTCCAATATTCAGATCCAATGAGTGTAAACAGACAACCTTCATATCAGGCAACACTTGTTCTTTCTAAGGTGGGCTCTGTATTTATGCTACAGAAACTGGTTTTCAGTTAGCACAGATTTAAATTTCTTACCATTAATCAAATGAAAAGGTTACATAAGGTTTGTCCAGCTTGCTTTCAAACAACAGAAACAGAGCTTCCTAAATTATATTGAATTCATCCCAAGGTTTTGACCAGCTGCTGATCCAGTGATGAACAAATTGCAGCCAGGCCACAGCACCTCAGGTATGAAATGGAACACCCATTGCTTCATCCTTGATTTAGTCAAAATCTTCTGTAGCTGAAAGAGACACCTTCAGCTGTTCAGGTCAGAATGGATGCAATCATTTTAACCCTACTTAGCCTGGATAAGATATTTGATCTAGTTTCCAGTCAGCAAACACAAGATTACATTCTCAGCTGGTGTCAGCCAAATTCAGAGGAGCTGCATGGGTTTATACCAGGTGGGGAATTAGCCTGCACTTTTGTTTTCTCTTAAATCAAAGTTAGACCAAAGACAAACCCAAAACCTCATCACACGGACTTGGAGTTTGTTGCTAATCTGTGCAGGTGTTGTCTGTGGTGACCTCTATATTGTCTAAATACAAGACAAAGCAAAATGCCTGTGTTTATTATCTGTACTTTTCAGCACTGTAGCTGCACAGATACAGGGCTAGCCAGCCTGTTTGTCTACAGGCAAAACAATGTGTTTCTTACAAAAAAGCTCACACATGGAAATAAATGGGAGTGAACATCATGTGATCAACTTATGAAGTAGATGAACTTAAAAAAACTAAGGAAACAGAAATAATGCTTACCTTTATTAGAGATCAAAAATATTATACCTTTTCTAAAAAATATTAAATAGAAGTTATTCTATAAAGATATTAATTTTTTAAGAGAACATAGTATAAATGTCTTACTAAAACCTTGAAGAAAATAAAAATTCCTCTAAGAGGGAGGACATTTCATTGTGACCAACATATTTCTCAGAAATAAAAGCCAGACTCAAATATACAGAGTTCCTCTGGAAATCAATGCAATCATATATGAAAGCTCACTGCTCTGCAGACTTGCTATCTGGTTGATACCAGAAAAAGATTACTGTCAATCTGTCTCATCATCCTTAAGGTAGGCCAGCTGAGCATCAAAGAAAAGCAGCAGCCAGGAGCATAGTGGCATATTTTGGAGAAAACCCATTTAGTAACTGAAAGCAGAAATCAAAAATGATTGAAAATTTGTGTCAGTGCACTTTGGAGGATAATCATATTTTAAGAACATCTTAATCTATTTTCACTTTTCACAATTCATGCTATTTTCTATTCTTTATTTGATTTTTTTAACTCTTTTACACAGACTCACGCAGGCTTGTGTTTGATGCATACATGGAAGTGTATTAGGATCTGTAAAAAACTTGAGCAGAGAACATAAAAGCATACACTCTGTCATGAAAACCTGAACTGGCATTTGCCAGTATCATTAGGGAGTTGTGAAAACAAAAGTAACTTCAGAACAAGGATGAGAATATGCGATCTTAATGCCCTGTACTCAGGTTAATTGAATTCCAGAAGAAGGAAGAAGCTCATGTGTCACTTTTAGTCACTTTAGTCTTTTAAACAGTAAAAATAGCCAACCCTTCAATAAATCACAACTCAGTAATTTTAAATGAACTACAGACAGAAGACAAAAGATTTGCTTTGTGAAATTCCTTGTAATATCTGAATGTCGTTTCACTAGTACACTATTAGAACTCTGTTGAAAGGTTGAAGAGACTCATACATGGGTCTTCTTGTCTTTCCTAGGGGATTCAAGGTGTCTCATGATTCAAGGTCCCTTGTCTAATCAGATGAACACCAGAAATACTCTCTCCTTGCAGGAGTAGTCCTCTAGGGCAGCACTGGCTCTGCATTAAGTAGTGCTTTGAAATTCCCATGCTAAATTTCTCTCTTGCCCACATTTCCTCTTTTGATAAGTTAGACAAGGTAGCCATAATAAAATAAAATAAACCAAGTTTCTTTCTCCTAAATTCTCATTGTAGTCCAAACACTGCAGAGCAAGGTTGGACACCACTAGCTCTGCTGCCAGATCTCAAGAAAACCTGTGATCTTTGCTGCAGCAGAAAACTTCGCTGAGTTCTTTCTTATAACGGTTGGGGATTTAAATAATCATGCAATATTTTGGGTTGGAAGGTACCTTTAAAGATCACCCAACTGTCCTTGGGCAAGGATGTCTGCCCTGCAGGCTACCCTGGCAGCACAGAAGCTGTGGCTGAAGTGCTCACAAGGATGCAGTTCAAAAGCCAGAGGGACACTTACTTGATTGGATAATCACTATGTCTCACAGGTGGGAATTTGAGGAAGTGGGGGCCCTGCAGATCTCTCTACTCCCCAGAGATTCAGATTTCAGGATCTCAGGAAGCTCCCAAATCCACAGCTTTTCTTGTACGCTAGCATGTGTTTCATCCATCACTGGATTTCTGCAGTTATACCAAATTAAGAATGGCTGACATACCTTCTGGATTTAACATGACCCGATTTTTTCTCCCCAGCAAGGCAACTGAACTCGCTCATACACTTCAGCTGACACTAGGCAATATCACCACAGCATTTGCAGCATTTCCTAGGAATTCCCTGTAGATCAGAAATAGCACAGCAATGCTAGTTGCTTATCAAAGGAAAAGTGGTGAGGTTGGAAAGCTGACTTCTATAATAGAGAACAGCAGATTGTGGTCTGCAAGCAGAGTGTCATGTGTCACCAGCACTCAGCACATAGGTGTGCAGCCCCTACAGCACAAGCCCAAAGAGAAGGAGCTAAAAAGAGAGAGTCTGAGGAGAGCTATGGCAGCTGTTTGCACCCCCCTGCACTGCTGGCTGTCACAGATGGAACCAAGTGGTCACATGCACTGGGCTGTGGAAAGAATGTCAGACGCCTGGGACAGAGAAGTGTCACTTTGTGTGACTTCCCCACAGTCAGTGTTTGACAGGAGTTAACAGAGCTGTCTCCCCAGCTGACCCCTGAGCACAAAGGTGCTCTCGATAAAAGCTGTACCCAGCCTTCCCACTGTGTATCTTTTGGGTGTCTAAGGCAGTTATTTGAAGCTAAACAGCAGATCTTCAGGCCATATTGGACTCTGGTATGGGTATCCCCAAGCTACCACTAAGTGGTTCATTAATTCAGTGAAGGAAAAATTTCACCTTTGAATTGCCTCACAGTAACATTAGAAAGATCTTGCACCCAAATGCACCAGTCTGAGTGGACTGCCATGGTCATAAGATCAAGGAAAATAAGACCAGAAAGGACCTTAAGTGGTCATCCATCTCATCTCTCTACCCAAAGGCAGAACAAGCTCTATCTGAATAGTTATTCTATTCTTTCTAGTCTGTCCCCTGTGATGGACATCCCATGCCTTTTCCGAGAGCCTTCTATACCAGTGAACTGTTCTTAATATACTAAACATTGCTTCAGCTTAAGAATATAATTTCTTGACCTAGATGTGTCAGACTTGGCAATATTTGTTTCTGAATTTATCCCTTGATTTTCTACAACAGATTTTTTACATATTTGAGGATGACGACCTCCCACCATTTTTTCCTTAGAGTAAGCGCAAGTTAGCATCTTTCCATGCCAGGGTCCTTTAGTCAGTGACCTGATCATTGTTGTCCCTTTCCTCTGGAATCTCTTATATTGCTCTCACAGTTTCTGGTTTCAGACAGAGCTTGGTGTGGGCATGCACTTGAGGATTCTCTTAGGAAACATTTCATGAGTATAGTTTTCTCTATAAGCAGATGATAAGCAGATAAGCAGAAGACAAGTGGTGAGCACTTGTCATAATTTTCTGTGGGGTGCATATAACATTTATAGTGCCCTGCCACTAAGGCATCTATACTTCTGTCAACTAAACCAATTTAAGTGACCTGTGTAGGAGTGATAGCTGCCACAAGGGACACAGCTGAGATTAGCTACCTGAGCACTTATATTCCCAGGAATGAGTCACAGTAACTGGACCACACTATCACATCCATCATCCTCCTAGACCACCAGATTTAAAACTCAACTGACCAGTCTCTGTTAAGTGCCTGTCAAGTCTTCACTGTATCTGTTCAGGGGTGCTGAACAGTTACATATCCATGAAGACTTTTGGTGAAGAGATGCTTGATTTTTTTAAAAAAAAAATTTTTTCAGACATGTTCATAGCAATACTGAGGTTACCTTGTGAGGCTACCTTTCCTATTGGAAATGAGCTTTTTCCCACACATTTGAGGAAAAGGAACAGTTAAGTAACAATGATTCTTTGTTCTGAAAACACCTCACACAATGTTGAATTAGAAGTAGTATTATGTGCTTTATAAGCCTGACTTGGCCAAGCAACATAATTCAAATACGGACTATTCACAGTAAATCCCAAATTCAAAACAATGGCAAAAAAATTATACAAAATAGAAAAAAAAAATAGAAGGTACTTATTTTTATTTCTTTTACCAATGTACATATCCAAGACAAATCACTTCCATACTGTTTTGAGAAGGCACACAGCTTGGGCTGAGCCCCAGACCCTTGAAGCTGGAGTAAGCCTCAGGAAAACACTCGCTTCTGTGTCAGAGCCACACTTGTGCATGTGGGGATCACATGGGCTTTACTGAATAACAGATAAACCTTCCTGAGCATGGATGAGGATGCAGTGTTTAGCTGCAAGTGAATTTACTTCTATAGAGGTATTAATTATACCAATGGAGCATACCTGTGTTAAGTTTCAAGGTCAAATGCTTAGATTTCCCTGGAGCCATGGATATAATTTATGTAACAGCAATACCACAATGTAGACTTGTGAAACACTTTATGTTATTTTAACAATGTAGCCCTAATCACATCTAAAACATTAGGGTCTGAGAATAATACTTCTTGTCCTTAAACAAAATTCTTCTGATTCCTTTCTTATCTCAGCTCGTCTCCTCTCTGCTGAAAGCATACCCAAACACTTTGTGCCACATTTTTATTTATGTTATAATTAAAACCCCTTAATAATTTCTTATGGGGAGTGGTTCTCTTTCAGAATTAATTCAGTTGTTCATTGTTACACAATTATCTAAATATTCATGATTATAATCTCACTTCTGTCATGATTATAATCTCACATCTGATATTTCTTTAATTTAATTTTAATTGTTAGTATATCTTCATCATATGACCAGTTCCTGACAAATCACTTGCATCAACATAATTTTAACAATGTTCTTGTTTTCCAGAAAAATAAACATATAGTTGAAGGTTAGAACCTTTGTACCATTTTTTTTTTTTTTTAAAGAAGGAGCTTCTTGTCCTGGTTTAGTTGGTTTTTTTGAGAACAATTAAGCATCAGTAAAATAATCTGATTCCAGTGAAAGATGCAACTAATCTATATTTAAAATATATTTTTTGACTTTTTTTATGTCTCATAATAATGCCATAATCCAAACTAGAATCAGAGAAGTGGGCTCATGAAAAAAAACCTAAAGAAATTCTTACTGGAGAAATAGCACTTAGAGGTAGGTGATATCTGGGCAGTTATAAGGAGGGCTGGAGAGACAACAGCCTCCAGAAAATTTTGTCCTGAGCAATGGACAGCAGGAGCCCAGGCAAGCTGTGTGTCTGCTCCTCAGTCCACATTGACTTTGCACCTACAGCTGAGAAGTGAGAAGTGATCTGCTACCTAGAGATTCTCTCCAAGTGATCTGCCAGCTTTGTATGTGATAAATATAGGTCTGTGATTGCTTTAAATATTGAGACTCTTGAATCCTCATTGTTTTCCCAATAATTCCTACTTTGTCACATTTTTCTTGCTGAAGGCTCAGCAACCAAACATTTTCCTGATGTTTTCAGAGACTTTGACACTGCCTCCAAGAGCAGCAATAGCTAATTGAGAGTCCATCACTGTGAATGAACAGTGAAGGTTATTTTTCTCAGTGCACAACTTTCCATTTTTTGACATTGATTTAATCTGTCATTTCATTGCTCAGTATCATGAGACTGGTCTATCACTCCTCACATCCAACTTTTACTATCCTGATTAATTCTGTATCATTACACATAAAATTACCTTTCAGCTCACTACCTTTCCATAACTTTTTTGTGTCCAAATCCCTAGAGTGCTGATGGTTCCTTGCTGTGAAAAATTACAGTTCTCCTTACCCTTTGATTCCTGTCTTTTCACCTAATAATTTAGAAGAGTGTTTACCCCTCTACCCTACAACAATTCCACCTCATTAATGTTGATTATATATTTCTGAAAATTCAGTTTTATAAATTTGAATCAACATTATCCAAATAATCCTTGGCTTCTTCAGAGAATTGTCATAGTTTTGTAGAGTATGTTTTTTTTCTACAAAAGTTCTTCTGATTCTAGTTCAATACATTTTAATTACCTTTTTGTCTACTAATTATATGTAATCATAATTTCTACCAGTTTTTCTGATAATCATATCTGACCTACTGACCTGCTAGAGCAAGAAAGAGCCCTTTTTGATGGCTGATTGCTCATTTGTCACTTTAGATTATTTTGGTGTCAAGTAGCAAAGTATCTGTCCCATGAACCCTTTCCAGTTCACCATGATATTGAGCTCAGATTTTTACCTACAGAGAAAATCTGCAGGACAGGCAGTTCCTTAATCTTTCCTATAATGACCATAAAACAAGGAAAAAAAAATAATGTACAGTGTATAGGCTTCTTCTAGTCTGTCTTTAACAGAGGCTTATTCACTAATGAACCCTTTCTTCAGCAGATTCCTTTTCTTCTAAATTGTTTTAAATTCTTCCTCTCCATCCCCCCCCACTCCTTTTTTTCTTCTTGTTCTTCTTCTTTCTTTTTGGGAAAATCTTTATTCCATTTCTGACGGAAGGTTTTTTCTGTTCTTCTTATAATCCCCGGTCTTCTGCTGTTCATTCACTAGTTTAGGGAAGAAAAGTTGAAGAACAGTGTGCTTTTAGAAGTGTTTTTGAGGAGTAGTGCATATTTTTCCAGCTTCTAAGGTGGTGTAAACCCATTAGTATTTAAGTCTTTTAGCTAGATATTCCATTTAAGTACTTTTCTCCATTTAACACAATGTTATTCTTTGGTGGTACACATCACAGGAGTATGATGAGAATTTTTTGGTATGTTTGTTGATCATTGTTACTGTATTTTTTTCCCACCTACAAGAATATTAAATTTTAATATTTTGTGTCCCATGTTGCATGGTGGCTCTTGGGTAACTTGGGTAACTCTAATGTTTGATCAGATATTGTGCATTAAATTCTGAGATATAAATCTAGAAATAATCCTTTTTTTTTTTTTTTTTACTTAGAGTTGCAATGTGCATATAGTTACAATGCGGTTTATTGTGAATAAAGTTTATCAAATGTTCATTTAAGTTTTCTTTTAACAATTTAGACTTCTTAATTGTGCTCTGCTTTGAATGTCAATATTTTTTGTCATGTCTTGGCTTATCTCTTCTCTAGTTCTCTATCTGCTAAATGGAAAGAATAGTACACATTTGTGCTGGATTGAAATTAGGAAGACAAATATTCTATAATTTATGAATTATAGCTGGGGGATGCAATGATAACAAGATTCATAGAAGCACTCAAGATGAAAAGATAAAAAGACAACACCCTTCAAAAAATCTTTATATAGTGCCGTAGCAAATATTGTGCCGTAATCAGCATTAATGTTTACAGTTTTACTTTTAACATTTTGTTAATGTAAATTTTGTATCACAAGTTGTGATAGGCTTTATAAATACATTTTATAATAAATAAATACTTGTCATTACAGAGGAAAAAATATAGTAAGACGGGGAAGAAAGGCAAAAATATCTGAGCTATATTTCAGATTTTGGGTTTTTTTTCCATATTGTAAAAGTGAGATATACCCTTATTTACACTTCTATACAATTTTTAATTTTTAATTGGTTGAATTTTGGTTGAATTTGTATCCATATTGACAAAATTTTGTCCTGAGACGCAATTTACAGAAGATAGAAGCTGAAGGCCACATCAGGAGAGGAATCCCAGGTGAAGCGATTTGCTTGGGAGACAGTGCAAACAGAAGACAGGAAAATTAATGAAGAGAAAACTGGATATGGAATCACTGGTGCAGCACCAGGGATAAGAACGATGGAGCAGAAGAATGGTCACATAGGAAAGGGATGAACTCTGTGGAGACCTCAAGGCGAGACACTGATTAGATGCACCAGTGAAGCATAAGCCACTGAGAGAAATAAAAGGGAGTTGAGTCAAATGGATGAGCCAGACAATGATCTTTTCAGTGAGGTGAACTGGGGTAAAGCAGAGGGATCTCAGTGTGGCCTCACTAGTGAGCAAGACCAAAGAACCCCCAGTGGCAGGGCAGTGGTCCATTGGAAAAGGAGGGGAGATGTGTTTACAGTCTATCGACTGTGCAGCTCAGCATTTGCAGAAGCACCCAAAACTCACATCACCAACATAACTATAAAGTAAGCAGTGTTATACTGCAGTGATTTGAGAAACCGTAAAACGGCAATGTGTCATGTAAAATCCATTATTCTGTGTCCTGGTGTGTAGTGAGCAATGATGTAGCCTGATGTTTTGACATATTTGATTCGGGTGACTGATTTAAAACCTTATACTCCTATTATAAAAGACCATAACTTAACAATCAAAAAGATGTGTTGCAAAACACTTGTACATATCGAAAAGAATATTGAAAGGTAGTTTCCAGACAGCTCATAATTTAAATACCCTATTTCACAGCACTGGAGATAGTGTCATAATTTTTGGATTAAGTTCCTATATCTACATATTCTTTTAACAATATACCATAAAGGTACTCCTAAATCACAATTTTTCTCAGTCATGATTAAAAACATATATTTTATAGTCAGTAGGAAACAAAACAACAATATAAGAAAAACATGCTTTTGAATCATTCCTGGTATTATTTAGTAGTCTGATAATAGTACACTTATTTTTGCAATAAAAATCAGGTACGGTGTAAAGTGTTTTGTGTTCTTTAATAATTCAGAGAAATTGACTGTAGATTTAGTTATAAGAAGTTTCAAATAAATTCTGGTTATATATTATTATATTATTAACGAGATATAATATCTCGTTATATAGATAGAGAACTACCTTACCTTCTGAGGAAGCATAACAGAGGCATCTCACCTCATTTTACACAGCTACAATGTCAACAAGTTCACCTAATCTACTTGTATAACTTCCTGTTATTTTCAGTAAGACATATGGGCCTTTCCAGAATGAATCCCATCCCAATGAAGAGATATAAAATGAGTCAGATGAGTCATAGTATCAGTCAGATGAGTGCCTATTCCTGTGAACAGTTGCCAAAGGAAGCCTTGGTCAGCAATTCAGCTTCAGCACTCTAATGTGCAAATAACTTAAGGGAGATGAAACCTATTCAGGAAGCCTGGTGACACCAGCAGCCAGGATAAAAAGGGATATCATGAATAATAAGAGACTTATTATCCAGAAAGCAGGATGGATGGATTTTCACATGACAAGAGTTACAGGAGGGAACGAATCTAGGAAAGAAAGTTTATATTTAAGTTCCTGGAATGAGGAGTTCAAGCCACAGATGACAAAAGCAGAGAATGGCCAATGAAGTTTCATGTCAGGCAGCAGTGAATGAAAGGAAATGAGGAGCCTAGCAAAATGCTTAAAGAAAAATGTGAAATGAAAAAAATGGGATAAAGTATCCCTTTGCTGAAAACAGAGAGACTGGGCATAGTTTCTATTTTATTATCCCTCCTTTCAAGGGAAATGGTGATGCTCTTCTGTAAGTTTTGTTGGAAAGAAGAAAGCAAAGAGGTTGGAGCTCCTCTGCCCCATCATCATTGCTCAGTAAAATATCTGAACTTCCAGGCATGGGGCAGAGTAGCAACTCTGATATTATGCAACTTCCCTTTCAGTAACACTGCTACCTCTAACCTGTAACCCACAGTCACTTTAATAACAGCCTCAGCTATCTGATTTGCCCTAAAACTCCTTATAGTCAAAGGGATCAATTTTTCCCTTTGGCTTTCTCTGTGGTCAGCTACATTATTTCTATAATAACAGTCTTTATCAAGATCCTGATTTTGATCCAAATTTTCTGTCACAGTTGTGCGCTTTTTTCCTTACGTGGGCTTATTTCACATCCTTAATATTAATTAAATGCAGAGGAGTGGTTTTTTACACATTCATTTCTTTTCTCAGATTTGTTCCTTTCTTTTTTCTCCAGTAATTGCAGTAGGATTAACTGCATTGTTAGACTTAGAGTTCTGAATACAAATAAGAGGGTTTTTCCCTTTCTTTTCCCCGACTACATTTCTATTACTGCAATCACAAGTATTGTTAACAACATTAAAGCCCACAGCAGATGTGAACCAGGCTATAGTGAGAGAATATTTTGATTCCACAAAAAGTTCAGTGCTGAAACATAATGTTCTTGCTTCCCAGCTATTACAGGGCAAACTAACATGAACTTTTGAAAGTTAATATCTAATTTTCTAGATGTCTGTTGCCAATCTGTTTTTATTCTACTTCAATATAGTAGGCAATGAGAAGGGATTTTGAAAAGATTACTACTGGGCTCATTATTATTGCACAAGTAATTCTGGAAAACAAAATACCAAAACTCAGCTGATGATGACATAGTTATACAATAAACTCAGCTGCCCAGAACTCAGAGCTTGGAATGAGCCCCTAGAGGGGACCTCAGTCTCACACCTTACAGTGTAAATAAGCCAAACTTATCTTTTATGCTATGGCTTTAGTTGTATTGCAAAATGGGATTTATGTAGGAATTGAAGAGTTGTGCAGTCTTTAACCTCTCTTTTTACCCTGTGTTTGGAAGACAAACTAGGCCAGGAGTGACCACTGAAAGCTGCTGCCATCTCACGGCTGCAGAATTCCTTCAAAATACATTGCCTGAAAGCAGATAGAAATCCTGCCAGGCATAAACTAGGTCTCTGTAAGGCATGAGGCTATGGGCAGTTTAATGGTCCTGGTGCCTCCAGCCTGGGCACTGCTGCCCACAGGCTCCAGACACTCAAGGTGTCTTGTGTGGCATCTCTCATCTCTCCCAACTTGCTCCCTCAACTATCCTGCAGGCAGGGAATAAAGAAAAGCAGAATAACTTCTATAACACTGCAGAAATTGCCAATATATTTGTACTTTTGGAGTGATTTTCCAGAGGAGACAAATGAAGCTGCTGGTTCCAGGACAAAGAAAGGAAATTCCTTCTTACCAGGAACACTTCTGGCAAAAAGGAGAGGTTGACTTTGCCCTTACTTTTGCTAGAGGTGATTTTCTAAATAAGACCTGGAACCATGTTTGAATTTCAAGCTGAAAAAGTCTTTGAAGTTTTATAACACATGCAGTATTTTGTTCCAATTATATTCCAGCTCTTATCCTGCCTCAATCGTTCGATTAGAATAATATCCACCTGAAATGTACCTTGACCTTTCAAAGATGAGGTTAGGGGAATCATGAGTAACCAGCACTTAATAAAGTGTAGAGAAAATTAAAGGAAAAAAAATCAAGCAAAAATTGTTAGAAACCCATACAAAATCTATAAAATTGTATTAAAGAATTGCATGAATATTGAGCCAAGTTTAAACCTGAAAAAACATTCTGTAATCTGTTCTCTACTACAAGTGGGTACAAGCTTTGCATGTTCAGTAACCCTGAATTTCTGTTTCCTTTTCTAATTAAGGAAAAAGCTTTCTAGGGATGTCATCTGAACATTACAAGATGCTCTGAGGAGATGCCAAATCGTAGTGGAAATATGTTTGTTCCCAGTGTGAGTAAAAGCACTTGAGAACCCAGTTGTTTAGAGGAACAGAGATGTCAGATGCTGGCACAAATGCTTTCTACATTCCTTCAGATAATTAGACAGCTCTAGATGTTTTATTCTGGGTCAATTCTTTTAAACATTCAAACCCAACAAATTTAATAAAGTCTAGGGCCTATGAAGAAATATTTACATGACCACAAACAACTTAGTTACCATATTTTGAGGAGATACCTTCCCAGATTTCAAGTGGAGCTTAACCAGCAGAATGTGCACACTCATCAGACCACTGAAAAGCAAAGCAATGCTGATGGATCTCTTCCCTGTTTTGACAGTGTGCTTTAAGCAGAGCCTTAGTTATCTTAGTTATGACATGGGTCATAGGATAATCTTTTCCTCATGTAGGATAAGAGAGCTCATTTAAGCAGAAGTGGTTGTGAAGGACAAAAATATATTTTGTAGGTGGCAATGGCAGAGTTGAAAACCAAAATATTTGATTTTCAGCTCAGTAAAACTTCCTTAACTGAAGCATTATAGAGTAAAGTCCATCTTTCTAATTCTATATTTACCTACCTCAAACTCATTTCCACCCTCATCCAGAGGCCTTTCCTTTCAGAGGAAAAAGTTTGTATATGAACTAAAAATTATGAGATAAAAATATTTTTGGGGAGAAAGCATGCTGTGCTTGTCACACAAACAAGCACTACTACACAGTGACTCCCAAAGATGAGATGTGACATTCAGGTGCTCAGGTACACTGAAAAAGTCATTCATGAAAGGGAGCTCTGAAAGCTCACTGCTACCTGTGCAAAAGAGAAAAAGTTCATTTAAATTGTGTACTTTACTTCTGTCTATAATAAATATAAGTGAGAGCAAATGGTGTGCCCCTCCCCAGAAGATGCTTCAGAAGGCCAGAGAGCTCTTTATCTCCCTCTCATAAGCTCACATTTTAGTTCCACAAGGTGCACATTAAATTAAGGATTCCTGTCCATGCAATTATAGCATTTTAAAGAGTTCGTTCAGCAGTTGTTGAAAATAAGTACCAGCCACTCTGGGCAATTAAATTTCATAGCTCAAAATGACAGAAGGAGCTTTCTCCATTAGCACAAGCAGCAGGGAAGCAGACATTATCTGAACTTGGAAATTATTCTTGCTAAAAGAAAACTGGAAAGGTCATTATCTCTTGCAAAGTAATATTATTATTTTTAAAATAAATATTAATTGATTTTATATACTAGAAGGATGAGGAGTTGCCAAAACGGTTAGTTACTCCACATGGCTGTGTTCATATCAGAAAATATATTTAGGTTGTCAGGAGTAAGAACTTTCAGCACCTATTTGTACCATTCCCAGTACAACTGAGCTCTAGTACCTGTTGATGGGCCCTGTAGTCTACTGTAAGAATGATTATTTTACCAGTGTAATGACAGAAAATCTAGTAGGGCTATTGTGTTTCCTGAGTTTTCATCATCATAACAGAACAGGAACTTCAATGAAACCACTAGATCCTCCCTAAACCACAGGTTTTCTAAACACTATATATTTTTAAAAATTATTTGGTTGATCAACAAAACAAAGTCACCATATGTTTTTTCATATTCAATAGCTCTCCAGATGGGATGATTAAAAATGTACTGTAATTACATGATGTACAAAAATCAACATTATTTACATTAATTGCATTAAACCATGACTAATACAGCAGAAGGTGTCAGAGATGCTTTCTGGCATCAGCTACTCACTTGTGATCCAGAAAGACACATGCAATATCTATCCAGCCTTGTGTAACAGTTCCACGTGTCACATCATCTTTTGGAAAGTACCTAAGGCACACACAAAAAGATACAGCATGCACAGTTTGAGTCACAGGCAAGGTGAGATCTTGGACATAAAGCTACTCTAAAAATAAAAATGAGGTATAGGATCTCAGTTCCTGCTCAACCCCAGAAGGGGAAAAAGAAGAAAAAAGAGGTATGGAAGGCCTCTGCTAACTGGTCACCCATAAATCAGAATTGGCAAAGCAGAAGAGACTGCACAAATAAAGCAACATGTGCCCCAAAGCCCACATGATAGTGGGAGTCCTGAGCTTCCTGAACTGCTCTACAGGGAAAGGGCTCTACAGAGATGTGAGTGCTTAACACATGTATCTCTATAATTCTAAATTTTTCTAAAACTTTGCTCTTCACAGACCAAAACCATATCCTGCAGTTTATAAGGAGGGACAGAGCTACCTAATGCTGCTATACCTGTGCCCACACATGGCTCCTGCAGGACACTGGGATATGCCAGCCTGAGCTTGGATCACTTGTCATCCTCCTGACCTTAAATCTCAGAGCAATTCCAAGTCCTACATCAGGTACCTATGACACATCATCTGAATATAGCTCTTTGTTCCCACTCTTAGCACACCTTCAGATTTACGTGTTCTCAGTTCATATCCACAGCGCACTCTGTCACCGCCTGCCCCTGACAGAGAGTGCAGGAGGAAACATTCTCTGTTTTAATAGATGTACTATTTACATCTTTATCTTACAATTTATACTTTTTTTTTCTTCAGTTGTACTCTGAGCATAAAGATCAAGATCAGAATACTTTATTTTTTACAGCAGAGTGCCTTTTGTGTTTTCCCTATAATTTCAGGCTAATAGCTGTTCTGCAAAATTTACCGATTTTGTCTCCCTGTGCTATCTTAGGATTTGCATACATAAGCCTTATCTCTTTTAATGGTGCTGGGAAGGATGTGCATAAATCCCCACATAGAGAGATGAAATATTGTGACTCATAAAGCTTATTTATTTCACACTGGAAAACATGCTATAGCTATTGCAATAATCTCTACAGCTCTGATTTGGTATATGGAAGAAACAGGGACTCCATATATTGCTGTGTAAATTCATTTAATAATTACTGTAAAATCCAAAAAAACTTTTCTATCAAAACACAAAGTGATTTCAAACACTTCTTATACATTATAATATATATTTTGATTGTTCATTATTATTTTTTTCTGTACAGGTATAGCATTATTTTCATACACTTTCATACAGTTTAGATACTGTGCATACCATTTAAAGTTAATAAAATTAGACTCCTGCAATTATTCTTCACAGAATCCAGTGATAACATTAATAATTCCTTCAAATTATTCTTCAGTAAAATGTACAAGATGTTCTCACTGAACATTTCATTGACTACTTCCTTTAGTGCCTTTTGGAGTATGTTTACTATGGCATCAGTGTATTTGTGAAATATTTAGACTATTGCTTTAAATTCTTCATATTTGGTGTTAATATATGGATTTTTCACCTTTTATTGAGTTGCAAAGTCTTATGTATGCACTGAACCCTAGGTACATAGTACTCATTTGTATTTCTACTATAATCTGCCCATTTCTTTTCCATCTGAGCACATGAAAAATGTGGGTCAAGGGTAAGTCTTAGCCAAGTGGCAGTGAACAGTGAAAGCTGAACCTATCTGATGTGGTAGATGTCTGTAATCACATGAGCTGAAATTGCTGTGGATCAAATGTCATCCTATTTGAATATTTGGAGAATCAGCAAAGTGAACTTGCTGCTAGCTGATAAAAATTTGTTAACTACAGTGGTTAATTTTTAACTGAGGGAGGAGGTCTAAAGGTATAGCAAGTTACCAAAAACATGGTTTTTTTTAAAATAAAATGCATTTCTGGTTTTCAGTATCTGATGACAGCAAATCAATACCCTAGGGTATGTTCATATATTCATGGATTCAACAAATACACATTCTTGAACTTTAGTCTGCAGGCTATCTAACTTCACTAGGAACCATGGTTAATAGGGCTTAGAAAAACAGCTCAGACTGAAAACATTTTCTTTTCTGAAAAACAGAGGGGTGTTACCCCTTGCCCTTAATGAAGATAGTTGTTCAAATATTTAAGTTTCTGAATGGACTCTGAGAGCTTAACCAGTAGATGCCTCAATCCCAAGTGTGCCCCCATCCATGTTACACCATCCCAAACAAAGACTCTTGCAGGCATTCAGAAGCAGAGGAAATTTTCAAGTTAGGCTTTAGCAGAGATATGAGCTCCAAAGTGGGAAAAGGAGCAGAGGATCTTTGAGAAGCAAAGCAAAAGAGACAAAAAAGTAGTCAGAAAAAGCACAGAGGATCTCTGGAAGGGAGAGAGAAGAATCTGAACTCACTGCTAATGGAGACAAAGGCATCTCTCTGAGCTCCACCCTCAGCCTTGCCTGGTGCTGGAGGGCATGTGGCCACACTGCAGTGTCCACCAGGCACTGCAGCCCTGTTAGGGTGTCCCACTCTTCCTCAGCTCTGTGACAGCTGACCAGCAAAGTGGGACATCTGCCCAAGCAGGCCTCCCTGTATTTTTGTAACTGGGGCTCATATCAGGGAAATGGATCCTGAAGGTCTGGGGTCCTGCAAGCTGTGGGGGATGCCGAGAGACATCCATGCTTTCACCCCAACATGTAGGCACAGGGTGTCAGGCACCACTAGATATTTGACTCAGTTCCAAAGTCCCATCAATACTAGAAGGTTTTCCATGATAGGCAAGACTTAGGGAATTTACCAGGAATTAGGGAAATTGTCACTGGACAGGAGCGCTGGTCCCACCAAGCTGATCGGTTTTGAGCAAGTTCAAGTGATGTGTGTTACGTGTGAAGGGAAACTGTGGAAAGCAGGAGGGAAGGACCTCAGATCAAGGTAGAGAAGAGCCAGCAGCTGTTCTGTGGATTGTCATCTAGGGCATAAGTAGAGCAAAGGCTCTACTTATTAAATCTCTGTAGTAAGGTAGGATTTGATAAGATTGGATTTATTCTGTATGATCTGATTTGCGTAGGTGGTGGAATCCTGCTACTCTTTTTGGCTTCAATATTTAGATCAGGGATAATGTATTATATGCCGTGACAAGCTGTGGATTGAAAACACAGAATTTGTAACAACCATTTTCCAGAACACTCCTTTGATGCAAATGCTTATTTTGATACACCTACACAAAAAGAGTCATCTCCATAGAAACCTCATGAACCTTATGTCTTAAATAACTACTTTAAAGGACTTATCTTGAGAGTTATTGAGGACACTCAGCACTCACTGTCTCCTAAAATAGCAATAATTCTGGAAACTGCAGTGCTATTTTCTACTGAGTATTAACAAATGTGTAGACATTCACCTCAGATTAAAGCAGAAAGTTCAATATTTTAATAAACCAAAAAAAAAAATCCATTTAAGTGTTCAAATCTTCTTTAACTTATTTTGCATTTTTTTTCATCTGAGTACATTCAAATAATGCATATACAAACTTAAGTGATTTTCTACTGAATTAATCATTAGATGTTGATCTCAGATAATCAATGCTTTCTCTGCAGTCAGGGGAGAGAATAAGGTACCTGCAGACAAATATTGTGCCTAGCTGAGATTCCTTCTTCTCACAGACTCTGAAGGAAGCCTTAGTGGTTAACACAGAGAATATACCTGACTTCTGGATGGTGAAATTTAGGGGGGATAAATTCTGTTTCTTGTGCTGGTCACCTGCTAGAGCCCTAGTGTCTGTGATCCTAGCTAAAACCAGCAAGTTGCAGCCTGCTAACTTTGCTCAATTCCTATAAAAATCCAGTAAACAAAAGCCCCTCGTAAATTATGTGTAAAATAATATGAAAATATCAGTAGTAATAACCAAATACCAGCAGCAAATACATGTTGCAAGTAGATAAGGTTCTTTATGAATCTGTATTATGAGATCTTTTCTTAGTTGTGAGAAAATTAACCAGTCTATTCAAATCCTTTGTGTATCTTTGTTTACCAGTGATAAATACGTAGTCTTTGAAAACAGATTAAATTATGTTCTTCCTGACAGTGAAGTAATGTAATGTATGATGTAATATAAGGCCCTACATTACAAGGTATCAAAAAGTGAAGTGCTGAGTGCTTTTAGTTCCTGTTGTCTTTAGCAGAGTACAAATCGGTGATCGGTTCAGCATCCTCATCCAGGATGTAGCGACATGAGAGGTGATGGGGAATTGTAGGATGAAGTTTCCTTTTTTAGAGATTGCAAAGAACTGTCATGACTAAGCTTTTATTTCTCCAAAAGCCCTTTGGCCAGTAGCTTTATGACATCTTATATTACTCATACTATGATACTAAATACTATTAGCTCAAAACCTCTTGATTAAATGCCTTGCCTTTCACAGTAAGCTAAAAAAGAAAACCATCCTTCTGATTGCCCTTTGTAACTCTGTTAACAGGTATCCTCAGCTAATACTGATATCAGGTAATTATCCTCAAGTTCCTCAACTACTGTGAGAGCTTCATCTTTCAAAGTGGAGATTTTCCTCAGTCTGAGAGCAGAGTGAATCATGCTAAAGTCAAATCTTACACTGCAAAGTGCCTGAACAGAGTGGGTAGCATTAGCAACACCAGACAAGAGGCGCAGAGGAAGAGTAACCTGGGCTGTATTTACTGCAATGGTTTCTCCCTGGTTCCTGGAGGCCTAGAGAGGAGCATCATGCCTTAAATAACCTGTACAGTAACTTCTTAAAGGAGCCTTGAGTGATCAGGGCAGATCATAATGCTCTGGATCATAATGCTGTGAGACTGGATTCAGTACTCCTGTGAGGTGATGCTCCATGACATACAGATTTACTGGCAAAGGTCAGCTTTTGTTTTCATTTTAGACCTCTGCTCTATATCCACAGCAATGCGTAAACATACCTGAAGATTTGCAAGAAGTTCCTGGCCCAAGTGGTAGTATCAGAAGATCACTGAATACATTTTTTTGGGACAGATCTCTAAAGGCTATTTATTCCCAGTCCTTCTCAAAACAATTTCAAAGCTTCTCAGAGAAGCTTTTTTCTCTGAGAAAAAAGTTTCTCAGAGTTATGTCCAGTTATGTTCTTTTTAAAAGAAATCCCAAGGATGAGACAGCCTCTTCAGACAAGATGTTCCGGTGCATGATAACTCTTTTTGTGAAGTTTCCATTTCAAAGTAAATAAAAGTGTAAAAATGAAGAAGCTTATTCACCAGCCACCTCCATGAAACAAAACAAACTTTTTGCTTCAAACCATTTTTATCTTCTGTTCCTGAAAACCCACACAGCATAAAACTGAAGCATCAAAAAGGAATGTAATAGTCTTTATCAAGGGAAAATGAACAAGATAGGTACAGAATTGAAGACTGTTCAGATTTACTTATCAGCAAGGATTTCCCTCAAACTCCATCCTGGAGTCATTACTCAGGAATACTTCCCCCAGTGACAGTGTCACTTGCCAACAAGTATCAGACTCCCTGGAAGACAAATTGAGCAGCTGGCCATGAAGCCATGAGCCCAGAAAAGAGAGCAATAAAATAAATATCTACTTGGGATTAGAGGGCACTGGAGAAGCAAGTGTTGGTGATAAGTATGCAGGAGCTTATTCCTGTAACATCCAAGTAATTTTGGAACATATGATCATTTAATGCAGCCTTTATTTTGAATGATGTAATAAAATGTATATTCAATCAGGAATGGATTTTTAAAAATTACCTTGATTGCCTGGGACTTTTTCAAAGATCTCATTTCAAGAAAGTATTGAGCACTGGGAATTTGGAATTGCCCATCCATCCTTTTCTATTTGTTGAGAGCTATACATCCAAAACCACTATTCACCTTATTTGCAAAGAGAATTTAGTTTGTACACATAAGAATACCCATCAATTTGACAAATAATACTCTTACTGGACAGTAATGACCTCTTTGAGGAGCTTCAGGCATCTTCTCCCACAAACAGCCATTCTGTTAACCCAGAGGACAGCAGCTTTCCACAACCCCCCATAAACCCAGTCAATAGGTAATGTAATGTGTAACAAGAGACTAAGGTGTAAAGGGAAAAGGCTGGCTCTGCTTCAGAAGTTTGATGATGCATTTTCTGCAGTCTACTCTACTGTTGCAAAAGTAAATGTACAAATTAAATTTTACCTTCCAATTCCACTAAGGTTATGTTAAAATTAATATAAGTTTTAATTACCAAAGCCAAAAAGGGAGTGTTTTCCTTAATTTCCTTTCTCTAGCCACATCAATGGTTTATACAACATTCTACCTGCTGGCTTTCTTTTGCTAGAACATTTGTTTTCAGCCTAACACAGCAGGAGCCAGGGGACTCTGGTTTCTGCACAAAATGGTACTGATAAACATTTGTTTGGATATCAAAAAAATGTGACAGCAGTAAACACATTTTTAAATATTTTGCCCTGCAGTTAGAATATATGTTTGTTCATCTGGGCAGAGCACGTTAGCTGAGGTTCAGTGACTCACTAAACTCTGGTCATGTGGGCTTTTTGTGAGCTTAGAGTGCGGACAGAGGTTGCTTGTGTCTGCCTGCAGTGCATGCATGGATGTACCCTGAGTCCTTTGTGGATCTCGGTCTAAATTCTAGAGCTGCACAGATAATGGATCTTTGTCAGCATGGTTGCTGAGTCAAAAACTCTGTCTGTGTTTATGTTGTGGAGGGGGAAAGCCAGCAATGTGCAAGCAACGTTGTTTTGTTCTGCTTTAGTGCAAAATGCTTCATTTGGAGGGAGCCCTCAAGGTCAAATGGCTTGCTTTCTGAGAGTTTTGAGGAGCTCTCCTATTTCTGCAGGGCTAAAAGCCCTGACCAAATAGTACCAGCAAAAGTGTCCATAAGTGCATATTGCAAATAAGAGCAGCTACTGTCATTGCAAGAAGATCTGGATGGCTGGACCTCACACAGGGCTAGAGGAGGTGTGAAGTGCAGCTGTCACCACAGGGGAAGCTCTTCTGCTCCCCCAGCTGCATCCCACCAGCCCTGAATGTTGCTGCAGTGTCACTGCAACACTTTGGGATATCCCTCCTCAGTGTAGAGGAGACCAAGAGCAAATTTACCTTAAGGCCTTCAGAGTTTTCCACCATGTGATCCTATATGTGAGCCAAATTTCAAAGTAGAAGAGCTACTGCACAGCCCATCTTTTCCTCTTCATACATTGTATTTACTCTGCCCTATATATCTCTAAATACATCTACTTCTAGATAAGCATAACTCTAGAATGACAAATTTCTCAAAGCCACTCAAAGAGAATTTGTTTTACTTTATGTTATCAGGACAGATTTAATGTTAAAACTACCAATCAGGGCCCATTCCTTCTTCATCAGCTGGTTTTCTGATATGGCGATCACAAGAGATGGGCACAAAAGCCAGAGCTTGTCCCCAATTTCATGGAAAGGCGGTCTGGCAAATCAAGCCTGATGTACATACTGCATTCCTAGCACACCATTCAGATGCCTTAGAGACTGCCCACTATCTGTGCTGGCAGCTTCACTTCAATGTACTTATGATAAAAAGTTGTTTTGAACTCATACAATAAATCTCAGTCTTAAAAACTGTTGTTGTATAAGCAAAAACTGTATTCTGCTTGTTGAAATCAGTTTGTAGTTCAGGACAGCTACTTGACGCTCTCCTTGGCATCACTGACCTCTTTCCCTTTTTTATTGCTGACATCTACATATAAAACAGTAAAAAACTGTTTCTGACATTTCCAAACTACTGTTCCTAACAGATTGCATCACGCTTCCTACAGACACTGTCAATTGTTTGGCCAGCCTGAGGCAGGCTCTGCCCAAGGCACCCAGGGTGCTGGAAAGCCAATGAACTCAGCAGCCAGCATGATCTGGCCTCGCTACAACAAGGTGACCTGGTGAATGAGCAACCTGGCTGCTGGTGTAGCCCTTTGGGAACAGGTGGCAGCATGAGCATGTCATTTCCTTTCCACGAGCAGCCTGGCAGGTGCCCTCTGTGCTAGACCAGGAACTTTGGGCTCTGGCCAGCAAAGGTCTGAGAGTCCCTACTATAAAGATCAAATGCAATCACCACAGCAAAATTAAAAAAAATAAAAAAAAGAAGCCAGACAAGAACCTCTGACCTTCTCTACCCCTCAAATGTACTAAATGCATGTCTCAAAGTAAATGGGCAGCTGTGTGATAAAGGTCAAATTCCAGATGTTGCAACCCAGTTTTGTTGCAATCCTGCAATAGCAGCAAACAAACGCTCAGCAGGGAGAGAGGAAACAACTAAGAAACCGCCATATAAAATAGCTTGTTCCTTCAAACCTGAATGGAAAAAAAAGTGTTATTGCACAAAACATATCAGAAACAGCAACAAACTGAGAAGATTTCTTTACAACCCTATATATAACTTGAATATTTCTGAGTAGCATAGTTAAACTTCCTACGATAGCATTTAAACAAAACAGGAATTCTACATCTTCATGATCAAATAGACATGATTCCATGATGTACTTGTTTGAATCAATAAGATTCCCTGAAGGTTTATACACTCTGCTTTCATGGACTTATCTTCAGTAATTTTCCTAAAATTACTAGGAAAAGTTTTCCTTTCGGATTAGTTTTTTCAGCTTATATTTTTCATCTATTTCAAATCCAAGAAAATAGAGAAAAATGCAAAAAATGTCTGCTTATCTTTAAAAATTGTTTATGCTTCCTTACTGAAAGGCCATATCTCTGAGCAGAGTCCTAAGTATAGCGTAATCACATTTGCAAGAACGTACTTTTTCCTATCCAATAAACTGACACTCCTAATCTAATATGTATTGTGTAATTATAAAATCTCCATTCAACAGAGCCTTGAAAACTAAGAGAAGAATTCTCTGAAGATTTTGATTACAATGACCACTCTCTGTTCCCTCAAATGCCCCATGTTTCTATTTGTCAGCAAATGAGCAGGGCAAAGACCTTATGAAATTATGGTGATTGCTAAATGAAATACAGAGCACCATTCACACTTGCCAAGGGATTGCATGAGTGAGCTACATTCTGGCATGTAGCTGTATCCTAATGTCTACTTTCTGAATAAGACATTTTTAATAATTTTGTTATTTTTAAGATGGTTTAAGTAAAGTGTTTCTGCTGAGCCTAAGTAAAGAGCTATCAAAAGTGAGAGGGTTATATTTGTATTGCACCATGCCATGACATGAGAAGATACTCCAGCTAGTGCCGCACAAACTGGGTCTCAAATTGGAAGTCATGTAACTGTAGCAGCACAAAAATTCTGCTGGCCATAAAATTATACTGATGCAGCTTTTCTGAGATTCACTCATGTCAAGTCTCTACATGGTGCTAACCAGACATAGCTAGACACCGTCAAAAATAGCATCGAAAAGTATAACACTTGTATTAGCAAAGAAACATCAGTGCAGGGTACATCTATACCTTGGCCTATCAGATGTAAGAAAACCTTCTTATATATTCAGGAAAGATCATTATTTCCTAGGTCAACCCATGTAAAATTTGAAATTGGCCTTTGGGAGAAATAGGAGTGACCTTTTGAGGATATATAAAATAATAGTCTAGAATTTAATCTTTTTTCCAATACTGAGTGCATCCTAACGTCAGTGAGAATCCAGATTGCAGATATAAATCTGAAAATAATATAGAAATTCAAAGACTTCCCAAAAGGTGCCCAAGAAATCTGAATAACTTTCTTTAATGAGGTAGATTATACGCTGCTGCTAGAACAAGTGTGGTCCAAGCCACATGATTACTGTCGTCACACTAGATGAATGGTTGAATGAATGAATGAATGAATGAGTGAGTGAATGAGTAAATCATTACAAGGTCTATTACAAGCAGAGTTACTGTTATAACGAAGCCTGGAAACAGTCTAAGATTTCTTATGTACCTGATTACATTTAAAGCAAAAAAGCAGCAGTACAGTATGTATTCACAATATGTACAGCAGTATGGGAAGATTTTCTCAAGAATGCTTACTTTTATATATAAGATTACTTAACAAAGACAGATCATTCCATGTTTTTATCAGCAGTGAAATACGGTCTGTAAATAAATGAGGGAAAAACCAAAATCTTGACCCTTAAAATAAATTTGAAATGATTTCATCAAAATTAAAGTTTTGACAGTTAAGATATTTGAGTACATCAGCTTTGTAATTAAAAGTCTCCATTAAAGTGAAGCAGATAATTCAGACTTTATTTCTTGCCTTGTCATACCAGGGTTGTGTAACTCAACCTTTCTGGATGTGTTTCTCCAGTTTTGTATTATCTGTGCCCTTGCCATGGGTCATACATTGCTCAAATCTCTAATAGCAATTATGGTCTTTGAGACATTACCCGACTCTTGAAATTAACTGAAAATGGACATTACATACATTAGTGTTGCAATCCCATAAACAGAATTTCTTATGCTAAATATGCACCACCCAGAAGAAGTATTGAGACTGAAACAGACTAAAGATTTGTACAGACACAAACACTCCTGAAATTTGCAAAGACATGAAGCAAAGAGCCCGAATCCTCAGTCTCTGCTTTTGACACTCAGAGGTCTGTGTGTTCCAGCCATGGAGAAAGTCTACATTTCTAAGTCAAACTCTCACTGACTTCAGGAACAGTCCATACTACAGTGCCAACTACTTCGAGTTTTAGAAGAAGAAACCACAACACACAAGAGGAAGGCATTTTTAATGTTGTGGGTTTTTTTTTTCCCCGTAGCTCTAAAATTTCCAGAAGGCAGAGCAAGTGTTATGTTGAGAGAAGTCAATGGTGTGAAGGGTTTCCAGATTTAGGATCAATCTCTGAACAGTGGTTGAAACATTTCACTTATGTGGAGGGACTTGTGCAGAGTAATAGGCAGATTTATGCTTACACAACATTCTTCAGAATCACATAGATTGTGAGACCTTAATCATCACAAAGGTCATATTGCTTTTATGTTACCAGACATGTCAAACAAAAGACTTGGAAATTTGCAAGAAATTCACAAGTTAAATTGCCTGAATGAAATAAAAGCTAATAGCATTCCCCATAAATATCATAATTTGAAGTAATCTCAGAGAAAACATTACTCCTGGAGAGCAGTTAGCTGTTTTGAATAGCAGAAATTGTGACGATTTCTATCGTCAATTTCCACAATTCTCTATCTTAGTTGTGAAATGAAATGTTCAGCTCACTTTTCCACTATGGCTACTTGAATGAAATGCTGCAGTGATTAGTAACAGTATGTTTCTGGAACATAATTGAGTTAATTTTGAAAAGAGACTCCTCAAAATCCTCAATTTTAAAATATAGGTGTTTTTTTCTATGAGTCTTATCATTGCTAGCTCTCATCTGCTTTCGTTCATGGAATGAAAGAAAATACAAAAGTAAACACTTTTCATCATCACTTTTTTTTGTTCTGAAAACAAGGAAATCTTACAGTTCTAGAAAAGGTCAAGGGCCTCTTAAGTTTTCAATACCTAACACATCAAGTGACACTCCCCTGATCATAAGATTAAATCAAGTCACAGGATGTGTGCCCTACGGGTATTGGTTAAACTGTTCTGGAGCTAAGTGGATTAGACTGGCATCCTGCATTTTACTTGAAAGTGTACTACTATGCCAGAAAGGTCAACAATATTTCAAGGAAGTTGTTAATTGAAATCAACCAAATGAGACAACTCTCTTCCTGGAGGAAAACTTTGTCCAGCCCAGCTTTGCCTTCAGGATAATACATATCAGAGTTGGCATTTAGGCATTTTGATCAGAATTTAGCTGTTGATCAGTAGACACAGCAAAAGCAATGATTCGTGCAGTTTAGCAATTCTCCCCTGATCATCAGAAAACGGCAGCATTTTCTCTGTATGTCTTCATTACTCTTATTTAGGAAAAAAAATCAGGATGACCTGTGATTGCAAGATTTTACTTATTGTAAGTTTGTAAATTTCCAAATATGTCAAATTCTGTCATGAGTATCCAGCACAACCTCTGGGATGCTCATGTCTTGGAAAATGGCGAAATGACTTAGTTTGACTGCAATTGTGGTTATTCCAGGTTTTTGGGAAGGGGTAACACCTTCTATTTGAAGTGGGTATAATGGTGGGTATAATGGAGAAAAATATATACAAGTTCGTGTACCCATTGTTTTATCTATAAGAAAAAAACACAACTTTGTCAATGTCCAGATCTTAACTGTGATTCCCTGTTCTCTAAGACTTCACCTTGTAAATGTTATTACTCCAGAGGGAAACTGTAATTGAAAACCATGGTAATGTATACTTTTTTTGTTGGTTTGGTTTGGTTTGGTTTGGGTTTTGTTTTGTTTTTAAAGCATATTTTCTCTATGATAGCAATGTCTGAGATATTTGTACCAAATGAACTATAACATTCTACATTCAAATTCTACATTGATTGATTTGGTGTATATTAGGCAACTCATTCAGTATGAGTTTAATCGGACACTGAAACTGCAGACCTATTAAATGGAGTTCAGGTGCACAGTTTAAATGTAGCCCTCAGCTTTGTAAGTCTTACATTTAATCACAACTAAGATGTCAGATGAAACAGTAATGAAATCTTAATTTAAACTTGCCAAAATGCAGTCTAAAATGCCATTCTTAGACCTTTTTGTTGCAAAATAAAAACCTGATTCACACCTGGCTAGATATCTGACAAATAAAGAGCACCATAACAGAAAACACTGGGTTTGGAACAATGTTATTTCCACTTACCTTGGAGCACTCTGGCACTGTGACTATCATCTCTAGACTTGTGGGTCTCCAGTGGTGTCTGCTAAAGGCCTGAAAAAAGTTCTGGTTAAATCAGTTGTATGTACTTCTTTACCATGAACAGATAGATTTATTTTATTTTTTTTTGCCTAGCATTTTGTTAAAACACTTTCCAGACTCTTGGACTTTTCTAAAGAAATCTAAACATACAAGTCCAAATGAGAATAATGCCCTGTGATGGACTAGCTATCATTATCCATAATGGTAGTATTGAACTCTGATTGAAGACAACAGTACAAAATGTTAACAGGACAGTATGAATATCTATGCCAGAATTAGTAATAAACAAATTCAGGAACAACTTTATTTTCTTCACCCCTTTTAAACAAGCCTTTCAAAGCAGCAGCTGTCAGTATAAGCCAGGCAAATATGTGTACAATGCAGTGAACATGGGGTTTCCATATGGAAGTCTCTAACTCCTCTCCAAAACTAGGATAAATATACACATAAATATAACCAACAACTGAAAGTATGAATCTCAGTTACCGTAAAATTAAATTTTCCTTCTACATGCCAAATGCTACCAATGAACATCTTACAAAAATGTACTAGCTTAAGCTGGTGGATTTTAGTTTTCACCTACTTACCGTTATGGAATAAACTGTTGCAAGAATAACTCCTATCAGAACTTCCTGCTTAATAAAGTCTAGAAAATAATTTTTTCAGCTTGGTGACAAAAATATTTTTATCACCACCATTCAAAGAGTCATGTTGTACTGTTTCTGCACCCTTTTACTTTTTCATGACCATGAAGTGGTGGAAATGTTTGGCTCAATAACTATGGCTAATGAGTTACACTACATTCTTCATTAATAAAACCTGTTCTTAGTAAATTAGACACTAGAGTGAAAATCACCCTGTGAATGCAGTACAAACACAGTTACTGTAGTATATTGTCAATTAATTTCTTCCCTTCTGCCAACTGTAGTGTCCAGTAACAGCATCATAGAGTTGCTATGTCACACTGCAGAACTGATGCAGTATATCATATTTTTTTCTATTTTAGTTTTTTTAAGCCTTATTTGCCTCAATATTCCATGAAAGCTTAGAATTGTTCACATTTCTTCATGAAGAATGCTGCACTTAGCTAGATAACAACAGAAATAGGTGACATTGAATTTCTATTAAAACAAAATATTCCTTTTCCAACTTTTACTTTAAGTAGAAGAATCTAAGCCCTTAGTATTTCTGTGGAATCTAAATGCACATCACAGAGTTCATCTCTCTTTTATTACATGAGTTGAAAGAGAATGCTGGGAGAGAAAAGTTGCAGCACAATGTTAGAGTCTGCTGCCAGACTTCCAAAAGTGACCTGTCCCCCAAACCAGATAGTCACAAGATCATCCCAGTACATGAGTTGCCTAAATGGAGTAGCAGTGCACATAAAGGTCACTATAAGCAATAACTTACTTAAGTAAGTTATTAATGTTACTTAAGTAAGTTATTCTCCACCTAAATATGAGGAAGAACTTCCTTACAGTTTGAGTGACTGCACACTGGAACAGATTGCCCATAGAGGTTGTGGAGTCTATCTCACTGGAGATATTCAAGAACAGTCTGGACACAATCCTGTGCTGTGTGCTTTGAGGTGACCCCTGCTTGAGTAGGGAAGTTGGGCAAAATGACCCACTAAGGTGGTCCCTTTCAACCTTACCCATTCTGTGGCTCTGTGGAGTGTACTGTCAGACATGTCTGTCAGCCTTACAAAAAGGCAGGCTGCCATTTGCTGGAACTACTTGACAAATGATTTTAGGTTTCTATAAATTTCGTCCCATATAATTAATAGCAGCCAGTGTTAATTGCTTATACCATCATTTATAGGTGCCATGGCTCTGTTCTCTCCTGCACCTCAGCAGGAGCAGGCAGCCCATCTGACAGATAATCTGCCTGCTTGCCACCTGACTTGCAGTGTTACTGCACTTAACACTTTTGCAGAGCTCAAAGATCTGCCTTTACCTTTGTATTAACATGGCCTTTGCCTATGACTATTTATTTTCTACAAGTATTTGATGGAAAGGGGAAGGCGTCAGTACGCTGTGCTTTAGTTCCACTTCCCTAAATACTCCAGCTTAAATTATGTTTGTTTACATGTTCCATACCTCCAGTGTGGCTTTTTCAGAAGGACAACTTAATGACAAGGATGCTGCAATTTAATTTTAAATCTTCCTTAATTTAACAATCTTCCTATATCCGAGGTCTGACTAATGTGGGGGAGCTATTACATAATTATACTAAATGTTAGACTTGGGTGCCCTTTCTACCATATATGTGGGTGAGGATTCTTCACTGTTGACATTTGATGGGAGAGAAGATTTTGCCTCCAAAAAGAAAGGAAAAGGAAGATTTCTGGTTGCTAGAGAAATAGTTTCAATGGCTTTCAAATTTTATTTGTTTTCAGGAAGCACCCAGAATAGTTTGGACAAGATGAGTCAGAAAGACAGAAGTAGTTTAAGACACCTCTATTGCCAATTCAGCTGGGAGCATCCAAACACCAAAGCTGTTCCTAGATTACTGTATTACCATTCTGCAGTTTCTGTGTGTCTGGAGACATGATCAGCAACTTCTCTCTGATAAACACTTCAGCTACTTCAACTCTTCCCTAGAAGGCTGTGTTAAGGCTGCAGTGGTCTGTGCAAGACATGAAATGACAGAGCAGTGGATTAGCAGTGGCGAACAAAACCCAAAGCAGCTCACATACACAGGGAACAGGGCTTAAAGTCAGCTGTGGTCTAATGCATGCACACAGTATAACAGCAGAGCTCCTAACAACCTCTCTTTCCATAATTGTTACAGCATTGTGACTCTAGTTTAAACTATGTAGTTTATTTAAATAGTTATGACATTAGTATAATGCATTTGTAAACACGTGTACCCACATAATGTATTTAAGTAGTACGAGGAAATTCTGTGCAAATTGACTGATTGTTGTGAAACTGGGCTCTGCCCTGAGAGGTGCACAGGACAGACCCACACCCAGGACAATGCTCCTGCAACAGCAGAGAGAAGGAAACAGTTCCCCCCACCTCAGTGGCAAAGGGTAACTAGATTTCAGGTCTTATCTTGGGGTGCTTACCACTCAACGGGACACCTTGTTAGAATGTCAGCATGAAACTGCTGCGCTGGCACACTCTCAAAAATTCTATCTGTCTTCCTGTGATGCCCTCTGAGCTACCACACACAAACTTTCCTGGTCTGAACTGCTTTCAGGCATTCTGCCACTTGCTTCTGCAGGCCTGACCTCAGTGATCCTTGCTCCAAATCACATGTTGGTCACTGCAATCATCTGAGTTAAAAAAAAAAAAGAAAAAGCCAGAGTACAAACTGGAATGAATTCAAGCCTCATGTGACTATGTCCTGTTCATTGTATGCTTCATTGACTTTAGCACAGACACACTGTACTTGCCACAGATATTTTGTAAATACCATCAGCAGCATAATTTAAGTCTGCTCAGATGAGGGTGGAAGAATTTTTCTTACGTGGACGGTACTTTTAATTCTCTGGTTTTTGAAAGCTAAAAAGCTTAACACATACTTTCCTGAGAACACAGTGGATCCCTTTAAAAACAATACATGCAAGAAATGAAGGCTAGATGGTGACAAAAAGCCAGAACTACAGGTTTTACTAGTGTAAACATAACTTTAACATGCAATTACCTATAAATTGATAGAATGCTCCCACTTTCTTATAGAAAGGATACTTTAAGTCATTGAGGAGAAATATACCAATTCTTTGTGTTCTTCATGATGGCTTTGTTCTTCATAATTTATTTTTCTAAAAATCCATCTAAATAAATATAGGCCTTTCATTCCCTTACCTACATTGGAAAAAATGAAGACTTAGGAAGCAAAAAGTGTTTTATTGTATGACAAATAAACAAAGAACAGTAAAATATGGTCACTCCTGGCAATGTAAACAATATCAGCAAAGTACCGGCACATTGATCCAAAGTCCTTTCTGGTTTACACTGCTGTTAATGTAGTTATTCTGGGTTTACACTCGGGTACCAAGGAGCAGAATTTGTTCCATTCAAAGATCAGTTTTATCTTTGCATCAGCTGCTGTCTTTTCTGAATATCAGGCGCTGTTTTCCACAGGCTGGCATTTGAATGTTTAATAATTTCTGTGTCGCATGAGAGAGAAATGAGTAAATATGTTAACTCACTGCTCAGTCAGAACAGCTCATCGGTCACTCTGATTAGGCACATTGACTCCACCAACACTAAGAATATATAAAAGAGGATGGGGCTCATCCAAACATCATTAGCCCTCAGGAAATCAAGCATCTGCTCTGATAAGTAACTGCAATACAGCCAGAAGTGAGGGACAGGGATCTTCAGCAGGGGAGGTTGCTATAGCTCCCCTAAAATCTTAGAAAGGAATGAGTTTCCCTTTGGATTCGTATAATTTTTTAATTTATTTTTATTTTTATTTTTTTTAGATATTCTTCACTGAGAATAATCTGAGTTTGTAACAAGGTCTCCTTTTTAAATGGCTATGCTTAGGAGACCCAAGTCCCACCTGCAAATGCTACTGCCTGAGTGCTTAAGGATATCAAGACCTTAAAGACTAGGCTTCAAATTCTGTGCCAATGGAAGCAAGTTCAGTGAATCACTAAAATTAACTAAAAAGGGGAAAATTGTAAAGGAAAATTACCAGGACACAAGAAGTACCTTGGGGTATAAATGAGTTGCTTGTAAATATAGCAATTCTTTACTCACATATACAAAGTGAAATGATTGCCAAATCTGTGGTCAGGAAGGCATTCTTCCCCAACTCCCCAAACATGTTGTATGAGATCTAAATATTTTTGTTGTCTTTCTTGGGCACACTGTGTCAGAGATCATTTGCTCTATGAGGAAGGCATGTCCCTACAGCCAGTATCAGGTGACTGTAGCAAGAGTGCAGACTTCTGGTCATTTCTTCTACCACATCTCTTAATATTTATGATTAGAGCTTAGCTTGAAGGTGATGAAGCAAATAGAAAATAGAAAATAGAAAATAAAAAAGGCTACTTTTTACAAATTTGTTTTAGCAGCTGTCCTTAAACCAGCATTTTACTTCCACAAAGAGCAGAAGTAAAGACATGAGGAAGTTTCTTTGGTTCATAAATTTAATTGAGCCATAGTTATGCCAATTTTTCTGACTAATTGGGAATGATGAGATGTTGGCAAGCCCTTTAAACACTGCACTCCCACACATGTAACTCTTCACAGACCAGAGGCACCCAATAATACAGATATTTACACATTACACTTTTTATTTAGGCACACGAAAAAAGACAACAGCAGGTTTGTTTAGGCTGCTCACAAGAATTATCCACAACAAGAGTGTAATGAGGAAAAAAATATATTGAGGGAGAGAGAAATATAGTGAGAAATTACTTTCTTCATTTGCCATTTCAAAAATAAATAAAAAAGGCAGAAATATTTTTCAAACTTTCTCTCCTGGTTAGCTTGCATCCGGCTCACAGGTTATTGTTAATCATTCTATTGACAAAACTATCAATTAACAGCCTTTTCTTCTCTGACCTTCTATCACCATAGATATTGCAAATCTCTTAAAGCAAGCAAAAAAATTAACATCATGTTTCCATCATATATTTTAAAGTTTTGACTTGGTCTAATCCACATGTCTTCATAACTGACAGAAAATTCCAGCTTAACTTGTTATTTATCAGATTTTTATGGATGTGGGTAAAAACAACTGTCCTGTTTTCAGAATAGAAAAATAGAAACATAGTACCATAACCATCATACTGTTTAATGGAGAGTCTCCCTTGTCGAGACTTTAGTTGTCTCTCTGTGACAAATTTAAGCCTGCTATGGCTTGTAGCTGGGACAATAGAATTGCTCTTAGGCATTTTCTTGTAAGAATTTTATTACCACTTCTATACCAAGAACTTAGGAGCTGTTTTGGAACCCTGTGGTCAGGCCCAGTTCTCAGTTAATGTGAGGCACCTTACATTCATGAAAATGAATGAAGCTAACTCTCTGAACACAATTAAACATTTGACCTCTGAAGAGCACAGCTGAAGAGCCAAACTAAATCAGCAGAAAATGGCCTAAAACAGATGTTCACATACAGTTCTGCAAAGAGCTGTCAAGAGCTGCCCAGAGCCTCCCTTTAAGTGGCATATGGCTAGGATAGGATAGGATAGGATAGGATAGGATAGGATAGGATAGGATAGGATAGGATAGGATAGGATAGGATAGGATAGGATGATAGGAAGTTCTGAATTACAGCATCTCCTTTGAAGAGGTGTTTTGGGCTCATTGACTGAGTCCTAAGAGGGAAGACATTTACCATATACCTTCACATAAGGTGCCTGATAGTTGCTTCCCAACTTCTGTTTTGCAAGACATTAGCAAGGACTTCTAGATAAATTATAAAGTGTAGGTACTATGCTTCAAAATTCACTCTTCCATAGAATAAGGTTAGAGGAGGGAATATGGGATTTGAGATGCACTGTTAATTCACGGCTGAATTCCCCATTAATCAAATATTAACTCAAATTATTTTACTATATAGAAACTAGAATTTTTTTTCAAAGTAATGATGCAAAACTGTACCCATCCAGGGTAAACAGGCAAAATGAAATGAAAATCAAAACACTTGGAAACCTCACAATGTGTGAATACAACACAAGTGGGACACTAATATTTTTCTACTATAGTTTTTGCACTGCCTCATCATTCTCCTTTGCAACCCTCACCCTTCATTTTCTGCGCTAAGGCTGTGAATTGTCTAGCATGTGAGCTGGGTCTTTGTTCTGTTCTTTGCAGGGAGATCATATCAATAAATTGTAGTGTAGAATTTCACACTGTTCCCACTGCTGTCAATGGGCATTTTACATTGAACTCTTAGTGAGAAGAGAATGATTCATATGGCACATTTCTGAAAACTCCCAACCCTCCATACATGAGGAGCAGTAAGTCCAGTTTAGACTGTTCCTTTTCCCTGTCCTGCTCACTTTAATTGCTTCCAGCAGAGGAAGAAAGAAACTTTCACAACCTAGTTTGCAGTTGACATTAGGTTTCTCATTTTTAGGTAACAGTGTTTTGCAAACTGTTCCTGTTACTCAAGTTCGTTAAGCTGATTCTACACTATTATTCATTCTTGTGCTCTTCTGAGAAGGTCTGGTGATTTCAGCAAGTCTTAGAAGTAAAAGGTCAAGGTTCCAGTATGAGAGAGGAGTTGATTCAATGAAAAACCATGACTAAACCATCTTATCCTCCTGTGTCAAAGCCAGCTCCACTGAGTCTGAGGAGAAATGTTATGAAGCATGACTTTGGATTAAGCTACATGTTTCAAACACAGTGGTTGAGATTTCCAAAGCTAATGAGGGAAATCCCCTCAATGAGCTTGAAAACCTCAAACATTTTTAAAATATCTATTTGCATTTTATATCTAGAGAGCGTAGAGTACTCTGTGGATCGTTCATTGCATGCAGTGTTCATTACAAGTGCAGGAATTTGGTGTTCACTATAAAATACTTGTTTCATATACTGCCTTGTCCTTTCATAGTGCCCTTGCAAAAATGTCACTGTCAATGTGTTTTAATAATTATTAGAAACCAGCATGTGAAAGCACAGTTAAACAGAGCTTGAATCTTTAAAGGTGACCTTCAAGTGTTTTTGCATATGTTGTATTGGAGTGGGTGAATCAGGGACATCTTCACTTCCATCTCATTTCAACTTTCCCCAGTTGTTCTGCAATTATTTACCAGGAGGACAAGTGGGAATGCTGATTCTGCTCCAGAAGCTGCGCTTTGTACACCTGCTTATTCATAAAATATTCAGCTTGCTTTTCAGGCAGACAAAATATAAAAGTATTGGCTGGTGCTAGAAATCCCTGCAAAACCACACTCTTCCCTTCATATTCAAATTCAAGGCAGGCAAAGCCTGTGAATAATGGAGACTGTCCGAGGGCATAACTTTGCTTACAATGGAGGGAGTGTGAATCAGCAAAGGACAGACTCCCACTTACATTTGAGACTGATTTACACAAGCCCATAAATCGTCCAAATGAGGAAAGCTAGAAGTGGAAGTCAGGAATGCTGCATGTGCCATGACACATGGAGCAGTACTTAAAGATCATCTTACAGAACGATTCCAAGTATCAGCACAGCTATCCAGAGTAGGAAACTGAGTCAATTAGGGCCACTGAACCCATGCTTACAAACACTGCAAATTACTCACCATCACACCACAGTGATTATGGAGTTTCTGAAGTAGGTTATTAGCAAGGTTTTCTGACTTAATCCTTCATTTACAAAGTAATGTGTTTGCCTATTGTGAGCTCAGCCTCACGGTCTTGAGGCAGCAATTAATGCTGCCTCTTCCTGAAACACTCGGTGGAGGTCAAAGCCCTGGGGGAGGCTTCCAAAAAGTCCCTCTGCCTGGACACTGCTGCCACCCACAGTTTAAGAGACAACTGATTATAAAGCCATGTTTTCATCAGCTTTCAGAGCTCTTACAAGTCTTGATCATTTTTCTGAGCACAGTAATGGCTTCTCCCAGCAGAATTCCTTGGCAGTCAGGTTTTCACACAGGCAATAAGCACACAAGAGTAACCTTCCTAACCATGATGCTGACTGTGCAGTGTGAGTCCATCTTAGCATCTCAAAGCAAATTGTATTTACAGAGCCAACTGATACACAGCCGATGAAAACTCTTTGCTTAAGTTGCCATCATACAAATGAGGGAAATAATACACTAAAAAATAAAGAAGTGTAGTAAGATTTAACATAGATTCATGTCTACCATAGATGAGAATATATCTGTAATTCCAGTACAATTTCAAAGCAAAGCACAGAGATTTTGCTACTTGAATTCCAGTAAAATTGTTTGAATTTTTGCAATTAGAGCCTTTCAAGACTTCCTCTGTTTTCCTTAAAAGCTTTATAACAAACAGTGTATAATCTGTTCCCTGGGATATTTCAGTCCCCACAAGGAAACAATGAACTTTTAAAAACTATTTGTATCCATCAAAAAATGAGTGTCTTGCTACTAATGGGTCTCTGATACAACTGCAGGGACCCTCAGCTGTGGGCCAGAGTACAGGAGGACAGGGGAGGAGTATTTCCTCCTGAAAGCCTGAGAATGAGAATAAGTCACAGGAGGCAGATTACTGGGGCTCTCAAGGGAAGGTGTGAACCCATGCAGGCCAGTGCCTCAATGCTGTAATTTTGCACAGAAAGCTGAATCCTATTTATTTTTCTTATTTCCCATTTTATTGGAGCAAAGTTAAACCTGAAAATGATCTATTGCAGAACAGATCTGCAAGTACAAACAGACCATCTTACCGTTGTTTGTTTTTTGTCACTGCATTTGGGCTTCTGTTTTACTTCTCTGAAGTGCTGGAGAAAATGACCTGAAGATGACATGAATCTGTAACATCTTAACTGTCACCTTTGCATTATTTTTCCTGTATTGCCTAAACCTTAATCTTTGGGTTATTATTACTGCTTTTAAAAGGTTTTTAATGTGAATCCTTTGGGAGATATTTTGGAATTAAAAAATACAGAAATGCGCAAACCAATATATAATATTTTAAAAATGAAGTATTGTAGATGTGGAGCATTTTAGTCCATTGCCTTACCAGCAAGGCTCTTCAGATTTCTTGCCTTCTACATATTTAATCTTCATTCCTATAAAATCTCTGTGTAATGTATAATTATTTTACCTGTTCATCAGCTTTCTAGGCTAAAAAAGTACATCATGATGTGCTTTGTGAATTTCAACTAATTTAGAGTTTTAACAGATTCTTGCTCTAAAGAGCATGAATCCATTATCAGCATGCTAAAAGTGACTTTATGAGGGTTTTTTTAAACTGGTTTGTTTTTATGTTTTAGAAACAACCAAAAATTATGAGGTACTGAGTCTACTGTTGCAGTACGCTCAGCAACATTTAAAATTATTTTGCATTAATCATTGACTGTTCTGCCAGAGACAGGAAAAACTTACTACCCTTCATTATTTATTTTATATCATACTTTGCAAAGAAGAAATTGAGATTGGGCTGGAAGTAAAACATTTATCCACCTTCCTCCTGGAACTGATCACTAAGACTATTTTCCTTATATAGTGAAAAAGGTCTGTAAAACTGCTATGTGGAAAAGAGATTGTGACCTATTCCACTGCATGTTTTTAAACTGAATGTAAACCACTGATTTCAATAATAAATCATTCAAGGAGGAAAAGAAACCCACAGGCCCTAAACCAAACTGCTGCATTTAAATTAAACTTATTCAGCATTATGGGTTAGTCAAACAAATAATGTATGTAAGCAGTACAAGGAGTTCCACACATGCTTTGCTTCAGAGTCTGCAGACCCCACACTGGCAGCTCACTGCATGTGCACTGCTGCACAGCAGTGGTTCCAGCTCAGAGAACCTCAGAGGATTAGAGCTGGATCCAGCTGCTGTAAAGGCACTCTTCACATAAAGGAAATGGAAAGAGAGCTGATGAGTAGTGTGGAATTCACTCAATATTGGTGGGGAAGAAATCCCGAAACACAAGTTCTGTATTTTTGCTCATATTCCTAACCTGGGCCACTCATATCTTTTTCACAGAAGATGAAAGAAGATGAAGACCCAGGATTTAATTACATAATTTAGAATTATGTTAGCTTAATATGACATTTGAGACTTTTTATCACATTTTCTTGCAAAAGTACACATGCCTGTTCATTAGGATTATTACTCAAATGCTGTAACACCGTGTCTATACTAAATAAAAATGCTTATTTATCTGATTGCCCATCAGACTTATGTATCAGCATCAAGATCCTCATTTGTGGGAAATCAATTTGTACAAGAAATTTCTTGTTTCATATGAAAGAAAATAACTCTTTCATACTTCTGGAAGCCATCTGTTAGCCAGTAGAAGCAATTCTGCTGGTATTCTTTGTGCTACAGTCTGGTGTGTTGACCTTGACTAGATACCAGGTGTCCCCCAAAACAATTGTGTCACTCCCTTCCTCAGCTGGACAGAGAAGAGAAAAGCAGCTCATGAGTCAAAATGAGGACAGGGAGAGATCCCACAGTTACTATCATGGGCAAAACAAACCCGACTTGGGGAAATTAGCTTAATTTATTAACAATCAAATCAGAACAATGTAATGAGAATGAGAAATAAATCTTAAAACATCTTCCTCTGTGCTTCCCTTCTTCCTGAGCTCAAATTAATTCTCAATTTCTCCACCTCTTCCTCTCCAGTGGAAGAGCTCAGCTTTGGCCAGCAGCGGGTCTGTCTTGGCCCCATTGGAGAAATGGGAAACTTCTGGAATCTTCTAACAGAAGCTGCTCCTATAGCCCCCCTGCTAAAGAACATGGCAAACCCAAGACATACTGGTTCAATATTTCCCAATGAAATGCCACTTGAGCATATTTATTTGAAACAAGATAGGTAAAATTTTCAAATTACACAATGAAAGAACATTGTGGTGAACAGAGAGTGAAGAGCTGCTCTTTAAACCAGGACTAGGCAATGAGAGTGTAGCCGGTGTTTTGGGGAGTTTGTTAGGTAATGTAAATAATCCCAATCCTTGTTATGAAATTGCTGTGTCATTAAACATTTCAATACATGGCTAGCCATCAGATGATTTTCCGACACCTCTCTCCACCCTTTTGGAAAATGTTACAGCAGAAACAAAAATGTCATTAGCGGTGGATGAACAGTGTTTGAACTAAAGAGAATGCCCAATGGAAAACCTGTTTTCCTCTGGGGAGGCACACACACACACAGTAGGAAAATCCCCAAACCAAAGAACAGAGAAGCTGTCTTTTGTACCAGAGGGGTTCTTTTACTGAGAGCACAGTGCAACAGAGAGATAAAGACCACAGAAGAGAAAAGGATTCAGGAAAAACTTCATGTGAGGAGGACAACTTAACCCACTCATACAGAGCAACAAAGAAGGACAAGTTTTTGTCAAAAAAATCATCCTGCCATAGCTACACAGAGGAAATAGCAGTGGAAACAATCTTCAGAGGATTCTGTAGTCTTTGCTAGTATCTCCCCAGCAGAGTAAACAGTTTAAAGAGGTTCCAAACACAGGAATTTGCTCCTCTGTATCTTGCTGTACTATGATCCCTGGGATAGCACCTCTACCAAACAGTAGACTCTCTGGGCATGGAGGTTTTCTAGCAAGATATTTATTTTAAGAATGTTATATATTGCTATATATTCTGTTTACTCTAACTGCAGAGTCTAAGAACATCAGAATTTATCATTTTATTCGTATACATGTAGTCTTTCCTTCTGAGGGTCCTGAGTGCCTCCCCAAGCTCCCCTCTACATTGCAATGAAGAAACAGGCTTATTTAACATGCCATGCCAGATGTTCATTAGCAAGTTCCTCTTCCAGTCAGCAGACCGGTCTTCACCTCATTTTTTCAACAGCAACTTATTAATAAAAAATACAAGTTATATCAGACATATCTCCCACTGATTGTTTTTCTTGCTCCCTGTTAGGGTGGCCTTGTAAAGCTTTCAGTGGCAGAGATAATGCAGAGACCTATTTGCATCCTGGGATAGATGAATGCTCCTGTAAAGAAAAGGCAACATATGCTCAATGAATGGCCTGTCCATATCTTAACAACAGTTTGGATTCTGTGTTTTAATAACACAATCTGGCCTCTTTCATTCCATATAATTGTTTTATTTGTATAGACTCTCAAGATTAATGGTATTCTTGAACACTTCTAAATAATTTCTAATTAAGAAATAAATGGACTTACTAAAATGGTTACTTCTATCTAAATATGCAAGAAACATAACTCAGGCATCCCAACACACCAAGGTCCCTGCAAGCTTCAGGAATATTGTGGTTTTGATATTCTACTGGAAATGCACTCCACCATTATCCAACATCACAATAAACTCTACTTGTGGTCTAATGTTGAGCTTTCAAAGCTGGTGGACAATACAAAACCCACAAATACATGGAAATTTCTTCAGAAGTGCCACATCAGTTAATAAAGTTCAGGTGGTAAATGAACAGTTTCACAAATGACTTCAAATCTTAGATCTTTGTTGTAGAATCCTTTCTCTTCCTTGGCAGGCAATTCCTCCTCTGTAAGTTTCATTACTTCAGTACGCCAGGGCATAACTAAAAACTGACGGCATGGTTCACCACCAGGATGGATATTCTTTCACTGGGCAGCTCTTTGAAATCCAAGCTAGTGGCATGTCCGTTGACACAGACTGGGGATACTTCAACACAGAGATATGACAAAAAGAGAACAGAATGTGTCAGAATGACACCCTGGGAAGGAGATTGTCCATTTTTCACAATTTTCCCCATGTTTTATGTTCCAAATTCCTCATTTGTGCCACATAGAAAAACTGAATACTCTACCCACTGTGCCTGTGGTGTGACCTGCTTTCCTTGTGATATATTACTTCACATCCTGTAGTGCATTGCATCAAAAGATGACAGAAGACCTGCATGGGCTTTTACCAGCAAAAGTGCAAAACGGGAGGACATGCAGTGCTCGTACAGACCCCTTGACCTGTGGTGCTCTTGCAGCTCAATTTCGTTATTGCAGGTGATGAATCAGCAGAAGTATGTGCCAAATTCTGTAACACAGAGGAAGCTTGAGTTAAATTCATTTCCTCATAAAACAAATTAGCTGAAAACAATGACACAGATAATCTTTTAAATATTAATCTGAATAATCTTTTAAATATTAGTCTGAATCACACCCCAAAACTGACAGCAGTTAATTTTAAGAGGACAAACATCTTGTACCTTTGGGAATATGCACAGTGGAGATAATGCAATGCCCTTTATTTAAATCTGGTTTCTCACAGCTCGTATCCTGTTATCCTATTTTTTAGATGACTAAATCACAAATATATGCTCAAAACTCCAATTTAAACTTGTCTTGGCTGTCCCTGTACACATTGCATCTGTCATGTTTAGCTACTGCTAGTGTTTTGCTATCAATATAAGTGAATCATCCTCTGAATCACTTCAGATTTTCTCTCAGAGATATTTTAAGAGCCATTATAATACTGTTATTCTGAATGTCAGCTCTCAGTGAACCAAAAGGTCTGAAAGGTCTCAGTGGTAAGATTCACCAATAGCTGGAACAGGCTCCAAATATCACATGGTAAATCAGATTTCCAACAGTCCTCTTTTTATTGCTTTCTCCTCCCTCTGTGACCTCATCTCTTTGCTTCTCCTCCCCAGTATGTCAGATTCATAATACTTTGGGATGGCAAATTTCTCTGGTTAATGAAAATGCAAAACACCATAAATGCCCGCTTTAGCACAGACACTGCAATAAGTCTGAAGAGCAAATGTAGTCTCAAATCCCAGCTGGACCAGGCACCTTCAGGCTCTTTGAAAATACATCTCAGAAACATTAAAATATAGAAGTTTTCCAGTTGAATAGAAACTGGTCAAGAAGCATTTTCATCTGAACTTGCACTCATCTTTTAGGATCATCTCTGATTCCTAACTGTCTTCATTAATCAGCATTAATTTCTTACTTGATTTTTCTGAAAGACTGGACCTCTGTCCATGCTGTTCATAAGAGAGACACTTAGCATGGAAAAACTAGATTAAATACTTGACAGAATTAATTTCTAACAAAGTATACATTCTTCCTACAGTCATTGTGTCAAATAATTTTATCTCAATTACATTTTTAAATGTAACAGAAAAATATATCAATAATGTGAAGTGATTAATTAGCACTCATGTGTATCAAGAGTCTTTGGCTTTTTCAGTTTCCAAGGTGGAACAATATTACTTTTAGAACACCAGAATTTCTTTTAGGATTAAAAAAATGCTTATTTTCAACTAGTTCTACATAAAAAAAAAAAAAGAAAAAGATTGGTAGAACAAACATGCTATGGAAGCACCTTTGTTTTATGCAAAACAGAAGAAATTTTGCCTAAGGCAACAATCTATGACATAAATGCAAAATTGCTCAGAAATACAAGGCTGCAGCCAAAGAAAATTAATGTTTCCAGGATGGTTATGCCTGTATGGATTATGTCCAAAAGCCTACCAGGACCAAGGAGCGCTGTGAGTGGTAACCTGCAGCTATCAGGGTTGCTGCTGCTTGTAGGGCACTTGACAGCCCATGGGGAAGCTGGAGGAGTCAGGCAGGCATGCAGTTTGACCCACATCAGCCCCTCCTGCAGTGATGGATTCTGTGTCTTTGTCACTGTCTATGAGGTATCTTTTCAGGTGACCAGCTACTCAAACCTCAGCAAGGAACAAAGAGAAAGATCTCAGCAGCTGGTAATGCTCTTTATCCCATCCCTCAGTTATAAATTTTGGTTTCTGCAAGCTTTACACAGCACATGGTAAGAGGTTTCACTGTGCCTTCCATCACTTTGAATTAACAGTGATAATAATAATGCTTAACCTTTGCAGAGTTCTTTCTGTCTCTGCAGCGCTTAACTAACATTAGCTGATCACATTACAACGGCTGGGCTTATCCTTCCTACTCTTTACAGTGCCATGAATAATCTGATAATTATTTCTTTAGTCAATATAAACAGCTTGTCCACTCTTCCGTCATTTTCTATTTTGCTTAAGCTATAAATATCTGATATTAGCTAAAGAAACAGTGAAGTTTTTTCAGGATCACACTAAACTAAATAAGATAATTACGTTAATATGATAGATCTGAGAATGAATATAAGTATTTTACTGTATTTTTAAAATACCTATATCCCTAATTATGAACATCTGCTAAGGATTACATTGCTCAAAAATGAAAATGTGTGAACTAGTTTGTCTGGAATCTGTTCATATCAATTATTTAAAATCACTCTGTATTTATTGCTTCAAACATTAAGGACTGACATACTGTGCCAATAGCACCATACTGTAGTAGTGTATATGTAAGATTAGGCAGAGACTGTGGTTTAAGCAGCTTACAGTTAGTATTCAAACTCTGTTTTATTGTTGAGAAGCACCAGACTGTGTCTTTCCCACACCCTTCTCATTAAATTTATAATTCCATGCCTCAGATAATCAGCAGAAGGTTCAGGAAATAAGAATTGCAAACTTACCGCATTTTATCCAAGGTTAACTATTTATGTAGAATTGTCTGTCAGTAGCAAAGAAATTCATTTCCACATTCAGAAGTGAAATTAATTTATTTGACAGATAACTGTTTTATGTGGTCTCCTTATTGAGTGGAATAGAATTATTCCATTATCTCATGAGATCTACCATGTTTTAGGCCATGACTGCTTGCCAGTCAAATTGAGAATCTCAGATGAACATAATGCAAACTGCTTGCACTGATGGTGCATCTTCTCTGGGGTTCTGACCCTTGATTTCTATTGTAAGACCCAATTGCTTTGAGTCCTCATCCATGGGCCTCCCTACCTTACAGTCCTTGCATTATCAGCCCCAGCTCTATCCAAGATGCAACGTGAGCTATACTGCAACCTTATTGGCATCTGACACAGAATCAGTTACCTCCTCCCCAGTCTCTAAGAGATGAGCAGATCCCATCATTATTCCTTTATTAAAACAGTTCTGCATGCATGGTGCTTTATAAGGAAAAGATGAGTCACTGTTCCAAGAGATCTCACCCTACAAATTACATGTGGCACGTGGAATGACGACAGTAAAATGACTGAGGAAGGAATACATTTTAATATATGAATTTATTGAAAGATTTTGTGAAAAATTCCCTTTGTATCCTCTTTGTCCAACATATACTATTCAAAGACAAAAGATAAGGTGCTATGGTCAAAATGGGACTAGACTCATTCCTCTTGCAAGCTCTTCTGCAAGTGCAGAAAGGACAGAACTGGTTCAGAAGAAGGTCCTGTAGCATTTTGTCAGCACAATTTTTCTTACGCACCAAAAGAGATGGATAACTAAAATGAATAATGACCCATCTCACTAGGCACTGAACTTTGGCCCTAGTGGGAGAAGAATGAGTCATAATGCTACAAGTCTGAAACAAATATTTTTACACAATTATAGATACTCTAAAGGCATAAGTGAACATTTCTCTTGCTTTAGTCTTTAGTAGTTGAAAGAGCATCCTCCCTGTGCACCAGGGCGCAGGGATCTGACAGAAAACCTGTTCCAGCCCTACAGGTGCTCCTTGCTGATCCCCTCAGCCATCCCAGCACCTCAGCAACATCTACTGATGCAAACTCTACCAGCAGAAGTCAGGACAAGGGAAAATCATTTTTGCTTTGAAAGGCAAATCTATTTTTTCCCCCATTAAAATGATTTGATGGGGAAAAGGGCAGTTTTGACTGTCCAGCCTGTACACTGTCAGTATCTTGGACACCTGTAATAATGGACAATAGAAAGCACTTATTTTCTTAGGCATTCCTTGTCATGACAAAGTAAGATGTAGTTTAATCCTTCCAGCCAAATTAGCACAAAGCAGATTATTTCAGTCCTTGTCACCTGAGTTGTCACACTGCACACCACGGGAATATTTTGTTGAAAACGAGAAAGAAGGTACCTAAGCCCAGGAGGGTCAGGAGAAAGCTGTTTCTTGGGAACGCCTGGAGGCTGAGAGCATCGGGACCATTCATGACTGCACAGGTAATTAGCGGAGAGCTGTTTAGTTATGAGCAAAGGAAGAAAGGGTGACATTAAAAGGAGTCACCGGCACTCTTGGAGAGTTTCTGCCTTGTTTTGTTACAATAGCAGGCCCCGCAGCTCTCCGCAGAGGCACAGAGCAGCTCTCCGCAGAGACGGCCGGCTCCGAGGGACGCAGAGCGGGGCAGCCGAGCGGCTCCGGCCGCGCCTCCCGGCACCGCCGCCTCCATTTCCTCAGGCGTGTCTGGAAGGAACCCGCACTGCCTCGAGGCACGGCTGAACCGCGGCTGAGAAGGTCTGGAAGGGTTTCTGCATGGGAGGCGGCCGCAGGTGGAGCGGTGCTCCCCCGGTGGCGCGGGCAGAGAGCCGCGAGTGCCGGGGCCGCACAAAGGGACCGTGCGGCGGGGCCGGGAGAGCCGCCGCTCCCGGCACAGAGCGCTGCCGCTAACCGCGCTGATTCTGTGTTCTTACATTGCCACCCTCTGACAGCCCGGCGGATTAAACCCCTGCCCTTCAACCGGCAGCCGAGCTTTGAGCCTGAACACAGCGCAGGGGAAACGCGTTGCTACTGCCACGCTTTGACTTGAATTTTTAGGGTCTTTAGTAAGTCTTCCTGGATATCTGTCACCTATTGCTGTATGAGAAAGATTTGTTTAAAAGCTGATTTGGGGATGTGTGGCAGAGAGATAATCCAGCTCAGTGCAAAAACCTGTATCAGACCCCGCGAGTGCCCCGGAGAAGTCAGAGATGAGAAGTGGTTCTATCGTGTGCCTGATAAATGAAGCTAAGGCATTGGCTATATAGATGTCATTCTTTAACTCCAGCCAGAAATGAAGTATCAAGCAGCCATTTGGTCACTATCCCTGTGGGGGATGTGGGAGAGAATCAGAAGAGTAAAATATGAGAGAACTTGTGGGTTGAGATAAAGATAGCTTAGTAGATAGAGAAGAATAAGAACTTCACTCACCACTTCCCATGGGCAGGCAGGTGTTCAGCCATCCCCAGGAGGGCAGGGCTCCATCACAGTTACTTGGGAAGACAAACACCATCACTCTGAACATCCTTCTCTCTTCTTCCCTCAGCTTTATATACTGAACATGATGCCATATGGTCTGGAATATCCCTTGAGTCAGCTGGGGTCAGCTGTCCTGGCTGTGTCCCCTCTCAAATTCTTGCACATCCCCAGACTATTCACTGGTGGGGCAATATAAGAAGTGGAAAAGGCCTTGTCTCTGTAAGCTCTATTCAGCAACAGCAAGAATATCCCTGTATTACAACTTCTGTTATCGGCACAAATCTGAAATGCATCCCCATACTGGCTACTATGAAGAAAATTAACTCTACCTCAGCCAAAACCAACAGAATAAGTATTTATTGAGGAGTCATGGAAGTGGGAATAACAAAATCTTAAGACAGAACTGCCCAAGTGCATTGTACACAGACACTTTGAACACTAATCCACCTACAAGAATACCATCCACTGCTGCTGTTGAAGCTGTTTACCATGTACTAGGGGATACATTTTGTCATCCTGACCTACCTTCTCACCAAAAGCTTGTCTGTGAAAACATAGCATTTGTGTCTGTGTGAATGTCAAATTATATAACACCTAAAGGGCAACAATATGCAGGGCACAAAGTAAACACTTATATCTGCTCATATGAAATGTGAAAGGTAATTTTATATAATGATTACTTTCAGCCAGAATTGCTTACATCTGAGAGAGCAGTGCATGAAGGATAACTGAAAAGCAAAAAGCTATGCATATGTTTATGGAATAGGTAGGATTATATGCTCTGTGTGGCATCTTACTTGATACCTTCTTAAATCATTGTATTAGTAGAAGAGAGGCATGGATAAACTGAAAAGAGCACAGCAGAGGTTTACCAAGACAGAGGCACAGAACATGGTGTACACTGTGAAGCTGAAGGAGCTGGACAATGCCCCACACAATCTGGTCTAGTTTTGACAGTAGCCCTTTTGCCTTTCAAAGTTAGATTTTTCTGTGACTAGGGTGTATTTTCGGGCACATGGACCATGTTGTTCCACCTTGTGCATCTTGGGTTTACTTCATAGCTTAAGTGCCTCCCTATCACAGACAGGAGTGATGCTGTGAGGCAGGTTCTGTTTCAGCACCAGGAAAAAAGAGGAGCTTAAAACCTACCAAAAAAGATTAACTGCAAATATGGAGTGTTGGTCATAAGACAGATGGCTCTTTGGTACTTTTTATGTCAGGTTGTTTCACCAAAATGAAAAGTTTTACATGTATATTCTTCTGTCTAGAAAAGAGAAATTATGCAGCTTTTTAGTAGCCAAAGATAAAGGCTACAGAAAACTCTTTTTAAAGTGACATCTTTAATAATCTATTCAATTATCATGAAGCTAAGGCACACAAAATATGTTACATATTACAACTTTCATTTGGATGTCACCTTAACCTTGAGTAAATAAGATAGTGAATGTTGACATAGAACCCATAGTGGGTACAACTCAGAAATAAATATTCTCCCAAATAACTTTTGAGTTTTGGGGGTTTGGGAGTTGTGGGACTTTTTAAAAATTTGTTTGGTTTATTTGGGTTTTTTTTCTTTAATAATTCCTCTTCTGTGGCTTTGTTATATCTTTGGAAAGAACACCTGAAGTGTCAAAAAAGCATTCCTGGACAGAGTTTATATGAAACTTGAAAATAAATGGAAAGCCTTTTAAAAAGTATAGAATATGGTGGTGAGACTCAAAGTCTAGGAACTGGCACAGTCCAGTAGTAAAGCATAAATAAATGCAACTACTAAAAATAGCTGGATTTTCTTTGTTTATAAGAACAGGTGTTTCTGTTTATTCAAGGGAATAATGACTAGATTTTTTATACAATGTCTATTGCCACAGTATTTAACTACAGATGAGAAAATCATCAGTCACTGTTACATTTATTTACTCATCTAACTTTATACTTATTTCTAAAAATTTCTGGATGCTGCAAGGCTTTTTAAATGTATTGTCAGGAAAAACAGATGCTGAGGCACTGAAATTAGAATCAATTGTATAGTTAATAAGAAAAAATTTTGGCTGAAATGGGAAATAAATTTTACTTCTTGAAACACCTATTAAGGGAATAAATAACCCTTCTAATTAAGAAATATCAATGACTGATAAAAATTCAAATAAATAATAGAATAACTAAGGATAATCATTCATTTTATGAATTTTTAAAATTCATTTTAATGAATAATTTTAAAGAAAATTCTAAATGCATTTATTTGAAAATAATGCATAATTAGAAAATACCAGTAAAACAGTTCTTAGTGACTATCTTAAGCATTAGAATATGAAATATTTATTCACATACCATATCCAAAATGCTTAGCTTCAGTATCAGCCTTCTTCATAGCTAAAACTCAGCAACTGATTTTCTGTCATCTGCAGCTGAAAGATTACATGGCTCTCTGTTTCCCAGTTTGAAATAAACATAGATGTATGAGGAAGAGCATATTAGCCAGCAGAAAAGACTGTGCAAAGGATATCTCTTTTGTGGTAACCATGGCTGAAGGAAAACCTGGTGAGGCTAGAGAGCATTATGTTGAATAGATTGTCATAAATTAAAATCCTTCTCTCTCTTGCATTGTCTACAGCTGACAAGACACAAGCAGTGATTTAGCTTCTTCTCTTCTAAGAGAAGTCAACAGTGAAGAATCAAAGTTTGAGAAAATATGGTGAGATGGGAGGAAATTGTTTCACTTTGCATTTGTTCCTGACTATCCAAACCTATTTTAATTTGGACTAAATTAAATTAATTTTCCCCAGGTTGATTTCATTTTTTATTCCATGACGATAGCTGCCAACTGGTCTTCCCGTCCTTGCCTTGACCCACATGTTTTCATCCTATTCTCTCCTCTTGTCCTGTTGCAGGTGGGGAGTAGATGGGTGGGTGTCTGACCACCATTCAAGGTCAACCCCTTGCAATCACAGAGGACAGCAATGTAGTACAAGAATAGTAAGCAATAAAAGACACAAATCAGGACTAGGGTGCTAGTGACACATTCATTCAAATAATTTCTTCTGGTATTAGCCTCCAGTAATAAAGGAATTACTTCTAAGTATAACAAATACTTCATTTAAGTATAATAAAATTCAGCATTCTGGAGACACAATGACAGAAGAAAAAGGTTTCCAGATCAATAGCAAAATGATACTCATAACCGGAATAGAAAAATAAAAAGATGCATGTCCAGTGTGATTATTGGAATTATTGTTTTCTGACATCCAGTGATTTTTACTGAGTAGTTTTAATAATGTATTGGCTAGAGAAGCAAGAACTGTATTTGACTTGTTCCATTAGAGAAATGTCTTTTTTTTTTTTTCTTTGTGAAACTAAGTTGTCTAATTTTGTTGTCTTTCCTCTGAAAAACTCTGGTCCATGAAGCACTCATCATAGCATAGCAAAAATCAGTCCAAATTTCTCTTGCTTTGGAAAGCTATGAGCATGAGAAAGCAGAAGGTAATAGTGGAAACTGTTTTGCAACTGTAACTACAGTGGCTTAAATGAATGCCTGCTCTTATGTGCAAAGATGTCCCAGGTGAATACTTCTGCTTTAGAAAGTATCATTGTGCTCAAATCCCAGGCAGCTGAACAAAATGTCCTCGGTATTTTCACGGCAGACAGCGCATAATCTCTGTGTTGTTCTGAAATGGGAGCGAGTAGGTGTACACCAGGGTGCTCACATGCTTTCCTGTTTGGGGAGGTATTTGCCTGATGTTCATTTTAACATTCTCCTTTGGGTAATTTTTTTTCTAAATTCTCCAAAACACATAATTAAGGAAGAGGGTTAACTGGTTAATTTAATTAAGTTAAAAACCCTTTCTAAAGTGTGTGCCAGCTACCAAGAAAACATTTGGAAAAGCTTCAGTTTTATCCTTACTTTCCGGAGTGGGCATTCTTCCAGCCACTGAATCAGGAGGCAGAAAAACCTTCTTAGAAAACCTTATCGAGTCAGCACAGATTCTTCTGTTCCCACATCAATGTCTCCCAGATGCCTTGAAGCACCAGTTTCAACAGCTTCCAACATAGCCCCCCAAACTGGCAACCTTTTGATGATGTTAGGAGGAGGAGCACTGCTGTAGAATCTATACTGGTCTAGCCAGAGCTAGAGGATCCCACCACATTATGCCCTACACAAGCACAAGAAGAAGTCTGCAAGAGATACAATCCAAGAATGATAAGAGCAAAAATTATTTCCCTCAAAGGGCTTAACTGAAACAAAGTTTAAAAAATTGGAAGGACAAACATGTATACATTTTTCTGTGTTGTATATCACCTTAGGAAAGCACACGCAGCTCTTTCCGCTTTAATGAGTGGAAGGGGTTCACAGCCTCCAGCTGTGACATGCGGACGTGTCCTGCAGGTGTGCTGATCTCCATCCACTAAGTGCACTCTTGGTAAGCTCACAGATGACACTAAGCTGGGCATTGATCTGCTGGAGGGTTGGAGGCTCTGCAGAGGGATTTGAATAGGGTGGATTGGTGAGCCAAAGCCAATGGTGTGAGGCTCAACAAGACCAAGTGCCAGGTTCAGCACTTCAATCGCAGTGAGGAACTACAGAGCCAGGGAAGAGTGGCCAGAAAGTTTCCCACTGGAAAAGGACCTGGAGGTGCTGGTTGACAGTAGCTGAACATGAGCCAGCATGTGCCCAGATGGCCAAGAAGGCCAATGGCATCCTGACTTTTTTCAAAAATAGTGTGGCCAGCAGAACCAGGAAAATTATTGGCTCCCTGTACTCAGCTCTGGTGAGGCTGCACTTTGAGTGCTGTGTTCAGTTCCAGGCCCCTCAATTCAGGAAGGAAACAGAGGTGCTGGAGCAAGTCCAGAGAACAGCAACAAAGCTGGTGAAGGGTCTGGAGTACAAGTCTGATGAGAAGTGTCTGAGGAAGCTGGGATTGATTAGTCTGGAGAAAAGGAGGCTCAGGTGAAACTTTATCACTCTCTACAAGTATCTGAAAGGAGGCTGTAGCCCGGTAGCAGCTGGTCTCTTCTCCCAAGAAACAAGTGATAGGGAAATGGCCTCAAGCCATATCAGGGGAGTTTAATGCTGGATAAGAGGAAGAATTTCTTCACTAAAAGTGTTGTCAAGCATTGGAACAGGCTGCCAGGGAGGTGGTGGAGTCACAATCCCTGGGCGTGTTCAAGAAACAACTGGATGTGGCACTTAGTGCTCTGGTCTCGTTGTCTGGGTGGTGGTTGGTCAAAACTTGGACTTTATGACCTTGGAGAACTTTTCTAACCCAGATAATTCTGTGATTCTGTGTGATTCTATGAGATTCTGTGATTCCATGATGCTATCTCTGTTTTCTCTCACAACGACCAATTGCTGTACATAATCCCAACTGAGCCCATGTCCAATCTGGGGCAAGTTTTGAATGGCACATCTGACTGAGAACATGCAGCAGCATAGGCAGTGGACTTCAGGAGCAGGAATGGCAGCACTGACCTTACATAACCTGAGTAGACCTTCACTTCTTGTGTTCTCTGCTGGAATGAGTCAGTGTGGCATTGGCATGAGCAATCCGCTGAGTTAACCAATGGCACACATGGAAGGAGAGGGAGGATTCAGAAGTAAACAAATATTTAGGCAATGGAGCCTTTTAAAGTTAAGATGCTTTGCTTATACTGTGTCTCAATGGGAAAGGAGGACTAAGCTGAGACTTGAAGGAGATTATACAGATGAAAGTTGAAAAAGGAACCCGAAAAATATGTCAAATCCAAGCAAATAGGACAAAGCAACAAACTGTCAGACAGAAACAGAAGACCAGCAATTTTCAGCATCAAAAATAACAAATAGGTAGTCAAAAACCAGAAACAAGAAAAAAAACATTCACACAGGCAGACTGAGTTCAACTTCCACTATTTTTCTCTAATTCTGGTGTCCCTATTAATCTGACTACAGCTAAGCCGGTATTCTGAGAAACTCAATGAGGAGTGTCAGGTCTCAACTCACTCCAGATGGTTCTATCTCAAGGTTTGTTCCAGGGTGGGAAGTGTGCAAACTCATTTCCCATGAAAATATGGCAATTCCACTCTGTGTGAAAATATCAGGAATCTGTCTGGATGCACAAGCCTCTTTCCTGCAGCATACTTTCCCATGAGAGAGAGTAAACCAGCTCCACATCTTTTAACGGTATGCCCATCAGGTTTTTGCTATTGATACACGTATTTTCAGGATCAAAAATAGAAAGTGAAAAAAAAGATATTTATTTCACTTACGATATCAAAATGTAATTCCTCCAACCTGTTCAAGTTTCATAAAGGGATTTGTGTGACCTATATGTAACATCTGTCTTGGGCTTCAAATGGAAATCTTTATCCTTGGAAACCTCTAGCTTAAAGACTTGTGTTTCAACACCAGCTGGAACAACAGCAAGTTCAAATACAACATACAGTTTAGTTTGGAAATTAAATGACTGATACCAGTCACAATGTGGAAGGAGAATTATGAACCTGCACCCATTCATGTTAATATTGCCTATAACACAAAAATTGCAAGGCAAAGATGAAAATAATTTTCCTACTGGTTGGTTTATGTTGCAAAAGTTCTAGAAAAGTTTGTGGGTTTGTGGTTTTTTTTTTCCAGAACATTGTCTGAAAACCATTTTTTTTACTACATCTAGGTACTCCTTAATGTGATCTTTATTAGTGAAAGGAGATATCTCATACCTCTCCCAGTGTGGGGGAAGCAGAAAAATTAAGAGAAGAAGCAACTGCCTCCCCTAAAAAGTTGTAGAATCATTATTTTGCAGAACAAGTTCCAATGCTGTTCAGAGGAGATGTCAGACCCAACACAGCAGACTTTACAGGCACAAGCAAGGGGAGGGTGCACATGATGCTTGCAGTCCATAAAGTGGTTGCAAAGCAATTCCTTTGGTTATTGGTGTGATGATGTTAACTAGAAACATCAAAAGACTTTTAATGGGCAAAAGAGTTTTCAGTCCAAAACATGGCTAACAGCTTGCACTATTTCTACCTTCTAGGTAACCTCCTTTTTCTTTATATTTTTTGTCATCCCAAAACTTGTCTGGAAAGTCAGGGAGAAAAACGCCCTTTAACACAAGAGAGATTCATGTCTGCAGTGCCAAATTCTCCTGAATAAAAATAAAAGAAAGGGATTGAGTCATTCTCAATGGAAAAAATGGTGCAAATTTTGTGCCATGGTGGTGTGTTCAATTTTTAGGGGTTTCTACAAGCCTTCCAACAGGGCTGTTGCAAACATCGTTGAAACTTGAATAACTGTCTTACACCCATAATTCAGCAACTGTCATTTCCCTATATTTAATAATGATTAAAACCAACAGTTTATTGTGGACAAAAGGAAAACATGATAGCATAGTGGCTCCAGGAAAGAACTAGGTGACAGAATGCAAGATTACCATTCTCTACCCCATTTTCCCAGCCCTCTCCCCACAGCCAAGATAGCTAACTGCTATCTTCCCCTCATTCATGGGCTGACAGGATTCCCTGTGGATCATTTTGTAGGGCTCCATGGGTGATTTCAGCTGAAGTGACACAGATTCAGTGATACACCTGGTACAGCAGCTGCATCACAGCTGCTCTGCTCTACTCCTGCTGGTGCTCTCATTCAGACCCTGAACTGCTGGACATACATCCCACACACCCTTCAAGGTTTCAGATGTTTTTCAGAAGAGAAAGGTCCTTAGCAATCCCTCTGCCTACAAAATAAACACTTTCCTAGTCAAATGTCATTTTTTTCCTCATAAACCATCTCCAGCACACCCAGGGCCTCCTGTACCCTGGGCATGTTTGCCTGTACACTTTTAAACATGAGTGCCAACCTTTTATTCACTTCAACAGTAACATTTCATAGCTTATTTTTAACCAGAAAATTTATAAACTATTACTGACATGCAACAGAGGCCTGGCTTATCCAGTAATTCCCACTTTTTAAAAAGCAGATGCAGCCAGGAACCTCTATACCTCTCCAGGCATTCTGGGCTGCTTTTCTCCTACTTCAGTACTGGGTATTAAGACCAAGCTCATCCTTTTTATGGCTTCAGATCACTGGGTTTACAGCAATATATGGCAGCTTTAGTGCCTCCAGGATAAATTAAAGGAAGTAACATAAGTGATTCCATGCATTCCTGTGTGCTCTGTGACAGGGGTGATGGTTGTCCAGAGGCAGAAAAAGTACATGGATGACAGTCTTGCTCCACACAGGAGCAAACCAGACTTTGTCACCTGTAAAGTAGCTGCTAACATGAGAAAAAATCCAGCAGTTCCAGAAGCAATTAGTACTTCTTAACCTCCTTTGCATGGTGAGGGCAAAAAATAAGGACTAAAGTAGTAAACAGTCCCACCTCCCAGCCCGCCCCCAGTCTGCAGCAGAGCGAACAGAGGGATTACGAGGGAGAAACGGAAAGTCCAGGTCTCCCTGGGCCACTGACTTAACAGTTGTCTATGTGATCGTGGTTTCCAACACAGAATCAAAATAGTTTCTAGTAGCAACTGGTTGTAAACATTTGAGAACCTGATGGTAATAAACTCACTCTCCAGCTAACAAACAATAGAGTCATCAAGTACTATAATTTCAGTCCTGTAAATATAACATCAGTGAATATCGGTGAGCTGCTTCAATCCAAACACCTCACTCTGGGCTAATACTATTCTTTAGAAAACAAACACATGCAGATGGGATTTGTTGTCAGAATAAGATCAGGATGGTAAATGGGTGAGATCATTCCCACTAATGCTGCTGTTGTAGGAGCAGGTCCTTGGTAGTTGCTGGGAGCAGCATGTTGTTTATTATCAGATAAACACATAACATTTGCCTTCCTCTGTTTCAAGAACAGAGGACACACAGCATTTAATGAAACAGTTATGTAGATTACTTTTCAAACCTGTAAGGGAAATGTCTCTCCTCTTACAATGAATTTGCATATTAAGCACAATTCTTTTGCCAAACAAAGTGATAAATACAAATATGTTGTGACACAGGACTTCTACTTCATTCACTGCATTATAGTCTTCTCGGGAAATTGAGCCTTGTTGCACATAGAAGCAGTGGAGCACAGCAAGATGAAGTGACCTCCCAAGGAAACACATCTGTCAGGATCAGTGGCAAAAGCAGATTCCACTTGTCCAGAGTCCTTAGGTACACTCCTTCTATTTATCATGCTACAGTGTGAAAATTCTTTGATAACTAACAGTTAAAGATAGTAGGAAGAAGCAAGAATACCCATGTCCATGGGGTTTTTTTCTTAGCTAATGGTGTACAATGAAAATTTTTCCTTTTTTCAAGACAAATATGAAAGTAGAAAAACATCCTGTAAAAAAGACCAGAACTAAGTTTTAAACTAGCTCAAGAGGATTCATGTTCTGTGAGCCCAGGGGAGCATACAAGTTCCAGATTTACCTCTCCATCCAGTTTACTTTCCTTATTTCTTAAATATGTTTCATAATAAGAATATTTTTTTCCAAACAGAAGGGTTAGGCTGAAACCAAAATAAGTTTGTGTCCTTGATAAAAATGCTCTGTATGAATATGGAGAACAAAAATCCCTGTCCCAAGAACATAAGGTTGATCAGGATTCTGTCCTCAGACCCATATCCTTTATGATCAGTTACCTAAGCAGATACTTTATGATATACCTATCTGTTGGTAGCTGCCTGCTTTGAAAATTACCCCAATTATTCCTGGATTGACCTGACCTGATTTAACAGATGAACCAATGAAAGCCAGGTGATATAAGGGAGCAAATATTTTCACTGTGTGCCTGTCTCCCCACCTGCTGTTGAGGAAGCCAAGGTGTCTCTGTCTAATTTTATATCCCGCACTGTGCCCAGATGTACGCAAGATGTAACCGTGCCCAAAAGTCCAAATTACACACATTGGATTCTGACTCCAGCAGATTGTCACACAGGAAACTTCAGCAGAAACAAGACTGCATCAAGATTTTAAGGGAGAGTGTAAAATGTATTTAGATTCACTGAGGAGAGGAACTTTAGTTGAGTTTTTCCATGAACAGGATCCTTCCTGATACTCAATTTCATTCTCACAACTTACCTAGAGACTCAGCTATGATAAGAATATGTATTGGCTAGTAGAATCATGGACATCAAAGGGTCTAAGTTGAGATTGCCTTTTATTGTGCCTTTCCAGGCTTTCTGGTGCAAAGGACTGACTGACAAAAGATAATTTTTCCAGGAGGAGCAGTGATGAATTCTGTCCAGGTCTCTTGGAAACTCATATAACATTCTTCAAATGGGTGCAGCACATTCTCCCATCCCATTCCATATCTGGCTGGATCTGCTACAGACCATCTTCATTCTTCCTCACATCCAAATATGTCCAAGATTGGCCTCAGAGTGGATGCAGCTATCAGCTCTCTTTAAAGAATGATGGAAAATGAAGATTTCTGAACAATCTTGTTTCTTCCAAAATTGTACAAGGACACACTGTAAAGCTGGCTGTGCCTAATATTATGAATGCCAGAGGAGCTTAAAGATTTTTCTGCTACCTTCAAAGGGAGTAACTGTTGAACTCAGACTGAGAGAGGGAGGCAAAGCCAGAGACAAGACCTTGTTTGAGGAATGACTGACAAGGATATTGAGGGGAAGCTGGGAACTTCTGTCAAAAGATTCTTCTGTGAAATAGGACCTTACGTGCTTGTAACTAATAATTCCAACAGCTTTACAGTCTCTCCAGGATAGGTTCAGGGCCAGTTCCAGGCTAAATATCTTGAGAAATTAGTTTTCTACATTTGACAGCCATGAGCTCTGGCTGGGGGAGGAAAAGACAAGGCAGAAGAGACAGACATCTGCCAGGACATCAGTGAATGTGGGGCTTACTGCCCCGCTGAAGAGGATAGACACCTTTATTTCCCATCACTAGTCCAGAGCTAACAAAAGCCTGCACCTTCTAAGACTGGTGTGAGCCAATGGGGATTTTGAGGTTTGGCTGCCATCATCACATGTAGCCAGCACTCAGGTTGTTTTGCTGTCCTCTGGAAATGCATCACTTTCCAAAATTCCGTCCTCTGACCAAGCCTAGTCTCAGCCTTGGTGCTGTGTACTCTGTCTCCATACAGATCTCTTTTTAATAACATTTAACTTACACTGTTTGATTTTTTTAAAGTGAAATCAGATCTTTTTACACAGCATAAAAGTGAGAAGGGACCTAGATGAGAACCCAGTCTAGATCTGTAGAAAGAAGTCGTTCTGCATTGCTATACAAGGTCTGGTGAACATGGGGCATGCAAAAACAAAGTGATCTTAGACAGCTTTGGGTTGAAAGGACCTTGCAGATCATCGAGTTCTAATCTTCCTGCCACGGACAAGGGTACCTTACACTAGACCAGGTAAAAATATCAAATATTATTAAATATTTTGAAGAACACTTTGAAGTGCTTGGCTGTCAAGGTGATCAATTTGAACATAAAAAGAAATATTCATTCTCTGGTGTCAAGATTATTCAGACACTGGCTGAACAATATTTGCATTTAGTTCAAAATAAACAGTTCAGGGATTTTGTAGTCACCACAATAAAAAAACAAACAGCAGTTAATAACACTTGCAAAATGAGGATCTGTCCTGCAGAAGGACTGAAAAAGATAATTCCTTTTACATGGAGAACTAAGCACAACAAGGCAAAAAGCAATTTGGGCAGAGTTGTTGAGGAGGAAGTGGGGGAGAGAGTAGTAGATGCCCAGAGCTGCTGAGAGCAGGATTCCCTTCCATTCTATTCTGCTGAACTCTATCCCATGCAGCAGAGTTCATCTGCTACACAGATGACATGTCCTGCACAGATCCCTGTATTCCAGTGGCTGAAGACAGTAGATGCACCCAGCAGAGTTCAGAGGTGGCTTTCTCCATCAGTCCCAGACACAGCTAAAATATATAGCTCTTGGATTTTTTTTTCTGATGAAATGGAAAGAGGATAAAATGAAAGAAGATAAAACTGGATGTTAGATTTACTTTAAATATGACATGCATAAGGTCAATGACACCATAATTCATTAAATACAAATTCTGCAGTGATCTGTAGAGGTTATTACCTCAAGATATGCCCTATATATTCCATGTAACTCTTTAGTCATCCACTTTTGGAATCCAACCATTTACTCATAGAGTAACTTACTTTACATAGAGTGCCGTCATGTACTCATAGAGTGCTGGGAAAATTCAGACCTAGAGGATATGTGCATGGGGAGGTTTGCTGGTAAATGTCAAGAATGTTAGCAATATAGTACTAATGTTTCTTATTACACCTTTGTCTGAAATTTTTCTATCATCTAATTTTCTGTTGTATTTTGCAGTGACAAATTTATTTTATTTGTAAGGTTTCCATGCCCTCGTATGTGCATGTTTTCCTGTGTGTGTGTATATATTATTACTAATTTGATGTCAGTATGTAGGAAAACAGGAGTGGTCACACAGTTCTGATCTCCATGATAGGTTTAAGCCCCAGACAAAATTACTGCCTTGCAAGATGATGTACATTTTCACAGCAGCAGCACCATTGTCTCATCACTTATTATTTTAACTTACTAAAAAAGGGTCACGTGCTTGCTCTTATGATCCTTTGGATAAAGATTCTGCACTGTGGACAACAAAAATTATATATAGATACATACATCTATATATACATTTGTATGTATATATATATATATATATACACATTTTTATTATTATTTTTATATACACTACACATTCAAAGGAAACATAGGCCACAGTGGTTTTATAGAAGGTCTGTTACTGGATCATCCCATGATTCAGTGCATTTGAAATAATGTAAACAACACAGTATTCTCAGAAGTCCTGACAAGAGCATCAATTTTAAATTACAGAAACTTTTGGAGGGCAGTGAAGCATTCAAAAATATCAAATAATGTGACAGGATGGGGAGAAAGGATTATGATCACCATTTTTTTTCCCAGATATTTTGCCAGACTGATCTTCTTGTGATACAGTCAAGGGTTAATACGGCTGTATCTCAAATCTTGTTTCAAAATTGTGAAATTTCATTAGTTTTTTGCCTAAGGATACACTTAGAAGTGTCCTCCTAACTGTTTAGCTAACAGCTTGGAGTAAGAGTCAGTTTTGTCACAAATGTAAGTTTGCAATACCAAAACATTGAAAAAGAAATTACTGATGACATTTGATGACTATGGGTAACACACCAACCTTCCCACACAGAGCTTCTTAGCATTTTCTTCAATGGCCCATTTTTTCTGTCAGAAATATAGCATGAGCTTTACTGTTGCATTTAAATTTCTCTCAGTTTCTCTGAAAAAGAAATGTAATTCTATGAGAAGCTGAGAAAGTTGTAATTCTGATGAAAATATTTCCCTCCCCTACTTTTTTTTCAACTTTTGTATATTTGACAGCCAAGTTGTAAAAGACCAATGATAGAGCTTTGGGCTCAATTATGTCATCAGATAAGCATTATATCTCTAAGACTCTCTAGCTAATTTATACACAAGAGATGCTTAAATTGGTTCTCTTGTGTAACTTAACATGCACTGAAAGTTCTGCCATTGGGAAGAATGTCAATCAAATCAAGAAGATCCAAGCAGAAAGCAGGGACAGATGGTAGGTGATGAGTGCTGATTTTGGAAAACAGAGAAAATATAAAAGAGAGTTTTTCCCTACTAAGCAAACTACTTTTTTTCTGTTTGTCAGTGCTTGATACGTAAGCAGTCTTCCCTGTTAGATATGTCCTTTAAAACTGATGGGTTAATCACAGTTTCTTAATCAACCACTCAGCAGTACCTAGATTACAGGTGATTAAAATGACTGTGAGAATTGTACATCTAGGTAAGTATGTGATACTGAAGTCTGCAATAACAGAGGTAGCTTGCTCATGTCATTCTCAGGGCATGGCTGCCAGTAATCCTCAAAAATGGAAGTGTCAAATATTATTCAAGCAAAATACAGAATAAATTAATTTGAAGTAAGAACTGCATTCTGTAAACAGTTTCTACTTGTCCAAAACTTCACATGAGTTTCAATTTTAGGTTTATAGATTTGTAAATTTTCTTCAGACACTACATAAATTATGAAAAAGCTTAAAATTTGGTATAGATCATGATGTATGTGTGTGGATATTACATGATAAAACTCTGCTATGAATGAGAGAGATTAGAAAGAAATGCTCTTTATTGTCCAACAAGCCTCTTTTTAATTCCCTCCAAATAATAAAGAAGAGAGTCCTACAGTCAATAATAAGGCTGGAAGCTAAATGATTTAATCTCCATTCTTAATTGCAATTGAACATGTTGTTCGCTATGGCCCAAATTTTCTTTAAGCCAATATCTGCTATTCTGCCTTTCACTCTAAATCCCTCCTTGAAAGTGGAACACCTTGTGAGAAAGGTGTTGCAGAAGTGTAAAGACAGCCCAAGAATCCCAGACTGAAGCTTCAGGTGTCAGTTTCTCTGGGGTAACAGATCAATAATATACTGTGCTGCCAGACAGATTGCTGAAATCTCAGGAAAGAGTCATATGAATGTTTCAACAAATACTTACCCATAACACCTAGGAAAAGAAAAAGCTGTTTTGAATAGTCATAATGTCATGGGTATCAAACTTCACAGAGCCAGTGGAAAAAAAAACTATTTTTGAAAACAGGAGATAATAAAAGCTCCATCTCAGTGGAATGGAAAATTTGTCTTTGAAAAGTAATAGGCTGGGAACAAACATTTTAAGAGGTTTGGAACATTGTATTTTTACTTCCACCAAATATTTAGCAAAATATCTGAGAAGCACTACAAACTGGCTTAAACAAATTCAGGCAAATTTTGACAGAGTCAGAAATCAATAATGTTCTTCCAATATTTGAAAAGAATAAGGGGTACTTATTAGCTGTGGATTGATTCTATGTGGAATTGATAAGTGGTTAATTGCAAATTCAGCAAAGAATTCAAGGCTATAAATATAAGCAAGATCAGTTAGTATATTTATTTCTGTGTCTGCCTGACCCAAAAATCTTGTTATATTTTCTGGAAACATTTTTAAATCTAGCTAGAAAATATAACTGAGTTCTTATTATTACCCTGGATTTTTCTGAGTTAATTTATTTAGTACCTGGACATTTGACTTTAAAAACCATTTGTTGTACATGGCACTGACAAGGTCTGTGTTTGAGACACTGAAAACATTGGGTGACTGAGAAATCTTAGAACGCAGTCAGTGTGAAGTCATTGATGAGTAGGACATTTTCTAGCAAAATCCTCCAGATATTACATTTTGTTGTGCTCTTTTACCAGTGATCTAAACAGGGATCAATTGCCTTTTCTGGCCTATCTAGGAGACACAGTATTTGAAAGGGTAATATATAACTGGGGAGACAAATCAGTGTAAAAGGATAATCTCAATCACATGCCTAAAAAGTCAGAAACAAGACAAATGTGTTTTTATTTGACCTGTAACCAGTTCATTATGGGAAGTAGTGGTCTCACCATGTCTTGAAGTGGTCACTTTAAACGTTTTTAGGGATTTAATTTGGTTTCTTAAAAAAATCCTTAAAGACTGTGAATTCAAGCAAATATGCAGCACGGTTATGACAATTTGACTTGGAAATTTATAGTTATGGGAAATTGTGAGTCCATGTTTTTGGGGAGAAAGTAAAAACTGCACTGCCTTTCAAGCTCTTTCCTGGAGCTTTGTAGTATGAAAATATCTGCAACACATCTATCCTAAAACATCCTGCAGAAATTGTGTTTCTCCAGATAACTAGAGGTACTGTGATTTTGCCACCTGATGGATGAGCAGCAACTGACCTTGCAGACCACAGAGGAAAAGCTGAGGAAGGAAGACCCATAAAGGATGTGATTCAAGTAGAATAAGTTCACTCTCAAGTGTCTGGCTTTGCAGCCCCATGGAACTCTCCAGAACAAACTAATCACCACATTTCAGGTTAGGAGCTAGTTCCATGGTTTAGGTTTGCAAGGCTGTAACAGAAAGGGTAGGTGGGAGCAGCAGATGCACTGTGGGTGATGTGAGGGGCCAGCAGACACCTCTGACACGGGGTGGGATGCAGCCTGTGTGAGCACTGGGAGCTTGTCCCTCACTGCTGTGGCTGCACACACCTTGTGTTCCTCACCTTGGGCTCGAGGGACAGGACTGCCCTTCTCCAGGACTCACACCCCAGCTGAGGGTACAGAGGGCATCAGACAAACAACTGCCATGGTTCTGCCTGGTCTCCAGTTCTGTACAACCCTTCCACCGCCTGCCACAGCCATCCTGGATGTCAGGCTTTCTTTTGGTCTTTCTGCTTTCCTCCCTAAAGACGATAGCTGGTGGATTGTGTAAAGCACATCCAGACAGAAATATAGCATTGGCTCCAACCTGTTCTTAGAAACCCAGTTACTTGATTGAAAAAAAAGAAAAAAAGTAAAAGCAACGAGAAAAATATTTTCCTCCTGAAGTCTCTTTCAGCTAATTTGTTTGCATGTAATAATAACAGATAAAAATTCAGGCTGAAGTGTAGCTTTGAAGTTGGCAGAATCTCTCAACTTTAATTTTTTTTTTTCCCTAGCAGTATCAGAGACTTTGATTTGGAATGTACACAACAAAGGTATAATCTTTCAGATTCAGATTAAAGAAAAACAAAAACACAATTCTTGTCATGTGAAGCCGTAATATTGTCCAGGCTTTTGCTTTTGTATCATCCAGAGCTGGTCACCCGGGATACAAATTATAAAGCTCTAAATCCTAGAGCCAATCACTGTGCCTTTCGAGGGGGTGTTGGTTTCACGTGCTGAAGTGTGTGCACCAGTTTATAGCAGCTAAGAAAAGCTCCTTTCTGCTTGCCATAAACTGAGCTGACTCAAGTCACTACAGTAAGGTGGTTGTTTAAAGTAGGTTTCTCCAAATGTGGTGTCTTGCTCAACATCTGGTTCTAGTTAACTTCTCTTCTGAGGTTTATGTGCAAATTGTTATGTTGAATACATATTAAATTTCAAAACAGGGCTGACGATAAGTCTAGAAGTTTACCTTATTTGAACAAAGAAAATTACTACAAAACAAATATTATTGGCCAGTTCACACTTGGAGAATTAGGTGCTATCACATGGCAATTTTTGTCCTAAATCTGATGCTTGTGATCTTTGTTAGAAGTGCTCATTTAAGTATCCTTTGTAAGGGTGCACTGAGGTCAGCTTCCCCTGAGATCTGTTATGCACCATGCTACACAAAGTAAGTTTTCATGTACTGTGACTGCATGTAACTTCTTTTCTGATAAGATCAGAAATCAGCATTTTTATGGAATAAATTTAAAACATAGTGATTTATTTCAAATTTTTATGCAGTTAACCATAGTATATTTTTACTGGAAAATCACATTATGAATCATAATTTAACAACTGATTTAGTCTTGTAAAAAGCTAAACGTAATGCATATATTCATGCCTTCTTCAGCTGGTTTAAGGCTGTTAAGCAAGCAGAATATAACCTTTTAATGTACAATCTCATTCCACTTCTGTACTGGCTGTTGTGCAGTTTTTAGTGATCTCAGTGGCACTTCATCTCCTCCAGACAGCTCGTCACTCTTGCTCAAGTGGACTGACCGTAACCTAATGAAGCATCAGACACTCAGTTGCAATTAAACCAGCCCTTCCAGAAGATATTACAATATATTTTTCTTAAAAGAATTCAAACACATGTTCTCACAAATTTCATATCCATACAATTGACTTACAGAACCCACAACCTAGGTTTTATTTTATTTAAAGTTGTGATGTTCTTTTCATTTCATTATCTGCCCATTTTGGGGCCTTTGATCATGCTTGTTTCACACCACCATCAGCAATGGAACAACATACTAGTTGTTGTTGTACATACATTAGTGCAGCAGCAGCAGAACAGGACAAATAAGTTTGCATTTTGTTACATCTTATTCCTATGTCTATGTCCAGTAGCTACAGTGAAGAATTACTTCCTGCTTCTGTGGTTCCTCCTTCCTTCTGAATACAGGGACTACTGTATATCTCTGAATTTTGTCTCAGCTGACCACTGGTTTTTCCAGTAGTTGTTTTTTTTTGCCCAGTTTTTTCTGTATTGCACTTCTGACCTGAAAATTTACATCTTGCCTCACCAATTGCTTATTAATTCTTAATTCCTGAAGGGTACAAGGAAGAATGATACAGGCACTTGTCAGAGGTGCCTGGTGACAGGATCAGAGGCAGTGGGCACGAACAGAAACAGAGAAGGTGCCATTTGAACACAGGAACACTTGTTTACTGCGCAGGTGACCGAGCACTGGCACGGATTGCCCAGAGAGGTTGAAGCCTCTCACCTTGCAGAATAGCCAAAAACCAGCTAGGCAAAGTTCTGGCAAGGTGGCTGTAGGTGGTCAGGCTTCTTCCCCAAATGGAGTCAATGATGATTTTCATCATTGGAAGTTAAAACAATTATTAATCAGTGGATTCCTTAAGGGATGTGGAAGCAGAGGTTGTTAAACTATGACTAACAGTGAAACTGTAGGTGAGCATAAGGGGATTGTGGGGTAAGTGGGATCATTTCACCCCTTTCACTGTGGCTCTTGTCAGTCACAGCACTTTTCTGAGGAGACCCCACCACAGCCAGCAGTGCACCAACAAACCTCAGGTGTGTGGAAAAAACCTGATCAGACTGGCACAGTGGCCATGTCTCAGAAATATCTAACTAAAATGAGGTCAAGCTTTATATCATAGGACTGTCAGCTCCTGAAGACAAAGCGAGGAGGCTTTTCCTGCTTTAAGCCCATAGTTTTATCTCAAAGTAGTGAAGTGTCTTTATAATATTATTGAAATTAATATGGCTTTTTTCCTGTCTGCAAGTTTCAGTTTTCCTAAGACAACTTGTCTCACCCCAGCCCTCATCAGAGACTGGATTTCCTCTCTCATTTCCTTTGGTGGATGTTGACCTTCCTAATATAAGAGAAATTGTTGAATTCTTAGCAAGCAGTGTTTTAAAATCATAAAAACAACACAATTTTATATTTATAGTTTAATCTCACTTGGATTTCAAGCTGCCTAAATGTCCTGTAAATCTTCCGATTTATATCATGCCTAGAATACTAATAAAACTGATAATGTGATAGTATCTGACTGTAGCATATAATAAAAAATCTTTTATCAGCAAAATTGTGTAAATATGGCAATGCATACTAAAAAAAATAAATATCAATATTACCTGTTTTCTTTAGAACAACCACCCAGGATTGTATAATGGCTGTCTAGTGCAAGGAAATTGAACTTCTGATTCAACTGAAAAACTAGTTTATCTGCAAAATTTTCAGTCTAAAAATGTGTGTATTGCATTTCCATCTTCTAGACCTCTGTGGTATGTCACCCATTACATATTACAGAGGCACATCTGTTTCCACACCTGGAAACTCCCTGGTCTTTGAAAAAAAAAAACCTTAAAAATTCTTAATTTCTCAAAAACTTTTACATGGTAGTTGTAACATAGATGAACATTGCCAGACTGTTTAGTGCTAATGACTTCACTGGAACTATCAGCATGAAAAAGGCTTCACAAGGTAGATTTTCAATAATCTTTAGTATCAGACAGGTCTTTCAGTTGCAAGCAGAAATTCACTTGTTAATTATTTATATTATTAATAATGTGATTTTTTTTTTTAGTACTCTCTCCTACAGAATTTTTTTTTTTTTAAAAAGGTCTTGTTAGAACTGTCTTCATAAAGTATGTGGCTGATCTGCTGGGTAGAAATAAGATAGCTACAGTAGACTGTACCATAAGAAATGTCTGTGTCTGGGTTTGTTTAGTTTTATTTTACTTCCAGATCATTACTATGAGAAAGCAGAAGCTTGAGCCCAATATGATTGCTCTGGTGATTTTTATAGAGCTCTTACCATTATTGAAATTGGACTTGCTATTTCCCCCAACCATATGCCTGAATAGCTGAAAGGTCTGTGCATCAGAGTGGAATTTAAAAAGGTGTAGAACAATATTTAAAATGGTGTGTAGAAGAGGGGATATTTTTTTTGCCTTCTCCTATAATAATGTAAGGTCAGTAAAGAGAAAAGTATATTTTTTGTCTTTACCAGAGGTGAAACCAGGTCTAGATGCCACCTGGGTTACAGTGAACAATCCTGGCAGAACGTTTAAGTTTTTGGAATCTGTAGTTACTCACTTCTAGAATAACATTGTAGAATTAAATCTGATTCTCCGACTTTTATGGAAGAATGACACCAGCGCATGAGCTCCAGAATGTCTGCAAGTGCAGGAAGTGTCAGATCATCTTGTTCTTCAGACTATAAACAAAAAACACTATGTCTGAGAGTAGCTTAAAAATAGAAAAAGGTTCTACATAATTGTAGGCTTTTACAACTGACAAAATATTGTTCATTTTAATTAACCTCTCTCCTACACTGTAGCCTGAAAATATTCTATCTGAGACCTTAGTCATCTGCCTAAAAAGAAGCAAAATATTAAACCTACAATTTCACATTATGGAGGTAACCTTCTACAAAAACATATTGAACCAGTGCATAACACTGCAAAATATTTTTCTGGCAAGGAGTACCTACTTGTCCACAGTTTTTTCATGTTGAATAACCTGAAATTTGAGGTAAAAAATGTTCTCAGATAAGTATCCTGTGATGGAACAGAATATAAATCTGAGCTGTAAACTGATCAAGGTCTTAACTTTGCTGTGTCACCAGGTTAAAATGCAAGTCATTATTAAGGCACACTACTCACTACAGTACTATTCAGAATACAGAACAAGAGGGGCAGGACACAGTTGTGGTTCTTTCAGGAGTTCATCAGAAAGTGCAATAGCCAAACAGTATAGCATAAATTAAACATTTGGCTTACTGATTTTATTTGCATACTCTTTTTTTAATTCATTGTCCAAAGGAAAAGAAAATCAGAAAAAAGTAAATGGTGAGGGGAAAAAAATCTTTCCATTTTCTGTTGCTTCTGTACTGCATATCACAGCTACAGAAAACTGTTAGAATATTCTATCCCTCTGCATAAAAGCATGATTTTTTCAATTACACATTAAGTATTCTGTTTCATCTAGTCTGTGTATGTCAATCAGAAAAGTTTTCACCATTTCCTTTGGGAAAATTCCTCATAGACTTGTAGATTTTGCTGTCACAGAGGTTATCCAGACAGTTAACTTTTGTCCTTCCTTAACTCCATGCAGTTACTCATGTTTCTGCTCTCCTTCATTCTCCTTAACTGATTCCTGCCCATTTCCGAGAAAGCCTTTAGAAATCTGCAGAGAGCTAAACATCTGCTTCTTCCTCCTGCCAGTGAGTATTTTCTGCTATCAGTGATGCTTCTGAAAGCAGCCTTTTCAAAATTAAATTTGCAATAGGTTGGTGATTAAATTGTGTGCTCTTGTATCAGCACACCTGTGACCCTCAGCTAGTCCTGCATGCTGTTGTGCTAGTTGCTGTACGGTGGACGTGAAACCAAGGATTTTTCACAATCAGTGGAACTTTGCAGCTTGTACTTTACTAACATGACTTGGCACATCTAGATCTTTATTCCTTGAATCATTACCCCCTTTAAGTGAAGGAGACCACAGTAGACAAGTTACACCTTCAATCTGGGTCACTTCAGAGGGAAACTTCATCATTCCTGAGAGAAACAGGAATGGAAAGACAAGTGTGGCTCTTGAGCACTCTGGTAAACTGGGGTTGAAGTTGTCACCTCATGTGGTTAGGTTGGGTTTATTTTGGCTTGGGTTGGGGTTTTTTGTTAATAGGAATTGGTATCTTTGCTGATAAAGCTTGATTCTCAATGAAAAGTAATGGACAAAATGCCCTCCTATGCTGAATTCCCCCACCTATCCTCAGAGTGACTCCCAGACAAGAGCATGCAAACTGCTAGTAGTTATTGAAAAAGTGTGACTAATGCCACAGACAATGAGTGGGAGGGTGGAAGGGTATGATCCCAGGCTCCAAAGCCTGCACTTCAGGCTTGTGCCAGCCTCAGTGGCAGAGAGATGAAAGGAAGTGCTCCACTGAGTCCTTCCGGGGCAATGGAGACCATAGTGTCGCACTCCCAGAATGAAACTGCAGGATCTGGTGAACCCAAGAGCGCCACAAGTACCCAGCTAGTGGGTCACACCAGCCCTTGGGAGGCTGTCTATGCACTTCTCTTTCTCTTGGGTCTTCTCCTTTCTGCTGCCTCATTCAGTCCAGTCCTGCTTTCCCATGTGAGGAACAGGTGGCTGTTGGACTCTTGTCTTGGTCTTGCCTCAAGCACACAGGGATTTGCTTCCCCCAGATGCATTTTGTTTATTATTCCCTTTCCTGCACTTGTTCAGCTTCTGTTTAACACATCTCCCAGGACTTGCTCTAACCAGCAATGCTGAGATTTCAAACCAACATAAAGCCTTTGGGAGGTCTGAGATCACAGTCAAATGAGAAAGGGTGAGCTCTGTTCTCCAAGCCTCAGCTGGACTCCTTGAACCTCTCACACCTACAAATAATATAGTTACAAATCCACAGGAAAAGTGCCTGACCACTGTCCTTATGTGACTAGTTAACTTTTTTTTCATTATAAACAATTAATCTTCCATTACCATTTAATTAGCAAATAGGTTTGGAGATTTTTTTCCCCTGTTAATACCAATTCTCACTATGTCAATTAAAAAAAAAAATAATAAATTTACTTCAATTACACAATATAGAGCGGTTTAAAATTTCTATGCAAACTTTTGTGGGAGAAAAAGTCTTAAGGGGAGAGGAAATATATGACAGTGAATCACAAATTTATATTGAAGAACAGCACAGAAATCAAAGAAATAGCCTGTGTTCTTTTTGTGACACATTTTTGTGCATAATTTTTAAGACATAGTCTTGAAAACTGGTATCAGGATTAGTATCTTTTGGTGTTTTGGGTTGGTTGGGGTTTTTTCTTACGGCTTTCTTTTTCTTGTTCTAATTACCTGAAACAGAACCAGGAAAAACTTTGCATAATTTCCTCATAAATAGTCTAATAGAAGGGTTTACCTCAGTGCAAATTGCCTACTTGCACCATTTTAATCTGACACACTGTTCAAAATATTTTTTAAAGCTAGGTGAGGGAATGGAATAGGTACATTTCTTTGCAGCAATGAGTCAGTGGAAAGAGATACAGTGACTGCAGGGGAAACAACTTACATATTTCATAGACTTTTGAGCAGGTATTAGCCATCTTGTGGAGATTACAAACTTGATAGCCCACCTCCACATTAACCAGGCACAGAACTCTTTTTAGAAACATGTTGATAATTTTTCATCATGAAGCTCTTTTCTCTTAGCTTTACAGTCAAATCTTATTTCCCATGATTTAACAGAATACCTCTGAACTTATAACACCTGAAAGATAACAGCAATATGTCTTCTGCAAATTATATACTTTGGATATCTGTAAACTTTCTGCTTTAAAGGAAATGAAAAGGAAAAATGAAATGTTCACAAAGACAACAAATCATAGAAATTTTCTGGTTTAAATGAAATTCTCCATCTTCAGGATTCCAAGGAAAATGCTGAGGTGAATCCATGGCTTCCCCAGAGCGCTGCAATGATGAATGAAAACATACTGTAAACCTTGATATATATTCTAAACTCCCTGCCTTCATTCCATGGAAGGTTACATTTCTACTCCCAGTCCAAGAAATGTGAATAATTTGATTATCTGTGCATATGCAAAATCCCACTGGGAGTCAATGTAAACATAAATTTTCCCATGTGTTTTCTAGCATGTGAAGCTCTGCTCAGATACATGTGAACCAAAAAAGAAATTTGAGAAAGAGGTAGTAATTTTAAATCTAAACCAGAAATTAATCCATCTGCTTCATATTTCAAATCTACCAAGTGGCAACTATCCTTATTCACAAGGAGAGGAGCATTCCAGTGGCATTATATTCTGTGTCATGGACAATATCTTGTTCTCCACTGTGGTTTTCACTGAAAACTGTAAAAGATGCTGGGAAAACATGATAAATGTGTTTTTATGAAATCCTTAGTTTATTAAACAGCTAAAAAATACTTCTGTAATTAAAACTAAATATATTCGTATCTACCTCTCTTTAGTACAAGAAGCATGTTTTGCCAAGTATTTCTTATCAGACAAAAAGAATCTTAGTTTGACCTTCAGTTCAGCTTTCCCATGTTTTCATTGCTTACAGCAGGCCTTTGAAATGCAGCAAGAGGAAGGCTCTGAAGATGAATACCTCTAGTGTCTCTCGTGAAATTCCATTTGTCTGTGTCCCAGGTACAAGTGTGGTGTCATTCCCATCTGTCAGTGAAGCCATGGCAGCATGCCAAAATAACAACTGAACAGGAATGCTCGGACACACAACAAAATAACCAGAAAAACCTGGTGCATCAGGAGCTCTGTGCAGGAAAACTCCCTTTGTAAAGAGCAGGGAGGGAAATCTAAACCACCTTCCCTTCCTTTCCATTTCTCTCAGATGTGTTGCATGGCCTCAGGGTCTCATTCTCAGCTCTGAAGGAACCATGTGAACAGAGAATTTACCCGTCATCTCCACCTAAGCAGAGACCCAAAGCAGGTTTTTTTTAATGTTTCACAGAGCCAGTACAAGGCCCAAATATATCTTCCCTTGCTGAGATATTCCTCCAGACAGCTGCAGTAATTCAGAGTTCAGGCTAACTGTGGATGCTCAGAGCTTGATAACATTTGATAATTACACTGACACATATACTAACAACAGAATTATTGTCAACCCATGTGAGAGACCTGTTAGATGTATCTAACAACATTAAAATAAAACTATGACATTATTGCAAAGTCAAAAAATCTGTAGGCTAAAAAAGGACAAAATTAAGATCATCTGACATTTTACTTGAGTCCTCCTGTACCTATAGCTGAGACAATCCTTCACGACATGGTGAATTCAGGAGTCTTCAGGAGTCTCTGTCCTTTTGCTGCACAGGTGAGACAGTGCAAAGGACATCTGAGATTGTGATGACCATATCTGGCTACCAAATATTTCCCTGGCACATTTCTTCCAGAAGGCTGGAAGGATTCTGCAGGAGGAAATGGTCACTTTTGTGGCTCATGAAGATAATGCCATACAGAAGAGCTCAGTGTCTGGAGATCTATAAGCAGGCAAGGACTTCACACGGACCCCTTGCTGAAAAAAACTCTGTAACAGTTGTTATTGTTGAGCTTTGGGAAAAAATAACACATTCTCATAGTAAATGGCTGCAGAAGGAAGAAAATCTTAAAGAGTGTTGGGGGTGTATGTTGAATTATGCAGTTAATTTAAACAATTTTCTTCCTGCAGATACATTTGGAGTTGATTAACGCATACACAGACATTTGGCACCCTGGCTGCAGTGAATTTCCCTTCTAGCAAAGTAACAGTTCTTTTACTTCTTTTCATGCACTGAGTTCCACCAGATAAAAGAGAACAAAGTCTACCTGGAGCCTGAAAAGGACCCCTGTGTCCCAAAACAGTGTAAAATCCTGCTTCATTAGCACACATCATTAAACATTCCATACAGAAAGGCGCCATCTGCTCTTGAAAATTCTGGGACCTCAGGACAGAAGGTATTTGATTGCCCTCAGCAAAGAGGGAGAGCCTTTTTGACTAAACCTGCTAGACTTGGAACTGGGGTTATTTTGCCAAAATTAGGGTTTTTCTTTGTTGTTCTAACTACTTCTCCCCGGATCTTGCTGGATATCAAGAGCTGTCTCCAGTTCCTTCCCACTTGTTTCTGGGTTCCTGAGGATGGGAAGTCATGGATTGGTTGGACAGTAGTATTTGAAATTTATCGATTATGTGTATACATTTTCCCTCCCATAAAATCACAGCATCAGGCAGCTGCACCATTGCACCCACCATACAGAGGCATGCACCAAAGCAAACACTGGGCTTAATTTTGGCCCAGGTTTCCCATTCACAGCTCCTGATTGCTACCCCAAGAGCAAGAAGGGCAGGTCTAATGTCCCAAGCTGTGTCTTTGGTGCCCCAGCTCTGTCCTACGTCACTGTGGCCAGGTCAGCAGGTAGAATATGCTGCAGCCTTCAGGATGCCACAGCTCATAAACTGTGAGCTCAGAACACCCTGAGAGCTCCTCAGAACGCACCATCGGACCAAAGAACTGAGGGATGTGACTGCTGCCATGATTTTGTGCTGAATGAGTAAATATCCCTTTTCTGGTTTTTCAGGAAACTGATCACACAAAACAAATTTCCTTACACAGAAGAAAAAACATTCATGAAGATTTTATGTTTTCTTAATGGCCAATAAACCATTATAATTAGGGATATACCATAGTCTATAAAGCTGTCAATGGATTTATTTGAAATACTCGTATAATATTTAAATATAGGTAAGTTTTTACCAGATCTATAGTATATACAAGTAGTGCATGCTGCAGAATTCAGGGGGTTTTCCCTGTATTTCTGTAAAAATTAGTGTCATATTTTTAGGAAATTCCCCCCAAAAAAGAAAACTCCTAATAAAGTATACACCATTATGTTTGATGGTGTACATTACTGGAATAATGCTGATTTAGAAAATAAAATCAATATCTGAAACTTGTAAATCTTTTATTCAAACAGAACAAAATAGTCCATGAAAAAAAAATTTTCTAAGTTTATGAAAATCATTTCTCCATCTTTTGTACAATCTTGCTAGAATTACTCATTTTCACAGCAAACTACATTTTTTATCAAAGCCATGATACTATTTGAAAACTAAGAAATATTATGTCTAATGCCATGAAAATGACCATCTCTGAAAATGACCGTCTTATAACAATTGATGAAATTCTCACCTAGGTGTTGCATATCTGGCAATGTCATCTAACCCACAGTATTTTCCTGTTTCCAAATGTGATAATTTAATTTTTTTTCATGGTTATTAGCCTAATTGTTCCTGTGTTTTTCTCTCTTCTTTAATGTAAGACAAAAAAAAATAGATAAAGCTTCTCAACAGCTCTTTTGTTCTACCCTTCATTTGCACAATTACTTGTTACAAACTTCAGGACTTATCTGAAATGCAGAGAATGTTTTTTCCTACATCATTAGTGTGAGACTGGTTTATAGCCCTCAGAAATGCTTCATTTTTATTGCTTTTTAAAAATCATTATTGTAGACTGAATTATTTCCATTTGTAATTCTGGAAATACTTGCTGACCACCAAATTACTGACATCCCTTTCTTCTTCTGAGCTCTTTTGCCTGCCTAACATCTGATTGCAATGATTCCAGCACTGCTAGGCATGTTCCAGTATTTTATTCATAACAGTTCTTTATAAAATTGTGGGGCCATGTTTCACAATGTAATATTCATTTTCCTTATGTGTCTTTACTTACTAAAGTGTATTAACACATTTGGAAAGAAAAAAAAAAGCTTCATAAACTTTCCTGTAAAAATAAGTCTCTTCAAGACATTTGGTATGTAGCTATAGTGCATAGTCATTCCTCTTCATTCCTAGTAAAGAGAGAATTAGCATTCCTTCAATCACTTATCTTTATAAGAATTAAAATTCTTTCCAGGATATTTAGTTCTTAGGGCATTTTATCGCAGCACGTTTATGTTATAAACATGCTCTTTCTTGTTAGGAATGGCATTAATTTTCCAGTTAGATATCAAAGCAAATTACTTCTAAATTTATAGCACTCTGACATAGATTTACAGAATTAGAGCATAAATCTTCCTTTCTATCTTCAAAACCATAGGATGATACGTGCCTTTGCCCACTCACAGTATGTAACCAGATGTGCTTGTTTTTTTTAAGAAAAAAAAATATTCTCTCCTTATCTAAATCATGTGTGTCTGTGATTTGATGGTGATGTTCCTTCAATTGCTTCATCACCTTCCTCACAAAACTATCTTCTAACAGGGAAGACAAGGCACTGACAATATTGAACTGTCGCTCCCCAAATTTGTACTGCACACATGAAGTGACCTTGAGTTAAAGCAACACTGCTGCTTCCTCAGAAGCACAGAACTAAGGAAGTTCTAGTCTGCCATGAGGTTAAAGAGGATTTGACATGGAAAGTCTAGTGCAAGAATAAGACTATTTATTATTTTAGGATCAAGCTGTCTGTCTCTAGATTTCCCATTTCTGTCATGAGGTTGATTTGGTATTTGCTGATGATTCACTCTGATTTTTCTCTCGCTCAAAGCAAGAAAAGCTCTCTCACTCCAAGACAAAACAGAATTCAGGCAAAACACTTCTCCAGCACTTCTGAGTCTCAGTTGCTTCAGTTGCTCTTTTTGCTGCAGTACATCTCTGGCACTGTGCTCACAGTCATGCCTCTGCTCTATTACTAATTTTAGCCTTTGGATACTTCAGCTGTGAGCCATAGCCTCTTTTTAACCACAAATTACTTTCTGGGTTCCTATGGGCCTGTTTGTGTTCATGTTTTTCTCTTCTGACTCTCCTTTTTCCCAAAGGGGAGTGAACCTCTACTATACTTTCATGCAATGGCCTTTCTTAGTTGATAATTGTTTTCTTATTTTCCCACCTCCATTTCAGCCTATTTTCTCTCCTCAGTAATGTAAGTACTGACTTTTGCCCTTAAGAACATTTTCTCTAAAAATACCCCCCAGTGGATAGAACTGACTAGAGTTTTGACTAAAATTTTTTCCCTATTAAACTTGAATTGGTAAACTCAGTAAAAAAATTAGAGAGGCAGAGAGAAAAAAGACAGAGGATATAGAAAACAAAATATGAGACATGTTATATAACATTTTCAGGGGAAAATTTCTTATGCTAACCAGAGAAATGTCTTTTGGAAAAGATTTATGCAATAGATGAAGTCAAGGACGAGTGAAGAATAATTTCACATACTGTAATGGTCATGTCCAATATTGATATTAAATAGACAATATTGATGATCAACTGCCCATCCCATACTGAAGCCTAACCCATAAACTCTTTTTTTAGATGAGCTTCTATTTTCTTTTGCTTTTTTTTTTCATGAAAATATCTGGTGCATCTCTGATTAGTGCTATAAAAATACCTATTATTGTGATTGTTAGTATGAATATAAGAAAGCAAGGTTTATAAATAAATTATTCAAAAGCCCTAGCTCCAGCTATATATTGTAGATATAATGTTTTGAAAAATGGAATATTTGACAAGAAGCTAATCAACTGGAATCTCTATAGAAAGATTTACTGTTCTATTATATGGAAGTACAGCCACACAAGCACCCATACATACATGTGTGAGTAGGTGTCTATACACCCTCTGAATATCTAGAATATTTAATTTCCAAACAAAATATAGAAGCCTCTTGATTTGTCATCTCAGTAAGTTCAGAGCTTAATGAGTGAAGTATGAGATGCAATGCAAAAAGTAATTACTCAAAAGAGGAAAACAAGTATCATTTTCCTTCCTGATGTAACCAAAGATAAACTGGCAAATGTCACAAAACTTTACTGCTGTATGAGGATAATTCGCTGCTCTTGAAGTGTCCTTATACTAGTGAGTCAAGGGGCATTCTAACATTAAAATACATAATTTAATATAAAAATTACACTTTGTAGAGACTTAGCTTCCAACCAATTGTGGCAGTGTTAGCTTTATTGTTGGACTTGATGGTCCTAAAGGTGTTTTCCAATCTAAATGATTCAATGATTCTACCAGAGGTAAATAACTACAATGGCATATCTGACATATTTAGAGAAGACTTGAGTGATGAGCTAGCCAGCAATTTTTCATTAAGGTTATTTTCATTAAAACAGAAAATATCTGTTCCATGAAATTGAGTTTTTCTAGTGGCAATTTTCATTTTTCTCTTCTGTTACTGATGAGAGCTGCAGCTACCCATGCCATAGCCCCTTGCATTTCAGCCTTTGGGGAAAGCTTCAAAGCCAACAGAACTCCGTGAATGGGCATCCGCAGAGAGGAGAAAAAGGACAAAACCTTTCACATTTAGCTGCTGATAATCCCAGCTGAAGATTAATATTTTCACTTATGGAAAGCAAGAGGAAAGTGAGAAGTACTTTCTGGGCAGGCAGACAAATAACAAGCCAAAACTCTCTGCAAACACTTTAAATTTTTTTATATTTTTAAAGAAATCTCCTTCTGTTGAAGTACATAAAAAAAAATAAATATATGTGATGTTGGAAACTGGAGGAGGGAGAGAGGTCTGTGCATCATACTTTTTACACCAGTTCTGGAGGCAAATATTTTCCAAACATTTTTATTAAGCCAAATGGATTTCTATTTTCCAAATATCTAGCTATGATCAGTCAGATTTCTGACCATGTGCCAAACATACCTCATATATTTATTTACATGGGGTTTCACTAGAGAAAGATTTGCATGGTTCACTAAAACCAGCCCCTCCCTGCTCCCACCAGACCTCCCAGAAATCATGTTCCACCCACTCAGGGAGCTGCTCTCCATCCTCGCTGCTCAGCCCACTCTGCTCATTCCTACCTCCAGAAGGACCTGATCCTTCTCACTCATCCTCATGTGGCCAAGTCTCCACATTCCTTAATTCTGCTGATCTTCCATAGGCATTTACTTGTGTTTCCCAGATATTAGTATTCTTTACTGATAGGAAAAGGGTTCTTACTCACTTTTGATTTCTAAGAGAATATCAGTGGACAGATGAAAGCCAGAAATGACTATGTGGTTTATATGACTTTTGTAACTGACTTTTCTTTATACACCAGTACTATGTTTCAAATAGTGTTAAATTTTTATGCTAGTGAAAATTGCAATGCAATTTTTTAAATATTTGTTTTATTTGATTTTATCAATATGTATATGAACTTATTCTTTTTGTCTGATCATTAGGGTTCTTGCTTAATCTATAGAAAACTGTGAGGGAATCTCCTTTATGCATATAACATTTTAAAGGCAGGTTCCAGACTCTTTTCAGTGCTGTCCAGTCACAGGACAAGGAGTAATGGTCAAACTGAAGCACAGGAAGATTTGACTCAACACAAAAAACTTCTTTACACTGAGGGTGTCAGAGCACTGGAAAAGGCTGACCAGGGATGTCATGAGGTCGCTCCCACCTGAGACATTCAAAGCCCACCTGGATGTGTTCTCATGTGACCTGCTTTGGTGGGGGAGTTGGGCTGGATGATCTCCAGAGGCCTTTTCCAATCCTAAAAATTCTGTGATCATGTATATTTATTAACACAAGCCTACTCTGATAACAGAGAAAGAATTTTAGAATTTCAGAGTGAAATAGTATTTCTACAACTGGTGGACAAGATATCAGTCAAAGAGCTTGACATTAAACGATTTTCCCCAAAGTTGAAACAAACACAAGGTCAGTTGTGTTGATTCAGTGGATGGCTGACAACATATTAGCTTACCACAACTCAGCTCTGCTTGGCTGTGAGCCCTGGTCCTTCACTTACAGACACAGTGTTTCCACCTGTCCCACTCACTGTAGTATTAACTCCTCAGTGATGCTATTAATATTTTCAGTATGTAAACCTGCCATGCAAATAGTACTCACTGTATTGGGACAAACCATTCCAGTCTACTGGTGGAGAACATCAGTAGCTGTCACATTTTATAAGCTTCAAATTTATTATAAAGTGGGGGATTATTATTTTATTCTGTATGTATAAAATCACTAATTCAGAAAAACAAGTTAATGTGCTTTACTGTGTATTTACCACCATGGGCCCCACATCATAACACATACAGATAACTACATCAATGTGTGAAAATAAACATTATATAGTGAATATTTTATGAAAATACAAAATATTTATTCCATGTGTTTTATGTCATAATACCATCTTCAGAGAATCTGTGTTTCTTACAGATTTTAGTCATTCAGTTGAAGCTTAGGAAGCCTCATCAAAGCTTGTAAACTAATGAGTACACTCTTAAATAAAGCAGAACCAAACAAACATTGGCTTTTGAACGGGGTGTGAATATATTCAGAAAATAATTATGCTTGATACTGTCAGAGTTTGACCTCCTGGAGCCCCCAACGCAATCACGTACATGACAGAACAAGGGAATTCTGACATAATCTCATGAATGTAACAGTTTAATAAATTATAACTTATACAGTGGGCCACAGCACATGGGATTTAGCTGCCCGTGATTATATATTTAGAGCAACTCAGGTTAAAAAATACAGCTCAGCTATGAAAAGATTCTCTATGTCTTTATTGTCCTGTGAATCAAAAAAAAAGTCTGATTTTCTTAGAAGGAAAGGAAGAGCACACTACCAGGTAAGTTCACCTATCCTGAGGGAAGTACCTCTTAATCCATCTCATCTGATACTACTGTTATCATATTAACTGCCACAGTCACATTCCAAGAAAAGGACAACTTCAAGCATGGATCTGTATTTAAAACATCTTGTCCATTAGCCTATCAAGCAAAACAGAGATACCAAAACAACTTTTGTAAAGTCTTTGCTCTATGTCCTTGCATTTGCAATGTTAAGGCAGTCACAATTAGAGTTCACAGAGACCAGTGACTAATGCACATGAAGCTACTGTGAATTAGCTGAAGTCTTGTCATCACTTTTGCTCATAGATGTGAATACCAGGCATTCTGATGCTGTTCCTCAGTGTGCAAATATTGGCACACCCTGCTCAAATACAACCACAGAAAGAAAACACAAAAGAAAGAAAAAAACCTCCAAGTGCAGATACTGTATCTTCTCTCAAACTATTTACAGTTAATACATTCACACACAGCATGACCATAATTGCAACATACACAAAAATTCCATTCCTTCTCTGCAGCAACACATTTATGCGTATGACCACTAACAAAAAGGCACCAGTTTTTTCACTTGCTCTTACACTGACTTTACTGCCCTCTCCCCTGACTTTCATAATTTCCCTACCTACAAGGGAATCTTTTTGGTATCTTGGAGCAATGGCTGAACATGGTAGGATACATTGGATAGTTCTTCTCCTTATTATTCATTAAGATCTGAAAGAATGTCTTTAACAATATCTTCACTCTTGCTTTCCTCTTCAAACAGTACCTGGAGTACTAAACACTCAATCACAGGACTATCAGCTTCTTCTTGGTAAACAAAAAGCTGGAGTAAATACTGTGCATTTGCAAGGAACATGGATATTTTAACTGAATAAGTGGGAAGATGGGACAGCTGGCTCACAAATATTGTCCAAAATATGTGAACACAAAAGAAACATACATTGTTTTAGCAAAATCAAGATAGTTCCTGTGGATTGCTAAGTATGTCTGTATCTGAACACACTATTATTTTTTGCACAGATATGTATAAAATCTATCAGTTCTCATATGCTTTAGAGTTTGGTGAAATCCAGCTCAGTGCAAGGATCCAGTTATAGGATCAATGAACCTTTGAAGTAGTGCCTAGGTTTGTGTTGACCTTTGATAAGAGGATAAATTTCACCCTGTGTCATTAGTGCTGCCCACAAACATAAAAGGGTTATGTTTGCCTTGCCTTAACATCTTTGATATTTACCCACTGCTTTGCTTGAGATATCAGGTATAAAGATGACCCTGTCTTTCCTGACTGTGCTGAAAAGGAGAGATATTTGTATTTAAAATAAGGTTCAAACCTAGGCTGGAAAGATAGTGCCAGCTCTTGCTGAACTTTTCCCTAGTATAATGCAAAAAGCCAGCAGAGGTGAGCTGATGCAACTTTGCTGTAATAAAAGAGCAACCCAGAGGCCAAAACATAGCCCAAGAGGGAAGGTTATGATACCACAGAGATCAGATGTTACCCAGTGACCGTGATACCCCACCAAGAGGAGAGGAAAAGCTCAAAGCCGGCATTTTTACAGCCAGTTGAGGGCATGTGGCACAGTGAAGGCTAGCCCTGTCCCTGGGTGCAAACCTCACTGTCCTGGCCTGGTCAGCCCACTGAAGAAGGTGGTTGAATTTGGCTATGACCACTTTGGGTTAACACTGCTTCCCCTGACACTCACACCAAGTCCCTGACGAGGGAAGCAGAGGGGCTGAGCTTCGGGGGTGGGCTACAAAACAAAACACGTTTTAGGTGCCAACTCTTCTGCTATCCAAAGGACAGCTGGAAGTATGAGCAGGCAGCTCCAATGCTCTCCAAAGCAGGTAGGTCCCCTCCCTCAATGTCAGCCCTGCCACCTCTCCTCGCTATCCCTGCCCATATGCCAAAGGACTGCCCAAGGCTGCCGGCTGGCTGACACGCTGCAGGCAGCACCGGCTCCAGCAGAAGAGGAGTGACCAGGGCCAGCTCTGCTTGTCAATAAAACAGGCCTTGACCCATCCTTCCAGCCTGGTGTGCCTGGGGCTTTTGCATGTGACTGAGAGACACATACACAGAGAGAGTGAAAAATTAAGCTGATTTGGGGAAATTGGTCCAAATTGTGCTTATGTTTGTGATCCTTAAGAAGGTGGGTAGTAGGTGAAGAGGCTAAGGTTCAAATTCCCAGTGTCACACACACAAACACAGACCATGACCATCTTAAATGTGGGGTCTTTTTTGACAGAAAATTAAATACAGGAACATGAAGGTACGACTATACATAGTTCATAATGGGGTTCCTTTAAAATAGTTGCTGGTGAAACGATGCTATAAACAAAGAATCATATTGGTAGTTAGCTCTCTATTAATTTATCAGTCCTCAATTTCTAAAAATAGGGGCTATGTAGGGTCTATGTCCCCAGAAGTTCCTCTGGCAAAGGGGTTCCTCAGAACCTGGAAGCCTGCCCAATTACAATTTAAAGAAATTTACAGCAAGGATGACTGACTGCAGACAGAAGTCTCTCACAGCATCAGGAAAATAGAAAGAAAGGCTGCAAGAGGATGATTGTGTGTGTTGGAGCACTTTGTTTTCTCATATAAGTGAAGTGAGGACAATTTTTCTTATTAAGTTTTGCAGTGAGTGGAATCAAGGTCCTGTTTGTTTTCCTTTCTTTCTTCTTTTCTTCTCTCTCTCTTTTACTGCGTGCAGACTCTCTATTAGCATGGAAAACTCACATTTAGGGTTAAAAGGGTTATTATAGACCCTTTTTAGACTTACATGTGGTAACAAAAAGGGGCCCTTAACTTAAAATCCCATTTTGGGCAGAATGGGGAGAAAATACAACATTGTTGTTAGCCCTGGCCTTGGGCAGGGAAGCGGTAGGTGTCTTCTTCCCTTGGGAACTAAAAAGAGCTGCCAGAGAGCTGCTGCATTGGAAATTCCACCCAGAGCAGAATTATCACACAATTGTTTAGGTTGGAAAAGACCTCTAATGAGCTCCCACCACTAAACACTGTCCCTAAGTGCCACATCTACATGTGTCTTTTAAATATCCCCAGAAATGTGATTCCAGCACTTCCCTGTTCCAACACTTCATCATTCTTTCAGTGAAGAAATTCTTACTGATATCTGATCTAAATCTCCATTGGTGCAACTTGAAGCCATTTTCTCTCATCCTGTCATGTATTACATGTGAGAAAACTTCAGCTTCCACCTGGGTACAGTCTCCTTTCAGGTAGTTGTAGAGATAAGGGTAGCTGCTGCAGTAAGGTCACCCACTCCTTTCCTCCAGGCTGAACACCCCTCAGGAGCTCCCTCAGCTGTTTCTCTTAAGATCTGTGCTCCAGACCCTTCAGCAGCCCCGTTGACCTTCCCTGGACACACCCCAGCACCTCAGTGTGATTCTTGTCGAGAGGGGACCAGCATTAAACACAGGATTTGAGTTGTGGCCTCAGCAGTGCCAAGTACAAAAGGACAATCACTGCCCTGGTCCTGCTGGCCATGTTATTTTTCACCAAGGAAAGAGTGTGCCTTTCCAAGACATGATCGGTTTAGTTTCTCCAGGAGAATGTTTTGGGAGACAGCTCCAAAGGCTTTATTTAATAAAGTGCCAGGAGACCCTCTTCCAAGGGTCACCTTGTCATAGAATTGCCTCCTTCCATATCTAAAGAGCTTACAAGAAGATTGGGGAGGGATTTGTAGGGTCTAGGAGGGCCATGTAGTGATAGGACAAGGAGAAACGGCTTTAAAATGAAGGAGAGTGGGTTTAGATTTAATATTAGGAAGAAATTCTTTACTATAAGTGTGGTGAGACACTGAACCGGGTTGTCCTGAGAGGGTGTGGATTCCCCATCCGTGGACATGTTCAGGGCCAGGCTGAATAGGGCTCTGAGCACCTGGTCTAGTGGAAAAGGCTCTTGTTCTTGGAAGAGGAGTTGGAACTAGACAAATTTTAAGGTCCTTTCCAACCCAAACCATTCTGTGATTTCATAATATCAAAGATCAGAAGATCGGATGAAGAGCTAAAAACGTCCTCAGGAGCTAAGGACTTTTTCTAGCTCTCTTTCTGGTTTCTGGAAGTTGTCCATAGAAAGAGGTTGTACTATTGTGCCTGGAACAAGGATTGCTTGCTCAAGCAATCCCATCCCATGGCCAGCATAAGTATTACAATCCAGTATTGAGCTGGTACGGGAGGGTGGCCAAATAATTCAGAAACATCTAAGATTGATTATAATCAAGCTCATTTTCTCTTTTTTTATTGCAAATATCTCCTGCCTGACTCACCTTCAGGTGTGCTTGAACCTTACTGTTTAACCCTTGCAGCTTCCTTCTGCCTGGGCAGTGTGGCTGTGAGCCAGTGCACTGCCCAGACATGCACTGGGATCTCTTGGTTACGAGGCTGAGAGAAAATAAGGCAGTCCAGGTCACGGTGTACAGCCAGGAACCCTTACCACCCTAAACTGTGTGGCCTCACCAATGAAGGGAATGGAGCCTGGGCTATCCTATGAAAGGCTTCTGAATATTATCCTAGGCAGTGTAAGTGTGCCAGAACTCTAACATGGGGGTCATTTCCTTCTAATATTACATTATATCTAATACAGTTTAATTGTATGGAAAATTTCAGGCTAGATCAAATCTCTTCTTCAACTGGAACACTGGTTAACTCGTAATTCATAGCCCAATTCTCCCAGTGGTTACAGAAAAAGTTTATTTTCACCTAGATAGAACCCATAAATCCTCACAAAAGCATGTGAAAAATTGCTTAATTAAAGAATTTATTTGATTTAGGACAGTTCCCATGATTTCTCAAACAGTAAGGGAGAAATTATGTAGAGCAGTTAACAAGCTGACCAAGTAGATAAATGAATAAATAGATATGTTCACACACTTCTCAAGTAATAATAATGTAACAAAGCACAATATTCATTAGAAATATCTGGGCTCTCTACAGGTCAGAGAAAAACAGGTCCTCTCTTCAGATTTAGAAACATTATTAGTACTTATCAACATCTAAGATACTGATCATAGAAATATGACACTAACACTATTTCTGGAAAGGGACACTACATTTTATGCAAAGAATTCTGTAGCATCATCTCTGTCCTCTTACATTTTCAATTATTTGCTCCATAATTCTACCCTGCACCAAGTTCAAAAACCTGACAGGATTCTATATGTGATTAAAACAATGATAGCTTGAATTGCTCTGCATCTCTTCATTCGCATCAGATCAAAATAATTTCAGATCAGTGTCATTTCCCAAGCAATATCATCATGATCATCTCACTGCCTTGTAAGAGAATCAAAAGTGGTTTCAGCCAGGTCCAGCCCTCAGTGAAATGGTGTCATTTACTTCCTCTGTCTTACCTTTCACCAGGTATCACACAGGTTTTTTCATCTCTCTTAGGGCAATAAGCCCCTTGAGTCATATATGACAGAAATAGGCCATGGGTTATTCTTATGTTGGAAAATGGGTTATTCTTTTAAAAGTGAGTCCAAATATTTCTGACACACTTTAGATACACACTAGCCAAGGCACCAAACATACTGTTTGTATTATATTGGCAAAATACATAATTAGAATTATGCATGTCCATGTTTGATTGACTGATACTAATTCCCTTTACAAAAACAACATTAAGAAAATTATTTTGTGGAGGAATTGGATGAAGTGTGTCATAATATTTAATGATCTTACTTGTTCCAGTGCCTGAATTAATGACATGTCACCTTACTGAAAGATGGATTTATGAGTGACTTAGCTTCAGCTCAGTTCCTCTGTTTATCATCTTTCACCTCAATCAGAAATATGCCATTCAAACAATTACAAAATAAGAAAAAAAAATAAAATTGATTATGACAGTTTCCCAGTATAATAGTCCTGAATGTTTAATATTTTGACATCTGCATTATTAAACCAAATTCCTTCATTTTCATTCAGTGACTGCCAGTGGAGTTTCAAATCTTGCAAATGTCAGTGAACAGCATGCACATGAAACCTACACTTCTTTGTAATTTACAGGGACCTCCTTGGGCAGATTAACTGTACAGTGGACATTGGCTGATTCAGCACCATGAAAACACAGCTGTGCTGCTTCCTCAGCTGTCTTGGATCTGGTATCAGTGTAATGGCTTTCATATCATAACCTGTCTGAACTAATAAGCTGTCCCAGCCTTTACTTGACTTCATGAAGGATGGGCAGATATGATATCCTTTCCCAGAACCAGAGTCCATAAGAAAACAATGTGCAGAGAGCCAATGACCTCCAGACTTAATTTATTAACAGGAGTTGGACTTGTGATCCTTGTGGGTCCCTTCCAACTCAGGATTCTATGATTCTGTGGTTATGCTTTGTATCTTCAAGGATTTGATGTTAAAGTGAGAGGTGCAGCTGGAAGCAAAAGAAGGTGACACTGTCAGTACCATGTACCAGGTATAGAGCAAGACTGGTGCAGAGCCTGACCTGGAAACTGATGCTGCACTTAGTTCTGGAACTGGAAGTACTGGGAAAGCTGGGCATGTGGAATGCCATGGACATGGCTCTGTATAGTTATAGCTTTATAGTGAGAAGTAAGTCGGAACACAAAATCAGCAATGCAGTTTAGAAGGAATACCTGGAAACCTTTTGATCCAAAGACCATCTCAAAGCAGGGCCTATTATGAAGACAGTTCAGGCTGCTGAAATGCAGATATTGCATTGGACCAGTTAACACTGGTTGTGTCCAGAATTTTCCAATTTCTAGATGTCCAAGATTTTTTATATCAAATAAACCAGGAAAACCACAAAGTTCACTCTGTCTTTTAGTCTTATCACTAACAGACTGTTTCATACTAAAATATAATCAACCTAGCTCTAACTTCCCTTATTCCTACAGAAGTTGGTAACAGATTCAATAAGTCAGTAGTACTTCCATAATCTGAAATGGGGGTAAGCAAAAGTAAAATCAAAGCCAGATATTATTTTCAGCAGCGATTTTATGTGAAGAAGACTTCTGCTCCATGTTTTTTATCTCAGACTTCTTCCCTAAGGCAGAACCCAAACTTTCCACTCTGTAGTTCTCCAAGTCTAGAGTGGTAGAAAGGAGTCCACAGGAGTGTGTATTGCTCCTTCCCAAATAAAAAAAATTCTGATAATTTCATTCCTCTTACTTCATTTTACTCCACTTCATGAACATCCTGGCTTTCAATGTATTCAAGGAGAAGGTGTGCTGACTCTTTTAGGATGAAGTTTTCTGTATTACAGAGGTCTCAAAACTCGTGTGTTCTGTCACATAGAATAAAACTACCTTTGTATAAACACCTCAATACAAAGACATAACTGAATTCCAGGTTTGTGCAAAGTAGATCCTAGGGAAAGATTAAATCTAGTTTAAAAAAGCTTAGCATGATACAGTTAATTAGAAAACAAATAAAATGTTTACTAAATGATAGTTATGTGTAAGTATAGCACACTTAGATAACCCTTAGCAAAACAGCTGGGAGCTGGCAGTGGTGTTACCACAGCAGCATGGGGTACCACATAATGGAGCTTACTCCTTGCAGCAGCACAGCAAACCTGGCTGTTCCTGTCATCTTCACAAAAGAGAATGCAGACAAAACATCCACTTACATCCTTAAGTTTCTAAATGAAGACAGATTTATGAGGTGAAGGGCATCATGACAATGCAATCCAGCCCTCATAAAATGAAAGCTATACATAAAAGTAGTCCAAAACCCCCTTGCAGTTAATTAAGGAGAGAGCTTAAAAAACCCAAAAAACAGTGGCAAAATACCAAAAACTTCAATAGTGCAAACAATGTAACTTCAGTTTGAAGAACTACTAGTAACTCTATTGTGGGCAAAATTAACATGAGGAAATCTGTTAAGTCTGAGTCTGTGCATGCATTCATTATGTTTTCAAAGTTTTGAGAGTGCTATTTGCTCTCTTTTTGTTGCCTCACAAGTTACAGCAGCCAGGAAAAATTCTGGCTTTCTCCTGGACAAGGGGTTTTCCAGATATTTGTTGAGGTTAAGAAACAGTTCTGCATGGATTTGGCCTAGAGAAAAGCGTTCAAGAGAACAGAATTTAAATAAGCTAGAATCCCAAAAGCAAAGATAATCAGAAGCTAAGAAAGTGTTGTGGTTTAAATATGGAGTTTGAAAAATCCAGAGAGAGATGTCAGGCACATCACAAAGTCTCTCTGTCTCCATCCTCCAGCTGTAAAATAGAGATAATATTTCTCCTCTAATTCTCCAGGAGGTTATAGCATAAATTCATTAACATTTTCAAGGCATTCAGATGTTGTGTGAATATCTGAGAGCAAAAGAGGAAGCTGCTGTTGGTGAATGAAGGCCTTATAAATTGTTATATAGATAAGTCTTGATCCCTTTTATATTTCCCATGGAAATTTGAACTTAATTCTAAAAAATAATGCAAGGATAGAAAATGGGTTCTTTGAGAACTAAAGCCAGGGATCATTAATATCTCTAAGGGTGAAAAGGACTAATAACCTCTTAATATTTGCAATCTCATCTCCTATCCCTGTTCACATTCATATTACTTCTGCCTTTTCTGTTGCTCTTCTATTCTCATTATTTATTATGAGTGGTAAGAGAACCCTTCTATGTAATATAATATTGGGTTATTTTAATGAGACTGTCTGAAATTTACTCTTGTTATTAATAAGGGAAGATAAGCAATGAAATCTTGGCCTCATTGAGACCAATGAGATTTTTTTTTCTGTTGATCCCAGTAGAACCAGAACTTCATGCAGGAATCAATATTGGTACCTTAGACCCCCTGACACCTTTGATATATCTTTGAGTGAAAGTGCATTGACTTTTTTACGGATCCTAATAGGAAAACATGATTTCAATATTACTCTTTCAAGGGTTTATTTTCTACACAAGAGAAATAATTGGTACCCAGAACAACGTTCCATTCAGCAGGAGAGTGGCCTCATACACATTTGTATTCTGATGCCACCAGTACTAGAGTCATAGATGAAGGTAAATTCGAGGTGACCTTTTGGTCTCTTTCCTTTATGGTTGAATGACTGTTCATAGGCAAATAGTAGAACATACTAAGAACAAGGAGTATTGTCTGTCTGGAAGAAAACATCTCAATGTAGCTATGAAAGGTCTGCCTAATCTTATTAAATAATTCTTTAAAATTTCAGAGATTTTTGTATTTCGTTTGAAGTGCTGTTCTATAAAAGCATATGATAGTCTGTAAGACATAAACAGAATCTATAGTAAAGAATAAGTATTTGCATCAGATATTTACAAGGTCCACAATCAAAGGAAAAGAAGTATAACACCAAGACAGTGAAATTGAAAAACAGTCATTAAAAGGTATTCAGAGCTCTCCTTTCATATTCTTCTTTCCTTTTTGCTTCTGTGTCCAAAAATATACTTCAAGCAGTGACTTATAAACAAGTAAATCATTGTTTACTGTGATGACATTCTTTCAAATACAAGGAAATAAATGTGTTGTCCACATCACAAAGGGAAAGTGGGTTACTGTTCTGCTTTTGATGGAGGTTCATTTCCCAAAAAACTATTTGTTAGGAAAATTATTCAAAGACAGACATCCTTTAAACTTGTCAGAATTAAAATGTCTCCAATCTTTGGGCACCCGTTGGATCAATTTGGAGATAAATAGAACTCTTAGAATTGTGACTGATATAAATCAAAAATGAAAAGTACTCCTTTTGTGAATATATATTATTCAGAAAATAAGAATGATATCAGGAGTTTTCATAATTGCAAAAATACCAATTACATTCACAGGAAAGGGATAGTGTTATAGTACATTTGATGCTCAATTTGATCTTTTCAGCACTGTAGATGCCAAGGTATTTACTGACATTCCTTAGAAATGCTCCAGTTGAAGGACATATTTGTCTCCTTACTGAACTCTTATCTGTTTTTTTCCAGTTTTTTTTTCCTAATTTCAATGTAAAACTCTTTTTTCAATACAAATGCATAACAACCTGGGCCCCTTTTGTTACATCTAACTTTGTAAGTATATGAAAGAATATGGTCAGTTTTGTACAAATAAATATGTCATTTTTATCTTCACTTGTTGACCAAATAAAGAGGAACAGTGAAAATATTGTATATTTTCTTTTACTTTTTTAATGGGTAGGACACTCCTGTGATTTCTTAGTACTCAGATTAATTCAGGAGAATAGAATTTCCCATCTTTTTCCTTTTAACATAAATGCATCTTTAAATTCCTAGTAGTTTTAGGGACCTGATTTGCCAGCATTGATGATTATGAAATTAACTAAATCCTATCAACAGAAACACAAGAGGAAAATTTAATGGATTCCAAAGATTTTTCATTTACTAATTAGAAAGGGATTGGTGTAAGATTTGTCCCTGCTGGTGAAAGCCTGAGATCCCAACTCTATTTTGACAGATTTCCAGTGACTAAGTTTTGCAAGGCTTACTCACAAGTACCAGATGACCCCAGAAAAACCTAAAATCAGTTATGACATTCAAATCAGAACACAAAGTTCCCATGGATCTGTGCCCAGAAGCTGCTCCTGTGGATGCCCAGGAGTGTTTTGGTCTGGGGACCAAGCAGTTGCCCAAGTTCTGTAATAACACAGTAATGCCTTGTAATACTGTAAAACACAGTCACCGTGTTTTTGTGTACCAAAAATCTTGTTGCTACCTCACTCACCATTTTGTAGTTTCCCATAAAGAATTTAGTGTTTATTAAGCACTCTGCTCTGCTAACTGCTGCCATTATCCCACTCTTCTGTCCTTTGCCTTTGATTTATCTAACTTGCCTCCATAAGAAGAGAACTGATGATGACTAGGATGGAAATATCACTCATAAAGAGGCACAAAGAACACACGTGCTAGAAGATGCATGCCAAGCCTTCAGTATTTTGTGAATTGATGAGCAATTGTGGCCTGCTCTAAGAAGGACTGGAAGAACCACCTGGGCACCACAAGACTCAGTCACAACTTGCAAAGTGAGGTACCAATCAAAACCTTATAGCAGTACATAGATCATATCCTGAGCTGTGTTTGAAAAGTCAAATGACCATTTAAAAAAATCTCAACTACTGAGAAGTCCTCTTCTCCCCCAGCTGATTGATCAGCCTGAGAACCTTATTTCTGCCTCCCTGTCCTCCCCACAGCACTCCCTGCTCCATCAGTTTAGCTTATGTACCTTTCATGACTCACTAAGGATGACATCTCTCGGGAGTGCCCTCCTCAGATAGCAGAGTGGGCTTGTAGTGCCAGCAAGGACACTTGAGAGACCAAAACTGCTCCATGTTCTTCTTGCTAAGGCATGGCTACCTATCCTCTGGGAGAGAATAGAGGGGAAAATACCTTCTCTGCGTTTCCTGAGAACTCCTCTGGCATTATTTTATAGGTGAGAGTCACTAGGAAAAATATGTTGACAGGAGTTAAATCAGGAATCAGCTTCTGTCTGTCCCTCCCACCCCTACACATGGTTGAATTTTCTTTGGTGGACACACAAGCCAACAAGGAGTTCTGATACACTCCAGCCAGGGCTATAATCTAGGTGAGCCAGAGAATGGATCTGGAGGGTATAAGAGAGGTTGGTACAGCCTTAACTCACATAAGCCATCTGTAGAAACTCCACATCTACAGGATGTGCTGGGCAGGAGGGGAGAGCAGAGAGAAGTAGAGAAAGGCATTAACAGCAGCCTTATAATTTTTATTTTTACTGGAGAACAGTTTGGCCAATTCCAAACACTAGGAACACCAGAAAGAAGGGATTAACAAGTTTATAAAGTCTGTCAACACAAAATAAAACTATACCTGGCAAGGAAGAGTGAATTTCTGCTTCTATACTTAAATTCAGTGTCATTTCAGCTTGCTATGGCAGACATTGTCTGGGAAACAGCAGGCCACCTTAGCATCCTTTGCAGAAGATAGCTTAAAGCCAGTGAAGGATTAATTTGTATCAACTGGTATTTCCAAAGAACTATGAAGGGGCAAGTGAGATACTTGTCAGAGAGGCAGCTCTTGGAGTGATGGTGCAGTGGGGATAGTTCCCTGTCATTTTTAAAAACCATTTAGACAGCTAAGAGCAGCAGGTGTTCAGTGCTAGTGAGCAGACACTCACTAGATTGCACTGCAAGAAAATAAAACACACATCTGTGAGGTAAGGTCAAAGCTGGCTGACAGTACACAGATGTCCCATGCTGGTCCTGGCTCTTCCATCAGCTAAGCCAGGATTTATCCCTAGAGAATTCAGCAATTGTATCTTGTGACATTGGGGCACTACGCTTGACCTATTTAACATTACAAAATAGATGTAAATTGTATCTTTAGGGAATCCTCCCATTTGCTATTGACAAAGATCAAAACATGACTTCTGGGTCACATGAAAAAAACCTCTAAACAGAACCTTAAACCAGTTAAGAGCAACATGAGCAAGCTGCTATTGCACTCTGAAACAAGTAAACAAAAGCCACTTCTTGTTACTATTTCGTAATGGTTTAAATAAGCAACCATTTGAAACACAAGATTTTACACTGAAAAAGCAAGAGAGCCATGTTTCATTAAAAGCATTACTTTTTGTAGTCAGAAGCAACACCAAACAGATCAAAGATATGGCTCTTTATCGATTAGTCCTCAGTGTTTAATCAGCAACTGGCCTCTTCCAGGTAGACTGAGAGTAAATTAACAGAGATGCTCATCTGTTCTTGGAAATACCATGCTGTTGGACATTAGAAGGTTCTCTAACTAAGTCCACTGTTTTTAGTGAATTCACATGACTATAATCTAAATTATCAGCAAACAGAGGATTACAGATGTGTTAGTTAACGACTAAGGAACAAGCAAACAAAAACTATTTGCATTATATTATTATACTTTTAACCTTGATAGTCACCTTAGTCTTTTTTTAGTTATTTTCTATAGCTGATGAAACCAAAGCATACCTTAAATTGAATTTACTGGGCTCTGTACTGATGTTTCTATTTTGTTTCAGCTACTTTTGCAGCATAGGAAGACCAAGAAGAGATTGTAATTGCTCAAACAGAAAAAAAAAAAAGTGAAAATAAAAGCCAGACTGAGTTCCTTTTACAAAGCTTTTCTCTTAACAAGGTGTTCTCCATTTCCACGAGTTTTGAAGACAGGTCCAGCATCTATTTTCAAAGGCAATGCAGCTGATCCACAGAAAATGTTCACCCAGGTTTCATCAACCTGTGTTGCTATTCTGACACCAGAAAGAAGCTTTGGCTATGCTGGCCATCAGCAATCAGACTACAGATAAGTGTTTTCCCACAAAGAGCAGAAAAGCCCTGTCTCCATGTGACAGTCTACCCAGGACTCCTGTTCCAGGAATCAGGTTTTCATTGCTGCATGGCACCAGCACAAAGGCAGGTGAGCAGTACCATCCAGGCTGGACTGACACAGCACCCTGACCTGTGTGCATTGCCTGGCTCTCCCTTTACTGCTGCTAAGCTTTTGCTCTTAGATAAGCTTTTGCTTTTGAGATAAGTCTGGGTTTGATGAGGTTCATGCTTACATTTGTAGCATTAGCCAAGCTGCAACAGGTGTTATTATAATGGAAAGGGACATCATGGGTGGCACCATCTCTTGCTTTCCCATAGATGTAGAAAATGCAATTTTCTATGAGTTGAAGGACAGGGCCCCAACAGCCCATTTTAGCTGCATGCTCTCAGCTGATGCAGCCTCACAAGCTAACTGGAATGATATAATGTGTTTGCTATCAGCTGTGTTCTGCTTGTATTTCAACTGCGTAGATTTGCCACTGGGGTATTCTTTTTTCCCCAAACTTTACAGAATAGTTTTCTTTTGCAAAGTTTCTTCCTACTTTTTAAATGGGAAGTGCCTCAAATTAGAAAGAAGTTTTGTAAAGGTTCTTTCCAGTAAACTGTAATTCATTCCAGTGAATAAGGCGGGGTCTTTGTGACTTTGTCTTTGAGGGTCAGAAATAGGAGGGAGGGGAGGCTGCACATAAATGAGATAAAAACGCAATCTTTATTTGAAAATTTATTTGATACTTTTGAGACGAGTATTTTTTAACATCCCTAAGGGGTTTCAACCTTCAGGACATATTACTGCTACTGCTACAGCAGTCTGCTCACCATTTAGTCCCTGGAGGATATGACAACTGCTTAAACAAGAAACACCACCCAAACTGTCCAACACCTCCTGCATTTGCACAAACCTTAATCAAGACGGTGTGAGCTAATCTTTCTGCTGTGATAGGGAAATCTACACAGGCTCCCAACACAGGAACTGATATCACTCTTACCCGTGTCACAGTTACACTAGGGAAGGGTATTTGAACATTTCATAGCCTGACAAAAGTCTGCCAAGGAGAGGGGGTTTTATTTCCTGTTTTGTAGTTCAAGACCTAAGACAGAGACCATGTGGACTGACCTGAGTGACAGAAAAATCTGAAAATGAGCAGTGACTCAACCTTTCATCCCAGGCTCGCCTTCTGTTTTGGAGGGGGCTTTTTTCTTGCGTGGCTAGATAGTAATATGTAATACCATACTTCAGACTTAAAAAAACAGGAGAAGGTAATTAAAACACATCCCATAATGAGACCATTATATTCTGATTGACAAAATCCTTTCTCAGGGAAAGAGTACTACCTAGCTGTTACTCAGAGAAGAAAATTAAAGGGACAGTCATACTGACCCTGCCACACTGAGTGGTTTTCAGGAAATACTAAATGTAATATAATCTTTTCTAGGGCAGTGTTTTGGCTCAGGGCATAGGAAGATAAGAACCAGAAAATCTGAAACTGAAAAGCAAACCCTTCAAGTGACATTAAACAGCCAGATGAATTTGTATCAGTCAAGGTGACAGTACAATTATTAATATAGGCAGCACTTCATTTGGAACTGTAAATGTATGATTAACAAAATACCTGTAAATCTCTTTGAATTGAGGGAGCTATGATTTGTCTTATAAATCAGGATTTTAGTTGCTGTGGTAATGTTCCTTGTACAACTTGTCTACGTAAATTAAACTCAATCCCTGTTGTCTCAAGCTACAGAGGATTATTGATTAATCAAGAACAAAACTAAACCAAAGGAACCTAGTCAACTGAAGACCTATGACTAAAATTCTGAGTAAAAGTTACACAAAAAAGTTACAGAAATAGATTAACTCTTTTTGTTGTTTTCATTTCTCTAAGGAAAACAAACTTTGGAAACTCTTTACAACTGGAAATCACAGCACTGATATTAAAACAATCTTGTGCAGCTGTATCTGTCTCCTGCACCTGCCTCTGGCACCTTGTGTAGATGTCTTTCAGAAAAAACACAGAGGTGCTGACTAACAGCTGGTGGAGAAGACAGCTGGGGATGGTGATGAACAAAGGCTGAGGTGGAGTATTATAAGATAATTAGGCAGATTTGAGGTCAGATAATAGACCAATCTAACAGTAATCCATGAACACATAGTAATTTTATTTCTTATAAAACTTCAAGGCAGTTGAAATCCATCTACACTCAGTATTCTGGAAAGAGCAAAACAGACTTTCAAGTTTGCTAAATAGAGCTACACCATGAGCAGTATTTTACTGGCTTTATCACCCCATGCAAAGTGTTGTACAAACAGATTGAGCCAGTGCATAATAAAGCAACAAGTCTGGACTGAGCATAACTGCCACCCTACAGTAAACAAGACTGGTCTAATCATCAAATATTATGATGCCCTGGGAACAGTTTTTGGAAGACACTACATTGCACTTTTTCAAGTGGTTGAAGCTGTTGGCTGTGGCATGGCAGTAGTTCAGGGTCCTCAGGAAAACCTGTTTGCTTCCCAATGCTCACATCTTTCTAGCTAAAGGGGGGCCAAAAAAAGCAACAGCAAATGGACAATTGTTGGATTGTGCAATCCACCACCTTATTTTTTTCTCTCTTCAGGAAATAACTAGAAAAATTAATAGAACGTATGGAATCCATGAGAATGTTTAGTTTCTCTTGGTAGAGGGCACGGATTTAACTGTCTCTTACTATAGTAGGATTTCACAGGCCATGTCTAACCATGGAGATATGCTGACATGTAACTGAATCTTTAAAAGGAAAAGAAAACCCCTCTACTGCACCCTTTTGTAAAATGCAAAATTTCCTGTCCTCATAGTGCTTACCCAGAATGTCAGTGGTACACAGATCTGGTTCTGCTATTAATCACTGAGTTATCTCTCTACCTAATTACCTACCTCTCTGACTAATTGCATCTGGAAGGCCAGTAACTGCAAGGTAGAGAAGTTTGTGTCTATTTATCTCATATTTGCACCTGACAAGAAGTTTAAACATGGGCTCCTCCCATGGCTGACCTAACATAGCATAATATACTTTGCCATAGGAATTGCATGGAGAAGTTGGGTCCCTTCAGGCTGGGTTGTCAGTGTGGTCCACGCTTTTTCCTCCTTTGGATGCAAAATTCTCCAGGTGTCCCTTGATCACCTGGTGGCTCTGTCTGATGTCTCCTGCAGATTTCCCAAGAGGAGCTGAACACACAGGCAATGCTTGAACCCGTGTTTGAGCAGTTGTCAGCTATTTCCAGGTGGACTTCAGACTGTTGATTTTTGGTCTGCAACTTAGAGGTAACTTTAGCTGCCACACAGAGAACAGAGAAGTGGAAGCAAAAAAGCACAAGCAATCATTGCCTCCTCCTCCTCCTCCTCCATCATTTAAATTGGATACATGGTATGGAAGAGGCCCCTGGAGCTGTGTATAACCCAAATTCTGACTGAATGGAAGAAATTAGTACGCTGCAACATCTCACTGAGAGCAGAAGAGATACTGACAATGGAGACAAAAAGGACAAGAGGAACTATCCAGCAGAATTGCCTCCATCTTTGGTTATAAAACATGTACTATACCTCCAGGTCCAACAGAGACTAGTCTGGTTGCTTGTTGAGGCGGGAGGTGGGTGGCATTTCAGAGCTTGCTGTATGGAGACTTTTTACATCTATTTTTGAGGCAGTTGAAGCAAGTATGAGCTAAAGGCAAAAGACTATGCAGGAAAAATATTTGTAGAAAATATTTTGTATAAGCTTACAGGATTTTTTAAAAATTTATGTGGCAAGCAAGCAGAGACTTATGTAAGTGCCAAATGTTAATAGGTAAACATATTAATAAAAATGCTGTAAAATGAAGAATCATCTGAGTTTCTTTTAACACACAAGAGATGTTATTAATGATCCCTGCCTCGACCCACTGCCAACATGCTTCAGGGCTCAACACTGCACATAACTCTGAGCTCCACAACTCATCCCATTTGTCCTTGCTTCCAGACTGCCAGAGTGCAGGTCAGTTCATGGTCAACAGTACTGGAGGCAGCTGACACATCCAAAAGAATCAGAAATGACACCTGATCTTCATCCATCATTGACAAAGGATTATCAGCCAACACAAATATGTGCTGTGATTTGTTATCAAGTGGTTTGTAAACAATGGTGTATTACAGGCAGGATTTCAAGAGAGCTCAGCATTGCCCTACCGAGAAAGAAAAGCAGAACAAAAGTGTGCTGACATGAACTGATGCAAATTCAGCACTCATAGCATATGGAGAGTAGGATTATCTGGCCATCTACTGAAGATTCTGGGATCTGACAGAAGGATTTGGGATCAGTTTCCTACAGAGAAGAGATATTTAAGGAAATAACAAAGATTAAATTGATGCATATCATTGTGTGGAAGAGTGTCTGGTTTAAAACTGGGATTAATTTGGAACACCTTCTGTGTGAAACAAGCTCAGAAACACTACATTTCAGTCTCTCAAATTGGCTGTCATGTAGAGAATTTTCATATGGCACAACTATTCCACACATCAGTCAGCATTCATGCCATTGTGCCTTTAAAGGTAATCTCTGGACTATTCTGTCCAAAACAGGGTTATTTTAATTTCTACAAACAGAGAAAATGGCTGTTCTTTGGACAAGGTGGCAGTTGTCTCTGTGTGTGCCTCTTCTCTGACATCAGAGCCCAGAAAATAATATTCCCCAGACTGGTAACCCTAACTTCTCCCTCACACCATATTGTCTTCAGCCCCTTCTGGCTCAAGCCTTAAATTTCCCAGTCCTTCCTGCCTAAAAACTCTTTCAAAAGCCTTCTATGTTGAGGCTCCTCTTGCACATTGTGCAAGACCCTGTGCTCCACATCCTTGGTATTCCCAGCCTCGATCCCAGCTCCTGAGTGGTGCCATTCATTTATAATCCATGTATTACCCCCTGTTGACTGCCAAGGGACAGAGTGGACTTCTCATCCACTCTTGTGTCCAACAGAGCTCTCTCCTTCCTTATGCTGCCCCAGAGAAATACTTTGGGGACGTACCTGGAGCCAGCTGCATTGATTTCATCAGACATAAAGGAAACTTCTTGCCTTGTAGCCACCCAGCTACCAAAAACTTGCCATGCAAACCCAAGACAAAAGTAATTATTCAAAAATATAAGTATCAGGTTTAATTTCCCTCCTCAGCCAGTGGGAATTCAGACTTGTTTCTCCTCCTGCTTTGTGCTCTGCTTTTCATCTTGTTAGTCTTCTTTTTCCTGTGACTGCTCCAACTTTAACTCAAGAAGATGCAACAAAATATGCAGAACATTGTGTATACCTGGAGAGGTTTGATGCTCAATCAAGAAATGAAAGACTTGACATTGAACTTTACTAGTCTAGCCAAAAAAGGCCTGGAGACAAAAATTCACAATTTTTTCCCAAGTATTAGAAAAAGCTATTATATCATATTATGAAGGGATTCAAAAATAACTGTATTTTTCAAGCGGCACACTCTTCTGCATCTTTGCTATGCATGTTCTGAGAATATATTCCAGCTTAAAGAGAGACTTAGGGAAAATTCTTGTTTCTGAAACCTGATCAAGTGTTGAACCAGCTGTTGAGCCTCTCATACTAGGGCAATTTGAGATGGGCTGGAGAGAACTGAATTCTCATAGCAGTAATGTTAAACATCAAATGGGGAGGCCCTGTGAGTTTAGGTGTCTATATTGGGTTAGCTGCAGCTGAGCAGGGGATTTCAGGATCATAATTATGCTCAGCTACACCCAAGTATATCCAGAACTTTCTCAACACTGAGTCCGTTTGCAGATATGACCTTGTTTTGATTTTTTTTCCTTTTATTACTCCAAAATCTCTTCCAGATCATTCTCAGAAACACATGAGGTTGAAGTAGTTTTCTGCTTTTTTCCTCTGTACTTGGACACAAGACAATGGTTAAATGACCTCAGAAAGCTTTATGGGAGGGATTATGAGATGTTGTCATAGCAAATTACCAGTTTGGGATCAACATTGGTGCTGGCTCCTCACAAAAGCAAGAAACTCACGAGACAAGAAAAGCCTCTCCAGCTGAAGGAAGGAAGGAGCTCCCCTGCCAGAACACTTTTCCCTAGTGCAGAGAGGATCACCAGTAGCTGGGCTGGCCCTGTCTATTGCCCTGTGTTCGGGTAGCACATGAGGACAGTGTAACTCCCTCTCCATGGGTCCAGGCTGCTGGGATTCCCTCACATCCTCAGGCTGGGACCTGCAGCCTCCCTCAACAGAACTATTCCAGATGGGATGTGGTTTTGACAGCTGGACTGACAACTGTCCTTTGGGAAGTGACTCAAATGAAGTATGTCAAAGTTGTCATGCAAAGGGTGACAGCTGTCAGATAACCATTGCCATTGGTTTCTGTAGTTATGTTTTTTTTAGTTTACACTTTATTTTGACCATGAAATAGCATTTAATTGCATACTTCCTAGTGGGAAAAATTGTTATTTTTTCTCATTTTTATTCCATGTGCTAAAATATCTTTCCTACACTCTTTCCTTACACCTCCAAGCCTTGCTGTAGTAATTTAATAATGGAGTAACCAGCACTGAAAACAATGGAACAATTTATTCCAACTGTCACATCCACTTTAGGGGACTTACCTCTGGGGCAGATTTGGCTCTCCCATTTAAAGTTTAAAACTTTAAGACAGAGCTTTTAGAGCAGCCCCCATACTGTCTAACAAACATCTGAAATAAACCTGCAAGTCTTTCAAAAATCATTTTTTCCCAAATGGCACTTTTCAATGAGGTAATCGGTTTTTTGAGACTAAAAAAAATGTGAGTAAAGAAACATTACTCTGGGTTGTATCACTGGAGTCCCTATTTCTCTAATCTGCTCAAAGCCTAAAGAAAAATATTAAATTGAACCTCTCTGAAAAATAAACTAAGTAATCTCAGCAACAATTATCTCTCACTTCTGTGTTACTTTCAAAAATAAATAAATAAGGAAATATCTATCAGAACCATGATGTGCTGCAGTTTTCCATTTGTTACCTCCCCAAACAGGATTCTGGTGCTTTCCTAGTAAAAGTTAAATTTTCCATAAATCCCTAAAAATAGTTTGCTTTTTTTTCAATACAAGAAAGATATCTGCAGCACCAGTCATGAGAATAGAGCTTCTGTGCAGTGACCACTTCAGACAACACTCAAATCACTCACCTTTTGCTTCTGATTCAGGCAATGATGACACAGACACCCTGAGCTCCTTACTGCCTATCTGATTCTCCTGCATGTGATAGTCTGACTAAAGGGCTTGCTGCAGTGTTCCAGGGCACATCAAAAGCTTCTAGACAAGTTGCAGTCCTATCCAGAAACACCTGTCTGCCCATCTGCCATTCATGCAGCAGAGCTCTGGGGTCAGATGAGCTGGGTAATCCACAGCAACCATTTAGCAGGTGAGTGAATTTGGTCATTTCAAACTAGCCTGTGCTTTGCCAGGCAGAAGATTCAAAGATTGCCAACAGAACTGGAGAATTAAAGCTGGTTTATCAAGCATCCTCCTAATTTACTACATGACAGCCGAAGGTCTGCCCTGATGTATTGGTCATTTGCACTGACCAATGCTCTGTCAAGTGGTGCCGACAGCTCTGCTGGTAATTAAAATTTTCCTTGTATTTATCCTGGAGTCTCCTATTTTGAGTTGGTGGCAGCCAGACACTGGGCCAGCAGCATGCTGAAATGGGAGGCAGGGACAGGAAAGCTGCAGACAGAGTATCACCGTGAGCTGAGTGTGTTGTTATGTGCAAAGCATGACTGCACATGCAAAATGCTGATTCTATCCAAACCCATAAAGCCTGACTTTAAGCTGATTTAGCTCCGTCTTTTCTGCTCCTTGTTGAATCATCACAAGGCTTTCTTGTCCAGGATTAAACCTAATCCTTCTGTGACATCACCCTTTACACCCACTAATGTATAAAGTGAGGGCTGGACCCTGGCCACAATAGCTCCCACAGATTTGTTAGTCATAGCATACATGAGACAGCTTTTTCCTGCCTATGTTAAAAGTATCAGGTTTCTTTTTTCTTTTTCTAATTTCTGCACAACATCTTGATGTAATTTGTTCTACTTTGGCATTTTTTACAAAACAATATGTAGCACAACCCAACATTTATAAAAATCACAGCAATTTGTATTTTCTACAAAATACTTGCATTTCAGCTATAACCTCTAAGTTAAAAAAAAAATAAATCACATCTTATAGAGGGGTTCATCTACCTTATTTCTAACATCTTAAAGTCTATCACTTCATGTAGATGCCCTACTTCAGGTTACCTTTATTCTTTTCCTCCCTTCTTTCTTCCATTGCTCATTTTCTCATTTTACATTGTTCTTTTTCTGTGATTGCTTCCATTTCTCTATCTTCCATTTCTCTATCTCTCAGTCTTCTGTTCTGGCTCGCTTCTTTCCTTTCTTTCCTTTCTTTCCTTCCTTTCTTCCCTTTCTTTCCTTTCTTTCCTTTCTTTCCTTTCTTTCCCTTCCTCCTCCATTTCCCCCTTCTCTTCTGATGTACCAGCTCCCTTATTATCCCTCTTTGTCACATTCCTACTTCTTCCTGTTTTTCCTTTCTCCTTCTCTGCAAGATACTCCATCCCCTTTTCTTCTTCCTCCCATCCCACCTGCTCCTCTGTGTATCAGTTTTCCACTTTGATGTGTTCTCACTCTCACTGCTCTCATTCCCTGATTTCAATTTGGCCTCTCTAAGTCCCTATGTCTCTTACAATTTCTAGCTGTTCTTGCTCAACCATTTGAATTTACTTGGTTTTTTTGATGTCTTCTTCTTCTTTCCTTCCCATTCTATAAGTGAATCTCCAGTGTTAGAGATTTTACTAATTCTGTGTGAGCTCAAAGAATAAAAATACCTGTCCTCCAAATTTCAGCTACCCTAAACTCCTGAAAGGACATCTTGAAGGGTGCCACAGCTCTTTGGCTTCACTAGCCATCACTAAAATAAAAGTCTGAGTTTAGGTGGAAGGATAGTCTTTCCTTGTTTCTGGTCTTCAGGTGATCAGGAAGGACCTTGCTGTACAGTCTCCCACCTGTGCACTCAGGTTTTCTTTGGAAGGAGTGCTTATTGTGCTCCAGATTGTGCTTCAAGCCTGGACAACAAGCCAGGTCTGCATCCCCTCAGCAAAACACATGGACACAGCAGGACTTCCAGTTTCCCCAGGCTGGGGGATATGAGGGTGCACCTCTAGACCTCAGGTAAGCTGTGCTTTGATTTTCTCTGAGATGCACAGTAAATTCTGCCTGTTTCCCACCATACTGTCTATGTACTTGGCAGCTTTCAGGACACAGGAGACATAACAGTTTTTGCTTGAAAACATTCAAGTGTTTAAAAAATCAGCTCTCTGAAAAATAGGAAAGGAAAAGACAAGAGGTACCATAGGTTATGTGTGTCTGGAATTGAGCAGTTTTACTTTTTGAATGGGCCAAAAAAGTTAAGAAGAAATTCTGTCAATCTTGGAAAGACTGGAAGGCTGCAAAACCTGAAAGTCTAGAGCAAATTTGGCTCTGCATTTTACCGCAAAAAACAATGCAGTAAGAGAGGGGTTTCAGCTCCTAGGGCCACTTCCACTCTCTTCCTACATTTGGAAGCTCTAACTGCTCTATCCATTTTACAGTCTTTTTTCTGTAGGGAGAATACTCTTGGTTTTATTTGATACAACCTTATGTGAGAAGGAACAGAGTCCCACTTCCAGCAACCATTAGGAGCTGATGCCTGTCCTTGGTTTCGTTGTTCTAAGGCAGCAGAGAACTGAGCTTCTCTCTCAAGGCCCATTCTTGCTAACTTCTAGGTTACTGCAATCTGCAGGAAGAAGCAGATTCTTAAAGAAAACCAAAACCAATTTGTCATCACAGTATAGTTTTAAGATCATTTTCTTAAGCCAGTTATACATAACACCCAAAAGCAATAAGACATAGACAGACATAGATCCTCAAATATATTTAGATTCCTAAATCCCCTTTATTTTGGTATAAATTTTATATTAACTGGAAAGGACCCAGTCTGCCCCATTTTTAACAATCCCAGACCCATTAGAGTAGATAGATGTAGGTAAGTAATTCCACAATAGCAATGGGAAAGGGAAGGGGTTAAAGGATAAGGCTAAGATCCGGGGCATGAAAATTTCCAGTCACCGGAACAGGATCAATTCAACTTATCCAGGGAAAAAACAATGAAAGAAGAATTGCTAGTCAAAGAAAGAATCAAAGAGGAGTCTCAGACTAGAAAAGAGAGTAATGTATGTCACATGGCAAAACTATTTTCATATTACATAAAAAGCCAAGGTATCATTAGAAGGGGACAAAGAAGAAAATGCCAAACTACAGATCTTGCGCTAGCAGTCAGTAAGAATTTCTTCTGAAGACAGTCTTCTGTCTTTCAACCTGCCAGTTCTTGGCACAGAGATTGCAAATACACTACAATGCTCAGGCTTGATGAGCTTCCAGACTGGAGACAGCAGCCTGAGGAGTGATCTCTAGATTGTTTAAATGACACTGGACACTTCTTAACTGAAAGGCCTCAGCACCTCTTCAACACAGTATCACCACTTTAAACTAAAAAACTCTGAAAACTGATCAGACAACTGACAGCTCTGAACAGGCACACAGGTCTAAAGAGGCAGAGCACTTCCCACCAGCAAACCCAGAAAAAAGGCAGCCAGGAAGGCTTGGAACCAGAGAGCTGGTGTTCCTATACTTCTCCTCTTCTTCTACCCTTCTTGGGTGAACACGTGTGCTGCACCTTCCAATCACAACTTAGATACTCCTCTGGGCAGATGGAGTCACTTCTTTGGACAAAAGAATGAGCATATTCCTTTTGCTAGATTTTGTTTGATTTTATTGTTGAAACACTAGTGGATTTTCTCTGAATTTCTCTTGTAAATACATATAACAGTAAATTCCTGTTTTCAGTCCTTCAAAACAAACCTTCATTTATGCCTAGGCCTCCCAAGTATGGTGATAATACAACTGATTAAGTAATAGCAATACTGAAGCAAATTCTTTTGGAATTACATTACTTTAGAGCCTTCTGCCATTCCTCAGCATGTCTCTCCTAAAGAGTTATTTGGACTTTCACTCAATTAACTCAGCATCCCCCAAAGTGAGTAAGCCTCCAGATGGTCTCTTCTTTTGAGGTGGCTAAGATATTTTTACTGGGAGGGGGATGCAACTTCTTTCAGACTGCATCTGTGAGACATTTAGGAAGTTATATTGGTGCTCACAAAATAACGATGCCTGTCCTGAAAAATCATCCTGCTCTTTTATGACAGTCTGTTTTAATTGGCTGCCTACCGAGTGTAGCTGTCTTCTTGGCCCACACTTTTCTGAGCTGGGCTGGGATGTCAAAAATGGAAGAATAAAATGAATTATTTAAATATTCATGTAAAAAAGCACCCAATTCTTTTGTCATTACGCTGATTTTACGTTAGTTTGTAAAGTTTACCATTTATATTAGTGCATTTCATTAAATCGCTTTTAATTGACAGTACTGTGAGATGTCAAATGGATATTAGGAGGTCTCTCAAACCTAAAGATGGATCTTTGTTCAGATATTTGGATTAAGCACTAAACCTTTTTGAACCTCGATATATTTGAATTTATGGCAAAGCTGATTTTGCATCACAAATTTCAGATCTGAATCAGAACCCTCAGTACCTACTGAAACTGCAAACTCAGTAACTATTGAAAAGCATTGCACATGTTTTTCTACAGGGCCTTCTGAACCAATCTGTGAACAATTATTTTTGTAACTGAAAACAGCCTCCAATATGGTTCCGTTCCTTATTTTATTTTGATTTTTTATTTTGGAGGGTGTTAATTGTGATTGACAAAATTACTAAAAAATCCTAAAATTCTCTACAACAGCCTTTGGCATATTTTAAAATAACACATAATATAATTTTCCACAAAAGAGTTAAATTTCCACTGAAGTTATTATTTATGAATGTCAGATAATTCTTGAAAATTTGTGTGTAAAACTCAAGAAATTCTTTCTGGCCTTCTGCCAAAAACTTGAAATCACTTTTTGTTACATTAACTCAAATGACAAAATTATTGTTTGAATAATTTAAAATAAGTTTTGGTTTGTGCATTTTAAAATGTGAATTGTTTCAGTTGAGATTGACAACAGGGAATCAAGAAGTGGAAATGCTTATAAAGAGTTTTCAGTTATAAAATATTCTTTTAGTTAAATAATATTCTTTTTTAAAGTATGTTAGTTTGCCAGTCCCTCCAACCTCTATTTCAGAGAAACTTCATTTTAGTATCATCTTGGTACTAATGGAAAGAATCACAAAAGGTGTTTTAAATACTCTGATTCATAATTTATAATAGTTGTCAGCCTCCAGTATAGTCCCCATGTTTTGCACTGAAACCTGCATTAAATTTACACCAACTAATCTTTCTAAAAAGAGATCTTATTTCTGTGTTCTTTCATTCTTCTTTTTTTCTTTTTCCTGCTTTATTCACCTCTTTGCTCTTATCTTTACTCATGCTTCATACCTTTGTTCACATAGGTTTTGAGAGCACTGCTGTTTCCTGACTGTTCTGGCTATTGTGGCTGCCTTCTGGTATATCAAGGACATATAGACATATATTAGAACAGACTATTTGGTTTTAAAGCAGAAGTTTCATCATCAATGTGAAGAGTAGCAAGCTGACTGCTTCCAAATTGTAATGATCCCGTGGTTGCTAATTTGAGAATCACAGGGACTATGTTGAAAATATAAGCCCCTGCTGAAAATGTACCTGGATTTTTTTGCTAATTGCAACACAGAAACATGAGTTTTCCTAGAGAGTATATTCAATCTCATTTTTTAGTTGCATAGCATTTTCTCCCCCACTACAATTTTCCTAGGTAATAATATCACCCTCGCTTTGAAAGGGAGAGAAATATTTATAAATGTGTCAGAGCCCTAAAAGACAATTCTTTATTGCAAGCTAAAATTTGCTCAAGTAAGAACTTCAGTCATCAGATTTTCTGTGCCCTCTACTGAAGCATACTATTATTAAACTTTACCAATGAGTATGAAAAACGTGACACAATAACCAAACAGTTACATAAACCATGCAAACGCTTCTAATGAAAGAGCCAGTCACAAGCCCTGCTAAAGTATGCTGAAGTGAGGACAGCGGGGTTCCTATCACAGATATAAAACTCTTCTTGCTATGTGGCTTGTCACTGTAACCTCTGCTGTAGTTTTCTCAGTGGAGAATTGGTAAATGATGGTCCATACATGTTGGCAGCAGGACCCTGTCCTCCCAGAGTCTGTGAGACAGGGAAAATCTACTACACCCTAAGTCTCTGGGGATACTCTGAATACCACGTAGCTCAGATGGTTATAGAAGTTTAATGTCCACTCCCAAAGGAGGGAGGAATTTTAGAAACATCTATCCCACCATTAAGTTTTCTCGTGCCAAACAAATCATGGAAATGCAGCACTGGGTTCATTGAAAAACATTTCCTAGTACTGCAGGCAGAAAGTTACAGAGAGGCTTCTAGCTGGAGAAGAAGTTCAAACCACCACTGTAAAACTAAATCTTCAACTCCCTTATTTCATGTTATAATTAATAGAATGATGCAAAAATTCTTACTGGGCTTCCTCTTCTATACATGTGCAGAAAGAGAAGTATTCATTTCCAGAGCAATTTTGTTTGTATTTCTAGAAAAGCAGAATGAAGATCTAGATTTAGACATGCTCCCATCCTCAGCATGCTCTGTTGGTTAGTGGTGAGTAGCAGTACACTTAATATATGAGTGGGTTTAGAATTCTCTTCACATTCTCTTCTTCTTCATAATCCCTAAATATGAGTTAAGTTATTTATTCAGGAGGCCAAGCACCTGTTTGTGAGCTCCTTTAGCTCCTTTTGCTTACCTGGCCTAATGAATTTCTTGATGTTCTTTAGGAAGATAGAGAGGTAGGATGCTCACAGGGATCATTGGGAACTCAGCATTCCTGCAAGCCAGACTGGTTACCAGAGCAAACCTGTTTCCTCACTAATGCAGAATTGCTAGTCACTTCTTGCAAATAAACATACTCTCCTGCCCTTCCACACACTTTGCATTATTCCATCCAATTTTACACTACTTCTGCATGAGGCATGTGGTCCACTCTTCCAGCTATGAAATTGAAAGGTAGTTGTGATTGCAGACATGGATGACAAAACAGTAGGCTGTTAGTTTCAGACTCTTTTTGTTGTTTGTCAGGAGCTCTGCAGTGACAGTGCATCTGTCTTTGGTTTGACACTGCTTTCTGCAATCTAGCCTGAATCCCACAGCTCTGTAGTCCAGCAATTTGTCATAAGCAAGTCCTTTGTATTTGTCTTCTCACAGAAATTTGCAACATTCCATACTAGTCCTCCCCTACAGATGATCTTTGGATGTGATATCAGGCATCATCACTGTGTACTGGAGAGAGGACATGGCCCATTACTACAAAATAGCAATAACTATCCCCTCATGGACTGGAGCGACAGACTTTAAATTCTGGAATTTTGTACTTGCAGACAGGAATTGGTGGGACTTCCTTCATGTCTGCCTTCCCCTTTCACCCAAACAGCAAGGGATGCTGATATGTTTGTAAGGAAGGTGCTGTGTTGAAAACGAAATAGCCATGTGTTCTTGCAATAGAAGTACATCATTCTTGGAGAACCACATCATTCATATGGGTGCAGACTACACAAAACTGAGGAATTCCTAGGGACAGTGCTCCGAGGTCACCATGAGAGGACAAATGTGACAGAGGGCAGGTGACCCACTCTGCCTGGGACAAGCCTTACCTGGTGCAGGTCCCTGGAGGTGGGATCAGTGGATACACCAGCTGACATGCTCCAAGGCACCCAGAGAGCACACCAGAGCTTACTGTCCTTAGACATTGTGTTAGAGAATTTGTGCCTAGTGAGCAGGAAGCATTGCAAGAGGACAGGCCAGGGGAAGATTTCTTGGTCAACAAGCTAAGAACCCCAGGATTGCTGTGTGAAGAGACTCTACACTGCACACAAGTCCCATCTTGTGAGTGGGAAAGGAAGTTTCTTCTGCAAAATTTTCCTCTGCTGACTTCACCAGCAAGGCTGTGATAAGCGGCAGTGTGATCACTTGGCAGAGAGTATGATATTTCTTCTACCCTTTTCAGGTCTCACAAAAATAAAAGTGAGCTTATTGGTTAATGTTTTCATTGCTCAACCATCCCTAAAAGGTGGGAAAACCTTTCTTATCTCTCCATAAGGGGGATACCAAGAAACGACTTTAAAAAAAACCCACATTAAAAAAACTTACACCATTATCACAAGGAAATACTTAATAAAAGCAAGGATGCTTTTCTTGCTTTTTGTGTAAGTACCAAGCAAAACACATCCATTACCTTGTCTTCCAAAAATAATAAAAGAAATTAATAATAAAAACATGTCCATTGTTTTAGAATTAAAACTCTGTATCGTTCACTATATCTTTGTAAAGGTCTGGTTTTCCTGGAGATTCCTGGTAATTCCAAGGCTCTAAAAATTACATGCAACAAAAGGATTTATAAAAACATGAGAACATATGAGGTATTTTTTTTTTTCCCAAAGAAACCATCAATTCCAGTTAGATTTCTTACTTTAAAAACAGAAAAAGAAACCAAACAACAGTCATTTAAGGTCATTAGTCTGAAAAATTACATTTTCTTGGAAGTACTTCCAAGTGTTGTAACAGAAGATACGAGTCTCTTTCCTTGGCTGTGTCCAAAAAGTACTCAAAGCAACCATGCAGTAGCAAAGGAGGGGAAACTTCCTGCAGCTTGCTAGTCCAAGGGGTTATTCTGTACTAATTCCATGCCCAGTGTGATCTGGATGCATCTCAGGGCTGCTTAACGTGTGCTGAACCATGTTCCTTACAAAAACTGCCCCAGAACATAAAGGCAAATCTTCCTCTGTCCACAAAAGGATGCAGCCAAATGGCAAAGTGTAGCTACAAAAAATCCCCAGTAGCTGCTCATGGCAGCCTCTGGTACCCTCTGCATTGCCAGCAGAGCACAGAGGGCTGCAAATGTGGCTGAAGGTGCTGCCTGCAAATTTTATAGCAATGGTTGTGGAAAGGAAAACTCCAGAAATAACTTCATAGAAATAAAATTCTCTCTCTCACTTTCTCTGTCATTTACTTTACAAATCTTCTGGAATGTGGTACCATCCAAGTATTAGTGGTGCATTGCTATCAAGCTGAGAGCTTGAGTAAACATGAAAAAATCACAGATAAGCTCATTCTGACTTGTGAAAGCCAAAAGTGAGCTGGGATGTAACAAGGGCTAAGTGTGGAATATCCTGTGATAAGGGGGAGCTTAATCAGGGAAGGGCCCTTGTTTTCAATTTGCTAATTTCCTTTTTCTACAGCACTGTCAATAACAAGGGCGTAGAGGGCCTTTTTAATTGGAAAATGTCTTATGTTCACTGATTCAGGCACCTGCAGGGTGGGGGTGGGAATTTTACTGTTAGCACTAGCTAACATTCAATGTTTTCTGTCCCTCTATATCCTGCATTGCAAGGTAAGGCAACTTGTGATGTCAAGCCATATTGCCACCAGATATATAGAATACAGTTTAAAGTACCAAATATAGAATATTTATTCTATATTCACCAGAATATAGAATAAAGTACTAAAAAGGAGATTAAGTTGGAAGAGAGCCAGATGAATCTCTAAGTACAGGGAATCACTAATGCCAGTGTATAAATCATCTTCATTTTTAGTGGCCAAATTCTGATTTATGCCTATGTGGATCCAGATAAACTCTGTGAAAGTGAAAGGAGGTCCTGTGGAGCTGCATCACAATAAGGCAGAAACAGAATATACTCCTTTGCTTAAATCCATCATGGTTTCAGGGCTATGAACTTGGGAAGACACTTTTCTAAATGAATGAAAAAGGTAATCCAGAAACAGAAAGGTTTCTCAGGACTCTTACACAGTCACCAGAAACACATATAGGGTACTACTAGATTATAACTCTCAGAGTTGCATTCCTGGGAGAACAAATTAAAAAAATAAAAAATAAAAAAAAAAATAAAAAAAATCAGACTCCAGCAGAGCAAAAGAGAAAATAAGAATCATCAAGTTTTCATTCTGTATAACAGGTTTTCTTTGTATTTGTTTCCACTTGGAAACAAGCTGTGTTTATAACAGGTAAAAAACACATAAAACCCATTTGTATGGGAGCCAGTGTTTCCCAGATTCAGCATGGCAACAAGCATGATGAACTGAGAGCTACCCACTGGAAGTAACACTTTGCATCACCAAATTCATAAAGTAACACTTATTTTTTTTTTCTCTATGTACAACACAGTACCAGCTTTCACTGCTCGTTTCATTATACTTTTAGTGGGACAGAAGACTAAAGATTAGAATGCCAAGCCTGGTGTAATGTTTTTAGGATAGAGGGATGGGGGGAATGGAGGTCACTGCTACTGGAAAAGTCCAACCTACTTCACAGAGGCAAGATGGAACAGGGAGAACTGGAAACCAGCAGCTATGTCTCTGGTTCCCATGCTGCACACAAACTTGAATGTGTCTATGAATTGTCAGTGACTGGAAGTCCCCACTGATATCAGGCTGTGAAGTGAGAGATGTCACCATTTTTCCAGGGCCATAGAATGAGAAAGCTAAATCCGGACTGGTGAAGAGATTCTCTTCAGCAAGAGGAGGAAAGCAACTGCAAGGTTTCAGAGGGGTTGTCTGTCTTTGTGAATTCAAGCTGTGAGAGCACAGCAGAATGTCCTGCTCAGTCACAAAATGGCCCCAAAATCCCTGGCTGTTAGACAGAGCTGACAGATCTCAGCTTTCCTGCAGAAACCAGCCAGATGCTGTAGTCTCTCATATGGCTAGCTATGTCAGGCAGAACAGACTCGTCTAATCCATGAGCCAGGAAAAAATTTTGCAGTGTCTTCCTCTGCCCCACTTGTCTTGGTTTCCAAGGACTGAAATAGCTTCTTGTGAACAGAAACAAGTACAATCCTGAGACACAGGACACAACCACAAGAATTTGATGTTCACAGCTTGGTTTCAATGCCAGTTCTCTTTCCGCTCCCAAAATTTAGGCATAATCAGCTCTGGACAAGTCACGTCCACCCAGCTTAGCTCTCTGCCCCTCCGCAGCAGAGTATTCCCATCCTTGATGTCACAGAAGGAGAGCAGTTCCAGGATCACTCTGTCCCTGGAAAAAAGGCCAGGTACTTGTTGGTAGAGTCCTGGATGGGCCAGCCAAACACACTCCAGAGGCTGGGCTGTCACAGGAGAGACAGCAAGGCTCACTGCAGCTGCAGTCCTTTCACCAGTGTGCTCGTGGCCCTTCAGAAGAGCCGGGGAGACTGCAGGACTCAGCAGCAGCAGCAGCACTGGCCTGTGTCACCCTCTCTTACCTGCCATGGGCAGCTTCTCCTCTCTCCAATCACTGCACTGCAGACCAGACTATCTCACAAAATTATTATGTTCAGAGGAGCTTTGGCTAGCAATGTGACTGACTTTCCATAAAACAGTCAAAATATTTAAGATGCACATAAAAGATGGACAGCAACATATTCCTGTTCCAGAGGATCCAATGATGGAGTAACTTTCCAGACAAAATGGAGAAAATTTCCTAAAGACACCTTCCAAAACATCCTGTCCAAAAAATGACAATGCAGTCACAACAAAAGCCTCTGCCCAATCTCATGGGAGAATGGCCAAAGGACCCTGTAAAATCTGCTTCTGGAGAAAGAATGTGCTCAGATTTGATGCAGTCTACAGACTTTCATAGATTGATAAACAGTTTTGAAAACAATTAGTTTAAATTCAACTAAGAAAAAGACATACCACATATATTTCTTGAGCCCTCTTACCAATTTTCTTCTCATTCATTCAGGCCTCAGCAGGGAAGCTAACCAATTTCCTTCGTATTGCCAGCAGTTCCAGGATTTCAGCATCACTAGCAAATGCCAAGAGTTTCACAGTAACTGTGATATTTGAAACAGAGCTTTGGTTATGAATATTTGTTTATAGAGTGTTTTCACTGCAAACTCCCAAAACACTGACCACCACAGAAATCCCTGCTCTGGTACTAACAGGAATCCCTTCACTGGTCCCTGGGTTATTAAAACCTCTGGCAAGGCAGCAGCAGCTCTTAATACAGCAGCTCTGTACTACAGTCTAAGACAAGAAATGAATAATTATGTATCTAACTAAATTACATGTAAAAGTCAGCTAGAAAAAATATAGTTGCCCACATGGAATTTGGACAGAGCACTCATGTTAACACCCTAGCTCCTGGCCAAAGTGCCAAAGCACTTCTGGAAGTTAAGAGTGGCCAAGAGCTTGGTTTTACAGCTGATCCAAGAGCCCATGTTTGCATTAACTAATGGATTATATAATAATTACCATTGTAGTGACAAGTTGCAGCTCTTCATATTATTTTTTGGTGGTGGTGGGATTTTTTTTGGTGGTGGTGGTAATGGTGCCTGACTTAGAATGGCCTGTCATTCACTGCTGTTGGTTTTTCCAATTCTGAGTGGGTTTGGTCCATTTAAAGCTTTGCAGGCACTCTTTCTTTTCTGCGGGTCTTGCTGATAAGCATTTCTACAGGAGTCGTTTATTCTGACAAAATAATCAAGACATACAGATCAGATAAATTTTCAGAGACGAGCTCTTAGATTTAAGGGAAATACCGATTTTGCACTCATCTGCAAAAGTTCACTGCAATTCAGAGAGTCTCTGTGACCAGCTCAGAGCAGATTTTAGCAAGTCACTCATTTTTCTTTATTTCCCCTTTTTTATTTTTTTGACAGTGTGTGTGTGTGTGCTGTTATTAGGCAAGTACAGGTGGAAAAAATATGTGAGCAGCAGAATTTATTAGAGTCTATTGAGCACCAGGGGAGACTAATGACAAAGCTTCAATACAAGACTGACACCATCTGGCTACTACAAGAGTTTGCAGGACTTACAAGGTTTGATGTGAAATACTGCTTTTATACCCGGAAAACGACAGTGTTTTGAGATCCAGCTCCAAGTGGCAATCCCCAGTGAGCAGTCAGCACCACCTGTGTGCACCCTATGGAAGCTGAAAAGCAGAGAGCTTCTCAGCAGCAGACACCCTCCTGCTGCTCCTCCATCACTGCTCTCAGGGCAGGTGCAGGTATTTTATCACCACAGCTCTGCAATGTTGCCAGCTAAAGCTGTTCTCTAGTGTAAGCAGTTTCTAGTAAAGAATGATTTAGCTTTTTTTCATAACTGCAGGGTGAACCTCTAGCTTTTGTAGTATCTTCCCAGGAGCACGCAAGAAAATGAGGTGAGAAGCCAGAGTGGTACTTGAGAAACTGCAACGTTTCTCCCAGTAAATCACCCGAGCCTGAAGCCAATGTACTTGGACAATGTACCAAAGTCAGGGAAACTGTTCATGCTCTTGAACTGAAATGACTGGATAAGCACCTCTGAACAACAGCTTGAAAAACAAATTTAACTAAATGCGACCCATTATTTACCCAGCTCCTGTACTAAGCTTGGATTCACAACCTATGAACTTCATTCCCTCCATCAGGAAAGAAAAATAAGAAAATGATCAAAATTACACTGCAGTTGAATACGAGGTGACAAGAAGTAATTTCTCGCTTCTCTAACTGCTTTTCCCCAGATACTTGCAGCTGACTTATTTGCATTTATTTGGAGCAGAATTGCTTTTTTCTTTGCACTTTCCCAGAAAGGAGTAACACTGACTGCTTTCTGGAGCTCAGTGAGTCAGAATGAGTCAGACCACAAGGCGAGAGAGGGTCCCTGGCACAGAACCTCTCTCTGCAGAAGTTTGAGGAAGAAGGGCGTTTCAAACCACACATGGAGCTCCCTTCATGGAGCTTTCGCCAGGATGCCACAACTGTAACACATTTCCCCAGTCAGATCAGAGCAAGGGGAAATTGAATTAAGTCCTTGCTGATTGATAAGGTGAACACTTGCGCTTTTGAGGAAGGAGTAGAGTTATGCAATAAACAATAAAGAATATGATCCAAATAAATCATCATTGCAATTGTACAAAGAAACGCTTAAAAGATATTACAAGCAGATGGAGAAATAGGATTTTCAAAAGTACGATGTTTCCTTAATAAGAACTCCATCTGGGATTTAAAGTTTCCAGCTTTTTCTAGTTTCCATAGAAAACTATTTGCGTATCTTAACATAATATAGATTATTACTGTGTGTCCGCCAAATTTACTAAAGGAGTGTTCAAACTCTACCCAGAAAAGGAATTTTTCATTCTTCACATTGTGTGTTGAGTTCAAATTTGTGTTCAAATCAAAAAGAGATTAATTTTTTTCCTTCCTTGCAATCCTGAAAAACTGCATACAAGGGCAAATAAGTAAGAAGGGATTGTGAAATCTTAAATATACTTCCCTTCCTAATAAATGGTCTAGTTTCCCAAATAGAACTTGGAAAACAGCCATCATCAGAACTACAAGCCAAAGCTATGTGAATATCTGTTTGTATCGTTTGGTTGCCAAAAAATGATCAAATAATGAAATACAAACTACTTTGACCTAAAATGAACTTTTCTTAATTTCTTGGAAAAAACAGACAAATCAGTGAAAATTATTTGAGGACAAAAAACAAAAAACAAAAAAAACAAAAAAAAAACCAACCCAAAACCAAAAAAACAACAACAAAACCAAAACTTTTTTAAACTTTATTTTTTCTTTATATATTGGATCTACTACAAATGTTTGCATTTGTTAGTATAGGATATTTTTTTTTGAAAATGAGGTAACTGGTTTTAATCAGGTTACCAGATTGAATACAAATGCTTCTCTCGGTGTTTGCTGTTCTGTGTCCTGTCCTTAATAGACTTCAGTGCTTTTGACCATGCCCCATTATTAACATTTCAGCAGCTCTGAGATGGAGTCAAATGCTGCTGAGGGGAGTTGTTATTCTACATTTGGAATATTGGAATACAGTTGGAGAGCACTGGGCTGGCCTGGAATCTGCTAGGGAAGCACCTCTTTTCCGTTTGGCAGCTCCTTGCTGCATTTATGTGCGGTTTTCTACCTTGTATCAAAATGGGTACTGACAATTTATTAAAAATTCACACGAGCATTTCCATGAGTTCACACTCTGTTCTTATCACAGATGGACCCAAATCGCAAAATCTGGATCCTGAATTAAATATTCTTTTGCTTTGGTATGTCAGATGCAAGGTCTTACCTTCATTAAGGATAAAAAAATGAAAAAGAAAAAATAAAAAAAGTGCAAAAGGTGTGTTTTCATTTTGAGTTAGTTAGCTAAAGGTTAAATCCTAGCAAAGGCAAAGAAACTCAGATTTTATTTGGCTCCTCTACAGTCATCAGCTCAATTTGTAACTTACTTGAAGCCTATAAACTGCCCTGTCTTCAATGGAGTATTGTTGTGCATCAGTTTCTCTGAGTTATGGGTACCTATTATCTTCAGTGAGGAAAATACCCAAGTACCTGAGCAAGGCCTAGTTCCAACCTCAAAACCAGCAGAAACATTAAAGCACTGGATGCTAAGGTATTTATAATTTGTTTGTGCATCCAGCACCCTGCACATTGTCAGAGGCAATAATGAGGCAGGATCCCAAGATGTGAGATATCACTCAGGTCTCCAGGGCCATGGGAGAAGGAAGGAATTCTGCAGAGGATGTAAGGTTCTGCTGCTTTGCATGGAATGATAAGAAAGCACCATGTTTTGCCTATGCTGGTTTGAGACCAGGACCACTAGTAATAGTATTTTTCACACTGTTATTTTTGGCTGGTCTGTGTGCTATAACATAAGGAAGAGAAAATGAGGACCAGTCAAAATGTAGCATAAATTAGATGATTGTGATGAAAACACTTAAATTTTGACATGCACTTAACAGTTCTTCTGCACCCAGCAATGCTTGAAATAAGATGAACATGTTTTGCAGTAATGCCAGATTCCATAACATCACCCAGGATCAGTAATGAGAAGGGCTGCTCTCTCTGAATATTACTGCAATCACATCTTTCCATGGAAGGTTTAATGTTCAGCAGTCTGTTAGGAAGAAATTTGTTTTAAAACAGAGCTGGAAATAGAAAAGATGATTATGACACAATTATGCAGAAAGAGAATGGCACAGAAGACTTCACAGAGAGCAGTCTGGGAGAAGTCAAAACAAACAAACAAACAAAAAAACCCCAACAACAACAACAAAAAGAAAAAAGAAGTCTTTTTTCCTGTGTTACACCCAGCTGCTTAACTGATACCTCAGTGGGACTGCTACAGCTGCTTCTCTGTTTTGGTTTATCTTCAGTCACGTTAAAACATCCTTCTGTCACATTCTGAACCATGAAAAGGGTAAAATACATAATGTTGTGTACAGCTAAAATTCAGTGGTTCACAAATATTGCAGCCAAGGCCAAAATCTTTGGATTGCAGTGTCAGCTTTACGATAGTGCTTTGTAGCACCAAAGTTATCTATTCCCACTTCATAAGCATTTTTTATTTGTTATGCTTTTTTTGTATGCCTTTTGAAGTCCAGAAAACCTTACAGCACAGCATGCTGTATCACCAGACAATTTTTCCTTTAGAATTTTCTCTAGATATTTCCTGGAAGATTGTCATCATGAAATTTGTACTCTTCCATGATTTATGTTTTTTCCCTGCGCCAAATAGATACATACTAATATGCTACAATATATGCTCTTTGTATCACCAAGCAGAAACACACAATCTATTAAATGTCTACTAAGTTTGCCATATGAGATCATTTAAATTATGTTTAAATGACTTCAATCCTCCAAATTAATTTAAAACCCAAAGAGTTGGCATAAATCCAGGAGCAATCAGAAGGAAGCCAAGACCTACAGGAGATCGATATAAAATTTTAAATTTAGAGTCTCTGAATCCAGACTGCTGACAAAGAGTGCAAGCTCAGGACAACAACAACAACAACAACAAAAAGTAAACCAGTTAACCACCTTTTCTGAGTAAACATCCAATATATTTTTTATCATGCAATGAAGCTTTTTGATACATGTCATCTTTGCTCTTTTCCAGTTCCTGGAAATGCAATCTTTTATATACCAACAGATTAATGTTCTCAAAACAAAAAAACAAAAAAACAAAAAAACAAAAAAACAAAAAAAGAACCAAAAAAAAAAAAAGGAAAGCACTATAGAAACCATATTTTAGAAATACAGTTAGATGAACATTGAACATTTGACATCAGGTACTGTGAGGATAGACTTTATATCAGAACCTTTTCCTTGTTTTTATTTCTAGGCAGTGACTTACTATAGAAGCAGCACTGCATTTATGCTACCATAATTAAAGTGGTGGCAACTTTTCCACTATAAATTTCTGTTTTCAGGGATTTAGAACTCATCTGTGTAAGATTGTTCCAGGGAAAAAAAAAAAATAAATCTTTTTGAAGTGAAAAGATCAAAGATGACATTAAACTACATGTTTAAAATAAAACTGTACCTTTTTGCTTCAGCACAGCAAGCCAAAAGTTCAAAACAGCAGCAAAATGATAAATGGATCTGGTCTGCTTTATTTTGACTTCACACTGGAAGAAGTAATGGAAATTATGTTTAATAGTAAACATCAATATTAGAAGAACATTAAACTGATTTTAAGGCAGCATGGAGGCTGAAATTCATTATCAAAATTTAAGTTATTTCAATTCATTACAAGACAAGACTGTCTCTTAAGAGTCTCAGAAATAATTATTTTAATTTAAATTTGGAGTAACCATTGATTTCATAAGAGGAATGATTTTGCCCCCAGCAGATTGTACACCACAAAAATTCAGTTTCATCAAGGGATGTTTGGGTAATAGGGATAAATAAAGTGAAGGTTTATTTAAGTGTTGAGAAGAATGAAAATTCTAAATCAAGCATAAAATTAAAAAAAAAAAAAAAAATTACCTGAAGTATATTACCTGAAACTTGTCACAAAAATCAAAACAACCCTTCTGAAACACTTCTATAGATTGTATTTCCATAGAAGTCTGTATTTTCACAAGGTAAAACTGAAATACAAGGATAGCTTGAAAACAAAATCAGACAGGCATGAATACCAGAGAGATCTCTGGCACTAAAAAAGCACCATAGACACATAATACTATGCTATTTAATAACTAATATTTTTATAAGCTTTTCATTGTTTTCTTTTTAAATATGTGCAGTAGTTATGATGTTACAGGATATATAGTAAATAATATGTTTAAATAAATAAATTATTATTTACATACATATATATACAGGTTATATATATAATAGGTTTAATTAAATAAATAAACCTGATGATATTTTTTCACTTAGCATTTATGTTTTATTTGTGTGATGGAATTGTTTTGCAGTCTGCCTCTGATTATAGGAAGATTTTTTTTCCTGTAGTTTATTTGCTTTCATTCACCACTTCTCAACATATGCCATATTTAGGATGTGATGGAAGCAAAATTTGGTGTGAAACCATGCCAGTTCTTCCATTTTAGGGCCAACTAAGGAATGTATCCCCTTTGAGAGAGTGTTTAAGTCTCTTTTGGTTAAATATCATAATTAAAATAAGCCCAAGAAGCCCACCTCTGTGGAGGTAAAAGTGATATTGCTTGTAGGATAGAGCTTGGGTGAGTTATAGGAGAGAGCCCCAGGGATGGAATTCCTTCAGGGTGGACATCATCACTGGGTTTTGGAACTCAGGAATCTTGCACATCAATCTTCTGTGAGTCCAAACCAATTCTCTGTCTCTTCTTCTAGAGTGTGTCACTTTAGACATTATCTATTTAGATATTATTGATTATACATTCACTTTAGACATTATCTGTTCGGCTATTGTTAGTATTCATTTCTAACCTATGATCAGAAAAGCACAAATAAACCATTTTAGTATTTTTAAAACATTATGTTAGCTCTAGCAAATCCTTGGGTGGAAAATCCATAATTTTTTTTTTGGCTGTTTCCCTCTCTCTCTCTCTGGCTGACAGATTTATGAAAATATATGAAATATATATGAAAATTCTGCACCCCACCTGTACTTTATAAGCACAAAAGAAATCCACCCTCTAGATGCACTCAAGATAAACCCTACCGCATCACTTCCCTGCCAAAGACGTGCACTTTTTGGAAATCAGAAGCAGAGCCCAGAACAAATCTAAATCATTCACTTGAATGATAATAATACTAATAATAAATATATACAGAGTTTATAGCTTCTCTTGTTTAATCAAAAAGGCCAGATTACCTAATCTGTACTCTGACACATTGCATGTCATTACAATTTACCAATTTACCCATCTCAAATGTTTAAATATCGAAATTTAGGACTATGAAAGAAATGCTCAAAGGCCCAGAGTTGAGCTAAGCTGTTTATCACGTGAAGTCTTCTACTCTCTCCTTATCCCAAAGGTTCCTGCTCTTGCAGCCAGGCAAAGGGGTTATTGTTACGGCCTGCATCCTGTTGCTCCACCTTTAAGCAAGAGAGGAGGTGGGAATACACAGCTGGATGTACTGTCACCTTCAAAACCAGAAGCTAGATGCAAATCTGAGTTCATCTTCTCAGCACTTGGGTCAAAGTACTCTGAAGCTCATCAGCAATCATGTTTACCACAGAGGAAATCAAAGTCTTACCAGTGTCCAAGGCCCTTTATATGATACAATACTGAAATTATTTCTATTTCTAATCTTCTTGTTATTCTTTGCATATCCTGTGTATACAACGGTGATTTCAAATACAAGTTCAAATGTAAATAGCAAACTCTTTTATCCCTGGAGTCAGGCTATTATCCCAGAATACTGCAGAAGTCAGTAGGAGAAATTACACCAAGAATAATTTTTGGTCTTTCCATTGTTTTTGAAACCTCAAACATATGCAATTTTTTTTCATGTGGGGCATGTGAACCATCTTCAAGAGAAAGTGGTCATAAAAAGCCACTGCAGAAAGTCCTCCACTGGTATGTGACTTCCCATGACTGGATTAGTGCTGTCTCTGCTGCCTGTCTTCCTTCAGCTGCCTGACCTTTGACAGGTGATGTTCTGGGAGCTAGGATCTGAAATGGGAGGTAACATACCACTGTAGACCTGGATTTTCTAATTTCTTATGGAAACTTTTCTTCAACAGGTACCCATTAAATAATCCTGTTTTAAATTACACTGGAATCAGGCATCCTGAAATCAGTGACTTGTGACTCTGAGTTTCCATCCATGAATCAGGGACCCCGATACCTTGGGGTCTGCTCATGGCTACGTGTCAATGCCTTCTTCTCTTTGCCTCATCTTAGACAGGTTCTTGAAGAAAGCTCTCTATGAAAAGCCACCAGGAAGAGTTATTCCTGTGAGAAGGCTGGGTGCTGTAACCCCCTGATGTCATGGAAACAGGCTAGTGAAGTTTTATGCTATTTTTGCTTTATTTCAGGACACATGTTCATGCAAATGAGGATTTGCTCCCCCTGATTAATGCTGTTCAATTTTTGTTGAGTCACTTCACCATGAAATTACTGATTTCTACTGGCTTAATGGAAGGATAAAAGATGAAGAAAAGTTCCCACAAAAATCATCTAGATTAGCCCTGTGATTGAGGGTGGTGCTTAGAGATTACAGCAATTTAACTAAAATGTTTTGAACCTACTTAGTCAAAATCCATGACATTTCCATATCCTTAGAGAAATTTATTTGGCTGGATGTATATTCATTTTAGGCACTGGGGCAGATTGATAAATTTTTACAAAAGGAAGTGAGTCCCAGATTATCCAAATGAATATACAAATTGAAAAACTCTATTTTCATACTGGGACTGAAACAGAAAAGTGTCTTTTTCTCTTATATTAACTGAAATGATTACATGAAAATTACTGAAATTAAAGTCATGTATCCCTGATTACTGTAGAGAAAACAAACAGCTTCTATGTTTACTGTGCCAAAGAGCAGAAGTATGATGAGGCCATTTCTAAAAGATTACTCATAAATTACTGCACAACTTTCTCACAAATCCAGAAATAATTTCTCTTATCAGCCTAGGATTATTTTGGCATTAGGTCAGGGATTAACCCAAGAACTTCAAAAGTAAAAACAGAAAGAGGAGGGAAATGTCTGGAAAAGTAAATCTGGTTGGCTCCTGCTAAGTTTCTGGAATGTCAGCTATTGTTACAGTTGTACTTTGTCTCATAGGTGCCACAGTACTACTCTAAATGGAAGAGGCGATCCCTGACCCAACAAGTTTACATCTGCTTTTCAGTTTTGGAGCACAGGAAACACATAAGAGGCCAAAATACAGAGCCTAAAAATCTACGGTAACCTGTTATACCTTCATTTGACCATAACAAAGAATATCAAAGATTAGGTTTGGATTTTTCCTAACTAAGAAAGGAAATTGTTGGATTTTTAGCTCATCTGTTAGACCGGGTGAATTAACAAGCTCAAATAAAACACTTGCTCTCCTGTATTCTATTTCAGAAGGATACATGAGCACTGAAAGAGCTTGCATTCTAAGAGACCACTACTTTCTTTGGCCCAGAAGCTGTAGTGGACATTATTACCAACTTAATGGATATTGTAATGGTTAGAAAGAAGACATCCCAGAAATGCAGACCTGGAAGGTCCATCCTTTATGATTACTGATCTGCTTGTCCTTCCCTTTACACTAGTGCTGCATGGACTCCTATGGCAGAGACTGGTTTTGATGATAGGAGATATTGCAGGTTGTGTTGAATTGCTTATTACTGTCAGTAGAGGGAAAAATGGGAGAGATGAGTTTCATATGATGAAACTGGGATAATTTCAACCAATCAGTGTGATGCTGGGTTTGTTTAACTCAAAAGGTAATACTCAGCTAGGACGTCTATAGACAATAAAAGGTTCGGGTCTATGCTTGATATTTAGATCCCCATCTTCCATAGTTTCCATAGGTGTGAAGGCATGGAACTCTCTTAATTACTTCAGTGATGTTAAGGATTAACCAACTCTGAGGAAAAACCAGAAGAAATGTCTTACATACAGATTAAGTGTCTTGCCAATCAGGTCACAGAGGCATGGGAACGTGCACATCTGCATGTGTGAACATAGGCACACTTGCAAGTGTTTAGGGATGTCACATCTGTACACCATCAGGAGTCTGTGCCTTGCTTTGATACCGCTTCAGAAATCCACAGAGCCTGTGTCACGAGGGTGGGGGACAAGCTGGGACCCCAGGGAATGTGAGATGCGGGTATTTATTCATCATTTTCTCATGACAGCGGCATCCTCATACACTGTCTGCATTTATTTATTTATTTTGTTGGCATTGCTCATGGAGGTCTTAAATCATCCTAAATGAAACATTTGAATAAAAATGCCTGAGAGCTGTCAGCATGCAATTCCACTCTGAATTCTTTTCTAAGCTTTGCATCCAGCCTTCACAGTACAGATGCTTACAGTCTGGTGTGTTATAACTTGCTTTTATTTTCAAATAGTGTATTTTTTCAACATTTCAGAACTGTACAACCTCCATCAGGACATAATGACAGCTGAACACAGGTTTTAAATAGCTGCCTGATATTTAGAAATGCAGCTTTCTAGATGTCCAAGATTAGGTCTGTGATTCATTCAAAGTTGAAAGAAGGAAGGTAATGACTCTTCTCTAATGCACTGTGGTTATAAAGAGGATCTAGTTTTAGAAATCTCTGACTAACCAAATTGTAAAGCAAGGGAGAATAGCTACTGTGTTAATGAGTGACCACTATATAGAAAGGTCAGTATTAACATACAGAGAGCCATGGAGGTGTCCTTCACCACTGCTCTCCATAAGCTAAGGCTGCATTGGCTATAAAACCTTCAAAGAGCTTTGGCAAAAAAAACAAAATGAAACAAAATAAACAAAACAGAACAAAAAAAGACACAAAAAAACCAACCCCAAAACAAAGCTCAGCAGATCTCTCTTGTCCATTCTTTGGCCCACAACCCAGGAGCAAGTGGAGCTGTGCAGGTTTGCAGCAGCAAGGCCTGAGGCCAGCAGAGCACCCAGGCTATCAGGCAGTCTATCAGGACACTCAGCACACAGCTGATCCTCACAGGCAAGAGAGCACCAGCACTGCAGGCTGTGCACTCCTGAAACCATGGCACAGGCAGAGTTAGTTCAGGCTCAGAGCAGCATTCACAGCAATACACTGCTTCTACGGCCAAGTCAGCATCTGCATCGAGTGGAGCTATAGACAAAGACATCACTCAGAGCTCTGGGCTCTCCTGGCAGTCCACCAGTGCACAATTTTGTCTTGCCTCAATAGTGGCAGGTTAAAGCTCAAGAGTCAGGAATTAAATGCTGACTTTGTTATGTCTGACTTACTGATTCAGTTACCCACTGCTCACTACTGAATCTACTGGAGTCTCCCTCACTGGAGATAGTCAAGAACCATCTGGACACAATTCTGTGTCATGTGCTCTGGGATGATCCTGCCTGAGTGGGGAGGTTGAACCAGATGACCCACTGTGCTCCCTTCCCTTATCCATACTGTGATTCCGTATGATAACTTGATTTAGCTCCACAATATTTTTTACAGATGCTTTTTTTAGAGGGAACATAAAAGTAGATAATGAATCAATACTAGTAACCTTTGAAAGCTGCGGTAACATTACTGAAGTAAATGTAGTGCTTTTTTGTGATAAACTATTTGCAAACTGTGAAATTTAACCTTTTTTTATAATTGACTACTTAAGAAATGTAGTACAAAGGAACAGTCATAGCCAGCCACCTGAGACAATAAATACCAATCAAGTCTATTCTATAACTCATCAATTCAAAATTGTTGGTCTTGACATATTTTAACTGAGGTATTACAACTAATTTAAAGTGTGGTGGTAAGGAAAAATACTGCTTATATAACTTTCCTAAACCAACTACTTTGTTTATTCTTTACATAAATGATATCTGATGTCAAGTCCTAATTGTTGGAGTCTGAGACACAGAGTGTGTGCCCTTGTTTCTGATACTTAGTTCTAAGATCCAGAAGAATACTGAATTTCATACAATATGAAATTCATGAGCATGTTTTCATGGTGATACATGAAAACAACTGTTAAAGTTAGATAGGAAAGCTAAAAGTGTGAGTGTGTAGATTAGAGAATTTCTTAAGTCACTGTTTGAAAAAGTTAGTTTAGAGTTTAAGTTAGTTTAGAAAGTAGAAGACAAGATGGAGGATTTAGAATGTTGTTTCTTTCCCTTCTTTCTTCTTCATGTTCTTCTTCTAGAGGTTTTTGGGTAATAGTAAGTGATTGGTTAAAAAAAAATGCCGCAGTGCAGCACACAGGTGATAAGTCATTGGGTCATTAAGAAAAAGAATATACATGTCTATTGTTAATTGGGTAAGAATAAGTATAAAGATAAAAGAACTGCGTAGGTCGAGGCCATTTTGTGCTTTCAAAGCCAAAGTGAGCCACAAGGCCTTGCTGTACCACCAGAAAGAAATGTATCAGATTGCAGTGATTTAAACTTGTGCAGCCAGTCTCGAGAGACCTGCCAAGTTTTGTAATGACCTTCTAATAAACACAAGAAACAAGATTCTAACGAGCTTAGGAGTGTTCTCCAAACCTAGAGAACAGAGATAAGGAGGACTCCCCAAGAGAGAGGATCCCAAAGGAGCTCAGCTCAGAGGAGACTGAGAAATACAGGAGGAGAAAGAAAAATACAGAAAAAATGCAGCAGAATCAGAGAAAGTGAAAAAAGAAACAAAAAATAATTTTTTAGAGAAAAGTTACACTAATGCTTCATTACACTTCAGCTTTGCGTTTTTTATTTATTTATTTTTATAATTTAGAGTGGTTTGAATAACTGGCGTGATAATGAATAACATTATCATGTTGCTCATTCAGGCTTCAGTGGTCACCAAAAGGAAGGGTTTGGTGCTCATCAGCCAGGAGAAAATTGTCTTAAATTTTGTTTAACCAATCACTGGCAGTTTAGAGATAGGAGCTTCTGGTCATCAAACACATCCTTGCCCTTACTCCCTAGATTTAATAGTCTTACTTTCATTTCAGATTGTATCTCTCACCCAACTTAAATATCTTTCCAATGTCCTCTGAGAATGTCTAGTATGCCAAGAAAAAATTTCATGTTGCTATGATCATGAATAATATGACAGTTGACTATAATTCAAGGTACTGTCAAAATCCTTTATTAAAATCTCCTAATTTAGCAAGCAATTTTATCCATATAAAGAGAAAAACCGGCACTATTCCCTGAACTGTGAGAAGACCATTCATTTATAATATTTGCCAAGATATTTTTGGATTGTTTTTCTACCAGGGAAGGGCACTAGCCATTTGATTGACTGACTGATTTCACTGACTCCATTTTCTTAATAGATCCCATGGAATACATGAGTAGCACCATGAGTATGGTTTGGCAGGAACATAAATAATCCTAAACATTACTTGCCTTGATTGCTGAAACCTCTTTAAGTCATTCCAAGACGAGATTGTGTTTTGAAGGATTTCAATATATGCTGAAACGTGGACAGGTCCAAGGAAAATCCTGATATCTGGAATGAGAACTCCTTTAAGTTTGATGCAGCCCTATGGCATATCAAACTGTACACATTGCAAACCCCTTGTGTAGTGCCCACCTGCCCCTGCTGCCTCCAGCAGAGCCTCAGCACAGGGACAAAGCTTCTTCCATGACTTCAGAGTGGTTGTGGGGTGCAGAGACAAACAGAAGCTGGGGAACCAGCCTTGGAAGAGAGACCCTGAAGGCCAAAAAACCACTGGAAAGCTCCAGAGCTGGGATAGCAGCATCATGGACACATTCTTCCCTTTTCACACCACCCAACACAGAGGGGAGAGAGCAGAAGCACTACCATTATACGACCCAGCCTGAGAGATATGCAGCTACCAAATAAAACACTATATACACTAAAAAAGGAAGATAAAAAAAGATTAAGTGTCTCCTCAGACATCTGCAAAGGTCATTGTTCTCATTTTTCACCTAAAGAAACAGTTCCCCATTGTGCTGTTCTTCATGTTGGCACAGCCCATTCTCTCTGCAAACACCCAGACTGACATAGTTCCATCTTGGCCCTGGTGTCCTGTTTGTCCAGTGCCACCTTCACCAGCAGCAGTAGCTCCATCTTCCAGCATTCTCAGCACCTGCCTTCATGTTCTAACCCACTGATCTCATCCTGTTCTTGTCTTAACACTCTCCCATTCTTTCCATGTGGGATGGTCCTATTAGCAATAATTTAGCACCAATCTCCAACCTCACGGGTCTCTGACTGAGAGAAACAACTTAGGAGTCATGGTGACTATTGATTAACATCACCCCACTCTACACTTTGCCATGACTGCCTCATACAACACAAAACCCCTGCCTAAGTGTTGAATTTACCTCGTTACAGGTCATTGGAGCAAGCACACAGACCAATGCAGAAGCAGGAAGCAGAAACAAGGTTTTCCACTTGCCAAGGATGTACCTATAAATAGTAGCCTGAAGATTTAGATGCTTTTCTGCTTTCTATTCTCCCATCAGTTTCACATTCTGCCTGTAGAGTAAATGACCATCACCACAGTCTTGTCTGTAGGCTGCGAGGAGTGCAATATCCTGGGAAGGACAATCTGAATCTCATCAGGATGAGAGAAATATTAAACCAGATCTCCCCTTTTCTGATTAACATCTAGAGTCTTGCAATGCTGTCTGTTTTCTTTAGCTGTGATTTGGAAATTGCTGGTTTTTTTCTGTACTGAACTCAATGTCATGTGATAGACAGGTCAAATTTGCTGCAAAATTTGTTTAGATTTAAGACAGATTCCAGAAAGCTCCACAGCCAGCCTCAAGGCACAAGCCACAGAGCTTTGATGACGCCAGCAAGTGCAGAAGGGTCTGTGCAGAGCACAGCACTGTCACCTGGAGGCACCCAGGGACACTGAGCAACCTGGCTGAGTTCTGCAGCCCCCGTGGTTTGTGTGGGCCAGCTGGCATTGCTCAGAATTAGCTGAGACTGATGTCTGTGTGAGCAGGGCCGAGCAGGTACGCACAGTCTGTGGGACTGCTGATGGTGTCAGACAGATGTATCCTCTCCTGGATGCTTCCTTCCCCTGCAGCAGGGAGGGTGAAGGAGCACAGCTCACAGGGCTGAGCCACAGCAGCTTGTGTGCTGGAACAAACTCAAAAACAAGCTCAGAGGTTCAAGTTCAGTGCAGTGGTCTTTGTACAGCAGTGCTTTGAATGCCTTTCTGGTTCTCTCCTTAGAGGCATTCTCTCCTGAGCAGGGAGAGTATGAGAAAAAACATTGAATATGGTGAAGCTTGCAGATATTTGTATAATGGGGCTGTGCAGCTTCCTCAGATGCATTGTTAGAAGCCATATAGCTCACTGGTGATTTCTTAGGAAATACTGGATTTTTATTATTTTGTTACATAGTTAATAAGGTGTCAATCCTATATTATAACCCTATATTATAACTGGTTTAATAGTTATCTACATAAATATATAGGGGTTAACACCCTGAACCTTGCAACAGGCTAAATATTTCTTTTCTATTTTCTGTCCCAAGGTGAAATTTTTTTTAAAGACTTTTCAGTAAATTGCTTCATCCATCCCAAAGTTCTGTCAAGGTAAAAATTACATTTTGTTTCTCTCTTTTACAGAATTAGAAGAGTAGTTTTACCATGACAATAACTCAGGAACATTTAGAGAGGAAGAGACAGACTGCCACCTACTAAACACACCACGCAAAATAAAAATATATTCCCTATACTTCATAGCTAGAAACATGGGGTTTTTAGTTAAAAGTTTAACTCCATATAAGCAATAACATCAGTTATTATAGACTAAATGGCCTAAATTAAAATGGTAGTATCAGACTATCAAGTGTTCTATATGGCTGAATGAACCAATAATGAGACTAGTCAGGGTCTGGCTGCAGCCAGGTGAGTGGTGTGCTCTACCAAGGCTGGGTGACTCCTTTTCTATACAAATGGGGCCCATCTTAAAAAACCAGCTGCTGCATAAAAACCATCATTAGTTACCTGACAGTATCCTGATAAAGCCCAAGACAATAAAAGGATGAGGGATAAAAGTATAAGACTCTTCTCATGTCAAAGGTTTGGAATTATCAATGGTCAAATGATACAGTAGAGGCAAAAGTGTCATAATGGACACCAGAAAGCGTATTTCACGTGTGGTTCCACACAACGTCCAGAACAGGCAATACGGCATTCATCGGTGGTATGGCACAAAGGAGAGCAGCACCTCAGCGTGTCCGATATATATAAAAGCAATATTTAATTTGTTAATGTTTATTAACAAATTAAATTTCTTAAACCATATTTAGCTCAAGCTGGGAATTGCCATAATCACCAGAAAGCAATGAGGTGACCTCCAGCAGCCATGTTCATGTGCACATTGGGAGCAGGACATCCCGAGGTGCTCCTCTCATTTGTGCTTCCCAATGGAATCCAAGCTCATGTCTGTGTCTGAGACCCATGTCTGGGCAGCTCTCTGCCAAATCAAATTTTTACAGCACAGCATTTATAAAGCTCTTAGGGGGAGCTGATCACTGGGCAGGACTATGAAAAAGGATATTATGATTGCTTGGTAAGTGTTAGCATCTGCCATGGAAATCTGAATATCTTAATTAACGTTAGATGGAATAAATATGTTGTAACACAAGAAGTGCAGAAAAAAACTAAAAGTTCTTCTGCCCCGAAGGTTATCAAGATGACACTATTCTGGAGGAAGCATTACTTAAGAGTTTGAGAGATGGTCAAAAGACAGAAAGCAAAAAAATAGGGCTTAAGTGTCACTTATAGGATGAAGAAAATACTGGAGTATCCCCAGGTACAGATGCTGGAACAAGTTTTATTTAACATCTTCATGAATGACCTGGAAAAACAAGTACACAGTGAAATCCCCAATTATCCAGACCTAAATACTACATGTAGTCAAATCCCACCCCAATGGAGAGGAGACACAGAAGGGCTTCACTGACCTGAGCAAAAGTGTAAAGTTCCCTATAAAAGAAAAAATCCCCTTCAGAACAGACTGCATCTGCACTAGTGTTCTTTACTGACACAGCTGTGCAGGAGAGGACTTCTCAGGTGGGCAAGGACTTATTCCTTCATGGGAGAGGCAATTATCCATGAGATTGTAGCAATAGATGTTCCTTTTCCAGGGAAAAATCTCGACCTCCATTTTGTGATCAATCACAAATTGCCACATTTCAGAAAGAAATCAAAGGCTCAAGGAGATCTTGTACGTCTTTTGTTCTCGCTGGATGAAATGTTGCATGAAAACAGGTTCCAGAGAGGTGTCCAGTAACATCTCCAGCTTCCAGACTGGATTCAGTATCTAATGGCAGCTTATTATGTATGAGAATACTGTGTTGTTCCACCCATCACTATATTTAAAGCAATATTTTTTATTTTCCAAATGTGAAGAGTTGTGAGACTTTTTTTCCTGAGCTGTTCAAGGAAGCAAAAATCTAACTCCTCCATATTTTCAAAGAATAATGAGATGTACTGTCCTCCATCTTAGTTCAAGGCTTTTACTCCTGGCCAAAGTCTTCATCACCAGTGTGATACTGATAGCTATTAGTGCAAGCACAGTGATGGACATTTGCAGAGCTGAAGCTTTGAAGCCTTTTTTTTGAAGTTTATTTTTGGAATGGATGTCATTGGATTTTTAGGATTAGGATTAATTTTGGACTAAGACAATGATGTCTTGGTGTTGAAATTGTTTAAAGTATTCAAGGAGTACTTGTAGATTCTTGTGCTACTTTAGATAACTTAGGTACTCCAAACCATTTGGAGGTAGCACGGGGCTTGCATACGACGCTGAATTTGCAAAATGTTTGACATTTCTTGGAGCAGCAGGTAGAATGTCTCACAAGCATTTAAAATTACACAGGATCTACATTTAGATAACTGAATCCAGATGCACGAGTGTATTCTAGAATGAAATAGACTTGAATTTTGGCAGTTAAGATTTAAACAGCTAACTTTTTGAGCAACAGGTGTCAGATGAACTTTGTTTCTATCATTTTTGTTTATGTAATGGATAAAGGTTTCCTCCACATTTTCTTATCACCTTGTACTAATTACACTATGATTTTAACTATCAGTGATCTCCTGTTCCAAAGTGTCCAGGCAGAGGATGAAATCACAGCCCTTAGACTCACAAACATTAAACATACACACCCTATGTATCTCCAACATGAATAGAAGCTGCATGACCATGTCTCTCCAGATAGTTTTAGTCAGATCAGCCACTACAGTTAAATAAATTCTCAGCAATATTATCATGGCTCTGGGCTGGGCACATGCTTACCCCAGCTGCTGGCCTTCCTCCTACTCAGCAACCACTCTGCCAGTGGGCAAGATCAGGCTGACCGGTGGCAGCTGGCATTGTACTTACAGAGCAGAAGGGAGACTGCTGGTAGGGTTTAGAATACATGTTTTACAGCATGCCAGTGCAAGGCAGGAGCCAGTTTTATGACATTTGGCTGGTATGAAATGTCTATCCTCAATGCTTTAGGGAACGAGAAAATAAACAGCGCCAAATATGCAAATTGAAATCATGCTGTTCCGTACACGCATTTTGCAAGTATGATAGTGTGCCTGGCAATTATGTCCTCAGCTAACCCTATATCTAGGTAATTTCTCACTCCCCAGGCTAGCCCTTTGTGATTATCAGTTATAAAATTTGTGTTTTGCACTCTACCTTGAAAATTATTAAGTTGGGTGTTGCTTATATATGCCTGCAACTCACTGCAAGTAATTTGGAGAAACATGGTAAACAAGAGAAGCCCTGTCTTTCTGCAGTGGTATGACTTGGCTACAGAATCACTTGTACAAAATTGCTTGTAAATTGACATTTACATTTAAATAATGAACTTTGCGTTGAATTTGACTTTTCTTGAACTCTTGCACTATAGAATATACATACAGGAGTATTCATGGGAAACTATTTTTTTTATACTTTTAAACTTTCAACCTCCTAAAAGGCTGACATTTTTTTATACTTTTTAACTTTCAACCTGCTAAAAAAAAATGCTGTAAACAAGTTCTTGGACTCCTACATTTTTCACTACTTCATGACTTCTGCAATACTAATAAATGAAGTCTTTCATACTTCTCTCTGAACTAAAGGTAATATTTACCTTTAGCATACTTCTATGGAATTTTTCAGCAAAAACCCCTTTTGCAAAGACTCTGAAATCCACTTCACACAGAGATGCTTCAGCAGCTTGGTACTTAACTATCAGATATAAGAGGGATGTTTTGTGACATCTGAGGTCATGAAGCAGCTTACAGGCAGCATTCAAAAGCATGTATGAACGAATCCAAACTAACTGTATGAACACAAGCACCCTCCATTTACTTGTAAAGCCTGACTATGAAAGGGTTCATTGTATCTCTGTGTGTACGTGTGTGAGTGCAGATACAATCACTGGCAACTGGCTCTTCATGGTAGACCAAAGTCAAATAGCAAGTGAAAATGAGGACATGAAAAGCAACCTGCTCTGCAGTCACCTTAGTTTTTCCTTATATTAATTTTAATTTTTTTTTTAAATGAAGGAGATCAATTATACCAAACAAGCAAGAAACCAGTCATGACAATTATTCACAGTCCAACATGAATATGTAACCAAGCAGCAGAGAAAACACCCCAATAAAAAGGCACAAAGATAAATAAGTGAAAAAAGGGAAATGGTGCATGTTGCTTAGCGTGGATGTGAGTAGGATGGGGTAGATCTGCCTAGCACAGGCTATAAAGCACCTGCTCAAAGCCAGGGGGTGGAACTTTTCTACCATATCCTGGTTACTCAGGGGTTGTTTTGTAGTGTGGTTGGTGTAAGCTAAAAGCCACCATAACATCTAGTGATGACTCTGAAGCACTATCAGGAAAGAGAACTTGACAATATCTGGGACTGCCTGGAAGAGCAAAAACCAGCATATTTCCAGCTGGATTCAATAGGCCAGGATGTGGTCCACACTACAGTGGAGTTTTCATTCCCCTTCTACCTGGAGTGATTCACCCCAATCCCCATCAGTACTTAAAATGTCAAGTCACCCTAGATGACCACAGAAAGCCACAAAAGGCCTTTTTCTCACTGTGGCTGAACCACAGTGTTTGCTTCCTGTATTCTGGAATTTCCTTATATAAATTGGAGCTCAGGGGATTCCCTCTCCTATTGCTTTTATGAGAGCTGTTCCTAGTCTGTCCTCACTTTCCCCTTCCTGGACACACTGCTCCCTATTATGACACTGCACTTTTGACCTGCAATCCCTCACCTTTTTTTTTTTTTTTTTTTCTTTTGTTAAGAAAAGGGTTTTCCAGCTTATTTTCTTGTATCACCCAGTTACTGTAAAGCTCCTAAATAATCTCATCAATTTCTCCAGCACCTTTGGTTCTCTGAATATAACTCAGATTGGAACAGCACAAACCAGAGAGAATGGGAGCCCCTGCTTATCGATCCCTTATCCCAGTGACAGGCTCCTCCCTAGCAGCCAGCCCCTGACTGGGAACCTCCAGCCCAGTGCTGCTGAACACTGTGAGCTCCCAGAGCTGTGCCACACTTTGACAGCTCCATGGTCAGACACCTCATCCATCACACAGGTCAAACTCAGCCAGAGCTCAGATGAAGTCTGCAGGTTGATTTTTTCAAACAAACAAATCTCCAGTATGATCTGAGGGCAGGAAGGGTGCTCTTGGATCCTGGCCCTTGGCTTTGCTGCTCATCTGAGATTTTGGGAGTGCTGAGGCAGTTAAACACATTAAAGCCATCAGCATGCTTCTCCTTCTCACAAATGCTTGAAAAACATAAGACAAAGATTGCAAGTTTTAAAGTTGTATGGAAGGTTTACTCAAATTAACTTAAATCAGTGAAACATTCCAAACTGACTCCACTGATTTTTAAGCTGGACTATTCTTAAAAGTTTTCAAGGCATTTTTAGACCTTTGGGGAGCTATAGGGAACAATATACCAACAAAGTACAGCAAAGCAAGCTGTGAGGAATTGGGAAGGAAACAAGACTTCTGGCATTTTTGGACCATGTGTCAGGGATTTGGCACTATACTCAGACATAATAAAATATCCCACAAAAGAGGAAGATGGTAGCATTTACCCTGAAAAGAAATGGAAAAGATAATTAGTATTGTTACAACTATATCTCTGAGCTCAGAGCCCTTCTCTTGGCCCCAAGGGAAGCAAAGGATTTCATCCACATGGGTTTACTCTTTTAAGCTGTCACATTTCCCTAATAAACTTACAGGACATGAAAACAACAGTGGACACAAACCAGGTGTCTCAGCTCTATCTGGAATCCAAGCTTACTTTATCCACTGTTCCTGAATAAATATCATATCTGCATGAGGGAATGCTACATCCCAAATATATCCAGATAATGCATACATATTTTAAGCTTTCTCCTTTCTATAAAAAGCGAAATAGCAGTTTCTTTACCATTTAAAGAAGTATCATTGAACGGGCTCTTTGTGAAGCCAAGTGTGTACGTACTTGTCTTGGCATTGTGGAAATGATGGGGATGTGCACGGGTTAAACTTTTGCCCGACCAGATTTCATGCTCTTAGCAGGTTTCCCTGTGAACACCACTGGGGCTCTGGTAGGTGTCTGGAATCAAATGTCCAGGGCACAGGAGGAGCTTTGGGGACCCCCTTGCCGTCCGACTGTGCAGTCAGGGGCTGGTGCTGCTCACCAGGAACCCCCGCCCTTGCTGTCCAGCCGGGTGAAAGGGAAAGCACAACCTGCTCCTCCTGCCTCTGCGGACACAGGCCAGACCTGGCAAGGAAAGATTAAAGAAAGGCGTACTAGCAGCAGAAAGTCCGTGCCCGGGAGCCCCCAGCCCATCCCGCTGCTCCGGCGCGGAGCCGCGCTCCCCTCTGGCGGCGGCCGCTGCCCGGGGAGCGGCTGCTTGACTGCACAGGCATCGGAGGTCGCATCCCGGCAGGAGTGTGCCACACCCATGGACGGACAGTACACCCCAGCCTGTGCTCTGTGGAAACAGGCAAAGACAGGCGTATGCAAGAAATCTTCAGTTAGGAATGTAAATGGTTTTGGCCTGAAGGATGATTATTCTAGCATCCACCACACGCAGTGCTTGATACATTTATACACATGCGTATCCTTATATCCACATACAGACTTCTTAGTGCTGTTCACTCTGGGTCGGTTTGTCAATCAGCACCCTACTAGATAGCTTCCCCTTTTTATTTAGGCACCTGCTGTTCATAGCCAAACATGATCCAGAAAGAGTTGAGAACAGATAAACAGTGCATTCCCAGACTTCTTTCATTTTGCAAAGGGAAGTTGAAAAGCTCCCCAATAACAAGACGTAGGCTTCTGCAATGGAAAACACCCAGGGAACTCCCCAAGCCTTTCAGTAAGCCCAGCAGTTTTCTAACCAAAAGCTAAAAATAACCTGATGAGCAAGTGGCACCCTCAGTAAGGGAAATGGCAACAGGGGTGTCTTGACGTGGCCCACACAGCATATTTAAAGCATGGATTTGTGCATGATGTGAAAGCCATGCCAGGGAAACTAATCAGCCTAGATTTCTACCACCCCCTGGATGCCCCAGGTCCAAGATACGCAGCTGCTGAAACACTCAAGGATGACATGTCACACCTTTCTGGCACAGCTCAGAAAAGAGCTCTTCAGGTAAAGGCACATAAAAGAAATAACATATAAACACTAGCTTTTCCTCTAGCTGAAGAAAAGAAACAGAAATAAATTTAACTGGGAAACCATAGTAAAAAATTAGACTTGTGCCTGTGTAGTGGCTTTGTGTCAAAATAAGCAGTTTAGAAGGTGGACAGCACCCATCAATTAGAAAAATGCAGTGCTGCTTTCTACTTCTGTTTGCTTACAACACAAGTTTGTGCCTTGCTGTCTTGCAAGGCTGCTGCATTTTGCATTATCTGTGAGTTATATACTTTTAATAGCACCTACTGAGACATCTTCTTCAGAATCCTCCTTTGTTCATAAACGTGATCCAATGCTTGCATGTGTAGTATCACATACCAAAAATAGCTCACAGCTCCTACCCATATTTTGAATATATCACACAAAAGAAGCACCATAGAAGCAGCACACAGAAATAGAAATTGTGGGCAAAGTAAAAATGATTATTGTAATTCAGACTCCTGTAAGTGCATTGGCATTGTCTTTCCTTACACGGTGTCATTCTATTTTTAGTAAAATTCATATCTTATTTAGTACTTGCAGTTTGAATGGGATAGAGACAGGTGAGAAAAAATGTTTTTTTCCAAAATGGTGGAAAGCTTCCAAAGGAAAAAATGTCTCTTGCAATTGAAATTAACCTTCACACTTTTAATAAGACCAATGTGGGGGGGTTTAGTATAAAACCTAATATCTTAAATTTATAGAAGAGAGTGAGAGACTTTCACGATCTCTGAAAGAAACAGGACCAATTTGTACCACAACAAGTGGTATGTGAGGATGCCTGGTCAAGGTCAGGAGAGTAGTCATATGGTGAAGAATGTTTTTATTGGTCACCACTTCTCACCCACATTTGCTAGGGCTCCCAGTCCCTCTGGGCTGGCCTCAGTCTTGTCTTTTCCACATCCCCGCCTCTGAAATTTGTTCCTGTTTTCCCGCCCAGGGTGGTCCTGCTCTCCCTCGTTGAAGGCTGAGCAGTAAGGGGTTAAGTTACGCCCGCCTTGGCCCATTGAGGAAGCCTGGCTCCACTCTCACTCACCTTCCATCACTCCTCTCCACCCACAGGTCTTGATCCCAGGAGTACAGAGTTCTAATTTCTTCTCCAAACTCCTCAGCCAGTTGCAACACCCAGGCCCGGGGAACCTCAGTCCCTTCCCTTCATGTCCTTGCCTAGCCCATCTCAAAGTTCCACCTGCTGCCTTTGTCCTGCTGGCTCTGTTCTCCCTCTGTCCAACCTTATCTTGCACTTTCATGGTCTTGCACTTTCTTTGCTTCCTTCAGAATTCATCAGCCTCTATACTATCTATTATTTCCTTTCTCACCTTACAGTCCCAGTTTCCTTATCCAACAAGTCACAGGTAATGCAGTAAATTAACCCAGCCATCATAGCAAACTTTATCCGAGTTTTTAAGTCCTGAGGAAAGCCAGGGCAAGAATGTCAAATAAAAAGGTCCTGGAGATCCAGTGGAGACCTTGTTTAGCCTCTTTAGTTTTATTAGGAGAGAGTTTTATATGTCTCAGGGGAGCCTGCCAAAGAAATCCCTAGGAAGAGGAATCACTTCTCTCTGCTGTCCTGGAGTAGAGTTGTGGAAGAATGAGTCATTTTGCAGATCAAAAGGTCTGGGAATTGTTCATGTTTACAAGAGACATGGATTCCAGATCTAAGCTGAAAACACACTGATTAGACAGGAGATCAAAGTAAGAACATCAAATACATCTGACCCAGATGTAACATGGCCACGAGGGCCTTTATGGTTTTGTCATGTTATGCCAAGCCATATTTCCATTTCAAAACAAACAGTACCTTATCTGAGCAGAATGGGACATCACAGACAAATGCAAGTTTCACCATTTTGCTTAATATATGTTGTTTCATTTCTTTATCCAGGTGCTTAAATGCATAACAGCTGTTGCTTTCATCCCTAATTCCCAAATGATCCACTGCCAAACCACTAAGGATGGAAGTTTTACTGGTGCCATGTGCTCCTAGTTCAAGTGTATGTCATTTCACTATTGTTGCTGAACTGCTTTGTCCCCCCAGGGAAACCTGACCAGAACTGCAAAGAGACACCAAACAAACACACCCTGCCTAGCTGCGCTGGCCATGTTCGCTGTGGAGTCGCCTGAATGTTACAGGAGGACTGAAGGGAAACCATCTCTGGGGAATCAAATCACAAACTCATTCCACCAGCTAGTACAATAGGCTTCAGAGCAACAGTTAGGAAGCAAGAGCAATAGCTGTGGCTTTTAAGCAGAAATGAAAAGCAGATTTTGTAACATTAATGCTTATGTAACTATGCATGCTTCAGAGTGACAAGATTTGTCAATCAAAAGGCTGTCAAAAGGAAAGATCAAGAAGTGCAAATGTGTAACATTTTTAATGATTTCTAAGTAGCTAATCATGATTTTTGAATGATCAATTAGAAGCTGTATTGTAAAGCAAACAATCATATATGTAATGTAAGTAGCATAAAGTCTTCTCAGAGGTGATTTCTCCAGCATCTGAAGGCTTCATCCTGTAAACTGATGCAACTTTGCTGAAGTTAATGATCTGCCCAATTGCAATGAAAAGGGATTTCATGTTTTTCTTTTACTTACTCCATTCCATTAAGTTAATTAAAATAACAAAGTATAAATGGTCTAAGTTATGAGGTCTTGATATTTGGAGACATAGTGTTTCAAATATAAGGGCAAGAATCCGCTGCAGTTTTAGGAGCACCCTAGCAGAGACACCCAATGTATATAAGGGAAAGACTGCGATGTGCAACATCAGAACCTGGCATTTGTGAACACTAGAGTTTGAATCATCTTACTAAGGACAGCAGGAATAATGACAGCTACCTATTAAATACCTGAAAATGTTCTTTAAAGGATGTGAGGAGAGTAAAGTTTCAAAACGCCTCAGTATCAGTCATCAAGAGAGACCACACAGAATGAATTCATCATCTGCTGACCAGAGGCACTAATTACCAGTCAGTACACAGATGAGATCCGCATGCACTGATGGAGAACTCACAAGTTAAAGCACAATCTAACAGTATTGAGTTTGTAGTTAAACAGGAGACCACAAGAATGTAAAGTTTTTGTCATGGTCATTACCTCCTTAGCTAGAGCGAGAATGAAATTTATTTTGAGCTCTTTAGTGATAACCCGTGACCATTTTCATCATTAGATTTCAAACGAAACAGAACCCAATTAATGTAAAGCCTGGAAAGAATCCTAATACCTAACAAAATTCTACACTGCAGATAATCTGACACTAGGTTGCAGTAGGTGAGGCTTATCATCTAGTAGGCTGAAGTTATACAAAAGATAATGAACACAAATGCTTGGATTCAAAGTGAAAAAGATAGAGATGTACCATTTCCTGCTAAAAATGTTTTGAGTGACTCATTTGAAGGAAGGCATCTTCAGGACTTGCTGCATTTGCTGCTCCGTGTTTCATACAACACGGATCTCCTTTTTCTTAGAGTGGAAGCGGAAACAGGTGGCTTCAGTTACTTTTGTGGATTCCATTTGATGAATTGATGTATTCTGCAAAAATCTAATTGTGTTTTGGGTGGGTTTTTTTCTGGGTTTTTTTTCATGAACACTCAGCAAGCACTAGATGACAAGAACACAGCATTTTTCTGGTGTAGTTTAATTACTCTGAATTCTAAGAAAATTAAGAATCTCCTTTTCTCCTGTAATTTCAGCAACTTCTTGTCTCATTGAGCAGACACACCTACCATAGCTTTGCCTAACTGTAAGTCCAGGAGTGCAGCATATCCTAAGAAAAAAGTAATTTCCTGCTCTGATTCGGTATGAGCAATGAGTCTCTAACACTTCACAGGTGGTTTTTATTGCTTGAACTATTCCTAAAGCTACCCTGTAAAACAGCTCTGTAATACAGAGGTCTATTTCTGACTGAAGATGCTTGTGTGGGTAGGAGCCATTTCTGGGGTTTGGCTGACTCATCAGGGGCCTCGTGAGGAAACGTTCGACTTGCCATGAGTAAGGAGTGGGCAGATTTCCACAGTGGGGAGCATATGGAGAGCACTGATGTGCTTCTCCCACCACCTTCAGCCCAGCCAGAGGTCAAAGTGATTTCTGCCAGAGATTATAACAACACACAGGTTACTTCCATCTTAGCAGGGCAAGACCTGCTAAGTAAGAGTTATGTTTCTAATTAAGGAACAAACTGCTCCTGATGCTATGCTGTATTAATACAATTTTTGTGGTTCCTATGTGAAGGGAATCCCTGTCTGCCCTGATGGGTAAATCAACAACCCCTCACCCTCAGCAAAGTTCAACCCAGACAACAGAGCTGTCTAGAGCTTCTGAGCCCAAAGGTTTTGGTTTTGCATGAGGTCCACAAACACCCAGGTGAAGATTTCTCAAACTCAGGTGCTGTGCACAGGTGGAGCTGACTTGAGGTCCCCATACTTCTGCTCTAACAGGAGCCCAGTGTGCAGATGGGTCAATGCCAAACCCAAGTGCTGATCCAGAGTCAACACATCTACATTGAGGGACCCCTGGGCACCTCTTGACCCTTTTAAACAGCCCTGGCAGTATGGCTGTGGGCTATGGCAGTGGGCAGCTTATCACACAGTTCACTCAAGGTATTGTAAACTAGATAGGACAACAACACTTGCAGCCTTTCTGGAGATACTTGATAGAGGAACAGGTAATTCCTAAGTACCCCTAAAAGCCATCACTGTTGGACACCACAAATTTTGTATATACAAAGCTGAACAAAGAAAATTCATGCTTTTTTGTAGAAGGCTTGGAATATATTAAGCAGGTGTTATCAAAAATAACAAATAAGCTAATTGCAACATACAGGTCTGATCCCAAAAGATACTTAAGGCATTTAATATCTTATTATAAACTATCCTATTGTAATTACTTTTTTTGTTTGTTTGTTTTGGAGAAACTACAAAATTGGTCTGGAAAACAGACTCTCACAGACAATTATTACCATTGATAATTTAATAGAAAATTATTTTATTAATAATAGTGGAAAATTAGTAATACAGTTTACTGAATTGGTAGACATACTCAGCCAGCATAACAATAGAATTTTATATTGAAAATATACTCCTTTCATGAGAAGCTTCACCCTGGAGAAATGGCATGTTATTTATTAACAACATAGCACAACACTAAAACTACTATACAACTGATGGGATTTGGGATTAATTATCATTGCTATGAACCATAAAACTTCTGCAAGCATAAATTTTTATCAATATGATAAAATAGGTGTTTTAAAATACGTCTGTCAGTTGCCTGAGGGGTAGAAAAGAGTGCCAGAAAAACTTTTCCAATTAAGAAAGGACACATTTTTCTGGTCTTTTCCTTGGTGAAACTGCAATGCAGATCTGTCTTGAAAAATGTATGCTGATTCTGAAGTCTTAGTAGTTTTGCATCCAAGCCTCATTTGTATCCTTAGTCTGTGATAACCTGCATTCAAAGTGGTGCAGTCACAGCCAGACTTGATTTCCATCATTTCATACCCATTACAATGACATTTCTGCTAATTCAAGCCAAATTAAGCCTCCCTGCAGAACAAAAAACTATCAATTTCTAAACCAAAGTCAGAGGGACTGACTTTGTTTGCTGAGCCACACTGTTTTCTCAGCTTCACTGGGGATATAATAGTCTGACTTTGCATTAAGTCTCCTGACTCATCCAAAACAAGAATCATCATCAAGCATTTTCTTCACTGAGGGGTACTAGCTTTTGTGTTCAGAAATGTTATCTATGTTTTACTTGGGCAACTGTTTCATAAATATTTCTACTTGCAGTTTGACTCAGCAAACAACCAGGCTTTGGTACAGGTATATAAACACATTGCCTGTCCCACTCAGTACTGCTTAACTCTTGAAGAGAAATCTGCAGTCATAATAAACAACTTGTGATACCTGTGTGAAGTACCTACTGTGGACTGGCACCATACCAAGAGATTTTCAGACACTCCAGCCCAGTGTTCTGGAAGGAGACTTTTTAAGAGGCATTTGGCACCAGCAGGCCCAGAGATGCAGCTGCCAGTGTCACCCAAACTACTGCTCCACTCACGCTTGGTCCTTATTCTCAAGAACTTCCCATGTGAGGGACTGGCTGATAAAGGTATTTTGCATTTTCTTACATGTGAGCAAGCAAACCCATCTGCTATTCAATTTATCCCTCTGTTTAGCCTCTTGGAGTAGAGATTTCTCTTTGTGAGAGAGCCAGAACAAGCAAAGTTTTATCTGTTATGCAATTATCTAATTCTCTAATTCAAGTATTCTGAAAAAAACATTTATCTTTATTCTCTTTTGAACTTTTGTTCCTTTCTGAAAGCTCATTCACTCCAATACAAGCAGGTCCCCAATGGCTAGGGTATTCTCCTTGCAAGAGACCTCTTTAAAACATTGGCAGAAAGGTTTCTGTTTCCAGCCATTCCTTTTTAGTGCTCTAAGCTCTCAGTCATGGTCCAGCTAAAAACTGTGGCTAAGTCTCCCACTGACTCACAACAATAGTAAACCTGACTTACAGTGATACCCCCAAGTGACAGGGTTGGCTGACTAGTTCCATCCTCTCAGGGGTATTGAATCACTGTGGATCACCCCAGTTTTTACTGGCAAGGGAAAGAATCCCATCTCTCTCTTAGGACACCAATAGAAGTGAGGTAAAACACCAAGTGTAAGAAAAAAGTAAGCAGCAAGCAAAGGCCTTTGGACAGCTGTGGTCTGAGAAAGGAGACTGGCTGCAGACAAAAGCAAGAAGGGAGTGGGGAGGAATGCAGCAGGTGGGGAAGGGAGGGGCAGAGAAAGCCAAGGAGTTAGCCAGAAAAAATGATCCTCAGCATCACTTAACCAGTATCACCTGCGATCTCCAAAATCTGTTCAGTGTTGGAAAGCATTCTTGAACTTCTCCTTGCCTGCATGCACAGCTTCACCAATTAGCTAGATGTTTGTCTTTATCTTTGAAGCTGGAGAATATAATCTAAGTATAATAACTTAAGCTGTTTGCAACTGGAAAGGAATAATAATTTCATTTTTCTGGTTTCATTGATTTCCACTACAATATCGATTCTGAAAATCAGTTTCCACTTTAAGCACTAGCCACTGTACCTAAGAGCTGTTATGTGGGAACATATGTTGTGACTCCTGCTAGCAGCAGACACAAGTATTCCAGAAAATCATTCATGACTTGTCACCATGAGATACATCATTATCTATGAAAGCATGAGAGGTTAAAAAAGGTTGATGAAGTTTAGCATTTCTTAACAGGACCTCATACAAACAGTTGGTTCTGTGAAGAAGAACGTTTTGTCCTGTTGTTATTGCTATCCCCTAAAAAGTTTTGTTTTTTCTTAGAATTGGTACTTTTTAGGCAAAATAAAGGGAAAAATAAAAAATTTCATTTGGAAAAAAAAGAGATTGAGACAATATGCATTTGTCAAGTTGCATTTTATAATTTTCTCTGTCCATCTATTCTGTTCTTGCTGTGGGCATACAGAAACATTGACTCCCTAAACAAGAGACTGCATAAATTCTAATTTTGACCACACAACCAAACCTTGTATAATCAAAAGCAACTTTTTCTCTCTGCCTGTTATTTTCCTTGAATTCTGGCCAAAATTGCAGCTGCCTGTCCTTTCAAAGTTTACATTAATTCTCGGATTTGTTTGAATTGATATATGCTATGCTCCACAGTCCAAAGCCTGGAGTTATTTCATCATTTTGGACACTTCACACTGGAGTTTTTGAGTGGTTTTCCCACTTCTGTGGTGATACAAATTTCACAGAAGCACTAGAAAGCACAAAATCACTATGATCCCCATGTTCACTAGAGATATTTGGTTTTCACCAGATACCACTGAATTCATCCAAAGCCCAGGCTGCCACAGGCCTGTCAGGTTCTCCAGAGCAAGTCAGGTAACCATACAGATGCCTTGAATGACAATGAATATGTGTGGCCAGTTAGCCCACTAAATTTCCTGATTAAGGTCAACTGTTTTAATTCCTGAGTCTGGCCTTCAAATTCAATGAGAGACACCAGAGACATTCCACCCTCTGTATGAGAAGAGATGTGCTCTCCTACCTCACACTGGGATAACACCGTCCAGGCCAGTTTATCAAGGCAAGGCCTGCCCAAAAGATAAAGCTCAATGAAGAAAACAATCCAAAAATCACACAAATAACTTACAGGAAGGCTAGATCTACAACCCAGGAATCTCATTCCTGCCTGCACTCCGCCATGGATTTGTTTATGGATGTTTTCTGAATATCCTATGCTTGAAAAAGGGTCCTTCAAAGTTGGACCTGGAAAAACTCAGAGCAATCTTTGTTGAAATCTTGCAGGATGAAACTGACACCTTGGTGGGCTGCCATTACACATATCTCAATTCATCACTCATCTGTCCTTGCTGACATGTGTAAGTCAAAAAGTTTTGGAGACCTGTTCCATAGGTCTTCCTGTGGAAGAGCTAAAGTAAAATTTCAGTGTACTACTGGAATGACTTTTGTGGCAATGGCCAGCTCATTCTGTTTCACTGGCTCCACCTTTACCATATATTCCAGACTATCCTGGTTTTCAGAAGGTTCTGTATTTTGTTCTACACATCATCACATCTATTTTTTCCTGTAGCCCTATTGTGTTTTAAAAAAATTTGTCGAAGCTCACTTAGTATGGATGCTTTGAGAAAAATCTCCTGCTTGCTGCTTATTCATAGAGGACAGCAGGATTAAAAGAAGTGATACTAGCAATGATAAAACTCACCAGTGATTGTTTCCCACAACTTATTTTAACAGACTTCCATCATCTCTTTGTTCAACTGCTACTAGGAATTGTAAAGGTTTTCAGGCTTTCCTGGAACCTTAAATACAGTTGTCATGCTTAGTTTGCAGAATTATGATGTTTTTTCTTCCTTCTTTATATTTGTAAATACAAGGACTCAAAAAGTGTTGCCTGTCCATTCTTTTACTGGCAAACTCAGAAACCCATGATCCTGTGATAAAATCCCTGTCTATACCAAAGAACAGTGAAAATTTTTGTCACAGCATGAGTATTTCCTGGAACCACTTTTAAGTTCAGAAATAAACAAATTTCCCATGAAAGTTTATTCAACTGCTATTCAAAGAACATTAACTCATATAGCGGGTTCTTTCCAGTACTGTGCTTCTAACTCATATAAACACTGTGTTCTTACTTCACATTGAGGGAAGTCCAAATATTAGTATAATACAGAATGCAAGCCAATATGGAGCATGTACCTCCATGGGTGATGCTTTCCCTGGTACATATCAGACAATATTCAGAGTAATAGCAGATAATTCTCCAGAAGTACTACATATTCTTGTTTATAGAATTCTATGAAAGCTGGCAGGTTTTTAAACTGCTGTTAACAGATACATAAGTTTACAGGATTTGAAACACATGCTCTGATACAGCTAAATTCAACAACCATGGATGTTTCCTGTGGAAGTGTGAGATGTAGAACAGGGGTCAGCATCTTTTCAAGTGCCATGTGCCAGACTACTTTTTTTCCCCCAGCTAGAAGCTAAGTGCACTTGAAGGAGCTCAGCGGCAGCTAGAGAACACTGCATCTGAAGGGATGACCTCTCCCCCAATTCTTGCACTTTATGCTGTTGACTCTTGCCTTAGATGGAAACATTTCAGCCATATGCAGACCTCTCTCTGCAGTACCTTAAACCCTCCAGGCTGATGTCAAACCCTTTTCCATTAAAATTCAAACGCATCAGTTACAGACTGAGATTATTCATAACCTTAAAATGAAACAAATAACAGAAGATTAACCTCACCTTTCTTCAGGTAACAAGAATGGTTACTGTCTGGTCTATACATATTCCAGCATCTAATTCCCCCTTTGCTAATCTCTTATTTTTTCCAGCCATGAAATCATAAAAAATGAAATGAAAGGCGCAGTACAATAGATTGTGACCTTCATAAAACCATATATTTTTGATGACCCAGTACATTTCCACAAAGTTTTGGGAAGAAAGAGGTAGAATTTAATTGACCAGTGTCAAGTCAAGGGTCTTGTACAAAATACTGCTATACTTCCCCTAAAGAGTCACCAGCTTTCAGCAACTCATCTGGCTCATGTGGTGCCAGGTTGCAAATTGGTCATAAAAGGTTCCATTAGTCTCAGTGCTCTGACAATCCTGGGAGCTCCAGATGCACCACCAAGAATTCTGAAAAGGTCCCAGGTGTTTCTTGCCACCTCATTGTCACACTTATGATTCGCAGAAAACACAGCCATAGACAGAAGGATTAACTATTGATGTAGTTGACTGACAGAGGAGAAGACTGAAGAATAGTGAGGGAGCAACAGTTGTGCTTTGATAATCTCTGTTTCTACACATGAGTAATGACATAAATATATTTGGTTTTTAGAGAAAGATTATGAGCCTTTAAAAATGAAAGTAATACTTATAGTAAGGTTTTCATCACTCTATCAAGTTAAATGTGCATTTTTGCCTTGCACCTTGACTATCATATCACACAAGAGATATGTAAGCTATATAAGAAAGATTATTTTTCTTCTTGACATATTATTTTTCAAAGAAAAGATAAGAATCTGTTCCTCTTTTATGTGCTGAATAGACTAGAAATCCGTGATCTAATTTTGTAGTTTAACTTGTAGTAACATTGTATACAAATCTGTAATCCATAAGCCTACAAACTTTAAAGCTTCATACCTAATTCTAGTAAATTCATTCTATTAAAGGCAGCAGAACTGTTGATTTGAGTGAAAATGGAGTGTAAATATAAGAATTCATAGAAAAATGGGATCTAGCTGAGATGGAGGAATGGACTGACAATGCCTAATGAAACTCAAAAAGGACAAGCCCAAATTGTTGCACTTTGGAAGGAAGATCCTCTTGCAGTGACACCATCTGTCCGGGGACTGAGAGCTGGAGAGCAACTCTGTGTAAAAAAGCCCTGTGTGTCCAGTGGGCAGTGAGATGAATGTCAGCCAGCAGTGCCCTGGCAGCAGAGCCTGCAGCCTTCTGGGATGCATTAGGAGAAGAGTCACTAGATCAAGGACGCACAGCAGTGCACAGCAAGACTTCGAGAAACAGCAGGTGTAAGTTGGAACACAGCGGGTTCAACCTGAACACAGAGATGAACATTTTGTCTGTGAGAGCAGCTGCCAAAGGAAGACGTGCAGTCTCCATCCTTATGGGTTTTCAAGAGTGGGTAAGGCAACTACTCAGCTCTCACAGTAACCCTGCCTCACAACGTTTGGATGAGAAACAACCTGGAATACCTTCAAGCCTGAATTTCCACATTTTTAGGATTGTATTATACTGACAAGATCTTGGTTTGCACTTTTGCAAAAACAGCAGTGCAGGTTTACTCAACAAAGTATGTGGTCAATTCGACACTTTTACTGAAGTACAATGAGGCCCATATAATTAACAGCTCACATTTTCAGCCCCACCCCTCAGTAAAGTAACTCTGAGGCAGTAACCTCCTGAGGCATACAATGTAGCATATTCTTGGAAGCTTAAGAGTACCCTCTGCTGGCTTAAAACAGAAGTGAAAATCTGCAGCACAATATATTGAAACGGCATGGCAGAGAAAAACTCCTTTTCCTGAGTAGCACAGCTGCGCATCTCTGCATGGGGCAAACAGCTGTGCTGTAGCATTTATCACCTACAAAGGGAATGCCTGAAGCAACAGTGCACCACAGAGCTCTCTTTCCCAAACTGGAATTCCAGAGCTGTCCCATTAAAATGACTGTCTTGTCAAATGGCCTGTCAAGCACCACTTGTGTAAAGAGCTTTGGCCTAGAAGAAAACTTATTCTAGGGACACTGTTCGTTTTGAACATGAAAAATGTGCAATGAATTGATAACAAAATTATGTCCTAAAAGCCACAACAGCTTGTGTCTTAATGACTCATCTTTTCTCCCTTGCAAACTCATGGGAAGAGTTTATCCAGCTTCTACAGCTCACACTGCAGTAAAATATCTTGTTGCAAAAGTTGACATGAGGTAGGAAGAATTTATTTTAATTACTGCATATCTTATGATGTATAATGAAAACAAAATTAAAGTTATGAAGTACTTCAATTGGCAGGTATCTATCTATGGCACACAGGTCTATATATACCAACCCAAGAAAATGTTTCTTTATAACATAAGCATTTCAATGCATAGATGAGTAAACAAAAAAATGGAGTAGAGACAATTCTTTATTGACTAACCTAAATACTAAGAAGCTGCTGCTTCAGTCCAGGCTCTTGGCCAAATTATTAAAGAGCTCCAAGAGATTGCCACTGAAGGTGAATACCACACCATCTCTTTCTGATGGCTGCTCCATACACCTGGTGGCTTTGTAGTCCCCCTTTTCCACTCCCAGTGATGTTTGACCTTTCTATTTGCCCATGCTGACCTGCCACAGGTAACCTTGCTATTACTTGATAAATAAATGAAAACAACTTTCTTAAAGTTACAAAATCACTGAGGGGATACACTCACACAGAAAAAAAAATATTAATTTCCCAAGAGCAAGTTGATTTATCTCAGTACTGAAACTATGTTTCACTGCTGCCAAGGGTTATGGTTAGCCTTTTTATTTACACTTCATACAAAAATGTCAGCTGTTGTTATGCTTTTCTAAATGGTAGTTTCTGGTCTTCTTTGCTTTAGTGCTTGGAAATGTGACACTGAAAAGCCAACTAAAAGGCTGCATCTTTTTTATGCTAAATATCAAAGATGAGTCTCAGTTCCCTGAACGTGTTCCTCTTCCACCTTTTGCAAAGATCTTATATAGGACTATCTTTTGTCTGTGCATTACCTCAAACAAATGAGGCATAATCCCAGCTGCACGTGGGAGAGTTCTTGTTTATTGTGCTAGTCATTAAAAAGAATTACTATCAAATGATAATATATTCTAGTAGATAAAATATTGTGGAATGTTGGAAAATACATTATCTCAGCAATTTTTAGATACTGCATTTCCAAAGGCACAGAGAGAGTAATTCCATACCGGTGAGGGAAGAATAAGATAACCTACAAGGGTCTTGCTTGTTAGAATACTGACTGATTTATTCACATATCCCTTTTTTAGGGCAGCCATTTTTATCTATGAAAAAACAAACAAATGGAAAAAAGACCTGAGTAAGTAGGACACTTTATTTCTTAAAGTGTGTATTCCTTCTTCTTTCATCTCATTAAAGCAAACAAACAAAAAAGACTTTTTTTTAAACTACTAAATACTAAAGAAAATCAATGTTTTTTTGGTTTTTAATTACAAATAATTTCTTACAGGCACGCAGAATGGGCAAGAATAGCAGGATCTGGACCAAATTCCTAGAAGCCACTCAAAAAATCTGTGTGAACCAGAATTGATTTTATTTAAGGAGCTTTTTCTTTTTTCCTCAAGGAAGATAAATTTGTGTAGTCTAAGTATAAGATCTATTGAAACTCCTCCAGAGATACAGAATGATTTATGAAGTTACTGTATACTTAATCTACCAAAATGATACACCATGTGGACATCACAATTTGCAAACCACCACGAAAGTATCCAAAATTTTTCAAACATGCTTAAAAATACTGGAAGAGCAGTCCCAATATGTATTTAAAGATCCAACTTTCTTTTTTTCTTCCCTTTTGGATTTACTGTGCACTGTGAATACAGAATTCAGCAGTAGAAACAATTCTTCTAGCTGCATAACTTTCTAGCCACTGCTAATGCAGTTCTGCCCTAGTGGATGCAGTACTAGATATGAATGCTACACATCAAATGCTGTGATACAAACTGGGGGATTTGTGAGGATTAGGGCGTACCTCTAACAAAAGCAGATCAAAAAAGATGACCCTTAGTCCCAAAGAGCCTGCAGCCACCCCACCAACTAAGACTGAATAGGAAGGACTGGATTCAACAAAAAAAGCACCATTAAGTAGAGAGCCAATATTTTTACCTCAGCAGTAGATCAAGAATTGTAACCAAATACTATTTTGTATTCAAAGCAGTAGAAGATCATAATCCTTTGTATCAGAAGAGTAGACCTGGGTAGTTCAGGCATCAGCCTGAGAGGAGAACTAAGGCAGACAGTCCTAGACAGAAGGGTCCAAGGCAGTTGGTTGATTCTCACTGATCACTTTCTCCATCCTGAGGTGTGGGAAATCAAGCAAAGGTGGCAGGAAGCTGTCAAGAATGAACAAGTTCCTGACTAAAGTAAAAAGGAACACACAAGGTGGAAACGGTGGCAAGTGACCTGGAAGAAATACAGACCCACTGTCTTAGCATGAAGGAATGGAATCAAGAAAACCAAAGCCTGTCTGGAGAAGAACCAGCAAGAATCTGAAGGGTATTAAAGGCTGCTATAGGCATGTCTGCAGCAAATGAAACCATGAAATTAGACAAGGTGTGAAGTTGCTGAAAGGGATGAGAAAAATTCCATTCTGATGCAAGGAAGGGAGGGAAAAAAAAAAACCACAGGCAGTTACTTTGAATAACCTCAGAAGATTCCTTTCAGAACACATAAAATGCAATCTTAGGCAACAATCCATAGCAGTCTCAGAGACAGAGGGAAGGGAGGGGTATCAGGAGGTCAGGTAGGACCATTATGGACAACAGTCATTCATATTATTGCTACATATTATTGCTACATATTATCCAGGACTTCTTGGATTTTTAAAGCCTTTATTTTCTTGCTGGGAGCTTTGTTGCTTATTTTTCTCTCAACACATTTTTTTCCAGTTAGTCACTAAGGCAAACTTGAATTATTAGTGTACTTTGTGCAGTATTAAGAATGGTCTGAAAATAACCTGAAGGGCAGGGTATATCCTATTCATCAGGGAGAATTGTCTCAATATATCCACATAGTGCCACACAGACTGAGAGCTTTATGCTTGAAGTGTCATTTGGTGATTTTCACAATTCTTGGTGTTTTTTCAACTTACAAATATCATTGTTTCACTCTTCAGCTGACAGCTGCCTGAGTAGTACCTCCCCCATACACATTAGGATGATATATGATCAGTCCTCATCATCCATAAAAAGTCCTGTGTTTGTACATGTATCTCATATATGTCCCGATCTTGTTGATAACTTATTGACTTTGGCATGTTCTCCGAGGAAAAAAAGATTATGATTTGTACCCTTTCAGGTGATCACTGACTTTCTGAATTACTTAAGTCATCATAGTGCTCTGCAAAAGAAAATTAATTTACCCTATTTAGGAATGGATTGTATTACACTTTGAAGAGAACTCAGTGTCTATTACAGACATGTTGGGAATTCACATCAAAGAAAATATTCAGTATTATGTATCAATGCTGAAAACATTTCAGCACATACCTTGACTTCTAAGTTTAGACACTGCAGGATTGCGGTACAGATGCTGCATACTTGAGACTGCTTTCCTGGTATGTCGAGAGCCTTAATTGAAACATGAAGGTCTTTTAAGCTTCCTTGCTCCTGGAAAGTGTTTCTTTCAAGGAGCATTCAAGAAAGAGAATCTTGTCCTTTCAAGTGCCTAGATACACTATTCAGTACTATTTCCCATAGCAAAAGAACACTTAGTTTTAGTTCAAGAAACCCTAAAGGAGTAGCAAAACAATCTAGCAGAAGGGATGCTGCTTCCAGTTTAATACCATAGTATGAAATTTACAAAATAAATCATATGTGTGGATCTAGAAGTACACCTTTGTATTTATGAGAGAAGTACCTAACCAACACTTAACTGAGGCACAAATCTTCTTTGCTGGATATCTCAGATCACTTCTGAAGTATTTACCAACATATTTGCATACTTGGACATGAGACCTGTAATTCCAGACAACCCTAAGTATGAAGTCTTGTGCCACGTAACCAGATGTCCTTACAATGCAATAAAAAATTTAATGGAAATAGCTTTCTTTTAACACCAAAATATTAACATATACAGTAGAAAGCACTGATAGTCTGGACTAGCTTCGTTAACAAAATGCCTTGACTTTCATTGCCAGTTTCTGCTAATCAGTTCAAATCCTGCTCCTCCACCCGCTCCATTCTGATTATAAAGGGCAAAACCCAAACCAACTCAGAGTCCAATCCCCACTGTATTCAAGACAGAGGGGGGAAAAAAGATTAAGTTCAGTCAAAACAATTTTTAGTTTCAACTTCTAAAATGGGGCAGTAATTACAGTCTGAAGTAGTAAAAGGAGAATACAATTCTTTAAAAACTCAGCATGAAGAGGGCATAAGACAGTAGCACAGTACTAAATATTTATCACATACATACCTTGGCCAACATTCCTTCTGTGAAAGCTCTAAATATTTGGACTCACCTTTCTGGACCCCACAATAATTTAATGCAGAACAACACATGCCTATAATTGGTGGTAGGAGAATGGGAGAATTGAGGAAATAGAATATTAGTGACTCCTAATACCCAGGTACTATGTCTGTATGTTTTGTAGGGAACAACACTCTGATGCTTCCACTCTGGTAATGGAAAGTGAGTGATAAAAACCATAAGCTTCAAGAATTTCTTTTTCTGTGGTGATAAAGAGGAGAAACTCTTCCTCACATGACTCCAGAAGTATATAGAAGATGCCTGATTTTTACTATTTTCCTATTCCCTATTCATAGCCTTTTTATGTCCCCTTACCTCAGGGTACCGTTTTTAACTTCTTCATAGTAAAGCCTGAACTGTGATCTTCTTAGCTGTATTCTATAACCCCCTTGCTATACTCCCTGTATCCATCACCACAATGTACTCTAAACTTTACTCACTTCCACCAGAGACTGTATGTGGATGGTCCTTGTTTTATTTACAGCTCTGACAGTCCTACAGGATATATCCATTTTTAGCTCTTATACTTGCCTTTAAGCTTAGAAACAACACATAGGCAGTTGAGTCTATGATATGCTTATAAGCTCTCCCTCTGAAATGGCACAAGAGACAAGATGAAGATCTGATTGCAGGATGCTTGCTCTGCAGTAGACAGGAAGCTGTTACCCATGGCAGTAGGCTGTAGTGAAAGTCCTGTATTCATCAATTCTAGAGACTACTCACATAGTAACTATGAGCCATTGTGGGCATGTGTTAACCAAACCTACTTTCCACCACCTTCTAAACTAGTTTACATAGTTGATGCAAGTATCTGTCAGAAAGACCTGTTTACCTGCCTTTGAAAAGTTAAGTTGACACAGTTCTTCCTTTAGAGGAAAGTGTGTGTGAGAGAGGGGATGTTGTTGGGTTGGGGTTTTTATTTCATGTATATTCCAATACAACTGAGTACTAGTATTCCATGCTGAACTGAAATACAGTTTACAAGGTTCTGGGGTTTTGATTTTCTGAGGGTTGTTTGGGCTGCTTGTGTGGCTTTTTCACTGACTTAAAAGAAAAATAGGCATGACAATACATCAAGGTATTAACATCTTAAAAATTTTAAGGCACATTCCAACAAAATAAACTTTTATTGAATGCAATATTAGGCATTCTATTTTGTTTATGGGAACAGTGCTTCCCTCCCCCACAAGAGAGATTCCCTTTGACAATTTCCAAAAGCTGTATTTCAGTTACAGAAATATTTCTCATGATTAGAAACAACAAACTTCAGTCTAAATTTTTCTTGAATTATGAAGTGCAACTGAATTCTTACAGAAGACAATTTTCAGTAGGCACTAGAATGAGAAGCCTGCAAGTTGTTTGCAGCTGCTGGGTACAGTGTTATGTTCATTCAAATTTTATACTAACCCATCTAGAATGTTCTTTTAGAAGAACTATATAAAAAGTGGGATTTAAGAATAAAGAAATGCAGCTTAAAGATCAGGTTGTCACCATTTAAAAAAAAAGTCTTAATGGCAACCTGTGTATTTCATACCACTTCCACAGTAGGTCAGCTAGCACAGACTTAGTCCAATAATTTAAAACTTTAGATAGGAATGTCTTTTGGTTCTGAGCGTGGATCATAAGTCAACATGTTCAGTATGTGAAGGTTCAGTTGTTTCACTCTCTACTTCCTCTCCTGTGAAGTAAAATATCACAATTACAATACAAATCTACTATCAAATATACATATATAATTAATTATATAAATATAACCATGACTTTTGAAATTAGGATTTTTTTAAGTGAAACCCAAATGAACATACTTACCAAGACCAGAGAAGCAATTAGGCCATATGTAACACCTACTTGCACTATTGTCCTAATCAAAGCATGCATTTAGTTTTTTTACTATATGCAAACAAAATTTTTCAAATAAACTTTTATAATTCTATTAGTGGAAGTAAAAATAAAAACAGCACAGGCACTTCTATTCTAGGCTTTTGTTTTCAGCTATTCACAGTGAATTTCCTCCTTTCTACACAACCTCTCAGTAGTAGTTCCATTATTTGAAAAAACAGGGCGAGTCTTACTCAAAATTGTTTTTATAGTAAACTGCTCAGTTCAGATGTTAAAACAACCTTTAAAAAAGCAGAGCAATTTTATTATACTGGGAAAATCATCATCTAAGCAAAAAAAAACCTAAGCCAATTTGTCAACCTTTTATTTTACTATTAGTCTCAAAATGTCAGACCACATTAACAAAGGTAATAACTGATACCCTGTGTATCTGTATCAGAGAAGTACATAACTGATTCTAAAGGACTAATAACTGAGATTAAAAGGAATGAACTGAGTGGCCTCGAGCAGCAATACAACATCCATCTTTACAACTTATTAGTACAAGTTGAAAAATCAGTCTTGGGGACAGAAATGGGAGGACAAAAAAACTACCCAAACAAGCTAAGAAGTAGAAAGAAAATAAAGGTATGAAATTAGGTGTCTTTCATCTATTCTCCTACAGCTGTTATTGCAAAATAATCCCATCTTTCTCCATGGAATTGTAAAAGAGGTCTCGATGGAGTAATGGAACATTAAATGAATATAGTTCTGTCCATATGGGCCAACATATCCTAGAAAAAATGATAGTTGAATTTTTTGGCAAAAGGTATAATTTAAATGAAACTAAACAGTTCCCTGTGACTGACAGATGGACATCTTCCCCATTTCACCTTAACACCAGCTCTGGCACTCACATGATCACAAAATAAACAAATCCAGTTTTGTTATAGATCAGAGAGAATATGTAACTCTTTTTTTAATTTGTAATTTTCTGAGATTTCAGTGAGTTGAAGATTGCATGCAATCAGATTTTAAACCTTTAAGTCACTACAGCTAATGATAAAGGAAAAAACTGGGGAGGACAAACTCATTTTTATGACAGTAGAAATTTGCTAGCTCATTTTATGTAACAAAACCAAATCTTTAAGTGACTTAAAAACACAACCTTGAGTTAAGCACAAATGTGTTAGTAACACAAGAACAGAATGTTTAAGAACATAAACTAAGTAAAAAAACACAGGTCAGAGTGTGGCCTACACTACAAACTACTGATACAGACTACAGCTGTACAAAGATGAGAAATAATACAGAAGGGTTTACAAGTAACTAGACCCTTAGACTTAAATAAAACTCAAAGTTTTTGATACACCATATATTTTTTAATTGTTTTAAATTGTCCCTTAAAAGCTACTTGCCTGATTTTACAGTTTGAACACACGTTCCGTCCTTATCTTCAAACCCTTCTGAACATACACACTTGTAACTACCCGATGTATTTACACAGTCTTGATTCTCATTTGTGCAGACCTTTTCAGGAAGGTTACATTCATCTATATCTAAAGATAGCACAGGAAAGAAAGAGTCCACTGCTGTTATTTTGTTATAAAACTTTTTTGTGCTCAGTCATATAAACAAAATGCTGTTCAAATATGACAAACATTGAGGAGCAGAATGCTGCTACAACAGATTTAACTTCTGTTAAAATAATCTAATTCTTCATGATTTGGACTGTTTCAAAGTTATTCAGGTAACATCCAGAATGGTTGTTTTTTAATGTTTTGCAGATCCCTGTACAGAGAAATGTATTAAGCAGTTATGTTTGTCACAATTAGGCAATTTGTCTTAACCTACTGAACATCTCCCCCACAGTCATTTTCTATTTATGCCATCAAAGTATAGCTAAAGGGAACAGAGCTTGTAAATACTACAGCAGCACAGTTAATAGCTACTTCAGATTATGCTCTTTCCCACAAAGGAAGTCTAATTTCATGTTATAATTCACCAAGAATGACTATCATTTGAACTTGGACACTGATGGATTATCAGAATGCCTGTGTTTCTGCTACGAAATGAATAGAAACAGAGATCTGATGAAGTGGTTAAGTGACAAACAAAAGACTCATGTAGCTGTTTCCTGAACCTACTATAAAAATACCTTGTTCCTTCGTACCAGTGGTTCACTTTAAGCCTTGTCAATCATATTAGCTGAGTAATATAAAGGAAGTTATTGAGAACATCTTTGCAGCTAATACTGGAAGGACTAGGTCCATCTTGACGGGCATGAAAGCTGAAGCACACAAATGTGAATGTAATTCTGAGCTTCTCAAGCATGGCTAAAGTGCATAGCTAACCAAGAGTGAGTCACCCAGCGTTCTACTAGGTACTGATAAATCCACCAACCTGTACATTTCTCATCTTCCTTCACATATCCAGATGAGCAGGTCTTACATTTTTCAGAACCTTCTCCTGTGCAACCTACACAGCTGGCATCACATGCTAAAGATAAAATATTTTATGCATAAAAAAAATTGTTTATCTGGGGTTTAAAATACCACCCTCAAAGTCAGACAGATTACCCACAGAAGGAATCATAGACTGGCTTGGCTGGAAGTTGATCTTAAAGACCATCTAGTTCCAATCCCCCTTAGGGGGTTGGACACTTTCCACTAGACCAGGTAGCCTGGAGTTCCATTAAACCAGTCTTTGAACACATCCAGGGACAGAGTATTCATAACTTCTCAAGTCCAGTGCCTCAACTCTCTCATAATAAAGATTTCCTTCCTAGTATATAATCTAAGCCTACTCTATTTCAGCTTGAAGCCACTCCTCCTTGTCTCATCTACTACATGCCCTTGTAAAAAGTCCTTCTCCAGCTTTGTTGTAGGCCTCTTTAGGTATTGAAAGGCTCTGGAGCCTTCTTTCATCCAGACTGGACAACCTCAGCTCTCTCAACCTGTCCTTATAGGGGAAGTGACCCTCTTGATCAAGATCTTCACAGCTGTCCTCTGGCACTCAGGCAGGTCCATGCCTTCCTTATGCTGGAGGCAGTACTTGAGGTGGGGGCGGGTCTTACAAAAGCCAAGTAGAAATAACCAGAAATCTCTTGTTTTGCTTGTACAATAGGTCTAAAGCCTCATCATCCCTGTGCCCAGTGAGGATCAGACCACACTGCACCAAATACATATCATGCATTTTATAAGCATTACTTCTAGCATTAGTTTAGGATTCTAGACAGTAAAACACAAAAGCAAATTGAAAAGAAACCTTTGCAAGAGAAAGATCCATCTGTGTTCAAACAATACTGGTGATCTTTGCAAGGAGAAGAAGCACATTCATCTAAATCTGAAACATAAAAAGTGACAAGTTACTTAAAATAGTAGTCAAGATTAAACAGACAGATGCTATAAACTGACTGCATTGAGAACAGTTGCTGCAATGTGTTTGGGGTCAGGTATGCAACATGGTAGACACAAAACCATCATGGTAACATATACTGTTTTGTTCAGCTTAAATCTGTATTAGAAAATCAAAATCGATCCTCATATGCTTTGTGATGACAATTAGAGATGTATCAGAAATTCAAGAGCTCAAATTAAATAAACTTCCAGTAAACCTGTGATCTTTGTCATTTTCAAGTCATGCATTTATGCAAATATTCTAACAAACAAGCAGACAGACTATTGTTTTGGAACACAATTTTCTTCTGTACTCCTACATTACCAAGTTATAGAATTCTTCATATGACTAAAAAATTTATACTAATGCACATACATGCGCCTCTTGGTATTCTACACAAAGCAAATTGGAACGAATCAGGTTAAGATTAGCAGCAGTCAAGCTGAAAACCAATTCTACTTCAGAGTTAAACCATGCAAGTCTTATTATGATTTTGAGGAAAGGGTGCAACAGTATTTCATTAAAAAATTCAAACAAAGAAATGCTATTTCAGTCCCTTTCTTCCTGTCATTGCTGTCACTCTCATCTTGTTGCTGCACCCATCATTCCTATCGATTACAAAATTGATTTATAGTTCAGTAGTGGCAATAATTATTTGGAAAAAACTCAGCTGTACAGAAGACAGTACCAAAGCATCTTAAAAATGCCCTGGGAGTGCTCAGTAGTTGCCCAAGAAGGTACTGCAAGAGCTGTAATTCAAGTCCCAGTTCTCACTGGCACTTTGAAAAGGAAGCAGTGTTCATGTAATTTCTAAGACACTGTTTCTGGGCATTACATTGGAGGTCTTTAAAGGGTCAAATTCAACCACTTAAACAGAATGTGTTACTCTCCCCTAGTGCTTTCCTGCACTGAGAGTATTTTTATAGTGTTCACATTTTCCCTGAAGTGTTTCACATCTCCTCATAAACCAAGTTAAATGCTAAGATAAAAACAGGTAAGAGATTAATGGAAGCACTGAGCTTGATCTCTCCTAGTATTTCTGTCCAACAACAGGAAAAGTTAGCACTCATGGCTTTCAGCGAGTGGTTGAACTCTACTAGGGTTGAGCATTTACAACGAAGTTATGTGAAGGTAAATGTACAATTAGTACAAAATAGTTAAGTTTATGAATTTTCTACTAATGGACAAAATAGCTGAAGTCAAGAGCAGGACATTGTTTAGCATTCAAATAAACACCAAAAAAACTCATGTCTAAAAATAAACACCCCACTTGCTGTTCTATGTATTCCACTAAACTAAAAAGACATACAGTGAACAGTTTGATAAAGATAACCATTATCACCAGGCAATCAGAAGTGAGAAAATACCGTTTTCCTGCAACATGAAATGAGTTAGGAAAAGAGAGACTAATAAAATTGTAGAAATCTAAACTGACAGATCATTTCCACAGAATACAATAAAACTCGGAAGTGATGTCATCTTGTCTTACTAGCCATTGTTACTACAAAACCTGTTTGAAGTCTGCCAAGCATTACTCACCCACACAAGCTCCATCTTCATTTTTAATCCAGCCTTCTTTACAGTCTTGGCAGTCCTTGTTACTTGAACCAGTACAAGTCTTACAGGCAGCATGACAAGCTGGGAGGAGAAAAACTGAGTTTTGTTGAGAGATCCCAAGACAAGTTCGGGCACACAAACTCTCAGAGAAAACTATATTTAGCCTTCATTGGAAGCCATCATTTTTCAGTAGCTTCAAAGTCCCATTCACAAGATGGCACGTCTCTTATTTCAAGATTTAATATTGACATATGCAGCTATCTGACCAAAACAACTGCAAAATCCCAAAATATCCCTGGAAACCAAATCTAGCAATTACAGTTATTTGCACCACTGAGAACACTGCCATGAAATTCTAGTGACTAGAAGTGGCAGGTCCAATTTCTAAAATATTTGGAAAGAGGAGATCAGGAAGGCAAATTTAGCTCAGCCTCTCAAGGCTAGGACACGAGTTTAAACATAAAATTCTGCATTTTTTTTTCCTAATGAATCGTCAAACTACCTCATAGCTAGTTTGCAAACTACCTCACAGCTAGCTATGAGAGCAATGTGTGAAGTGATTTAACTCTAAAGAACTTCAGAAGAAAATATACTAAAAATCCAGCTGTCTATGCGTATTGTACACGTGTATATATATAACATACACATATAACAGACACTATGTAACATTTGTATGCTATATGTTGTAATCTAAGTATGCTATATATTGTAATCTAAAACAAATCATATAGAAGAATTACTACACAACCAGATTAAAATGAAAAACCCTAACAAACTATTTAAAAACAATCTTATTAGATCCCAGGGTCAGGATGTAACTGTTGCAGAATTTAACCAAGAGTCTAAGAACAATTGAAAATCTGACTAATGCAAAATTTTATTCCTACAACCTGACTTTGTTTCAAAATTAAACTTAGGCATATCTAACTGGAATCTAAGTCGTTTGCAGTACAGATCAACTCTTTCCATGCCCATTGATTCCATTTTTGATTATCTGAGACATGAGCAAAAACTATGTTTTAAAGCAGTCCAGTATGTAGCAATTTCAGCTCAAGATCTTAACAGTACTTTGGAAGCAGAGAAGCAAAGATTTTTATGAATTCTACTTCTTAAAGCAGAAAAAAAAAATTTAAAAATCAAGGGCAGTGTGGAAAGATGACTTAGCAAAACCTTAGAATTCCAGCAAACCGTCTTTTATGCTTAAAGCTGAGTGACCAAACTATGTTTTGTTTCTACATTTGTTAGTTACAACTGCCTTTATTTTTGCTTGCAAAAAACTGAAGAACTAACACAAAGATAGAAGCATGTGTTAAGACTTGGTTACCTGTACAAACAGAGTGTGTCTCATTTCTCAAGGAACTGAAGTAACCACTGGAACAGTCCAAACAAAATTCTCCTGTGTACTCCTTTTTACAGCTACATGAGCCATCTCCACCTCGGGTACCATCACCATCACAGTGGCCATTCCCATGGCAAGGTCTTTCTGATCCACCACGACAAGCTAAAAAAGGATCAAAAATGTTTTTAAATCAGATGTTTAAGGAAATAAGTTCTGACTTCCAGGCACAAGCATCCAAAGTCCATCCCTCTTTACAGAAAAGAAAAAAAAAAAAAAAATTTAAAAATGTCATGCTAAATTCTTCTATTCCTTCTTTAGAAGGATATATTTTCCAAGAGTCTTTTTCACCCTTGGGAGTAACCAAAAGTTTTGCAATAAGGCAATGCTCAATAATATATTCAAGTACAATAGAAACTCAAACCAATCTCCCAGAAAGTTCAGTTATCAATTTGATTTTGGGTAAAGACCATGGATCAAAATTTTATTTATTTTCCAATTTTATTCCATCCTAAATAAAATTGGTGTTTTTATTTTTTCTGTATCTCTGAGACAGCTCATATCACATTTGTAAAAGTCTACCAGCTATCATTTAGATCAATATAGAGAATGGAGACTTAATTTTTACCCATATATTAAGTGCTCAAAATTGATCTCTTAACAAGGTACAGTTTTAGAGATTTAAAAGTTTTACCAGCTTCAGAGGCAAAAATATCTCTCATCACTTTTGCAAAGACCTTATTTTCACCTCCCACCTACTTTTACCCAATTTTTCTCTTTGCCTTTTTAACTGATCAACCGTTGCAAGTTTCTTCATTTAAACCCCTGCAGCATTTGGGTAGTTTTAGTTTTAAAACTGGTCAATTATTGTTGTCCACAGAGATTCTGCAAGACCACCTAAACAACAGGCTTCATGTTACAAGGAGCCTTTAAGGATGGGTCAGGTGTGGATATGAGCATCACACTGATTGTCTCTGCACATCTCAGTACCCTTGACAGCTTAGTACATTACTACATGCCCAGAAGATTTTTATTCAGGCAGGATATTCACAAGGTAGCCACTCAATTATGAGGCACCAAGCAAGTACATACTACACAGCAGCCTGTGTCTCATGCAAAATATCATACATCATATATTTGTCCATGACAGTAAAAACTGAAACAAACAGGTTAAAAAACTGTATCTGCCACTGAATTTTTCAGAAGAAAAATTACCAAGGCAATCAGGTCCATAAGTTCCAGGAGGGCAGCAAACTTCTATTGTTTCAATGCAAAACCACTTAAACAAATCTGGATACTTCTTCTTTCTGCATATGAAAGATTATATGAATAGTATGTATTAATTTACAAACAAAAAGAACAAATATTCTTTAAAAGCCAACTCACAACTGACCCAGCACAACAGAGGAGAGAAACCTATTGCACATGACAGATTAGAAACCTATTTCTTCCGAAGATTTCAGGAATCAATTTCTAGAAGTAGTCCTCCAATTTGAAAATGCACCTTTTAAAATACAATACTATTTATAAGCTCTACTCAAATTTTATAGATCATATTTAAGAAGAAAGTGAAATAAGAGCAACACATAAAATCAATTCATCTTCATACATGCACACACCCCTTTTTTTAAACACCTTACTTTTAGGGAAGGCTTATATATAGTTTAGACAGTCTTATTTATGTCTTTCTCTTACAGATAATTGCCGTACCTTTATATCAAGTATACAGAAGACAGCCCGTAAGAGATGCCAAAATTTGTTCAAATTACTGGCAACTTGACAATAGGGTTAAAATTTCTCCCTTTTTTTACCATTGATCAAGTATTGTTTTAGAAGACATATTTAAAATTAACAAGTTAGTTATGTGCTGCTTGAGCACCAGCATACAAGCTCCCTGCTCCTTGCAGGACTTCCTACACTAAACTATGTGAGCTAGAGTGTCCTCCAGATGATTCCTGAACTCTGACAGGCTTGGTGCTGTGGGGAACCTGTTCCAGTGATCAACCACTCTTTATGTAACAACATGTAAGAAATACCTAAGGTTGATGGGCAAAGAAACTGTCTTTGGAAACTACGACAGAAACTGAATGACATTTGGATACTTTAGGTTAAAGAAAGGAATGCAAACAATCAATTGCATGCACTCAAAAGGTCTATTAAAAACAGAAACTTTCCAAAAGCCAATGTGTTTTATGAATTGTTTTGATTATTTCAGGAAGTCTACTTTGTCAAATTTTCTAGTTTAAGACCAGTTCCGCAAATTTTAGCCGAAATAAAGACTTTGGGTTGCATAGTTTACCTTTCTGGAAGGCATGTCCTATGAGGAGCACCTAAGGACTCTGTACTTGTCTAGAAGGAGGTGGAGGCCTCATTGCCCTCTGCAGCTTCCTGAGGAGGGAAAGGGGAGAAGGAGGTGCCGATCTCTGTTGTACTTAATGACAGGACACAAGGGAAGGGCTCACAGCTGCACCAGGAGAGGTTTAGACTGGACATTTGGAAACATTTCTTTACCAAGAGGGTGATCAAATACTGGGACAGGTTTCCAGGAAGGTAGTGGAGGACCCAAGCCTGTCAGTGTTTTAGAGGTGTTTGGACAATGACCTTGACAACATGCTTTAACTTTTGATCAGCCCTGAAGTGGTCAGGCAGTGGGACTAAGTGATCATTTTAAGTTCCTTCCAACTGAAATACTGTATTTTCTGCTCTGCTATTCTATTCCCTTCACAACGTGTTGACACATATGCAATCTTGTATAGGTAGGTAAAAGGATAAAGCAAGCAGTCATTTAAAAGTAAGTGGAGGATCAAAAAGCCTTATCCAGCTATGAAACGTTATAACAGCAGTTCACCCTATTGAATTTGAGCTAATTAGGAGTGCTGACAGTCTAAATTAGTGAAAAATACTTAGAAGAAATGTGATTTGGAACTAAAAAACCCAAACATTAAGAAATTTAAATGTTACACTGCCATCCACGCACTAATTATATTTAAGACTGGTATACAAAAAACTTAGGTATAACACAATTTCCAGTCTGACCTAAAATGCAGGTAGAAAAGTCAGTGTCTACTGTACCATCCTCAAAAGATCCAACTTCTTCACTGAATAACACCAGCTGTTATTTGATTGCCAGGAGAACAAAATGTAGTTTCAGGAAAAAAAGCAAGCAAACAAAAAACCCACAAGAACCAAAGAGCCTCTTGCAGTTTTGTGACAAAGGAAAAGAATAAGGGACTAAACTTCAAAATTTTTCAATGTTAGTTTGCCTTGACAGCCTGCTGGTAACTAAGTAGACAGTATATAAGAAACAAGTGTAGATCCTTTGGCACAACACTGCTGGAATTGAAAATCAAAAAGAACATAGTACAGCAGTACATGATACTAAAAGTTAGCCTGAAACTAGCTGTACACAATGGCAGCTCTTGAAAGACAGTAAAGAATTACTCATACTGCTATTGTACAGGCACAAGATTTAACATTATTAGTTCATCCTTTTAGATAATTTACTCACACAAAGATCTTCACCAAGAAAATTATACTTACACCTTGAACCACCATTTCTCTATAAGTTCCTCATGTTCCTCTACCATGTTGTTACATTCGAAGTTACTACTGTCACACAGATTCTCTATGATCTCTACAAGACGAATTTCACTATAAGCAGAGAGGAAAAACCGTAAATTTAATTTAAACATTCAATACAACTCAAGACCTGACAGAGCAGCCAGACTTCAGTGAGAATATTTCACCAGTTTATGGGGTGCCCTGGATTAGTTTAAATACATACCAAATATCAGAGTAAAGAACTAATAAACATTACTTCAGTGATTACTACTATGACTAATAACAGAATTAACCCCTGTTGTTTTCAGAAATAAGACTAATAAAGGCAATAATAAGGTGTTTGAGTCTTTACTATAATCTTTAGATTACAATGTAATGTAACATTATAATCATTAAGAATTTAAGGTTTGGACAAGAGAAACCTTAGTTGCCAAGTACAATATATAAGTTCCAAGCAAACACTGATACACACAGCGAACACAAAATGCAGCTGAATAAGAAGTGCTGAGACAGCTTACCTGGACTCATACTTTGACAGCGTCTTCTCTTCCCAAGCAGTGTTTCCACCACCAAAGTTTTTTTTAGCTGTATCTGCTAAACCCTACATATAAAAAGTACCAGAAATTACATAGGGTTTGTTTCTAACAAAAACTAAGGGTAATAACAAATGCCTACATAAAATTGTGAAAAGCACCATGCATCAACTACAGTAAAGCTCTCAAGCTGCTGATCAAATTCCTGAATGAAAGCAACAGCTAATGACAACATGAAAAATGAGAAAGTGTATGTTACACGATAACATGATTAAATTTTCCTAGTGCATAAACAAGGCCACGTTACAGCCGATTAAAAAACAAAAAACCGAAACAAAACCATGTATGTATGAAACTTTACACCCTCCTCCCTCAAGTTCTTAGGAAATTTATTATTTATTACCATTTGAACAGAACCTCTACTTCATTCAGTTTTGGTAACAGCCCGGTCTGCACCACGTTGTAAGCTAAGCACAGAAGCTTACAACAGGGCGATCAGCACAGCTGATCCCAATGGTAGCCAGTGGTACCAAACGTCACCTCGCAGGAAACCCCGCAGCTCAAGAGACCTGGAGAGCCCGCAGCAGCCGAAATGCGTACGGAGAGTACAAAGCACCGGCCACCAGGCACCGCAGCCCCCGCTGCCGGCCCAGAATTTACTGTGCCACACGTACGGCTGCTGCAAGTAGCCACAGACAGCGAATGTTTGGGTACGAAGCTTTCACCAGCACTTCCTATGGAGCCGAACACGCTCCAATGGAGACAGCCTTTTTGTACAAAAAGCACCAAAGCACCTTTGACGGCGGAGATGGAGCACCTCTGCCACCCACCCGCCTTAGCACTGCGACCGCTGCCGGAGCGGGACCCGCTGCTGCCCCAGCACAGGCCCGGCCGCCGCCCCTCGGCGCCGCGGAGCCGCCTACGCCGCTGCCGGGAGCCCCCGCGAAGCTGTGCTCCACCGGGGGGCCGTCCGCCCGCACCCCGCGACCCACCTGGTTGAACCTGTCGACGATGCCCCGGCAGGTGGAGCACGCCAGGCGCCGCCGCTCACCGGCGCCGCGGACAGGCGGCGGCAGCAGCAACAGGGCGGAACAGAGCAGCACTGCAAAGGCCACGCGAGACGGTCGTGGCGCGGGGCCCGGGCGAGGAGAGGGGCCGGGCCCCATGACGAGGGCACGGGACCCCTGGATGCGGAGCGGGGCCGCCCCAGCCGAGCCCCCTCAGCAGCGGCGGCCGCGCTCGCCCCGCCCCGGCCCGGCCCCGCCGGCGGCGGCCCGCGAGCTCCATTCAGATTTCCGCGTCAGCCCCACGCGCGCATCAGCCACGGGTTCTCATTGGTCGAGGCGACGGAGAGAAGGGACGTGGTCCAATCAGCGGCCGCCACGCTCCGAACCAATGGCAGCCCCCCGCGTGCCCAGAGAGCCGGGCAGAGGGCGGGGCAGAGCTGTCGGAGAGGGCCACACCCATCTGCCTCTTGCGCCGCCATCATGAGAAAGGGCAGGCACCGACTCCGGTGGGGCTTCAGAGCCGCCCGCCATTTGTATTTGACAGCCGCCTCGGAGACCTCCTGCTGCCGGGGGCGTGCCCTGCCATCACCTAATATGGCCGGCGGGGAAGGCGGTCACGTGCTCTCGGGACTGGCGCTGCTGCTCCCGCGCTGCCGGCGCCCTCTGCGGGGCGGCCACGTGGGCGCGCGCGGTGAGTGCGGGACGGGCCGCGGGCGCTGCCCGGGGCGGCGGGGCGGGTGACTGGCAGGGAGGGAGGGAGGGATGGATGGGGCGGCGGCCGAGCTGGAAAGCCGCCAGCTGTCCGTGCCTTTGCTGCAGCCGGGCCAGAGGGCGTTCCCGGGAGCCCCGCCGGGCGCTGCCAGGCGGCCGCCCTAGCTCTCCGCCTCCCGGGCGCGGGAGCTGTGGTGTGGCGGGAGGGAGCACGGCCGGGCAGGGCAGAGCAGGGCAGCCGCCTCCTGAGGGGTGTGCGCGGGGCGCGCTGCCTTGCCCCTGCCGCGGGGGCCTGGCGGCCTCGGGGCGGCGGCGGCGGCTGCAGGAGCAGCGGGCGCTGTTTGGCCACGGCCTGAAGCCCCCACGGAGCCCCCTCACAAAAGTGACCTGACACGGGCGGCACCTCAAACCTGCCCCGGCTGGGCTGTCCGGGTGTCGCCTGCGATGGCGGCGTGGGGAGGGTGTCCGGGTTGGATTTGGGTAGGTTTCAGTCGAGAGCATTCTGCGTGTTTTTTTATCCCTGCCCCAAGAGTGCCATTTCTTTATCGCTGCGTCGTACCTTTGTGTCTAGTGGTGTCCCACACTGTATTTACTGCCACTACCTTCTCTCCTTTTCTTTCTCCTAAGTTTGTTTTTGTTTTCTGTGGGTTTTTTTTTTTATCTAGTCTCGAAACTCATGAGGATGTGTATATAAGCATAGTAACTGCAATTTTTTCCTAATACAAGAAGAAAAGGCAATCCCAGCAACTACAAGGTTTAAATCTGCCCTCATTGAGGTATTCTAGAGCAAACTTGAAAAAGCTTTTAGAGCATAGGAAAAAAGCCATGGAAATTTAAGATAATACAACATTAGATTTTTCAAAGGTAGATCAAGTTAAGAGAGAAGACCTTATGCTGGGATGCACTTGGTAGTTCTGCTTAGATGCCTCCATGTGAGGCAGTGAAATGACTCTAGACAGATTTAACATGCAGTTTGGCTGCCAAACTCTAGCTCTTCTGAAGCATGTCTGAAAAACATAAATAAGCTAAATTTGGTAAATTTTTCACGGGAAGAGTAAAAAAATCCATGTGAACTAATGATACTACTGAAAAAGTATAAAACATAAACAAACCATTTTTGATGGAAGCACTTCAGCTATATTTTTTTTTTACATTAAAATCCACATTTTTAATTTTTTTTCACCCAATTTAATCCCAGGAAAGGATGAATCCTTTGTTTTAAAAACCCAGCTCTTCTATGATTCCATCTTGATGTAGAGTCCCGTGGGAGGAGTCAGTGTGGCTGTGTTGTAGAGGCCTGAGGAAGAATCTTCTGAAGTTGCCAGATTGTAATCAATGGACAAACCTGTGTGTATTTTGTTATTGTTATTCCTCTAAGTTTCATTATTAAATTATTTTTATTAAGGGAAAACCTGTTTCTGTGGTTTTAGCATTTAAAAAAACAAAAAAACATAATTGCAATTATTTGCTTTTATATAGCAAATTTATTTTAACCATCAAATTTAATGTCTACCTGTCTTGATAAATTCCAGTTGAATTTTGATGCTTGTCAGCATCAATTTTTAACAGAGCAAGGTATCTTGAGTCTTGACAAGACCACTGAATTTATTAGGCTGTATCCCAGAAACCCAGGTGTTGTCTTCATGATTTGGTTTTTATCTTCTAGCATGTTTGCCTTCAGGAAACTTCAGTATCTGTAATGCATATAGTTATCTTCAAGATGTACACATATGCCGGCGTGCTCACTTTTTTCAGGCATACAGAAGGATTGGAGTCAACAAGATTAAAATAAAAAAAGCTTGTGATAAACTATCTATGGGATATATAGCTTCACTTTCATTCTGATTTAGGAAGTTTGGTACTGAGTATTCATGTAGCTACCAGCTAAAGATAGACGGTGCAGGCTCTGATGTACATTGGTCAGAGTATAATGAATGCAGTATTTATAGGTGATGGCAGCAGCTCGTTGTTATGCAGATGATGTAACTAAGAAGGAAGAAATAGAACTTCTTGGCATTTGGATCCTTTTATAAGGATTTATTGGGTCCTAAAATACCTGCAGTGTTGAGAAGCTGTGAATTTGGGGTAATGAGTACCTACAGTGTGGGTGAATATGCTGTTTCACCTGATGCATGAGCTGCTCAAGTGTTGTGTTGCTGTGTGCAGCAGTGGATTGACCCTTCAGTGTCCATTTTTCTCCTCAGTTAAGTTTGCCCAGAAACATGAGATTCTTGTGCATTTATTGGAAAAATTTGCCTTCTATAGACAAGAATTTGTGCAACATAAAATGCCCTGTGCAGACACTTAATTCCTGCCAGACACTTTTTGAGGTATCCTGGTGTCAGTCCCATACATCTTTTTCTACTCCTGTTGGAAAAGGATTCTGTTGTAGCATAGACTATCGTTATCCATTCTTGTAAAGAAGTAATACTAGACACAGGTTAAAAAGGCTATTGCTACTTCCTGGGGTGAAGGGTTTGTTTAGGCTCTTGACAATGCTCTGTCTTTGAGCCCAGACTGAGAGCTTCAGTTACAGTCTTCAGCAGAAGCAATCATCAGAAAAAGATATGCAGAGTCAATGAGATATTTAAAATAATATGCAGATACATGCAATTTACAGGAAGTACACAAATTTCAGGATTTATTTGTGCTAGGTGTGAATACAAGGAACATGAGCTCACTTGTTTTTACTGATGAGCAGCACAAACATCAGTTCAAGAAAAGGTAGCTCTAGGAGGCAGTTGCTAAGTGATGCCAGGGCATCTGCCAGTTGTCATACATCTGTTTGATGGACATATTTAGACCAAAACGCAGGAGAAAACATCTCTAGCCAAAACCCCAGTTGTACCTTAAAAGTGCTGGTTTTGAAATTTTGTCTCTGTGAACAGAACAAGAATAACAATAACCAAAATCTCTTGTATTTTATTTAATTGTAAACTTGAAAAAATTTAAAAGCTTAAATTAAAAGAGCATGAAATAGATTTGCTCTGGCATCACGTGAGCACATGATTTTATCATGATGATAAAATGCAACATAAATACTACCATAAGAATGGCTCAGTGGTGCTGTGAAATGAAGCACTAGGGAGGGGTGGCCTTCATTTCTGGGAGAAGTGTGAAGTGTGGGGTACAGCGTGTCTCTTGCCATAGTGACATAGTGTGGGTGCCAGAGGGCATCTCTTGTCCTTCTCTGGCCAAGTCCAGACCTAGCTGCTGTCAAACCTGGGAGATCAAAGTACTCTGTTCTGAATAATTTCTCATGCTTGTGGATTCTCTCTCACTGATTTTGGAGCCCTGAACAAACAAGAGGGTATGTTCTAAAGATCATGGGTGTATCCAGTGTGCAGTTAAAGTGAGGGTAAATTACAAAGCTGTCTGTCCCACAAATCTGAGGTGACACTCAGCAGTGGAGCAGTATGGAAGGCAAAGGGATATACTTTCTTTTAGGATCCATGTTTTGAGTTTTTTTAGGTGAAAATTAAAACAATTATATTTACAGATGGTGGCATAAATTCTGAAATGCTTCTGGATATATTTTTGACTACCTTAATCCACTGAATGTAGTAAAAAATTTCCTGGATTTTTTGGCTTACTGGTCTTCGTTTAAACTTTTCAACTGCTGTAGTACATTTTCCTTGCAAAATCAATATTTTTTTTCTGGTTGTGCACTTCATGCCATATTATTGATGTAATTAAAAAAAAAAAATTTCTTTTTAATTACAATAGAATAGATCTGAACTTCAAACCTAAGATGGCTCAGAAGAGGAGCTCAAGTGGGAGGTCATTCCCATTGCTGCTGCTGCTTATTGCTGTGGCCTTTGTTCATTTAACTGTCTGTCCCTTTACGAAAGTGGAGGAAAGCTTTAACCTACAAGCTATCCATGATGTGGTGTACCACCAGCTGGACTTGGATAAGGTAAATTGAAAATAATATCTTCATTTTTGGACAGTGATAAAGATGGCAATTCCCTGCAGTACCTGTAGGATAAATGTGGTGTGAAAATGATTTATTTTCCCTTGTTTCTGATTTGCCTTATTTTAAGTAGATTCTCCTTTTTGCAGTATGACCATCATGAATTTCCTGGAGTTGTCCCAAGAACGTTCCTTGGACCAATTTTTATTGCTGCTCTTTCCAGCCCAGCTATCTACATACTTTCTGTGCTAAGAATGTCCAAGTTTTATTCTCAGCTGATAGGTATGAGAACTTCAAATCCTTAGAGATGTCATCCATTAGAGCATCAGTTAAAACATTTTTGCTACATTTGGATCAATGGTTAAATTGTGATATTCTTTTCTTTAATGAAGGAAAACTCAAACCATGGTGCTTGGGGCCAGCATGGCCACTCCATTCCCTCTTCAGGGAGTAACTAACAGCACACAGAAAGTCTGTGCTAACAAATGTCAGGCAGTGTAAAAAGAGCAAGTGTCTCAAGTCTTTTCAGAGAGTACACTCCCATGCACACTTCAGAAAGGTTCCTTAACTTTGGCATGGAAGCACTGACCTCTGTGCAGAACTACCAGTCAGATTAAAAGTGGATTAGAATAGATAAACTAAATGAAGTTTTGTTTGGCTTTTTGTTTCTTTGAAGGTAGTTATATTGCGGTATCTTAAGTATTAATCTTCAGAATATCTTCCCACTTATGTAACATGGCCATTCATCAGTGATCCATCTGATAATACTCTTTAATTCCTGTTTTTATTCTCTTGATAGTCCGAGGAAGTTTGGGGCTCTGTGTGATTTACACATTATGGAAGCTGCAGAAAGAAGTTAGAAAACAATTTGGAGCAACTACAGCATCAATCTTCTGTCTCATCACTGTTACTCAGTTTCATTTGATGTTTTACTGTACAAGAACCCTCCCTAATGTGTTTGCACTTCCAGCTGGTAGGTATTTAAAGGGAAAAAGATTAAAATCTAAAACTTACTTTCAAATGTATCAGCAGTTAATGTGCAGGAGAAGTATGGTCAGATCAAATTAACATATCTACTTGATTAAATTGTGTGATAACAAGACTAGAAAGTTAGTTTTCTAGTCTAAATTTCTTCCTCTTTTTTTACCATATATGCATACAATGACTGTTGAATCAAGTTTTATTGAATGTGAGTATGTGTAGGTTTTGTCAGATAGCTTTGATTAGCTAAAGGTTTCAGTACGCATGTCTAATGCATGAAGCATAGAGCTATGAAAAAGGATGAGGTATACCTGCAGTTCAAAAAAAACCCTGTGCACTTGGTCTGCAGAGGAAAACATTTTCTCATGGGATGGTAGAAGAAATTGCTACTGCAGCATCTCCACCTCCCTTTTCTAAAGCTGTCTACAAATGCAGCAGTTTACTTAGAGTAAAAAAAAATCCAAGTTAAACCCTTCTCTACATATGCAGTTTTCCCCCAGAGATGATAAAGAGGAAAATTAATCACATGTGACAGATATTAACTGAGTCACTAAATGCTTCAGTGCAAGTTGTTCTCCTAAGAAAATTAGGAGGTTAATGTAAGAACCTGCATAGATGAGAAATGAGAAACAAAAGCAGATGAATTGTCAGATAAACTGTGTAGTACTGTCTCAGATAATTTATGCATATTTAAAAATGCAAGTTATTTCATGATTTTGTACCTTAGTATTTTATGTTTTCCTTAGGATCCAGAGCACTTTACTATGTTGAGATTTAAATTACAAGTAGAGACAACTTCATCTGTAGAGACAGGTGTCCCACCTAATCATGTAAATGAATTTATAGATCTTTCTCCCTCAGCAGTAGTCTGTAGTCTCATTTTTATGTTTGAAATGGGTTTGCGTTATAGCGAATATAGAATATACTCATCCAAGAGAATAAACCAACTGCCCAGCTGATATTGAGTAATAATAATGATGAATCATAGTTTCAGAAACTTTTAGTACTCCCTTAAGGTTTGTTTTTCTTTCCCCTCCTCAACAGCAATTAAATACAGTGTCTAGAAAGAGTTCCCATGTGTTCCTTCTGTGGTTATACTTTTCTTAATTACTTAAGCATCAACAATATAAAGCTGTGCATTATTCCAAATTACATTTCTCTAAAAGGAAGAATTTCTGGACTAGAAATGGTAGAGAGACCAAGAGAGGATTGATGGGAAGTTAGAGGAACAAGATACCATTAAATGTTACCCTTCAGAAAATAAATAATTCAGTATGTTGAATGATATGTTTTGGGGTTTTTTTGTTTGTTTTCTTGTTTGGTTTTTTTTTTGCAGTGCTTCTGGCATTGACATTTTGGATACAGCAAAAGCAAAGGCAGTTCATTTGGTTCTCAGCTTTGGCGATTATAGTCTTCAGATCAGAGCTCTGCATATTCTTAGGCCTCATGCTCCTCGTGACGTTATTAACGAAAAGAATCTCCATTTTCAAGGTGCTTTCCCATGCTGTTCCAGCTGGAATATTTTGGTTGGGTAAGTGCTTGCTTAGAGGAAAGCAAATGGCATTAAGTTCAAGAGACATCTGGAGTTTTGACTGATTTCTGTTGAATGGTCCTTAAGGGTTTTTTTTGGGGCGTGGCAGTGGAGAAAGGGTAAGTGGGCTGTTGTGAGTTGTTTTTGGTTTAGTTTGATTCTATTTTCTAATAATATGACAGGAATTTTTTTGTATCTTTATGAGGAAAAAAATTCTGTGTGAGGAAATAGATGTGTGCAAAGCAGAGAAAGCTACTGTGGCCTCTGAGTTTAGATGCTTACAGTATAATGTCCTGATCTTAAAGAGGCTTAGAGATGTGCAAGTTAACTTCAGTACAATTAGTACCTGGCTTTGGCTACTTGTGCATATTATCTGTTTGTAACATCTATTGCCTCATCTATCTATAAGCTGAATCACAAGATAAAATATAACTGTGTGACAGACAGAGATACCAAGCAGGAGGGTTGTGAGCAGAGCTGCAGTTCAGCTCTGTTCCGTTATTAAATGGAATTTAACAGCTTAAGTGATCTCCATGCTGGAGATGTTGAAAAATTCCCTTGTCTCTACCTGTCTATGGAAGACCCATGTATATAGGCACATAAATACTCTAAGCTGCTCTGCCAGACTGCCTAATTAAAAATGCTGTTGTCAGATACGTAATGATGACCTCTAGCAGTGTGCTGTCCCTTCCACAGAGTGCACAATAGAAACACTAAACAATTGTGCATTTGGAGGCACCTCAATGGATGTCCAATGGGATTTAACCACTGGCACTCCCATTTCCTATCTGAGCAAAATCCTTAAATATCAGAGCAGTTTTCAGAGAGCTGAGTGGAGGAGATAGGGCTGACAGTTTTGGTATTTTTTTTTTGCTTTTCATCCCTTATTCTCCTTCACCCTCCACCTAATGAATAGTAGCAAACTTTGATTGTTTCTTCTAACTTAACAAAGAACAGTTTTAGCTTCACAATAAAAAATTATTTAGTGTTATTTGAAGTTATCATGAGCTTCTTACCATTCATTACATTTAATGCTCTTAGTAGTCTTCTAGAACAAACCTCAGTTAAACCATTTTTTTCAAACCTGGGGTTGGAGTGGGGTGAATCCAAATTGGATTAATGTCTAACATGCTTCTTTAAAGGCTTTTTCTCAGAAGTGCCTCCCTTCTCTGTATTTCCCCTGCAAGACAGACATATTCAGCCTTCTCTGGGGTTTTGGGTGAGGTTTACAATGCATGGTTCAGTTTATGTTGGTCTCGATATTCTGTACATGTGCTATTCAAATGTGTTAGTTTGCTTTTCCCTGGTTTTTAGTTCATGCAGATTTGTATCTCTTTAATTTTTTTAGGGCTAACAATTGCTGTGGATTCTCTGTTTTGGAGGCAACTTGTGTGGCCTGAGGGGAAAGTACTCTGGTATAACACAGTTTTAAACAAAAGTTCCAACTGGGGAGTATCCTTTGAAACATCCAGAGAAAAAGAACACTACCAGCCAAAGCAAAGACTTGATGTGACTTATTTCTGAGACTCAGAGTGTTAGATTCTACTTTTCATTATTTAAAACTTAAGAGACAATGTCTGTCTCTTAGGTTTTTCTGAAAATTGTAAGTCTCCTCTGCTAACTTTTTTCTTGCCTCTTTGTGTTCTACCGATATAAAGCCAGGTTTCTTTCCCTTGGTTTTTCATGTTGCCCATCATTAGTGCCATTTGATGTGCCTCTGTTGGGTAATGTGAATGTAACTAAGCAACTGCTTTTAGTTCTCCAAAGATAAGGCAGGATATGAAAGGCTGGAAGAATGTGTATACAAAAAGTATACTGCATATTTGCAAAATTTGTGGGTAAATAATGTGAAGAATGGTTACTTGTTAGCTGTGAAAGCATCCTTAACTCTTCACCTTGAAGACCTCTCCCTTCTTGTGGTATTTCTATTCAGCCCTGCCTCGTGCTTTGGGATGCAGCATAATATTTGTACCTTTAGGGGTAACGGAAAAGAGAACTCGGATTTTACTTCTGCCAGCACTGGGCTTTATTTTCTTGTATTCGTTTCTCCCACACAAAGAGCTACGTTTCATCATCTATACTTTCCCTGTCTTCAACATAGTGGCTGCTAAAATGTGCTCACGAATGTAAGTTCAAAATCCTGTTTATTTATTGGTTTTTTTTCCTCTGAAAATGCAAAAGGAAAGCTATTAATATTATTTTTATGCACTTTTCTCCATCTTGAACTCTGGATCATATTGAAATATTCATATGCTGTAGAAAGGAGTTTGAGGTCTTTGTACCCATTTGATTGCAGAGAGGAGTGGAAACAGAGAAGAGTCAAATGGGGCTTTTGATGGGACTGTTTGGCAAGTCTGGAGGAGAATTGAGAGTAGAGCCCTAATTTTACTGTTACGTTGTTACAATGCAGTTTATTTCATCTACCAGATAAAAAGAGATATTCCAGTGTACTCCTGAGCTGTTACCACAACTTACCTCAGGAGATAGGTTAAGACACCGGTGAGGCTTGTGAAAAAAAGAAGTTAAATAGTTATGTTTGAGTATATTGTATAAACAAATTGAAGTTCAGAGTTTAACTTCTTTAAAAGAGAATATATTTGTAGTTGAAGTTCTTAAACACAGAAATACTTAGCTTTACTGATAAGTTTTTCTTAGCTTTATTAATGAGAATATTCTAATTTAAATGTCATTAGAAGTTAATTGTCTAGAAATTAGTAATAAATACATGCCATGCTGGATTAATAAAATTTGCATTAATCTTTATTATCTAGAGCTGGAGTTTCCATAACAGTGGAGTTTTCATACAGTGTCACAGTAGTCAGTGACCAGTATGAAAGAAAATAAGTTTATTCTTCGTTGTTTTTCTCTTCCTCAACAGTCTGAATAACTACCGGAGATCCTGGCTGTACAAACTTGGATCTTTCTTTATTATTGTGCATCTTCTACTTAATGCTGTTTATTCAGGAACATCTTTATATGTTTCACATTTCAATTATCCTGGAGGAGTGGCAATTCAGAAGTTACATGAGTTGGTACCTTCTACAGCAGGTATGTAAAGCTGGCTTGAGGTATGTTCACCTAATTTTAATTTCAGTGTATCTTTTCATGTACTGAACACCACTTCTTCAAACTAGGTACATGCATCTTCTTTGTTACTATTTTGTTAATTTATTGCTAATCAGAGTGTAGTTGGAGGAGTTTTGAAACTGTATTCTTTTTTCCTTATTTATGTAGATGTCTCTGTTCATATCGATGTGGCTGCAGCACAAACAGGAGTTTCTCGGTTTCTAGAAATCAATTCTGATTGGAGGTATGTTCTGAATGAGGTATTTTGATTTGTGGACAGTAGTCTGCTCTTTCCTTTTTTGCATATGCACAGGGATAATAATTGCAAAACACAATTTCTGGTACAGCATATTTATTAAACTAGCTTAAGAACAATATGAATCTGCAGAGAATTTTGGATGTCTGCAGTACTGCCATTTCAGATATAAAGCACTGCAGTGTTTTTTCATTGTTTTGGTTGGTTGATTCTGATTTGCCTGTATAGTATAGAATATTTCAAAGGACAAGAGGAAATGGCCTCAGGTTGTGCCAGGGGAGGTTTAGGTGCAATACTAGGAAAAAAATCCTTCATGGCAGGGGTTGTCAAGCATTGGAACATGCTGCATGGGGAAGTGGTGGAATTACCATCCCTGGAAGTGTTAAAAGTGTGGATTTGGCACTTGGGGCCATTGTTTAATGGTAGATGTGATGGTGGTGCTAAGGTGACAATTTGGCTTGATGCTCTTCGACATCTTTTCCAACCTTAATAATTCTGTGATTCTAAAGACATCAGAAACGGCACAAAAATTGTTAGCTTACCAAAATTAATATCAATATGTTTAATGAGGCTAGGCTTGATACCCCATGAGACTTTAAACCTAAACCTGAAAGAGTTGTTCTTGGCAAACAGTATATATAATGATTTGTTTATCTGAATGATGTGTGGCAATGTGAGGCTCATGTACTTTTTAATACTGAAAGTCTGTTTTTATGTGGAACATCCTTCATATAGATGGCACGGAAGCTGCTGCTGTGAACACAGTCATTAGCTCTGAGGGAAGGCTGTTGAGTGCTTTGTTACTATGAGCAGGGTGATACACAAATACTTCTTCAGAGTTGGAATATTGGAATGAATAGTAGGAGACATTGTGGGCTCGCATCATTTGCTTTTCAGGATGAAAACAAAATAAAAATGGGCACCTTTCTGATTTTTATGCCTACCTCTTCAGCTGAAGCATAAGGTTTTAATTTAAATGAAAATTATCATAATGAAAATGATTGATTAGAAGGCGACACAAAGCCTCCCTTCATACTGCACAAAACAAAAGCAACACAAGCAGAGTTTGATTTAAGAGATATTCTGAGCATAGAGTTCTTTTACCCCAGTTACAGTATTCAGGATCACATGAACAAACATAATTTCATTGTTGGTATGTTGTGAGATAGAAGTACTTTGGAAGTAAAGCAGAAGAAGGGGAAAGAATGCTTCCAAGGGAATTACAAAAATCATTGATCTCGCTATGCCTTTTTATTTCCAAGCACTCTCATGATGCTACAGACTGTTAAAAGCCTTTTCAATTACCTGTTTATTTCATATTGGTTTTTTGTATGTTGCATCTAGAGAAAGTCTTAAGCCATGAATCAGGAAGAGGCATTAAACTGCTATAGTACAAGGGATAGAATGTGCACGATAGCTAAGATGTTTCAATCTTTGCAGTTTTTAAATATACTTAAATACACACACTACTCTGCATACAACTCTACTCTCTCAGTAGTGCTTCATTCCAATGAGCTTTTTGAGTTGGTAAGTGTTGGATTACTTTGTGTTTATAAGGCTTGTAAGGCCTAGTGGGATTGGAAGGTGAATGAATAATATCCCTGTCACTGACTGATGTTTCATAGTGTTGCAGCTACAAAGCAGTTTCTCTCTCACTTTTATCTGTACTCAGCAAAACAAAGGCTCAAGGAAGGGCTGATTCAGCATAAATTTTCACATTAAAAAAACCAGGCAAAATCCACAACTGAGCATCAGTCATATACAGGACTACCACTTGGTCTGACAGCGCAGTAGTGCAAAGTTTAGTGGCACCAACTGTCCACTTTCTTGTTGTCCAAGAAAGTGACAGCCTTTCAGATGGGTAAAAATTAACATCTTTATAGACAGTATATGTCAGGTGGAAACAGATTAGGGATGGGGTGGCTGTGAAGGCTGATGATTCATCAGGTAACTACAATCCATAAATAAAGTTATCAGCTTTCAGTAGAGTGCTCAGATTAGATCTATTTGCCTCAAGAAAAATGCAAGTGATGTATTATGTTTCTTCAAAGGGTGATTGAAAGGAGCTTGATGCAGGTTCTTAAATGGAACAGGTGTTACAGTCTTGTCTTCAATTAGTGCAGTCTCTTTGAACCCTGACTAAATATGCTGTGTAAGCTTAAAGTATTTTAAAATAATAAAATTCAGAAATGCTTGCAGCCAGATGAAAGGCCTTCTACTTGCTGATGAAGAAAATGCGAAATTAGTTGGTAAGGTTGTTACAAAGTAATGCTGTTCCTTCTGCCTGTTTGGATGTATCTACCAACCTAAGGGGTATTGTGATATTTTTGGAAATAGCAGGTGAAATTAGCATGCAGTTGTTTTAGAAGAAGAAAACACCTATTCATTGTGCAAATTCTGCATTATATGGTGTATTTAGTGACCCTTATGAATTCTGTCACCCTGAGATCTTTTCTGAGTTGCCAAAATTTTAGTTAACAATCCACACAAAACCTCTAGTTTTCTAGAGGTAAAGTACTTCTTCAAATGTCTTAAATGCTAATGCCCCATCAGGCAGCGTTACAAAAATATCAATAGATACTTTTTTCAGGTAATTCAGGCACATGAGAGGCCAGGCCTGCAAAGATGCAGGCTGGATTTAATCCTAGGTGCATTTAAGGGTATGTATGGCTGGGACTGCACTGCTTCCCTACCTGTGTCCACATCTGCAAGGGAAGTCACAGCCTGAATAAGCTGCCTCTGAAAGGTGTGGAAGGATTAAGGTGCCTAAGAATAGGAGCTCCAAGTGCTGGTAGAAAACAGAACAGGGAAGAGAAAAGGTGAAGAACGGGACACTGGTCTTCACTCAGGTTACAGAGCCTAACAGTGGTTTATGGAGTGTTTGGGAGTGAACTGACCTCTTTCTTCTTTGAAGTTGCTGGATTGAGGACTCAATCAGGCTGCCATGTCCAGTATGGATATCCTAACCCTTAAGCTATAAATGGCACCTGACTCTCCTCAGTGAATAAACAAATAACTATTGCGAAGTAGAATCATGTCCTCATGAGACAGTGAGGGAGATCTGTCTCAATTCCTAGAAGATTAAAGGGGTTCATACAGTTCTTAAGCGATAATGAACTTCAGTTTTGGGCTTAGATGAGATGAAAAGTGACTGAAATTAGATCTTTCACATCCCTGCCAAATGGCTAAGTCACTTGTTTTCTCATCCTGTAAAATCCTTCAATAGCTAGAGTGAACGTAAGTCCTTTTAAGAAACAACTGTAAGTGTACATAATTAATAGCCCTAGAACTCAGTAGTTATTTTTAATATATATTTTTTTAATTTTACATATAATTTATATGTATTCTGGTACTTAAACAGCTCATAAAAGCTGACCCAGAGTAACCTGCCCAAACATGCAGTAGATCAGGAAACTAAACTTAGAAATAGCAAGTGCCAAATCAGCATTGTAATTGCCAGGCTCTTTCTTTCCTCCAGTGTTCAAGGAGGTCTTCTCCCTGCTATTCTCTGAGGCTCCTACTCTAATGTATGACTACCAGAAGAAAAAGGTTTCTGCTTAAGTACCACATAAGGCACTTTTTAGAATTACTAAAAAACCCCACAAACAAACAAACAACAGCAAAAAAACCCCAAACAACCCCCCCACCCCTTCCCATTTCTCCAAATGCAATTCTTGTAGGGTAAAACTTAAAAATTGGTCCAGTTTCCTACAATTTTAGGCTTTGGAGTAATTTCTCCACTGAATTCAAATAGGGAACTAGTAAAAATTTTCTAGGAGTTGTGATTTATATCACAATAGCAGCAGAAAGACTTGCATGGAGTGACTGAATCCCTACCTTCTTCAAAAATACTGTTTCTTCCTCTATTTCTATTTAATCAGGAAATATAACTGAGAACATTAGTTCCTTTTTGTGTTTCATCTTGGATGCTACATGCCACTGCAATAATAGCCATCTTTAACAGGTAAAACAAGGAATAAAAATAAACCCTCTTTATTCTTTACAGGTATGACAAAAGAGAAGATGTTAAACCAGGAGACCAGTTGATGTTTTCTTACACACATATACTGATGGAAACAAATCCTCTTCAAATATCACATTACAAGACAACCCACAGGCCACTGGCAAATATACCTGGCATCAGTAAAATTGGGTTGAACCTTACTGCACTACCTCCTTTTACTTTAAACTTGAAACCAAAATTAGTACTGTTGGAGAAACTTCCTCTATCATCTTGACTGTGAATTTTAAGTAAGTCTTTGATGTGATTTTGCTGATGACTGAACTATATAAGACAGCAACAAATTGTCATTCCAGCACTGCAACTCAGCTTCTGTGGAAAGGCACAGAAAGTCTCTGTACCTGCCAATTGGTATTTAGCTCCGTCCTGTTTCTTACATAAATAATACAGTGCATTCCTAGTCAGTATATTCTCAGAGTTGTATTGTTAGATATATTTGAGAGAGGTTGCCTGCAAGTTCACTGATATTGAGTAAAACCTGTGTACTTGGTTTGGTAGTCAGTTTCATCACGTAGCACAGGTATGTCCTAATTGTCCTATATAAGATACAAAATCAACAGGTTTGTGCTAGGGCAATAATTTAATATGTAATCTATGTGTGCAAAGATGTATTACTTAATGTATTTACAGGATTGTAACCCCCTCAGCTGTCAGGTCGCCTGTGTGAAACCTAATGATGTTACCAACATAGAAAAGCCATATTCATTGTAGCTTCATCCTAATACCTAACTGTGCCCTGTAGGCTACCAAACTAATGAAGTATTCACTTAAAAAGCAGTTGGACCTCTTGACAAGTGTTTCGTAACAGATTTGAGTACTAAGGATGATTATCTCCATTCCAACAGTTCAAGAAAAAGTAGTAACTCAGATTTCTTGAGAAAAACAACTTTTAAAATAATGTTTATCCTCTTCTGCTGTAATGATATCATAATTTGCAGTGCAGAATTTACCTATGAAAATGTCCATTTTAAGATAGGTGCTGTTTTCTTTTTTGTTTTTTTTTTTTATTACGTAATCCCTTTGGAAAGGAATACTCTAATGTGCCATTTGCTGCATTCTATAAACTAGAGTAAGATTGCATGCTCTGTAGTTTCTTTACTAGATATTTTTTTTTAAGGATGTCTGCATAAATTGCTGAATGGAACAAGGGAAAAAGGTTAAAATTCTGGTTAGGGCCAGTTGTAATGTGACAGAAGCTCCTTTAGTGTAAAATGTCAGAATCACTGAAATTATCACAGGCAGAAAACTATTCCTTGCTGACTGAAAACTTGAGTAAAATCTGATTATGGAATAAAGTGGTTTTGGTTTTTTGTTTTGTTTGTTTTCTTTTTATTCTAAAATTGCTTGATTCAGGAACTACCTTTACTTGTGTATGTTTCAGTTTTTGGGACCATGTTTTCTTTTTAGCCTCTAGATTATATATCAGTGGAACTGATCTGGTGGGGTGGAGCCTGCTCCCCCGTGGGTGGCTGTTGTTGCCCAGGCTTCCTTGGCCTGAGCAGATCTGGCAAAGGCAACCTGCAGAACTTGTTGGTCCAGTCTCCGGCCGCTCTTGAAATTTAAATCATTCACATACTATCTATTTGATTTGTCTTTGGAAAAAAAACGTGGCTTCCTCCAGAGCCAGTCTGAACATCAAACAATTCACAAGAGACAGAAGGAAATGCATGTGCAAATAGCTGCAGAGTTGGAACCACACAAAGGAAAGCTTTTGTTTAAGGATGTAGGTAGGCCTTCATATTAAGGCTAATCATTGACTTCATGTAACTCTCCCCTATGCTAGACTCTACAACTCAAGAACCCAAACTGAAATTTATCCTGCCCAGGTGTATACAAATGTCTGTGTGGTTGCTCCAGCTTTCCAAATCCCTGGCTGTCAGAATCCCTCTGTAGGAACTTGCTTCTACCACCTACAGAGAAAAACCTAGGGCTACTGTGCTTGAAGAATAGGCATCTCAAGCTACTGTCTGAAGTAGCACTGAATATATACACAAGGCATTTGAAGAGTTTCATCTTGCTGAATCTCATACATCATAGGGTCCTTCCCCACAGATTTGTTCTGGTGTGTAGGTGCTACCTGTGGGACTTAAACCGGTGATAGTGTTCAGCTGTGGTGCTCGTGTGTGCTACTGTTCACAGCCTCATCTCCCATGGAAATAGAAGCCATCAGTTCAAACTAGCCTTTTACTCTATTTGTTTGGGGTAGAGAAAGATAAAATACATACAAGGAGACAGGAAAGAGATACTGGATTGAAGTTTTGAAGAGTGGCTGAAGTCTGTTTGGGTCCTGTTACATCTTATTCTCCGTACATAGTTATTGAAGTGCTTAGTTTGAAAATCTGCAACTTTAGTTTTGTAGCTAAAAGGGCTAGATTGTGATCCAGGCAGTGCATGGAGCACCACAGTACCTGTGGTTATATGACTTCTGTAACAGCATGTTGTCAGGGCAGGTTTAAGCTGGATATTAGGAAAAGATTCTTCACCCAAAGGGTGTTTGGGCACTTGAACAGGCTCCCCAGGGAAGTGGTCACAACACCAAGCCTGGCAGAGTTCAAGTGTTTGAACAACACTCTCAGGGAGATGGTGTAACTCTTGGAGATGTCCTGTTCAGGACCAGGATTTGAACTTTAATGATCCTTGTGTGTCCTTTCCAACTCATGTATTCCTTTCTAACTCTGATTCTATGGCTAACCATCTCAGACACAGGCCAGGAATATTATGGTGGCCCACTGAACTTGGAATAAGCAGGGCAGCTGCTGAACTGGGATGAAGATTACTGCAGTTTTCCCTAAAGGCTGCTTGAATGAAACAAGCAACCCTTGGAACAGATGCTAAAGCCATCTCTCCTTTCTCTTAAATGAATCTTCTAATCTCCAAGTCTTGTGTTGCCTTTCTTTAGCTCCACAAGAACAACAGAGCTTATTTTCTCCTTTAATATAAATTAATATTCAGCGTACTTGCATGGAAGAAAAAGGTGTGAGTTTAAGTTCCCTTAAATATAAGAAGGCATAAGGGAAGTCTCTTGCTCCTTCTACAGACTTGAAGTGGGGTATTACAAGTTCTACATTTGGGGGACATCTGAGAAAATGTCAAGTTACAGACTGAATGGGGCATGTAGGAGAACAGACTGAACACTTGGAATTTTTGAAGGGACTTAAAAATAACAAATTTCTCCTGCCTATTTAAGTTCTTAAAAGAAAAATACCTTTTGATTTGACTGATTACAATCCTACCATGAAGTTGAGCTTTTAGCAAAAGCAGAATAAGGTGAGCATACTGAATTAACTGAAGGTTGAATTAACTTGAATAAAGCAAAAGGATAATACAGGTCATCTCTAATGCTGCTATAGAGTGAAATTTATTTTAGGGTGTCTTGTTTAAACTCTCCAAGGGTCAAATGTTGTGTAGCATTATACACTGATCTTTCCAGTTTGACTTAATTTCTTGGAAGCAATGCTTGTTCCTGTAAAAAGCCCAACGGATTATTTGGACAAAAGTATGTAACCATGCCATTTCACATGGAGAAGGTGAATAATCAGTCTTATAACCTGAGATGTAGGACATTCTTGTTATTAAACTAAATAAAGTAATTGCATGAAAAAAAAGTTGTGGAACTTGCCAATAGAGGACATTTCTAGAAGATGAAAGTAAAAACTGCTTCAAAATAAAGGTAAACCGATGACTCTTCCATCAAGAACCAAAAGAACTAAAGATCAAGGAACAACTTCCAGTTCACAATGTCTCTAATACCAAGAGCTAGAAAAAAACAGACTATATTCACCTTATACCTCCCCTAAGTACTTGCTAGCGTCTTCTCTCTCAAGCTAAATTGGGGTGAGGAGATATGGAGAATGCTTTAATTGGATCTGACATAAAATACATTTATCTGCTACAACTGAAGAAAAACCAGAGCATGTCTCATGTTCTTCCCTTGAAGAACCTTGTTTGTCCATCAGAACTCAACTTCAATGCAATCTATTTGTGCAAAGTATTCTGAAATACTGAGCACACTCCTTTTTCTCGCTCCCTGGCCATTTCACATATCGCCTTGGTGAGGCAGCTTACACATTCAGAACAAGCTTAAGCTTGTGCTGCTGCTCCTGCAGTTAGTTGTTTCAGGACCATTCTTATTTTCCTGAATACTTCTAGTTCTTCCCATCATGTTAAGGAGCTTGAAAACTGATGCGAGTTCTTAGCATTGGTTTGCTGTATCAATTTTAATGCAAGAGTGTTTCCCTTGCATCTGGCAGCATTTTTTCATAACTTACACAGAAATTCCAAGAATGATAGCCTACTGTTGCTTCCCTTTACTACATGTGCTCACTCTTACATATTCCCCTTCTACCACCACCCTCAAAGAGCTTTCCTTCTTAGTATTCAGAGGCTCTTTCTTATGCAAGTGACTTCACTTTCTGCTTGCAAGAAAAGAAGCAAACTTTTCATCAGGCTGAGTTTATCACTGATGTAAGCGAGTGTTTAGCCACAGCTATCTCAGTGAGCTGGTTACATAATTAGTCTCAACTATGCCAAGACTAATGTTAAGAGGCTGTTAAACAGTGATACATGAAATGTATCACTATCTGCGTGACACCAAAGATTAAAAGGGTATTTGCAAAAATTCTTTAAGCTAAATAATAAATACCTCTACAAAGGTTTTCTTTATTTCCTATTTATATAGGTATGATTTCAAATTGTAACTGGTCCATTTTGTATGTGGCTACTTATTTTAGAGCAGCTCTTTAGATAAACATGAGTAACTCTACTTTTTGGTTGCTCATTCCAGACCTTTTGACAACCTTTATGATCTTAAGGGCAGCCAGTGTTTCCTCTGAAATTCTACATCTTACTGTCAATGGCACTCTTTCACCAATTCTGCTTTCTTTCAGCTACAGCTGCCCTTGGTTCTGTACTAAGGCTTCTTCATCTGTCAGTTTGTGCCAGGTAAAAGGTAAAAATGCTGCCTGAAATGGAGTCCACCTTGTTCTTTAGAACTGCCAGCTTAAGAAGCTGGAAGAAGGCACTGGTTCATAGAGAAAATAAAGAGTCAGGGACAGCTTAAGCAAAGATCCTGTCCTTAGAACCAAAGTTGATGCCTGAGTTGGGACATTGCTGTGGTTACTATTTCTGGCTGGCATACTCATTTTATGAAATCACTTTAGGGTCAGCTTTGCAATGATTTTCAATTTTTAATAATTCAGAAGCTATTTTTGGGGAGCAAAGGGAAGGTATGAGTATTTGTAGTAAATGCTCACTGACTAAATTCTGCAAACACGTTTCCTTCGTTTGGACTTGGTGGGCAGGAAAAGAGGCCACATACAAAAAGAGGTAAATGTGGGGGAAGCGATATCTCAGGTTTCTGAAGCATAATATGCATCTCAATAGATACTTTCCATTATATAACCTTCACAAGACCTGAGTTCTTTGAAAAGGCAGTTGCAGATCTCAGCTTCTTCCCCTTCCTACCTTTATTACTACAAACTATTTCTTGCTGCAGTGTATAGTTACACCTGCCTACTTTTAAATGATGCAGAAGCTTCAAAAATCATAAATGATTTTTATTATGACCAAGTATCATCTACACTTCACTTTCTATTCTAACACTGAAAAAGCACTGCTTACTAAATTTATTTCTGAAGTTGTTAATGTTTAAGTATCACTGTTGCAGGGTCACCATGTCACACATTAAGGAACTGTCTGCTGCCACAGTGATTGGTGCAGCAGAAACTCGGGTTGATGAGAACTCCCACTGTTTACAGATTTATTAGTCTGAGGGAAAGCACTGTAAAAATAGGGGGCATCTTACCTATTACAAATATGAGAAAGGCTGTGAAAACAGAATTTTAGCAATCACTGAGAAATTACATTAAAAATAATAAGGCAAACCCAACACAAAACACAGTCACTCAATAACTTACCTCGAGATTCAGTGAAAGTTTTCAGCCCTTTTGGAGTCATTCTTTTCTCACAGGCAGCAGTGCCTAATCTGAAGGGGATACTCCTGTAACTCTTACAAAAGGATCAAGGCTTACAACTGAAAATAGCAACTTTATGTTCTCAGTTTCCCTTATTTTTATATAAGGACTAAGTTTTTCAATTTTAAGGTCTTTTTGGCCTGCATATTATCTTTTAAAAAAATTCTAGCTTAAGCTTTTAATTAATTTAACCAAGCTGACACTGAAACAGTGTGGTCTTAAACACTGAGCCCTTCAAAAATGCAAACCAAACCAAAATGAAAAAGGGAAATCACAGTATAAATAGACTAACTTCAACTGATGAAATTTTACTTTTAAAAATAGTGACTAGTTCTTGTGTTCTCAGTAAGTTTTGACAAAAAAGCATGACTATAAAATTAATTATCTGTATGACTAAGAAGCAGATTTGGGGCTACAAAATACCATCACTACATCTTTCCACACAGAGATTTTGATAGGAGCTACAGCAAAGACTTAGAAGCCAAGATGCTTGTGTCCAGAGAACTGTGATTTTCAGGTGAGCTTGTTCACTGCCAGTATTCCTCCTCATGTGATGTGACTCCAAAATGCTCTAAGTCATATGCTGTATTTACATTCAAGCCTTGAGCGAAAATTGTATCATTTGTTTAAAAAGAAAATAGGGGTTTTTTTTTAATTTTCTCTCCTCTCCACTGGTATGGAGAGATTAAAAATTTCCTTTACAAGGGTCAAGGTTATATTCACAGTTAAAATGTAGGAGAAAAAATTGAGATAATGATTAACCAGTAACCATTTAAACATGTTTCCCAATAAGCTGCTTCAAATTCACCTACTTCCAGCTATATATAAATGAGAACAAATTGTTTTATTACTGCAGAAAAAATGTGTGGTGTTCTCATTTAACCCTAGAAGACCAAAGAGATGATGACTGTAGATAGAAGTAAACATCTTAAAATACTGCAGGGGAAAAAAGCAGTATTAATCTTTCCCAAGTACACGATGTAGTAATTTACTTAAACAGTACAGGTATAAACATAATATGATGGAATAACACTTGAAATACGTGAAACAGTAAAATGTTTAGAGAAATGACACATGGAAACCAGAGCCACTTGTGAAGTAATTCAACTAATTTTTCTGAAGTTAAAACAGCTTTTGGAAAATGAAAAGAAGCAGAATTCAGTCTCAAGTCCAAAGAACTACATGGAAAACCCATCTTTTCACATAGCTTGTTCTGTTGTATATTTATGATTACAACTGTTTGAATTAATTTTTATTCAATGGTTGTCTTAAATCCATAATAAAAAAAAAAAAAAAAAAAAGGCAGTGTTGACTACCACTGGAAAATTGCAAATAAAATGTTTAATTTCAGAAACTGAGTTCACCATTTATAAATACACTAAAACATAGTAAATGCAAAATTAGATTAGGCATAGGTAGAGTATTTTAACAAAGCTACAACTTTTCTAAAAGGTCATAGGCAAATGATGACTTGTTTCCCAAAAATGTATTCAATGAAAACTGAAATGATAAGATGAATCTTTCTAGAGTTAAACTAAGGAGAATGTTCCTTTCAAATTAAAATGCTGGCTATTTTTTCCATCTTATTTGAAGTTTTAAAGGCTCTATATCTCATTTGCCTGATGGACACCAACATTTAAGAATCAACCTTACTACATAAAGTTCTAAGCAGTGCACCATATCCATAAGGCTATTACTGAAAACCAGAAGATCAGTTATTTCTGTACTAGGAGCTTTAAAACAGGCTGTTCTACACAACTGAATTTACACAAGGAGTAAGGGCTCAATTTTTACAATAGGGACCTTATAGTTTTGATGCACTAAAGATTAGAAAAGGCTTCAGAATTACATTAGAATCTTCGTGGTAAGTTTCTTGCCCTTTTTTGTACATGGCATTAAATAACAAGCATTAATTCACAAACTTTGAGAGAACTTCCAAGACCTTTTATAAATACCCAGAATATTTCTGTAATTCACTTAAAATGTAAAACTTGAACAGGAGAACCCATAATGGGAAGTTTTACTACCGATTGCTGTATAACTGACATTCTATCTCATGTTAAATTTAAGATTTATTTTCAGATATTAAGTCAACAGTCTCCTGTAAACACGTCGTCCTCAATAACTTCTTAATCCTTTAAGTACTTTAGGGCTTGCAGTTAAAAAACACCATATGATAAAAAGACAGCTTGAACCCCATCTTTCACGTACAGCTTTCTTTTGACAACTACAAAACCTGTTTTCTTGCAATTAAAGCAATGTTCAACTAAAATACAGTACCTGGTTTATGGTTTTTACATAATAATTGAATAAAAAACTACAGAATAGAACTGTTTACATCTTTTTTTTTTTTTTTTTTTTTTCCATTCTATTAAAACAAATGACTGAGCTTTTTAAAGTTCATTTACAATTATGGATTAAAACCTACATAATTTTGTATAATTTGACGAGACAGGCTATCTCTAGTGTGAACTTTTAAAAAACATATATACAATATCTGGCCTGAAGTACTATGAATAAGGCACATGTAGACATATTGAAAGCTGAAAAAAATGAACCTAAAATTTGGAATTATAGTCACTGATTAGATGTCATACATGGCCCCTATTGGAGCAATTTAAAAATCTGAGTTATAGATAGTTAATATCCAGTGAGCAACAATAGATTTAGTCTAGCAGTTTGTTCATTAGTTTCAGTACTGGAAGTATATTAAAGGAAGATTCACTTTCAAAAAGATAAGCTTTTCAAAGTGTTCAATCATTAACCTTGACTGACTAAAGTTGTTGCTTTCATTGGATGTACTGAACAGTCTCTCTGAAGGAACAATGCTTGGTGGACAACCCAAGAACCTGACAGCTAATTTTGACAGTACTGGCCAAGATGACTTCTTAAAGTTCCAGTAAGTTAGAGGATCACAGTTATGCTCAAGCACTTCTTCCTCCAAGTAAGAAAGCACCATTTCCTCTGGTAACTTTGCTCTCTCTTTCAGGTCTTTTGTTTTCTTCATGTCACCCATGAGTGACCAAAGGTTATCTTCCCCATATGAATTTGTAGATGGTGAACCTATATCACATCCATTGGAAAGAGGTTTATCATCATCTGAGGTAGAACTCATTATTTCCAGCTCCCTGATTAAGTCTTGTTTATATTGTTCAGCCTCCTCTTCTGTAAATAATGATGTTTTATACCGGGGATCCAGAAGTGTAGCAAAAATGTACCTTGGATCATGAAGCGTGGAGGACAATCTACTCACCATAGCTTCTTTCAAAGATTTCAGCATAGTATCTATGCCCATAGTTTCCTCAAACAGCATTTCTATTTTTCTGTTAAGTATATGAATCATTGGAATCACTTGGCTTAGAGTAGACATGTGTGTACTCATCTCCCTACTTGCAGCTTCAAAAGGTTTGAGAGCATGACACACTGACTGCATGACTTCCCACTGATCACAACTTATTAGCTCCCGAAAGCTGCACTCTATTGACATTTCATCAATTGCTCTTTTCTGTTCAATAAGACGTTCAAGCATATGAAATGATGTGTTCCACTTGGATGGAACATCTTGTATTAGCTGATGCTGAGGCAACTCATACTCTTTTTGCAACTCAGCTAGCTTCTCTTTTGCTTTTGCTGAGCGATGGACACGTTCACAGATCTTTCTTGCAATACTAAGCAAATTCTGAACCATTCTCTGGCTTTTAATAGCCTCATTTACAATTACATTAACAGTGTGACTAAAACATTGTACACTTGAATGATCACCTTCATTTAAAGTTTTCTCTATACTCTGATTATCAGTAACAGTAATCCCAATCTGAAGTCCAATGGAAGTAATCCATGTTTCCCACCAGTATTCTAGCTGCTTTTGAATACTGATTCCATTGTAGTCGCAATCGATCTGTGATACGTTTAATAGTGCTGAGCAATGGTAATCCTCACACTGTGGTCGAAATGAAGACTCAAATGTTACCCAGTGAGCGGTCAGGGTTAGATATTCTCGTGTTTGGTTGCTCATCCATATTCCAGATGTAAAATGGATCACTCCACTTTCAGCTTCTTTAAGATGTGAAATAATTATTTGTTTTACATTATCATACATATCTGGAATTGCTGTCCTAGAAAAGTAAGATGGAGAAGGTAAAGAATACTGAGGTTGCAAATATTCAAGCAGCCTGTTAAAGCCAATGTTGTCTACAAAAGAATATGGCTGAAGGTCAAGTGCAATCATTTCAGCTACAAGACTTGTGATTTTTTTGGCAACTGGGTGAGAGTCACAAAACTTGTCATTGGTTTCATCAAAATTTGAAGATCCTAGTATTTCTGTGCGGAGTGGCATGTGATTATCCGTAGATGAGGATAATACTGTCTCTGGGACATCAGTTTTCAAAACATTGTTATGAAACCGCTGCAAATGTCTTAGAAGGCAACTTGTGCCTAGGTTTGTTGGCTTTTTCCCTCTACTTATTATACGTCCACAGTGCGTACATATTACTTTTGTCGAATCTGCAGAACAAATTGAAAAGTGATTCCACAGTTTTGAGGTCTTCTTACTATTAACAGGAAATATAATTTGATTATCATGTGTAACCATTGTAGGCAAGTCAGTCAACTTTGAGGATGAACATTCTGCAGAAGCCAAAGTGGCGTAAGGAGAATTTGCCAAACTCACATCAAGAAAGCTCTTTTCATTTCCAATTACATCAGGATGGCGTCTGTATAGATGTCTCATTAAGCAGCTTGTGCCCACATCTCCTTTCTTACCACGACTTATCATACAACTGCAGTATCTACATACTGCTTTTAAACTGTCTGCAGGCGACAGTGAAAAGTGGTGCCAGACTTCTGACTTAAGCCTTTTCATAATCCTTTTATTTTGCTGAAACACAGCAGTAGGTTCAAATATTAGTGGACCTAATCCCTCACACTGTTTTTCAGGAGATGAAACAAAGGAGACTTCACCTATATCATCAGAAGATGACAGCATTGAGTCTTCCACCAGAGTATCTCCAGAAGTGAGATTAGTATGGATCTCCTCAGAGATTCTGTCTGGAGAAGAAGAAACAGAAGTTGGTTCTTTTATTAGTTTTCCTGGAGAGGATGACATAGAATTCAGATCGCTATCTGACGGTAGTAAAGAAGGCAAGAGAGTAGGAGGTGTGGTGTAGAGAGGTGGTATGCTGGTACCACCCCCATTCTCTTGCAGGACAATGGAACGATGGGCTCTCCACATGTGTCTTATTAAACAACTCGTTCCTAAGTCTTTTCCATTTTTTCCTCTACTGAATTCATTCATGCAGTGGATGCAAACAGCTTTAGAATTATCTAGAGGTGACAAATAAAAGTGTTTCCAGACAGCAGATCTCCTTCTAGAACCTGATGCACTCTTTGGAATTACAACTGTTTTTTCTGCTACATTCTCAACAGTGTCATCATATTGGTTGTTAGCTTGCTGCGGAGATGAACCAACCATGACTTCTTCTTTGCTGCACTTTTCAGAAACTGAGAGATCTGATATTTCTTCAGAAGAAACAATAGAAACAGATTCCTCAATTATTCGATCTGGAGATGGTATTTTAGAAGCTATTTTCTTGACCAGTTTTATGGGAGATAACATAGAACTCAGATCTCCAACATCTGCAGACTGAGGTGGCAGCAGTAATGTAGATGAAGAAAAGGAAGATATACCTGGCATAGTTCCATTTTCTTGAATAAGTACAGTGGGATGTGCTCTTCTCACATGTCTCATTAGACAACTTGTACTCAGGTCCTTTTCATTTTTACCCCTGCTAAATTCTTTCATACAGTACATACATATTGCTTTAGTGCTGTCTCTAGGAGATATAAAAAAATGGTTCCAAGCAGGTGACTTTTTTCTGGAGCTTATGTTTCTGCTAGAAAGGAGGCTTTGTGTCACAGCTTCCATTGCTACATCATACAGCGTATTACTATACTGAGAAAAAAGAGATCCATAATCATCTTCATTTTCTGTAGACAAATATTTGCCAGGGTTGTTGGTAATGAAGTTCTTTTCTTTGTCTTCCTGTTCATCACTGCTGTCCACATGTTTGAAATCATCTTGTTCTGTCTTTATATCTGTTCTTTCTAGAGTACAGTTAATGCTGTCGTCTTCTTGCTCTACTTTCAAGTTACTGATTTTTCCCAATACAAAAGTATCATCCATTCCGGGGGAATCTGCTTTACTCGTGTCCATGGATGATAAATTCTTGCCAAGACTTCATTTATTAATAAATATAGATAATTTAAAAGATTATTTGAAATTTGATTAAAATTTTGTATCTTGTATACTAAATGTAAAACAAAATGTGTGCATGTGTTAAAATAATCTCTGGTTTATGAATTCTGTATCCACATCGTACATAAGCAAATATAATTAGTCATGAAAATGCATTTAGAAATTATGGACTTAATTAATGGAATCTCTTTTTTTTCTCAGGATCAGGACATTTCAGGTCATAGATGAATGTTCTCAAAGACATCTACTGCTAAATGCTTCATGTTGTAGATAAAATCCTAAAAAATGAATGTTCTATTTTCTTGTTGAAGAAAGCCATTCTGTTCATCTTGATTGGGCAACTGAGATTCTTTTACACCACCTACAAAAAAAAAAATAAATCAGAAGACAAAGTTGATTAACACACATTAAAGAACTACGGTAAAGGTGAAATGAAAGCAGGCACTAAGTATTCTATATGTTTTGGGTTTTTTCTCCTTTAAGATAAAAACTACTCAATGTACAATTGAAAAAAAAAAAGGAAAGAGCCCAACATTTACTCAGTACATTTACTGTGGGCAAATATGTGTCTACACATGCAGCTCTGGTTCAACTTTGACAAAAATCCAAGTCAAAGCATCACTTTTGTATTTCCATGCCCATACCTATACTTCATCCTACATTATCATACAACCACTGCATGCACACACAAATACCAAAGTATACACACACATACATATCTAAAGCCATATACTATATAGGTGTCTATACCTACCTATATATACACCTATAGTATAAAGCATATATATACTATAGTATAAAGAGTAGGTTTTTGAAGTTGCATAAAAAGTTCCATACAAAAGGGCAACAGCAGCCTCAAAAACTAGAACCAAGTTGTTGACCTGTCCCTCACAAATATGAAGAAATTGTCTGCATTTGTCAGTCACTTTTCTTTCCACTGCAATTATATTAGAATTTTAAATTTTGCCAAACCCTTTCTCATTTATTCTTCTGTGTCATTAATGCAGTTATTGATGCCTTAATTAAGATAACAAACATTTTTGGCCACATTGGTGATGCTACACTATGCATTGCAATTTTTGCAACCTATATTTTATGGAACTCTTTCTGCACAGGTGAAGACAAAATACAAATTTAAATTGATTCTTTTAGAAACTTTCCACTTTTATGTGTTACTAAAAGACAGGAAGAATTGGGGTAATTCTTGTAGTGTCCTGTGCAAGGCCAAGAGTTGGACTGATGATCCTCATGGCTCCCTTCCAAATCAGCATATTCTATGATTTCAGCAATGTTAACATTAGCCATAGCCACAAAACATATTAAGAAGGTTGTTATTCACACTGACATTTCCCACCTGTATCAAGATCAATGTCTTAATAGCTTTGTAATCTATTTTAACTAATTTTCTTCTGAGGTTTGTTTACAAGAGAAATTAGAAACACTCACTTTCTGTGTAGTTCTGATTTATGGAAAGCCTATCATCGTTACAACTTCCTTTCTTTTCCAGTGCAAGGGAAGGGGCAGGGAAAAGAAGGGACAATGATCTTACAGCAGCTATTTTAAGAAAAGGGAGGTGGAGCAGTCAGAACTTGCTAAGAGGTAGGAAGCAATACTGCTTTTCTTTCTGTGTGAGTTTTAGTATTTGTGCCTTTCTTTCTCATTCTCAGGGAAAAAAAAATAATAAATTTTCAGATACCAAAAGCTATGAAGGTTGAGCATAAAGAACAATGAAGGGAAAGACTTGATGAAAAAGAAAAAACTTAGATTTCTACAAGAAATTTATACTTCACAGGACTTTCCATTGGCTTGTGAAATCACATCTGAGAACAATTCTGGCAGCCAGACTACATGACTCAGTACTAAACTGAATGAAACAAAAATTAGTGATCACACACATACTAATGATACAGACATATATGGATCTGGGACAAGAGAAAGAGTGTAACACAGTCAACTTTTTTTAATAGCAATCAATTCAAGAGGATTTTTGTTTCATCTTTACTTTGATCTTAGCTGTGAATTTGGAGCTTGTACTGCAAACAGGAAAAGCAAGAAAATATAATAAGCTGTTGTGAATTAGGATCACAGAACAGAAAAGCTCCTAAGCAAGTGGCTTGATGCAGAGCTTACAGAACATAAATTATGCATGGAAGTACCAAGTTACAGTAAGGACATTACAGATTCCTAGCTAGATTACACAAAATAAATGTGTATATCCACTGGCATCAGATTCTGATAAAGCTTTGTGAAATTTTTTTAGCTCAAAACAGGTAATCACATCTTTATCCTGCGATTTCTTTAATTTCTCAACTATGCAAAATCAATTCTAGGCTTTAAAGAGACCCTTCAATTGCCTCTGTCCTGATAAGCAGTTACTGCTTAACACAGTGAAGCTTAAGGTAGCTGTGATGGGAAGATTTGAAAACCTGATAAATAAGACCAGTTGCAAACTTTATAACCACACTTAACTAGATTGGCATTCATTAACAACACATTGTGGTTAAGTTCCTAATCACTATCAGCCATTATCACTACATATTCAAACACTTAGGCCATAATCATCTTATCCTAAATTAGCTTTGAGTACACAATGCCAGTGAGCTGATACCATGTAGTTAAATACTGATGGCTGTGGTCCTTGACAGTCTTAGTTACTGAAGCTGAGGTGAAGAGGTGAGGGAGCTGTTTGGGCTATGAAGCAGGAACCATGGTGGTAGACTTCTTTCTTCAGTATTTCTCCTTGCTGTCACAGTGTGTTTTTAATATTCATACTCTCCTCCACCAAAAAATGTGGGAAGCAATCTCATCTGCTCCTGACCCTACTATCTTCATTTCTTTAGGACCAAAAATTGTTCTTGGTCCACCAGAAATCCTTCCTGAATATTCTGTATCCTTGATTTTTGATTGCAGTTTTTACTTCTTCAGCTGTTGATTCACATGGGTTTTGTCCTCTTTTTGTGCAATTAAACCCAGGTCTCCCTTTGTGGCTAAGTGTTAGTTTTATATTTATGTTTAGCTGTGAAAATGACTGCATGCTGTTAACAAAGTTATTCTATTAACAGTGTCTAAAAGCACTCACAGACTGTAGTCATTTACACTATTTTACTGTACTTATGACTGAGTGTAAGACAAGAAAAAGTTATTTATATCTTGTCCACTTTATGGCTGTTAGAGGTCTCTGGCTACATAGTACATATTTTTCTCAGCCTTATTGCTGCCTTCTAGAAATGAGCAGAAATAGCTGAGATTAGAGGAGACAATCACATCCTGGGAAATCCCCAAAGTTGGATGCCCCTTAGAAGATTTTGAATGTATTTTTTTTCCATTTTCTTTCAAATATCTAAGAATGATTTTTGTTGCTTTGAGGACTGGACAAATGGCAGAGCTCAGAGGGTTGCAATCAGCAGGGCAGTCTGGTTAGAGGAAACCTAACTTGAACAAACCTGAAACACAAGAGAGTCTATCTGAATACAAGGAAAAACTTTTCTTTTGACAGTGACAGAGCACTGGAAGCAGCTGCCCAGAGTGGTTGTGGACTCTCCTTTGGAGATATTCAAAACCAAAATGGACAAAGATCTTCTCCAACCTGCTCCACCTGAATCTGCTATAGCAGGGGAGTTGGACTAGTTGATCTCCAGAGGTCACTTCCAACCCCCATCATTCTGTGTTATCATGTTACATCACACTGTAAAAGTAAGTCAAGCTCCTTCCCTTCAAACAGCCTTTCATGTTCAACTGAAACTTTCTTTAGAATACATTCCCTGAAATACTCAGGGTTAGAAACATACTTATGTTTTTCATCTCCTCCTCCCATGCCGACTCTATGTAAAAGTCAATCTGTTTTAATAAGAAACCAAAAAGGATGTTTTAAAATTTTATAGTCACCTAGAACAAAGTATGAATTTGATTATGACCACGTTTACATAGCTTATTTACCCTTGAACCCAAGCTACTCAAAATTAAGGACTACTGCTAAACAAACAGGATACTCAAGAAGGAAAATGTTTTCAAAGGGATAAAAAGCTATAGGCAGTTAGCTCAAAGTGTTTTATGCTTTTGAAATCTCCACAATGAGATAGTCACCTTGCAACAAAACAATCTTCAAAGAAAATAAACAGAACTAAAGAACAACTATCTACTCAAACACACTACTCTGGACTATTACCTCCTGAACAATAGTTTGCTGTGGTAAGAAGCCAACAGAAACATTTTATAGGATTTTCCATTCAAAATGGGATTACTGAAAGCATACAGTAGTTGACAAGAAATGTGCAGAGAATGTCACTGATCTTGAGCACCACAGCAAGCTGCCATGACCAGAAGAAATCACTGCTGAAGGAAGGAGGTAAAAAGTGAAACGCTGTTGTCTCAGAATTACAGAGACATACATTAACACACAGAGAAATATGACAAGTATGCAAGAACACTGAACCATAAGCTGATTATTTTTTGTAAAGCAGAGCGTGGCCTGTAAGCTTTAAACAATTTTAGATTTTAGATTGGACAGCCAGGCAATAATCATGAACTTTATTTTATCACAGAATCTTTGTGGAAATAATGGTCCAGAAAAAGTAGTTTAAAACAAAAAAAAAAATTACATTATTATTGAAGAGCAAGCATGCAGTGTAAATACAAAGACACGCACCTGCAAAATGCAAGAACAGGTTTTTTAAGAAAGATGTGGAGAAAGTGAAAGTAAAAGCATTTATTAGTTTGAAAAAAAAATCAAAAGTACTGACAGATTTTGAGCATAAGATGTACATAAAAGTTCTTTAATAGTAATTTGCACAAATGGATGTCAATTTTATAATAATGCTAATCTTGTTTATTTTTGGAAATGTACAGACATCATTAGGAGTACCTAAGAGCAAGCAATACAAGCAATAAGAAACACATACTTTAAGAAATTATTTTCTTCAACTGCAGTGGCAAGTACTATATTAATTAAGGAATATTTGCTAAAGCAAAACAATCAAACAAAACAGAAACACAAAAAAAAAAAACCCAAAAAATCCAGAGAACAGACATCCAAAATCCTAAACAAATAAGAAGTACATATTCATATAGATTTATAGTCCAGATGAAATTTACTGCTTTTCAAAGTTACAAATCCCTTGAAGAAGGAAAACTAAGAACAGTGCATTTTTTCTATAGAAATTTCCTATGACAAAATTACAGTATTAGCTCACCTGTAAGAAACTAGAGGTTTGCATGATACTGGTCAGTCAAAATGCAGAATCAGAAATGCAAAATTGGCATGTTAGTCACACTAAAACAAGGTGGGTCCCAATCTCAAGTCTCACAGAAGCTCACAGGAATTTCCACAGATGTACTAACATGAACTAGAGGTATGCAATAGTTTAATCTTGAATAAAGTACAGAAAGTCAGGCTTAATAGAAGAAACACATCATTCTGGACTTCACAGAAGGTATGATTTCTAGAGAACTAGATGAGAAAGAGTTGACACCATTACTATTCTTAACTATTCTTTACTATTGTAAAAGTAATTACCATTACTTCTAAGTCACCTGAAAGGCAGATCTTATGAAAACCACTAACTGTCATGATTTTACAAGAGTTTTTCTCTCCAGCTTGTATAACATCCTCTCACATCCACAACCCTATATGCTCCATCTGGACACAAAGGATTAAAGAGTGGAAACAGTACCACCAATATTGAACACTGCTCCTTGTTGACATGAATAGTCTTCTGTGAGCTCCCAAGTGTGCTTGTGCTACTTGTCAGGACATGACACAGAGACCTCTGATTTGCTGAAGTATAAAGATCACTCATGTCCCTTCATGTTACTGGAAAACTCAGGGCTTGGTGTAAGCTGGGGCCTAAATCAGTCATTGCAGGCAGAGAAAAAAGGTGTAGAAAGCCAAGTATAACAGTCACCATTACACTCTGATTACACAACTCTAATTACAGATCCAGGGATTTAGCTGAAGCAGAGACTAAAAAGATAAATGTAAATATTTCCCTCTTTCTTGCCCCACAAAACATCAAATAATTTTACTGTTAACAGATGTTTTAAGCAGTAAGACCTGCTAGGGCCAAGTTACACTTTTCCGGTTTAGTAGACTCTATGTTTTCTATTTTCCTCACCACCTCCAAATTAATAACAATTCAAGAAGATAACAGCTCAGAAGTGAAAAGTTTAGTCATTTGACTATTGTTAAATGGACAGTGTTGAGTTAAAATGTAACCAACACACAGAAAACACCTAACACTGTATGAACTCCTCAAATTTAGTTTCTTACTCTTGAAAGATGTTTTTATCTGTGCAGCTGTTTTCTTCTCTTGTTGCTGTAAACATAGAAAGTCAATGGGATGCTGTTTACTAATCATTTTCAAATAGAACCTGAAACCTCAGAAAAGATTCAAAACTAAAAGCTCCAGCTTTTCAGCAGTATTTCCACCTCAAACCCTAAATCATCTGCAACAGTGTTCATGCCAGCTCCCCCTGCAAAAAATTACACTGGCTTATACTGCAATGTGTAAAAGGTTGAAAATAATTAATGACAGTGGTAAAACTGAAAAGAAACAATATGGTTTCCAAATTTGCATCATTAAAAAAAACAACTTTGGAACAAAGTGGAAATGAACATATATTTAAGTAATACTTATTTTAAAAAAGGAGAATCCAGTTCTTAATTCAGTTCTTACACTTGTACGTCCTCAATCATAAAACTTCTTTAACGAATCGTGATAATACTTTTAAAATATGATATATTACTATTATACAATACTATATATTTCCCATTAATTAAAGCATGATAGAAATAAAGATGTTCAAGTTAACACGTATATTATTTACATTGGGCTGACATTTAGTTCTGGTATCCCAGATATGTTTAGTGGTGTAGCAGGATGCTCTGCCTGGAATGGGGTAAACCAACTTGAACACTGCAAATGTACAAGTGGTAAATGAAGCAGGGCGCATCACACTGCTTTTGGTGCTGAATAATGCTGAAACCAGCCTGACTCATCAGTCCCAAAGCAAAACATCCTGCTAGCGAGATGAAGGTGTGGTAGATCTGTTCCTGGATAAACGAACAAACAAGTGATACTACTGATAACTTGTCCAAAGCTGCTGAGCTGACACAGCTGGAGACATCTAACCTGGCATCTGACCATCATCAGTCACTTTACACTATAAAAGCCCAGTCCTAAATTTTAATGCAGGGTCTTCTGACATAAGCCTTCTTGGAGTGTATGTATGGAGATTTGTCTCTTTAATGGGGAACATCCCTCAAGGTTACTCCTCTTACTCCTTGAGGCTGAGCTAAAGAGATTTGCCCAAGGTCATTGTTACGGGTGAGTAACATCAATCTACTTAATTGTTTTGCCAGCTTTCATACAACTGCTTCATAGTGCACTATATTAGAATAGTTGTTACAGTTCCGGTACTGTGTAGTAAAAAATTCTGTAAATTATTTGTATCTAATGACAATACATTGTATATATTTATATAAAAATATAGGTTTTCCATCCTTAATCCTGTAGGACAAAGTTGTATAAAGGTTCAATTACACCTCTATAATCCTTTGGACAAAAACTGCTGAAAAGTCTGGATCCAGCCACACCCAGGCTCCTCTCTGAGAAGAAGTTCAGACCCTGTGACTCAAGAGGAGGGCTTCTCTAACAAACTCTGAAGCTCCCATTCAGCCCACCGGGTTTGGTAAACAAGCTCAGTACCCAAAAGTTTCATCAGACTCAAGTGATGCAGGCTCACTGCACAATTCTTACATATTCTTATGTGTAAGAATGAAGCAGGTATCTGATACAGGGTACCGAGTCAAAGTTCAGCCTTATCTCTGAAGATATCAATCTTCATAATTTATCTGCCAATGTACTAAGCATGTATCTATTTGAAGCATCATCCTCTGCCACCTAGACTTAAGTAACATTCTTAAACACGCTAAAGCCTATAGCACAGAAATCCCCATTCCATACGGTTTTGAACAGCATTTATCTTGAAAGTAAAATAAAAATGTAAAGCTACAACAACAAAAAAATCACCCTGGTCAAAACATCACTCCCAACTTTTAGTAAAAAAACAAGGAAGCATGTTACATGTGCCACCACACATAACATTATGTATCACTGGAATTAGTAGCACTATTCACACCTGCAACCACCTGATAAGCCTTTAATTGTTGCTATTTTTCTCCTTAGTGCACTAAAAATACCAACAGATCTCAAACGGGGCTACATCCCTTCACATGTCCTTTACTAACTTCTCATTGCAGCACACTGTTATGAAGGACAAAAAAAATGCGTGTTCTACACATGCTAAGAATTTGTCCCAGCTTCTACTAAGAGAATACTCATAAAAACAGATCTATCACACTAAGTAAATCATGTCAGCATTTGTCTAGAATCCAAACTCTCAAGTGTTGAAGTGTTACTTCTCATTATCAGGCATGCAATACTTGCAGGATATGTTTCTGAGGTATTGTTCACACCTACCAAATGTCAGATCTTTCACTGGTTAAAATGCCAATGTTTTAAGCAATAGTTTCATTGAAACTTTAAGCAGGATTTTCCTAAGTCTTACACATCAGTGTTGCTACAGCAAATTATACATTTATTTTGATATTTTGATCCTTTACAATTTTTGACAAACAAGTATCATACACTAATATGATGGGGAAAATCTTAATGTTAGAAGAAGTAAGGTGGTTTTCTTAAAATTTTTTTATTATTTTTTTTATTTTTTTTACACAGCTGACGCATGTATTGTTTGGTTTAGAGCATTTTTAGAGCAGGACATCAAAGCTGCTTTTAGTATCACATGCTGTACAATTTGGGGCTGACAGGAGACAAATAAAGGTTGCAGTAACACAACACAAGGGTAAAATGGAGAAGATAAAAAGAAGAACAGAGTAGGAAAGATGCATCAGTATTATCACAGAATAGGAAAAGCACACAACCAAAACCACAGTAACAATAGGTAAATCAGAAAAGAACGAAAGGAAAAAAACTAAAATTTACTCCGTATTTCTTGAGAACAGCAGCTTGCTTTCAGAAAAGCATGAGAAAATTCAAAGCAAAGCTCCTCTGACAACTCTTCTCTCCAAGTGATCAATTCTCTGAATAGCCCATTAGACTCTTCTCTTTCTCCTCTCATGCAGCCCATAGCTGATGAAGTAAAAGGGATAGGATTAGGACAAGTGATTTTTCTACTGACTACTCTACCTTCCTAGCTTGCAACATAATGAAAACCATACAGTTTTGTGGGTTTTATTTTTGTTAAATGTCTATCTTTAAATCCAGTAAGAGTGAAACTTCAAGCACGTTAAGGATGATTTCAAACAGTAAGAAATGATACACCTGTAAAGAAGAAACCTGAATAGGCAGGATGATGAAAAACAAAAAAACATGTTTTGTGTAGTCAGTCTTCTTGGAACTCTTGCTGAAAATATCCATGTAAGTAGAAAGTGGAGAAAGTCCTCACAGAATATATTACATTAATCTGTTATAATTTTTCTGATATACAAAATGGAACTACCTCTGTTAAACTGCTAAGACTACCATGTAGTAGTATCTATTTTCCTGCTAACCAGATGAAGTCTGAAGATGTCTTTTTTAAAAACCCTTCATAGCTATCCAACCCAATTCTGTTCTCATATTGATGCCAGTTAGTTATATATCCTCGGATAGTTTCAATAGTGCTATTGAGAGATTTCCCATGGTTTATATATATAGTATGTGTAACATGACATAGTAATATGCTTCTATTAAAACATTTGTATCCTGGAATGCTTGTGAACTCGAAGGTTATGCAAAGGAAATGTAAATCATCATACCCAAGACCACAAAAACATATTTTCAAGGGTATGAACAATAGTTTAAGTACTTCATAGGGATTTTTTTTAAACCTAAGATTAATCTTCCTTTTGTCACACAACTTTATTTCAAGTGAGAAGACACCTGGTATGGAGATGAAAAATTTATTTGGAGAATCATTTGCAACTGAGAGTACCTTCTTTCTTGCTCATGTAATAAACTGAAGAAGCATGCCTGGATATTTCTTAAAGTAAGGAAAAGACCATGTCTTTATTAAATCTACTAAATAAAACAGAAAACAATATCCACAATTCTATCCAAGGTAATTAGAGTTCAGAAACACTCAGTTTCACCACTATGCCAATAAGAACAAGAAATATAACAAAAATAAAGAGGTAACTTTAAAACCAAGTTTCCATATCACATGCAGGCATAATGCACATGCCCACAATACGGGTGAACTTCTTAGGGCTCTTTCAAGCATTTTTTGTCATTCTGTATTTTCTAAGTAAATTGTACATTCATCAGTAGCATCTGACATTTTCACCTGAAATCCCACTTTAAAAAGCAATGATCACATCTCTCTCCCTCTCAAAACAAACCCTCCTAGTCATGGAACAGGGGCGAGGGAGGGAGAAATGACAATGCATCGTCTTCGTATTCACTTGTCAACGTGCCTGTTTGTAACCTCCATAACAAGAGGGATTCTCCTCTTAACCTCTTTTAGGGATATATTCTCTTTGTCTTCTTCAAGGTAAGGTGATGTGAGAATCTGAGGCACAAAGTGTGCCCTTATCTCTAATACCAAGCTCTGACACCCAAGAAAACACCATGAAAATAACTGTTAAATAGAAAAGCTAAAAGTGTGTGTAGAGAGTTTTCTTAAGTTACTGGGTGAAAAAGTTAAACTAGTTTAGAAAACAGAAGACAAGATGGAGGATTTAGAGTGTTTTCTCTTTTCCTTCTTCTTTCTTCTTCATCTTCTAGAAATTTTTAGGTAATAGTTAGTGATTGAATAGAAAATGCCTCAGTGCAACCCACAGGTGAGGGATCATTAAGTCACTAAGAAAAATAATATACCTGTCTATTATTAATTGGGTGAGAATAAGTATAAAGAGACTGCATAGTTTGGGGCCATTCTGTGCTATTCAAGCCAACTTGAGCCAAAGCTGTGGTGGATGAACTTCTGCAGAAAGGCTGGGAAAGACCTGCCAAGTCTTTTGATGATATATTAATAAACATGAGAAACAAGAAATTAATGAACCTTTTACAGTATCCTTCCTGAAACAGAACTGAGATAAAGGAAACTCCACTTTGAGGGGGTATCCCAGAGGAGCTCAGCCCTGAAGAGACTGAGATCCCACAGCAACAGGTGAGACTTTGCAAAGACTCAACTGACTCAGACAACCAAGCTGAAGGAAGCCAATACTGTTTCCACCAGCACCACACTGAGCATTCTCAGGAAGTACTTCTCTCAAAAGAAATGATTTATAGAAGAACCATCCTACTGCTGTAGACAGATCTTAATTTGACCAAATAAGGTTTTGCTCAAGGAGCAAAAAATACAAGAAATTTTAAATTAAGAATAAAGCTTTTTGTATACTTATTTTGAAAAATGCAGTTAATGAGCTTTAATTAATGTAATGCAACTCAGTTTTTAAGTAAGTTTGACATAGTACAATTACATGGATGTCCTATCCATTGCAAGATCCACAACACTATTAGTATAACAGGTGAAGAAATGGATAACCCTTTCCATTCACTTGATTCCTATTATTATTAATTATTTTAATAAACCTCATATTTTGTGAGTTATAGAAAAGGGAAATAAAAACATTTTTAAAAAAGGATGAGGAATCTTCCTGCTCTTTATGAACATCATTGTATTTCCTGTCATAAATGAATTATGGTCTCCCCACAGTTCAGTAAGCCACTGAAGACAACTCAAAATCACTAGAAAAGGAAACAAGCAGGACCTCAATTCCTCACATTTCCCAGTACCAAAGCAAGGATGCTGCTGACAGCACAATCTGCACACTGACTGTCTGAAAGCAGACCCACTCTTCCCACTGTTTCAGCAGCTATTGATGCAAGTCACAGCAAGTGACAACCTCCCATGAAATGAGTTTTAGAGTCTTGTCTTTCAGTTGTTTTTTTTCCCTGTCTGTACATATGCTCCCGTATCATGCATATCATATTTCCACCTTTAATGCAGGATAAAGAAGGGGAACCACACAGTAAAAAAACAGAAAAAAACACATGATTGCCTTGAGCTATGCCCATATTAGCACTGGGATTTGCAGTTAAATTAAGAAATGTTGTCATGAGCTAGGAGCCAGTAGTTGAGTGTGAGACAAACAGGCAGCAGTTTTCACACTGCTTTGTTCTCTCCCACCTTCTCAGGGCACTACTAGATCCCTTTAATCAGGAACTAGCTTTTCTTCAATGATCTAAACTGCACATAAGAATTATTGTATAGCATACAAACTGAAAGACTACTGGATTACAGTGGATGCTGAAGGATGTAGACCAGTAACAGTGCTGACCTACGGAAATTTAAAATTTTCACAGAAAAGGTAATATCTGGACAACAGAATCTTTGTTCTCAGGAGACTCCAGCTCTATCTAAGCATCTGTTTTTAGGGTACCCACTTTCAAGAGAATACTGCTTTAATCACAAATTAAGAAAGGATCTATCAGAACACTGAGCTTGCAGTCAACAATTATTTCATATGGGACTATAAATCAAGAAATAGTTCTTGTAGGTAACAAAGACCAGATACTCATTTTCATTGGACTGGTAATACTAAAGTGGATTATTTTCATTGAAGGCATTTAACCTTGAGAGTCACAATGGAAAGGCACTTTGAGTATTATATAGTACAGTGCTTGACATCATCTAATGAAACTGTGCAAAGCATTCAGTGACCTTGAGATGAGTATATTAGAATACAGCATTAACTACATGGAGAGTGAACTTTTGCATATTCTGGAAAAAAAAAAAAAAAAAACACCTTGTCCCTTTTGTTGTATTTATTTACAGTGGTCTAAAACTGACCTGGGAGGCTGGTACAAACAACTACTCACTCCTGCTCCTCAGCTCTCCTCTAGGTTTGGAAAGTGCTAGCAGCCAATTTTTGCTTAGACTGGTGAAGAATAACCCACAGACAGATTTAGTACGTAATGAAATCTCCTACGTCTTCTGTATTGGTCACCAAGGAGAAGTTTCCTTCAAGGAATGAATCTGAATCAAACTTGTAATTTTATCTTCTTACAGAGGCCACAGTCATACAGGGAAATGCTATGAAAGTTGGGGTTGTTCAAAGAGAAGGCTCCAGTGAGACTTTAGACTAGCCTTTCAGGAAGAGGAGCTTGTAAGAAGGATGGAGACCAACTTTTTAGTAGGGCCTGTAATGACAGGAAAAGAGGTATGGGTTTAAACAAAAAGAAGGTAGAGTTGAACTAGATATAAGGAATAGATTTTTTTCAATGAGGATGATTAAATGCTGAAACAGGTTTTCCAGAGATGCAGTAGATGCCCCAACTTTGGCAACACTCAAGGCCAGGCTGGATGGGGCTCTAACTCATGTGGCCCCTCCTCATGGCATGGGGTTTGACTTCATGGCCTTTAGAGGTGCCTTCTTCTGATTCTATGACCCCCACCAAGACTTCCTAGGTCAACATTTTCTCCATCTTACACATTCTGTCCATCTGTTGCTAACATGCACGTTAACCAATAATACAGATGGCTTAAAAATTGAAGTATTTTATTCAGGGCACAGAGCGGATGAGATAAGAAATAAATACAAAGTTCTGAAACACTATACAAGAACAACATTTATTGTTACTCCACATATAAATGCTTATCGTCATATAAACAATTTTTTCTTTACAGCATCTTACTTTGGAATCTCAGGCTTCCAAAACATCTGTATTCAAAAGCTCAAATGGAATATATAAAGTTTCAATATTTTTAGACAAAAACCCTAGAAGAAAATATTAAAACTAACTTGCTCAGTGAAGACATGAAATCTAATTAAGATGCCTGTAATTTGAGTACAGGATGAATGCAGCATCTAAGTAACCTCCACTTTCTAAACAGTATAATTCAGGGTAAGGATGCATATATGCCAGCTGATACCACAGAGTAAGGGATGCCCATAAATCATAGACCAGTTACTATTTCTGTACCACTCTAAAGATATCCAGGCTTCTAAACTTAAATTTTTAAGGCTCAGGCACTCATACAAATCTCGTGCTAAATTATTAAGCTCCATACAAGTCAGTGCCCAGGCATACAATTATTCATTACCTTTTTCTATTGTCTTCCTTTAAATTAATAAAAATAATGATACAAGACTCAAAACAAACAAGCTGCTTACTAGTTTATTGTGAAAAACAAACAAACTTACACATCTGTTCCACTGCAGGCAGGCGGCTTCATTTGAGGTTAAATAGTTGCTACTCAAAATTACTGAGATGATTGTATCTAAGGAAAAGAAGAAAGTAATTACTTTTAATATTTTTTAAACACATTAACTGTCACAGAGGCAACTCATGAGATGTTTCAAATTTCTCTTTAGGTGACAGCTCCAGGAGCTGCACTTAACACCTTTCAGCTTTTTTCAAATCTCTAGCCCTCACAATTATTAAGAAAAATCAGACATTTTCACTTCTAGAGCTCCAAAGCAAAATAAAAATAATTATAAAAACCCATCAGATGATTGCTAAAATAAAATTTAAAAGTCAAATTTTTGTATTTATTTTAGCACTGCTCCATTTTATAATGCTTATGCTGAATGAAACAGAGTCTACATTACATGCAAGATTTTATAGGAGCTTGCTGACACCTTTCCATACACTACAGGATTCACCTTGTTAAACCTTCTCTTCATAAGCTAAACATATTGCTTACACCAACTAACTTGCTTGCACCAACCACATGTATTAATCAACATGCAATGGGATAGGATCAACACAAGATTATCATTCCCCACGTATGAGAAATGAGCAATTGCAAGTGGAGCATATTAGATCACATATTTTGGCTTGGCAACTAAACAGACCAAAACAGTCTATTGCAGGACACATTTTTTGAGTTTTGCAACTTCAGTTCCAGTGATCTCATCAATATACAGAATGAGTGCCATAGTGTAGAGGTCCCAGTACACTGAAAAAACCCTAACCCAACAAACCAAGAAAACATTTTGCCACCTTATAAAATCCATAATCTGCAAGGCATTCTCTCTCATATTGCAGAGCTTATTCTTCTTAATCAGTCTGAGATGTTTAACAATATATATACACACACACACGCATATATATATATAGATATATATCTATATATATATATCTATATCTCCACACTTAGAGTTTTCTCCCTTAGGAAGATTATCTCTCAGAGAGCCGACAGTCCTGATGACTGGCTTAGTGTGCATTATGAAATGAACTATCATTTCTCTTGCTGACATTTTTTACTTAAAACCATTCCTATAGTGCCTCTTAAGCAATTCAAACACCTCCAGAGCTGTGCTGCTGGCTAATTTGACTGTTGAGATACTTTAGCTATCCCTATTACAGCAACATATAAATAATGTATGCAGAGAGGAAGGTGTCAGCCAAGGAGACACAGACCCACCAGAGGCAGGGCGCTCAGTGGAGCAGTCAGGGAACTCTCCTCAGATGTGGATTAAGCTCCTCAGGCAAAGCAGGGAAGTGAACCTGGCTCTCCCACATTCCTTCCAAGTGCCAGAGCCATCAGACTACAGGCAAAATAAAGTACAAATATGCATCTTGCGCTCCCTGATGTCTTTAGAACCCCTCAACCCTTCTATTCCCATTTTCCCCCTCTCTGATTTGTTAAAGATAACTATAGTTTCATGCCAGGCCAAACATTTTATTAAATTCAAATTAATGTTTGGGTTTTCTTGATTGTTTATTTTTGTGAGAAGAATCACAAGAAGTAATTTTAGCTGGATCTCAGATTACTTTCTTTAGAGGCAGACTGATTTTTTTGCAGGCAGATTGATTCAGAAAATAGCATACAGAATAACAGTAACAGGTAAACAGAATAATTATTAAAAAGCCACTTAACCTATCTGGGGTAAAACAGGCACAAATTCTTTGATCATTGCCACACAAAAGAAATATATTATTAAATATCTTCTCCCATATATTTTGCAAATAATTGCAAAAAAAGTATTGCTGCAATGTTCAGCTGTTAAAAATCCTGTTTTCAGCCTTGATTTTCAAGCTAATGAGTACTGTACCCCAGAACTGACTTTTATATTAATTATACAGAAAATCTGAACACTCCCTGCAAAAATTACTCTAACACATCACAGGAAAAACAACCTGTATGACATTAGTGAATGAAAACTAGAAAACACAGTGTAACAAAAAAAATAAAAAAATTCCAACAACCTTTCACACAGCTGTAATAAAAAACTAGTTCCCTTCTAAACCTTCAGAAAGGGATTGTCCTACACATCCTTAAACAACAAAGGAGTAAGGGAAAGAGGTAAGACATAGAAAGGACACAACTGCACAGTAATTGCTAAAGAGAGCATGCAGGTTGTGAGTTTACATAGAGTTTATAGTAATATAATAATATTTCTTATGTCAACATCCACTGAAAACCAGTCTTAGACTATAGAAAAGATTTATACCACATCTTTCAATATGTTGTTCAATATAAAAACAAAATTAAAAAAAACCCCCACTATTTTCCTGAATTATCACACTTGAATGAAAATAAGGACCTTAAAAATCAAGCTATTTCCCTGTTGTTGCTTGAACAGCCCATCATATTGAGCTCTATCTCATCACAAAAGAAAACCCCAAACCAAACCACAACCCCAAACCTAAACCAATACTACCATGGTTCAACTATGTACCACACTAATTTAGGACAGAAGTTCCTTCGCTTCAGCAAACAAACAAACAAAAAACATAACAAAAAAAATAAAACAAACAAACAACAAACAAAAAAACCCACAAAAAAATTATGATTACTTACTTCTTGACCTGAGAGCTTTAAATTCTAGATTTCACTTGAAAGCTACCATTAGGCCACAGAAACGACTCAATTTTTTCACTAATTGGATGAAATGAAGCCATTACATAGCTGTAAATTGACCAATACTGAGGATGCCAGTAACAAATACAAATTAAATAGCCAAAGATGTGCAGAAAACAAGGCACATCTGCCATATAAGAACTCTTTCTTTGTGAGGTCTGTTTTGAAAGCGTACACTACAACATGTAACATTCTGTGAATTTCATGAATTTTTGTTGACACTAGTAAAATAGAAAGATCATCCCTACTTCAGGAGAAAAATGTCAGTCATGATGAGTTAAAGACTCTGCTCTATATGGTGCAAAATTCCCCATTAAACTATATATAATATTCTTTTCTATATAAAACTGTATCATCCTGTTATTTGCATATAGGTGATTATTTTAACTGTTCATTACAGTGGCAACCCCGTAGCAAAACATGCTTACTTTGAAGATAAAACTTAAAAAATAAAAGCAAGCTGCAAAAAAAACAGGATTTACAAACCCCCCTGTAAATATTCTTCACTGTGAATGGCAATAAATTGCAGCAAGCTGTTGGGAAATGCAACATGCACATTCTTTAACTCAAACTTTCTCAGAGGAGAAAAAAAAAAATGCCTCAGAAGTTAATGTATTTAGGATTCTAAAAACTCAAAGAGAACAAAATCCAAGAAAAAAAGGAGAAGAAAACAGAAAACCCCAGTAGACTCAAAGGCCACTTCCTTCTGTAATACCTAGTTTTAAAAAGCATTTGATAGTACTTTAGTGGATTGACAATTTTAAATAAACATGTAAAATTCTGTTGCTCTCCTGTATTTTCCAAGGCCCTCTTATAATTCTCAGGGATATGTTAATGTTTATTGAAGAAGACCCCTCTGCACTAAGCACCTGTGACACTGGCTGTTCTGCAAACACAATTCTTGCTCTGGACATTTACTGTCTTGGTTTAAAATAAGCCATAGTAGGGGGAAGCACCAGACAGAGAGGCTGCAGCAAAGTAACAGGAAGATAGCAAATAGCAAACATTAAGCTCATCACCTGTCTAGCCTTCTGCTGTTCTATACTTTGCCTCTCACATTATCAATGAGGATGCTGTACATATCACAATTTTGCCTTATATAGATGTTATGAATGAGTGGTTTGGCTGCTTAAAGGAACACTGTCAAAGTGTTTAAAAAAAGACGGGTTTAATATGGATATGTGAAAAAGCAACTTTACAGAGTTCAGTGGCAAGATTCACTATACTACTTACTACACAGACTAAAGCATACAAAGGAAGATCAAGTAAGAAGCCATTTTTAATAATTTACACAAAAGCTGTGAATGCAAAAGAAGTAAGATTACAAAGAATATGGGTGGAAAGATAGGGGTGCAGAAGGATTTAGCAGCACTTAATACTTCAGTACTTTAACATTTACAAAGTGATTTGTTAGTTTTCACAACAATTTTAACAATGACTTAACTATGGATTCAAAGTAGTAACATTTGTATCACAACCGATTCAAATACACACAGGTAAATGATGTATACACCTTTTCTATGTGTGTAAAGGCTCCTATGAAAAATTTCCCTCAAATTCACTAAAATATGTCAAATCCCTTTGAATTTCCCAATAGGCAATGGTTGCACCTTGAGGAACATGGAGATGGGGGGTGAGGGGCTGACAGTCCTTGAGTACCACGAACTTGAGGGTTTGTGAGCTCTGGGAGGTGCTGGGACTGGCTGCTGTGGTCCAGGAGAGCTCAAACAGCCTCACTTAGGACTGCTGTTTATAGGGTCAGAAGACAATTGACTGTGGTCATCAGAAACCTTCCTTCCTGACCATAAATGAAGTCAGTAACTACTAAGCTTTTTTTCCCCAAAGTGCAGTAGGAATGGTACCGTTCCACGTGGGCTACATCCAGGTAAATGGTTTACCAAAGCTACAGGAGGTAATTGCGTATACTTTTTTTCCCCCCTTTACTACGCCAGAGCTCCCTCGCGGCCCAACTGGTACAGTCAAAGGACTGCTTCACCACTCAGCTGGTTTGCTCGAGGCTTCCCAGGAGACTCCAAGAAGGCAGAGCAGTCACAAGAATGGGGGGGTGTTATACCACAAGAAGTAAACGAGTTATTTTTATGTAAGAGTACAAATGCTTGGAAAACTTTTCTCCAAGATGCTTAGTTTAGGTACTTCATTTTACTTATTCTCAATTAATTCTTACATTTGACTGCTCTGGAGAACTCCTATGGAATAAATTCCTCAACATCTGCTGAAGCTGCAAGGTACTAGCAACATAAAGTACCAAAGCAGACACACATCCAACCGTACAAAAACTGTCAGCATCTTGCCTGTTGCTCTTATACCTAGTGGACAGCACTCAAATTTTTAAAAGTACACCAAAGAATTTATTTTGTTTTGAAAAGAATTTTTTCCTCTGCAAAACCAGCCTCCATAGTGAATAATTGCTAGAATGCCCCCGCTCAGTATTTGCACAAACACAGGCTTCCTTAGTAGCAGCACAGTATCTTGGGGATAGTTGATAAAGTCTTCCAGACTTCACTCCCCCCAAGAATGTAAGCCACGAATGTCCTCCCAAGGGTGCAGGCCTGCTCTTAAAGTGAAATACTGCATTACTGAAAATAACCTTTAGAAGTAAAGTGCTGTACTCACGCTCTTGAAAAGCAAACCAGACATATATGTATAGTAGGCCATAAAGACAAAATGTAAGGAAAGTCTGGAAAGTACATTCATATTATGGGGGCTTGAAGAGCTTTCTCTGCTTAGTATTATATGTGTAGCATGACAGCTCATGCTAAATTATTGAAGTTTTTCAAAGGAACCCCTCAGAAACAAGACAGGACTGCTTCTAACAAGCACTACAGAGAGAGGTCTCTACACTGCAAAGCCTAACTACTAAACTTAGCAATGATAAATAGAACCACCATGAATGCAAAAGAGGCTTTAATCTTTCAGTATAGTAATACATGTTTTTATACTTTCAGTAGGCTGTATATGCAGCAGACAATTTTTAAGCGCATCGGACACCCTGAGAACTCAAGTAAGCATTCTAACACAAGCACTCTTAACATCAGAAGCTACAAAAGACATTTTTAAGCAAAATTGCCATGCCCCAAGCACAAAATGAGAGCAACACTACATGAAAGCAAAATCCTGCACTTTTCCGAGGCACCATTCTTGAGCGACTCTGCCAAAGAGGGATGGCTGAACTTCACCGCAAAAAACACAGACGCGGTCTCACCCCACGGCCGAAGCCGCTGGCGGGCGCCTGCCCACCTCGTGTCCTGTTTCTCGGAGAGGGAAAACGCTTTTTATGATTACCGGGCTTTCCGGTCCCGGTATCTGACTCGGGAACTGTATCCGAGGGGGTCCCCGGCCCCAGGTTCGCACCCTGAGGAGGACGGTGGGCTCTCCACGCCTGGGCTGCCTGGGCCATCTTGGGTCGGGATGGCAGCGGCCACATGGTCACCGCTCCCTCCACGGGCCCGGCTACTGCGGCCCCACCAGGTGGGCGCGGGCGCTCAGCCCCGGCGGGTCCCGCCGGCCCGACCCGGCCCGGCCCGGCCCGCGCCGCCACAATGCCGGGGGGGGCTCGAGGCGCACCCGGCCCCGCGGCGGACACCCCTCCCCGGGCGCGGGGCGGTGGGGCCCGCCAGGCGGCCCGGGACAGCACCAAACCCTTAGGCTCCAGCAACCTCTGTTCACCGGGCCGTCCGCGCCCCCCGCGGGGCCCCGCAGACAATAGAGCCGGCACCGCCGGCCTGGTTCCCGGCTTCCTGCACTGCCCCGCCACCACACGCCCCCTCCCCGGCCTAGCGGCGCTGTCCCGCGGGCGTTCCAGGGAGGGACAAGGCGCCGCCGGGCCGGGACGCAGCTCCCCGGCCGCACAAGGCACCAAGGCCGCTGAGGCCAAACGCAAAGGTGGCGGGCACGGGGGGGGGGGGGGGGGGGACGGGACTGCGGGACCAGAGAGCTGTACCGCCCTGCCCAGTGCCCTCCCGGTGCCAGAACAGTGCTACTCACCTCCCCGGGCGGCCGCCCCGGGGGAAGCCAGAGGTCGCCACTGCCGCCGCCCGGCCGGGCCCGAAGGAGTTAAGAGGAAGGGCCGGGCGGGCCCGTCCCATTCATTACCCGGCGCTTTGTCTCCGCCGCCGCCGCGGCGCTGAGCAGCTGCCCCGGCTCGGCCGCCGCGGGCGCGGGGCGCAGGCGCGGGGGGCGGCGCCACGCACGGCGCGCGACATGTCAGCGCGCCAGGCCGCAAAATGGCGGCACCGGGCCGCGGTGTTCAGGGGCTGCGGGCTCCCTTCGCATCCGAGTCCCGGCGGCGCCCTATGCGGGTCGGGGCCCGACACCGGCCTTCTCCTCAAGGGCGCGGCCGCTGGTCGCACCCCGCTTCGTTGCTGGGGCGGCTGAGGGCGGTGCATGAGATGGTTCTGAGGGTGGCGGGCCGGGTTCGGAGCGGTTCCTGCGGTGCTTCAGGCCTGGAGGGACCTCCAGTGCCTCTGCCGCGGCCGGCCGCGCCTTCCTCGGGAGGCTGCGGGCGAGCGCCTCGCATTCCCCATGGGTCGGCCGTGGAGAGGGTTTCCTAGGCCGGCTGGAGCGGGCACGGACACGCTGTTCCGAGCGCAGCCCTCGCCCTGTCAGGAATTTAGCCTCCATTGTTCGTATCCGCAGTTAAACCCACCTTGATGGGTATGCGTGGTCTAACGCACAGCGGGTTTGGTTCTGGGCGCTGTTGTGATATAGTGAGTCTGCCTCGGGAGGGCCCTTGACGTGGCGCTCGAGTCTCCCCTGAGCAGGCATCCCAGGGGAGGATGTTCAGGGCTGAAGGGAATGCACTGCGCCGGGGAAACGGTGGCCAGCTATATGCTTAAGGTCATGTTCTGGATGAAGCTCCTCCGATTCTGGTGTTCTGTTCTAGGCCGGTGATTGTCTTCTCCAATTGAGAAACATTAGTTAAGGTTACAAATGGGCCGAGTGATCCAGACTTTTCAGGTGGGGTGAGGGTGAAGAAGGGTGGTTTGCTGTTGCGTTCTTCAGGTGTATGCCATTTCTCCGGAAAGCTGAGAGAGATATAATATGCTGTGATTGTGACATTTGTTGTCAAATTCCCAGAGGCAGTCATAGATTTCACTTTCGTTGCTTTAAGTGTTGGTAGTCATAACTCTGGTTATCTCTGGGAGTGAAAACAGGAGAAAAACCTTAGGAGTACTGTAAACAGTACTGGTTTGGAAACAATGTTAAATTTTAGATTAAGAGAGTATTCAGAGAGACAGTGCTTAAGCAAGTCCTTACTTTTTGATCTGCATTATTTTCATCACTTAATTTTCCGTTTTTTTTTATTTTCAACAGATTTTGTAAAGAGTGTTTGGGTTGGTTATAGGCAGTACGTGAAGAGATCAGTTGGTATCTTTTTGATTTGAAATAGTAGAGTTCTTCAACATTCTGTTGTTTTAGGTATATGTTTGTACTTAAGTATGCATGTGATTTTCTAAATGGATTCTGCCAGTCAACATACAGTAAATGATCTGTTGTGGTTAATACTTCCTTTGGAAATCTCATGTCAAGTTGTTGGGTTTTTTTTTTTGGTTTTTTTTTCAGTCATACACTACTCAAACTCCTGACAAAATAGTTGTTACACTGTGGGCAGACAGTCCTTTTTTCCTTATTTCTTTTTCATTTACAGTTTCTTGTTATTGGTAGAATTCCAATGTATCATTGTGTGTGTATATATATATATGCTTTTACAGACAATATTATATATATAGTACATATATTAGTTACTGTAGATGACTGAGGCCAAGCATCGGAGGCTGGAGTGATTTCAGGTGAAGTTACTTGGACTTGCTTAGTTTCCACAGTTACAAAGTGCAGTTATATGAATAGAACTGCTTAAAAAAAAAGTTTGATCTTCACTAGCTCTTCTTACTAGACACAGTAATAGAGGTGTGAGAGCTTAGGTAAGAAGTCTCAATCACCACTCTGCTGATGGGAAATTACGGAGGTGATGATATCAACAACTGTTATTATTAGTATCAAAATATGTTACCTCATTAAGCATCTTTTAGAAAACTATAAAATTTCAACAGTTGGAATGACATGGTTGTGTTTATCACAATATGGAAAGATTGAATATCAGAGTATGTGGCTTTGTTAATTGCTTTTTTTAACAAAAAGTTAAAAGTTTTCCAAGCATTTGTACTCTTACATAAAGTCTGTGACTTTAGAGAGTTCCACAATTCATAGTTGAAAATTGTACACTAACTTAATTGTAAAGATTGGAAATTAATTTTGCACTTTTGCACTCTGTGTTGCTCTTTCTGTAATCATTTCTCTGTACCTCTTATTTTTTTTCATACATTTTATTCTGAGAATTAGCTTGAGGGTTATGAAAGTTGAGATTAATGAAAGTTAATTGTTTCTCTAAATTATCTTGTAGGTGGCTTGAGAACCAATCAGTGATTCTGTATATTATCTACAGATGTGTATCACAGATTGATTGAAGTAACTGGAGTTTCTCTGCTCTTTTACAAAAATAATATTTTTGTAAATTGGGTCTTAAAAATCTGAGCAAAGCTGGATCCAGAATGTCTTCTCACAAATAACCAAGTAATGTGATGAATAAAACACGGAGGTGGTGATCTGGTGACAGTCAAAAGAAAGAGTAAGTAACTACGATTCCTAGAGAAGGCTCCAGACTGCCGGCTTGTGGTGAATGTAGCAGCACTGGTGTGGTGATTTATAATCACTGGTGTGATTTTCCATGAAGGTTGCAGTCTGAGGTGTGAAAGTCTAAGTAAGTGAAAGAACATATTAATTTAGGAAGACGGATAATTAGGAAAATCTGCAAGGCATCCTGACAGGAGGAAACCAAAACTTCTGTTACTTAACTTCAGAAGAGTAATTTTTTTCTTTGATTTTTCCTCTATTTATGCATTTATAATCTTGTTATCTGTTTCAGATATTGTGAATAAACATCTTTATTTGCATGGTTAACTGAACCTGGCATGAATTAAAACTGAGATGATATTTAAATTAATATAAAAAAGTCATTTCTCACTCCAGTCCCTGGAGCAAACTGCAAGTATCTGGCTCCCCATTATGTTTTATAGACTAGCAGAAAGCTAGGAGACTGTGCTTCCAAATAAATTTTTCAGGTTTTCTGGAAAATAGGTTTTACAAGTTTAGAGAAGAAAGAAACATCACTTAGGTGATGTAAGTAACCATCTCTCTGTCATTCTCAGTAGTGGAGTGTACCTTGAATTTGGAAGGCTTTCAGGGAGGCTATAGCAAGAGCCTAAAACCAGTTGGAAATAAAATTAGATTATTACATCCTATCCTACTGTGACAGAACTTAAAATATGCCTTAAATGAATCTATTTCAATATTATGTTATTAGCCCAACAAAGATGTTTAGTACTGCAGACAGAGTCTTGTGTTTTGTGGTCTCAGGGTTTCTCCATCACTGGACTGTTCATCTTAATCTAGTTTTATTGCTTCCTTCCTTCCATTTCTGTCTTGGTAGTAAACATAATACTGCAGTGATAAATTTCTGTCCTGTCTTTCTGCCTTTGTATACATTTGGAAACAGTAAACATTGATAATAACAGTGTAGTTAGTCATATTGATGCCAGTAGGTTGTTTAAGCAAAACTAAGTTGATACCAGTTAATATTCACTTGCAAACCTTCTCTGGTAAGATTATTTCACTCAAACCTTTGGCTTCACCTCTAGTAACTTCTGCATCACTGATGCATTTTTTGTATGAAGTCATGAAGATTAAAACTACATCAAGAGATAACAGTTCTTAAATAAAGCACAAAGCATTGCAGATTTTTGTGTGGACTGAGGTAAATGATCTCATTTCTTCCTTGTAAAGACTCCAGCCTCTTCCAGGAACCTATTTAGGCAACATCAACTTAATGATCAAAAAATTAAAATAGAGGTCAAAAGTACTAAATTTGGATGTCCAACTTAGTATCTATTTAGTTTCTAACACAGGGCTGTGATTTCTAAGAACTTGTAACATAGGAAAGTACTTTTATTTAGCATATGTACCCATTTATTTTAGTATGGACTTGGATCATCAGATCCAAGGTGTCAAGGTGGGTGCTCAGGAAATAAGGAATGGGCAGTTAGGATTCACTGTCAAAACCATGGTGCCCTTGTACATTTAGATTAATTAAATCATTTGTTACAAACACAACTGTTTCATCTCTATCATCCTCACTCTGTAGCACATCAGAGGTGTATGTCACTGATTTTTGACTTGGAGTTGAGTGTATAATAGCATGTTGTCAGGATTTACTCATACTTGCCCTTTACATGGAATAATCATGGTGCTGGCGTATGTCTTTCAGGAGTGGTCAGTTTGAAGTTCCTATTTTAGCATTTTCACTTGGCCTATGGAGATTTTGTCTACGTTGTGAAACCATCAGTATAAATCAGAACTGATTTATATATACGTGAGCTTGGAAGTTCTCTTTATAAGACAGTATCAGGCCTTGGCTGAGGCAGTAGTAAGTCTGAGACAAAGAAAGTTGTGTAGGGCTCATTACTACTTGTTAAATGGTACACACAAGTTGGGTTTCTCTGAACAGAGGAAGCTACAGGCCATGTTGGTTCCTCTCGGTGGTTCAGGCTTTTTTGTGGATGTCACGTGTTGAGTCTTCTGACTTACTTTTCACTTTATTTTTCCTTCCCAGATCTTGATGTTACCTTCGTGTAGTCCTTCCCCATATAAACAAGGAGGCAAGGTTTTAATTCTGAATGAGCCCATCTGTTTTTTGATTTCTTCTGAGACAAACGACATGGGATTCTAGCAGCCAAACTTCCTCATTGCAAACCATCTTAATCATCTGCAGACCAGGTTTGTCCTCTAGAATGAATGAGGAAGAGATAGTAAAGTAATTAAGACTGGATTTGGGTCTCATTGCTAATTGAATTTTAACTTAATTATACTAAGGCTGAAGTATTAACTCACTGTAAATATTGGAGATTGTTTCTTAGAGATACATGTTTGTGAGTGAGCTAACTAGGAAAAGAACTTCCCTCAGAGCTTATACCTCATATGATATTTGCAAGTTTTTAAACTGAGACCAGAGGAACTGAGAATAGAGAATCCACTAAGGGTTTCAATAAATAAAATGTACTTTATGTATAATTAAACTTTATGAAGGCAGTGAGCAACTTGTCTTTGTTGTGTAGAGAATTATTTCCAGTGTAGAGGAAAGGATCAGGAAGTAGGAAAGGGAGATGGTAACAATGTATTTGAATAATGTTATTTACACAGGTTATGCTATCTTAAGAAGTTATTTAATTTATCAGAAACTCAGGTACCTTCTGAAATCTGAACCTGACCAGGATAATAATCACAGATACTAAAAGAAATTGGATTTTTCAAAAATCATTGTGTATCCAATATAGGCATGAAGTACACTTTGTTTTCCCTTTGCTATGGCAGCATTTTACAAAACTGTTCAGTTCAAATAGATCCTTTTTTTTGTGTTAACTTTCTATAAATTCTGTCATATCTGCTACTGAGGTTTCTTCAATGTGTCTTGCAAAAAAAGAGGTGAAAACCCAATGTAGATTGTTTAGCCACGCTGTTTTGTAATTCCTTGCTGTGCAAGTATGATATTTTTAGAACTTTTTGCATAGCAATTACTGTTTTGTTTTTTGATTCCTACCCATTACCACTGACATTCTGTCTTTACCCATAACTTGGCTCAGTTAGTTATGCTGTGTGAATTGACAGACACTCCAATTCTAAACATATAGCTACTTTTGTAAGCTAAACTAATGATGGCTAATAACTGGGGCTGCTGAAGGGGCACTTCCAAATCCTGGGTTTACTTTACTGCTGTTCTCTTGTGCTGGTAATCATTTTCATCTTATCATGCAGGGAGGCACTCTTGGGAGCTAAACAGAAAATTGGTGACTTGTTTATGAAGGGGTTGTTCTGATGGCAGTTATTCTGTGGCAGGAATAGCATCCCACAAAGACCTTTGCAGGGGGAGTTACTATGCAGAACATAATAAAGGTGCCAAACTGTAAGCACTAGGAATTGAATACTTGATAACAAAGAGACAATGGTGGAAGAGAAGGGGAATATTATTCTCTTGATTATGGCTGTATCTACTCCTTTGGAAACAGCAATATCATTATACATAAGAGTGCCAATAACTCTGTTCCAAGGGTTTGTTCTTGATAAATTAGTCTCTGAAATAGCAGATGGTACTTTTGCTATTTGACAGACCTACAGATCAGTACATGGGCAGCTCTGTGCTTGTGCTGCAGCATGTTGTAAATTGGGTGTGTGTTTTTGTTTTGTATTATTGCAACATAGTTTAAATACGTTTTCATGTATATCCTAATCATGCAGTTTGGTTTTGCATCTTTGTAGCGTCCAGAGGAGTGAGCTCAATCCTCACCTTCTACCTTGCAGCAGTTATGAGCACATATTGTAGGGACCATCTTAAAACTGCGAAATCCTAAAGGTAGATTATGTTAAAGGATTGAAAGTAGTGGATGAGTAAAGCAGGCTTTACACCCTGTCAATTGTGTATGTCAGTGAAGAGCTTGGTTTATCTTTCAGTCAGCAAATGACAGGATGCATGTCTTCTTGCAGTAGGTGACCCCAAGCAGTAGTTCCAACAAATGTTTAAATTGAAATGGGGTAAGGACCTTTGCATAGCAGCTTTACTGCTTGAAGACTAGTCTGTCAAATGATCTTCAAGCTTATCTACAGATAACATTGCATAGGACTGCTTAGCAGATGCAGCTCACAGAGGTATTTCTTAGCAAGCACCCTGATCAAGCATGGCTTCTGGTGGAACTCTTACGATAAAAGGTGTCTAGACCCTCATCAGTACCATAAAAGGCACAGACACAGCTCCTGGTCTCTTTTTAAACTTGTTTTTTGGTGAAGACTGTTGGTTTGGATAGATATGAACTGTTCAGAAGGGTCAGACTAAAGGGTCTTACCAATTTATAAACAAAGAATCACTTTGGCAGTGAGAATGAGAAGGGTGGTACAATGCAGGAAGTAGGAGTTAGGGAGTCTGTAAGAAATAAAAAGTCCTTGATTCCATAGCAGTTGATGAACATTATGTACACCAATATAATTTCATTTTTATTTCCCCTTTTGTCATAATACAGATAAAACTGCCAGATCAGAGGAGTGAGAAGGAAAATCCAGACAATTCTTCCTAACTAGAGAACAAGGAATATATTCAGTAAACAAGTAGGAGTAAAATGGACCAACATTTCTCTTATATATTTGAAGCCAAAATTTTGATCTTCATTCTGAGATTGTCATCTAGGACTTTAGACTATATATCCCACTCAGTGTAGTATGATATACTAGTCTTTCTGACAAGGTATCAATGATAACTAGGTGATGGATCAGTGATACATGTATTTTTGTGTAAATACAAAAATTTGCAAAGGTCACCCAGAAGATAAGTTATCCTGCACCACCACCCCACAGACTGAAAATAGCTGAAATTTTGTCCACACATTGCTGTATTATGTCTATTGGTAAGGTTACAGCATCTTTTCCACAGTGAATGCTCTTCTGGCTTTTGTGAGGTTTGGCACCAGCCTTTCTTTTGTGAACTTACAAAGTCATGCCCATGAGTATTCTACCAGTGCCACATACGATGTTGATGAAGTAAGTGAGATCTGAAAGCATTCCCATATAGGATTAGGCGACCATGGTAATGTTGTATCTCATAGATGAGTGTGAAGGTGCAAATTGTATAATGGAGAAGCCAAACATGAAAACTACTGGTGATACGTTACCGTGAGGCATCATACAGAAGTATCTCATGCAAGGTTAGGCATATTTGTTGTCATGAGAAGAAGAAGACCCACACAGTCCAAAACCTTTCTCAAAACGTAGATTCTTGCAGGTGTCTTGGTTTGAAAAAACAGGTGTCTGCTAAGGAAGGCAGGAACCTCCCTTGAAATGGAAAAATTTCCCCCTCTCCCCCCTTCTGAATTAGTATAATCTTGAAATCAAGGGGGTCTCTAGCAAAGATACAAGAGTAGGAATAACAGTTCTTTACTAGTAAAATTAAGATAAAAATGTAGTAGTACAAAAAAAAAAAACCTGACAGAGTCAGAATACAACCTGACTCCCTGTTGGTAGCAGTCCGATTAAATGGTGGCTGCAGTCTTCCTGGAGTGACAGATGTGGTCCTGTTGAAGCAGGGGTCCTGTAGAAGGGTGTAGTTTTCCCCTGAAGGTCCAGTGGTGGTGTAGATGGGTCCTGTTTTCCTCTGGGAATCCAGTGCAGAAAGGCTGCCTGTGGTGTTCCAAGTCTCAGATTATATCCAGGTAGGAATGCTTGGCTTCTCCCCCTGGCTGGAGCATGTCACAGTGGGATGATGTAAATTTATCAGTCATTCACTGAGACTCAAAGGCCATTAACCGAAGATCCCCCTGGAGTTATGAGGGATGGGTCATGGAAGAGTTAAAGAACACTGCCCCACCTGGTTTTAACAGATGGTAATAGAATACATTTGGTTACATCTTGCATTGCAACCCAAGACAGCAGGTTCTAAGGAAGGTGTGGTGTCAGTCCAATTCTTTCTTGTCTCTTCACCCAGCTGTCCAGGCCAGGAGAGGAATAAAAAGTTGCATCCAAAGTAGGTCAGTACCCCTGCCAGTATTTAGTGCTACAGTAAGTCTTGAGTTGACTTTTAGAGTGTAAAACAAAGGTGATACACTTTAGAAACATAGAACTGTGTCTCATGAAGTTTGATTCTAGGAGAAAATGGAAGAGGAGTCCAAGGCAGATAAATAGTGATTGTCTTTCTTTACGTGATCTTTCTTGAAGTGATTCTATAGAGAATTTGACAGTTAGTGGAGGTGAAAGCTAGTAGGCAGAAGATCCTCCTGTGAAGTTTTTCATGCAGAGTGAGTCAACGTTGGCAACTTGGTTAGCATTTTCATGCTGCCAGGTAGGGGTCTGAGGATTCTGGAAGACTGGGACTGAAGCCCCTTGCACATGTTGAACTGGTGTGAAAAAAGGTGGTGAGGGGTCTGTTGCCATCAAACTGTGGATCAGAGGGCTTTTTATTTTTGGCTTGAAATTGAACCATGCCTCACTTGTGAGGTGGAAAAGACAAAGGTAACAGATCTTTGAGGTTACAGGGACATGTGCTGAGGACTGGTCATATGCACCAGACAATACTACATATCGTTTTGAAATACATGGGCTAATGTATTACTTAAAATGGAGAGGTTGAGCATTCTGCTCTGGTAGCCTGTCATAAGGTCAATGAGAAATTATTTTGAAGTCTGAGACTCCCAATACAGAGTTTTTTGTTGAGTGTGTCCTGATCTTTGTGTCATTGCTCTGAAATATCATATGAAGGAATGACATGAGTTCTGTGTCCTAGCCTGGATGGTCCAGAGTGAAAACTCCACATACCACCTTCTTACTGAGAATAATTGGGAGAATCTAGAAGCATGAGTTTAAATTACTGAAAAGTAGTCAAATGGTGCAAATACCAATAAGGAATACCACATTATCAAAGGGATATCCAGGGACTATGGAATGCTTTAGTCCACCTGGCAGAAAAAAGAAACTGGAAAAATGCCAGACTCGCTGTTTGTCAGACACATTAGAATGTGGACACCATCAAGGTTTCTGTGGAAAATTTGTCTCCACTTAAAACATGTTTGTACAGCTGCACAGCAGATACACGTGTGAATTATCCCTTAAAAGATAAACCAACATATTTCCATAAAATAATATTATTAGGTTTTTGATAACATTATTTCCATTCATTTTTTTACTTTGCACAGTAATGTACATGATATGGTATGATGTTCCCTCTTTAATGCCTTTCTATCACAGGTTGAATTCCAGTGCAACAACACTAACTTATATCAGCATGTTTTAAAACTTCTGAGACTGATGGCAGGATCACTAAAAAAATTTAACTGGAGTGTAGTTCCTCACAGCAAATACACAAATGACCGGATGGTCCCCATAGCTCATACTCTTATATTGGAAGTTGAAGGTACTTTGTCTGAGGCTAAGTATCTATTCCTACAGTGAGCAAACTGCACAAGTGTTATCTGCTTTAATAGGTTGTGTTTTGTTCTGAGATCAGTGCACTAAATGGTCTCTGATAAGGAAAAAAGAATTTGCAAAGTACTTTTCCTATTCTACAAGATTTCCATAGCCTAGTTGCATAAACTCTCTGGACCTTAATTAACTTTCTACAAGTAGTAACAGGTATATGTATTTCTTATTCCCTAGTCATATATTTATTGTAGGACCAAGTGGTTTTTGAGGCAAGAAAGCATCTTACTGATAGAGAAAACATAAAAATGAATTGGTAAGTTGTTTTGCAGCAATTTAGCTGAGTGGATGCTAAATACTGATGAGTAAAGAGAATCATACCTACTCTCAATCAGTTGCTTTTTATTATATGCAGGACTTGTTCTTTATGATTGGCATAGGCAAGTGTTTGTGTTAGGCTTGCCCAGCTAAACGTTTTTTAGGGATGTGGGTGCAGCTGCCTTGCAGAAATGTATTGCAGTAAAATCCTCCAGTTCTCGAATATGGCTGTAATGGCTGTCTAAAAATAATACCTAACAAAGAGTGTCCTTCGCAGGGGGAGCCAGAAATAACCTTATTTTTCTCTGTCAAAATGTGAGTCTATTATCTATTAATCTACTAGCAGCAGCTTGACCCAGAGACCACGAACGAGCTGACTTTCAAGCGTATTTTCTACGTAAGGAATCTTGAGCTTGGACTTCCCCCCGGAAGAGATAATAAATATCACTCGCTTCAACTTTTGAGCCTCGGTTTTGTAACGAGCCGCGTCCCGCCTCCGTCCGTTCCCTTGCCCCCGCGCTGGGCCGTTCGAACGTTCTACCAGGGACGCGCGGCGGGTTCGTGCTCGGGCCCGGCCGGTCCGGGCGGGAGCGCGGTGCTCGCGGGGCCGGCGCGTTCCCGCCCCGAGCGCGGCCGGTGCCGGCCCCGGGCGCGGAGAGCGGCGGCGCGCAGGCCCCGCCCCGTGGCGGCGGCAGCGCCGGGGCTGGGCGGTGCCTGGCGCCCTCACGTCCCTTCCCTCGCTCGCTCGCTCCCTCCCTCCCCGCCCGCCTCTCCTCCTCCCCCCCGTCGGCGCAGCGCTGTGGTGAAGCCGCATTGTTTGTGCCGCGGGGGGAGGGGAGCCGCTCAGCCCCGGGAGCCGAGCGCCGAGCCCGCAGCCGGACGGCGACGCGCGCCGCGCCTCACGAATGCGCCGCGCCCGGCGGCAGCAGCAGCCCCGCACCCAGCGCCGGGTGACCGTCGCGGGCAGCGCGGCCCTCGTAGCGCCCGCTCGCCCGCCCGCGGCTGCCGGACGCGGGGCCAGGCGGCAGCACCGGCGGGGCCTCCGCCATTAACCCGGCCGAGCGTCGGCCGCAGCGGCGGAGCGGGAGGTCTGTCAGCCGCTCCTCGGCGGCTCCCACAGCGTGAGTACGGCCGGGTGGGCGGCGGGGCCGGCGGGCGGGGGCTGCGGGGCCGGGAACCCGCGGGTCCCGCCGTAGCGGGACGGGAGAACGGCGTGGGGGAAAGAGCAGGGCGGACTGGGCACGGCAGCCTGCGTGGGGGGGCAGCGGCGGGCGGCGGGGAGGCGAGGCGAGCGCGGCGGTCTGGGGGAGGGAGGGAGGGCGCCGCTGGAGCTGTTTTGTCAGCCGCCATATTTGTGGGCCGAGTATTTTCGCGGCGGGGAGGGAGTGACTGTTGGGAAGGACTGGAGATGATGGGCCCGGGCAGGAACCATCCTGCCGGGGGCCGGGAGGGGGGAGCGCCGCGCCGGGCAGGAACCATCGGCGGGAGGGGAGGGAGCGCGTTGGAGGCTCCCTGGGCGTGGGCAGGAAGTGTTGGCGCGGCACCGGCGAAGGCGGGCCCGGGGGCGTGGGCAGCCGCGCGCGGGAGGCAGGATTCCGGGATGGCTGCGGATTCTGGCGTCGGCGGCCCTTTCCCTCCGGGCCGGGAGAGAGCGGCTCTGGTGGTCTCGCGTGTCTCGGCCGTGAGCCCCCGCTCTGGGCCGTGCCCCAGGGAATTGCTCCTAATGCGCGGCTGAAGCGGCGGGTGGTGTCCGCCCCGTGTGTGTGTGAGCACGGTTTGCTTACCGTCCCTCATTGTCTAGGACTGAAGAGCATTCCTGTGACTTTTTTTTTTTTAATGGTCTACATGAAACTGCCATTGAGAATGGAATTCCCTAGTCCATTGAGCAGGGGATCCAGGGACCAAAGTTCATTTGAAGAGGAGGAAGGTAACTAGGGCAGAGATTGTAATTTAAAAGTATATGGTACTGTACTTTTCGTGTTGGTCTTAGCCATCCTACACCTTGATAAATAGCTTGGTTGGGTTTTTGTTTGTTTGTTTTTGGTTTTTTTTGGCCTCATACTCTGTATTTCTGTTACAGTGAGGAAAAACGTTTGCTGGTGATTTCCTTCCCAAGTAGCTGATGCAATTCTAGGAGATGTGGATAACTTTCCTGGTTTATTTTCTTCGGTCTTTAAGGGTAGGGTAGTGCTAATAGAAGTGCATTAACATAATTTTGTGTGTAGTTAGTGCAATATCTTTGTGAGCATTGAATGGAAATTTGTCTTAGTTTACTCTTCAAATTTAGGTCTTGGTCCTCATTCCTGTCGATTTACACAATACTGGGAAGGGGAGCAGGGGGGTGGGAGGGAGAAATGCTAGCTGATAATTACCTTGGAAAAGCAAACCAGTTGTAAGTCATGAATTTGCTATGCAGAACTCTGGTGTTCATACAGAGTATTTATAGAACATTTGCAAACAGAAGAATTTTGGAGGAACAAAACACTGCTTTAGCCTCCGGGGCATTTAAGTTATTCACACTAAATTTGCATGAAATTCGTCCTGAGTACTACCAGTTTCGATTCTGTGTGCATTGCATTATATTTGTAGGCTATCCATTCTGTGTTTTGAGACTGTAGCTTCCTTCCTAAGTCAGCTGTATTTACAGTTGAGTATTACAGTACACTTAGATGTTAGCTCAGTCATTTTTTTCATCAGTCTGGTTCATACAGTTAATTTGACTTTTGCAACAGCTATCCTCAATCTTTAAGCAAAATCAAAGATCTTGTGCTTTTGAGTATTTTCTTCTTACTTTTAATGCCTGCCTGAAACCATGCTCAAGAATCTTGGGAACAGAGTGGGGTGGAGAGCTTGGAAACATTAATGTGTTCTACTGTGGTACTGGGCTAAGGTAGTGTGGACAAGTTACACGTTTTTCATTTCTGGAGGTCACCTCTCAGCTCTCCCTCTGTATTTTTTTCCAAAACAGTCTCTATCCTCAGGAGCCACAACGAACAGATACACAACCAGATAAAATGTAGGAAGGGGCATTAAAAATACCAAAACAGACTTTTTCATCTAGACAGAATTGAAAGGCAATTATATGAGGTAAACATGCTGTAAACTGTGTTTCTTGATTGACGAGTAAATTGAGTCCATTCTGATCTGTACTAAGTTGCTGTACAGTGACACATCAGTGTGTTTTAGCTGAAGAATCCATCATTACTGGTTCACAATAGCAGAAATCAAGGCCATTGTATTATCTTTCGGTCTCTGAATTGCAAAATCTATATTGAAACTGGGAACTAACTTTTAGTTTTGGTTAAATTACTGGTATATTTTTGGTTTTAGTCATTGTAACTACTTTGGCAGTATTAGTTGTTTAAACTGTTTACTGCAGTTAAGTGTGATCAAATCCTGTGTTATTTTACAGAATTTAATTATTAAATATTTCTTCCAAAGTCGTTCAAAGAGGTGGAACCTTTTATATTCTTCTGTTGTTTCTAAAGGGCAGATCAGAGATCCGTCATGATTAAATACTGACTGTTGTCTGGCTGTATGGTATAGAAACTAGTAATAAGGGTTAAGAATTAGTTGTGTAAAAGTTAGATCTATGAGAAGCATAATTCTTGCGTGAATAATAAAACTATCTTAGATTATGAAAGCAGAGTCTGTTTGTGAGAGCAGACAGAGCCTTTTGGGAACTAGTCTAGGGTTAGTTGGCTAAGTGATCTAGTCTTCATGTAAAAGGAGTTCCTTCAGTACTTGGAGGCCTTTAGAAATTGGCATCATGGATTTAAGCAAAAGGCAAGCAGCATGGAGTAGTTCGTGTAGTTCAGTGCTTGCTGTTTTCTTCCCAAAATAGATATACTGGTCTTTCACAGTAGTTGTGTTTTGATTTCTCTATTTGTCTGCTATTTTGGCAATACATGCTAACTCTAGTTGTGTTATAGTGAGCAGCCCTGACTCAGAATGCAGAGTTGAAATGGTGAGGCCCTAACAAAACTTTAGGCAGTGGTTAAAGATCAAGGGTTTTTTTTTGTAGCTGAGGTTGAATGATGCTATTTATTAATGATTTATTGGGAAGAAGGAAGGAATGGAATAGAATTTTAAACTTGACAGTGTTGGTCAGGTTTGTAATATTTTCAGCCCTTATAGAAGAAAAACCCCACCTACTGTGAAGGTGTCAAAAGGCAGGAGGATGTATGGAAGCTTTTAACTTAGAAATTTTGTGACCAAAATGTGTGCTCATCCTAGTCATGGGGCTTTGGAGTGGAGGGGAGAAAGCTATCTTTTTGTATGGTATGTGATGATTTTGTGGTAGGTTGTGAATTTAAAAATTGTTTTAAAGAGCTTGGGACTGGGTTTATAAACAGGGAGATTTTTATCTATCAGCAGATGATTTGAAAACAGGTCCTGAAGAATCTGTTGAAGGAGAAGGGTGTGTGTACATGCATACTTAAAAGAAGGGAACATGTTTTGGCCCTAAGTCAAATCTACTTTACAGGTGGAATATTTACTAGTTGCAGTTCATACTGCACCATATTGGGCACTGCGAGTTCTTGTCATGTTCTTGTCATGTTGTGAAAATAATGGGCTCACTAAGGATTGAGGAAGGTAAAAAAAGTATAGGGCTGTCAAACTGCCCACTTACCAAATGTGGAAGTGTGCTTTTTTGAGCCTTTAAATATAGCTATAGTAATTGAGTTGATAACATGAGTGTTCGAAATTGCACTGGAAAATATTCAGAGAAAACTTGTTTTTCTTTCACAATTGCATAGTTCTTTTGAAAAGAGGTCTAGAGGACATAATCTGTAGTTGCAAAAATTTTCAAACTGCAGGCACCCCTAAGGTGTTAAGAATTGTATTAAAGGTTTTCTTACAAGGTAACAAATTCATTTTTTTTATCTGTGACACTTTTGAAATGTTTTTGTTCTTATGCAGTGGTCTTTCCAACAGTGCTTCTAGAGGGTTTCTAGCAAGGATTTTGTATAACTGTGTTTACTCAGGGAAGATGTTATTTAGAAGATCTATTGATCTTTAGGTTAAACTTGTACGAAATTGAGCATTCCTATTGAGTCAGAGTGACAGACTTTAGGTTTTGTTTACTTTTAGTTAAATAGATACGTAGAGGGCTGTAAAACTGAAGGTTTTTCTCCTTACTACAGTAAAACTACTATTCTAATATGATTGATTTGAGTTCATAGAATTAACTGTTGCTCTAATTTTAGGTAAACATTACCAAATGAGGAGAAAAGGAAGATGCCATCGAGTATCGGCAGCAAGGCATTCTTCTTCCCCATGCAGTATTAAGCACTCCCCGACACGAGAAACCTTGACATATGCTCAAGCTCAAAGGATGGTTGAAATAGAAATTGAAGGTCGCCTGCATAGGATCAGTATCTTTGATCCTTTAGAAATTATATTAGAAGATGATCTTACTGCCCAGGAAATGAGTGAATGCAACAGCAATAAAGAAAATAGTGAAAGACCACCAGTTTGTCTAAGAAGCAAACGCCATAAAAATAACAAAGTGAAAAAGAAAAATGAAGCTCTCCCAAGCTCACATGGTATACCTGCTACAACAGCTCCTCTTCCAGAACCAAAAGTACGGATTGTTGAATACAGTCCCCCTTCAGCTCCTCGGAGACCTCCAGTTTATTACAAATTCATTGAGAAGTCAGCAGAAGAACTTGATAACGAAGTTGAGTATGACATGGATGAAGAAGATTATGCGTGGTTAGAATTGATAAATGATAAGCGGAAAAGTGATGGAGTGTCAGTTGTTTCACAAAATATGTTTGAATTCCTTATGGATAGGTTTGAAAAAGAGTCTTATTGTGAGAACCAAAAACAGGGTGATCATCAGTCTTTAATTGATGAAGATGCAGTGTGTTGTATATGCATGGATGGTGAATGTCAGAACAGCAATGTGATCCTGTTTTGTGATATGTGTAATTTAGCAGTACATCAGGAATGCTATGGGGTGCCATATATACCTGAGGGCCAGTGGCTCTGCAGACACTGTTTGCAGTCCCGCTCTCGGCCTGTAGACTGTGTGCTGTGCCCAAACAAGGGAGGTGCCTTTAAAAAGACAGATGATGATCGTTGGGGACATGTGGTGTGTGCTCTGTGGATTCCAGAAGTTGGATTTGCCAATACAGTTTTTATTGAGCCAATTGATGGTGTCAGGAACATTCCCCCAGCCAGATGGAAGTTAACATGCTACCTCTGTAAACAGAAAGGTGTTGGTGCCTGCATCCAGTGCCACAAAGCAAACTGCTATACTGCATTCCATGTGACGTGTGCTCAAAAGGCTGGTCTATATATGAAAATGGAACCTGTGAAAGAACTGACTGGCAGTGGAACAACGTTCTCTGTGAAAAAGACTGCCTATTGCGATGTACATACTCCACCAGGTTGCACACGGAGACCGCTAAATATTTATGGAGAAGCTGAAATCAAAAACGGTGTGTGTAGAAAGGAGGGATCAGTCAGAACTGCTAGGTCTACATCAAAAATCAGAAAAAAGACAAAAAAAGCCAAGAAAGCAGTGGTTGAACCCTGTACAGTTATGCCAACAGTATCTGCTCCTTATATCCCCCCCCAGAGGTAAGCAAACCATCAAAATGTGAGAAACCTTTATTATCTGTCTAATTCTAAACCAGTGCTTTTAGATTCTACCTTTAAGTCTTTGTATGTTTTTACATGCTTTCTTTAGAGGGCTTTTTCTGAGAATTACTGTTAATTATGCACATTGCACTTCTGTGGAATTGCATTAAAAATACAGTAACTTCCTCAGAGAAATTATTAAATGATTAAGTGATCTGTCTTGTCCTCAGAACATTTGGTTTGGGGTTTTTTTGTCAGACTAAGTTATGTTGTGTATTCACTTGTCATTCACTGTACTTCTAAGAATTAACCACTGAATTTGAAATAGTAGATGTAGTAGTTATCTTCATATTAAAGAAAAAAAGCCAAGCTCAAAGTTAACTTTATTTGTAATTTTGGATTTCTGAGCTTCTTTTTCTGATTTTAAGAGGTCCAAAATGAAAATTACAATTGTGTATGTAAATTTTGAATCTTGTTCATCTCACGTAAATTACTTGTAGTGTAAAATCTGTGTACGTTTTACAAACAACCTTCAAGGAAGTGTTTTCCTTGTGTGGCAGAATAACTTCTCCAGAGGCATTTCCAAAATTTATGTTTGTATGTTTCCAACACCAATATATGTGTTTACCTGTTGAATTAATTTAAGAGCAGTAGTTTGGAAAGTTTTTCAAACAGGCCCCAGTTCATGTGGAGGCTCATTTCCTGTACTGTGACCAGACTCTGAGTACACAGAGTGAGGACTTTTAAAATAATACATTGCCTTTTTAAGTAGCTGACTCACAAGTCTCAGGTAGTAAGCAATTAAAGCTGGTTAAATGAATCTAAATAAACACATGTTTAGAGACTACAGTTCTTCCTGTAATAACTTTTGTTAATGTAAGAAGCTACTTGCCTGACTTTGACAAACAGCCTTCAGCTTCCATACGGTGTTCACAAACACCAATCAGATTGATTGCTCTGTTCTCTAATAGGATTGGCTTGGTAAAATGGTATTTCTGTTCAATAATGCACTGCAGAGAAGCTTTAGTTGACAGTAGACAACTAATACTGCTATTCAAACAGGAACTACTGTCCATGGAAGAGGGAAGTTGGTGTAAAATAATTCGGCTTTGTCTTAATTAGGACCTAATAGTGTAGTGTGTTTTTGTTTTGCTTTTTTTAAGACAACATAAGAAAGAACATGAACTAAGAATTGAGGATTAGAAAGTATGTTCTCAGTTGTGCCTCTGGCAGCTCATTTCATTGGCAACTTTAAAAAAAAACAGGCACTGAAATGATGCTTTCATCAGATGTTTTATTTTTTAAATAGTCATTAGATGACAGGAGCAAAAATGCAGAGACATTTTCTTCTTTTTTCATGTTAATGATTAAATTTCTTTTCAAGACTGCAGAGAAATTCAGCTTTCTTCTATTTATGCTTCTCTTTATATTTCTAGAAACAAGTACAGTTCCTATACTGTATGTCCTAAGTGTAAAAAATGTGCAAGTTTAAAGGTATTTCAAAGTTGAGCTTTATTATAGATTGCTTGTCTTTGGTTGAGGGAGGCGCTTGCTTAAGTAGTCTTTGTAATGTGAACGTGTTCAGTCCTAGAAAACTGGTCCCTGAATTAAAAGTGAAACAGAAATGGGCATATTAAAAGTGATTACACTGCAGACCCAGATTTCTAGTTTTAGAACCCAAGTTGTCTAGTTTTCGTCGGCTGTTCTTCATTTTTTTTTCTGTTTAGGAAGCACTCTTGTGTTTCTGTAGGAATGAAGTACATACCTGTAAAGTATTAAAAAATTATTTGGATAATTTCACACTGGGCTTCATTTAAATTATTCTTTTTCTCTAATCTGTTTTTTAATACTCTTTTTTTCCCTTCAAGCTGAAGCATGATTTTTCAGAGGTGTTGAGGAAGAACAATTAAGCTTTTTAAGTTACTAGAGAATAAGTATATACACTCAGTGTTTAAACACTAACTAGTGCTTTTTTACCCGAATAATTTGATTTCAGTGTGTTTCCAACATCTCTGAAAATTGAGGTACACATGGAGATGCTTGGTTAGGATGGCTTTCTTAATACCTAGATTGGTCATCTCCTTAGCATATCGCTGGCTCTTTAGAATAGGTAGTTGGACGAGTGTACAAATATGAAGATCATAGTGAGGAGGAAAGTACATGCTGGATGCAGCCCCTGAATACATCTGGCGAAGCTTAAGGAGAGTCGTCTTGCAGTTTAAGTTCAGTTTAAGGAGAAGGATTTGTATCCTTTTCTGGATGGTGACAGTATATGAGCAAATGAGCATTTTAGTAACACATTTTTAATAAATTTCTTTTCCAAAATAGTTATCTTAATGTTCAGGATATTTTAAAAAAACTGAGAGTGGAAAGCATACTTCATAATTTCTGCACAACTTTTGTAGCTTATGAATTTCTGGATCAGCTTACCTTATGATCAGGTTTCTCTGCTACTGCTTTGAATGACTAGAATTTCTTACACAGATGTCATACGCTGAGCTTTTTGCTGTTAAATTATATAGGTAGTGTCCTTTCTCTAGGTCATTTGTAATTTAATTATATGACTTCTCAGACTGTGAACTACTGATTTAGGGGTGAGTTTCATCTGTGAACTACTGATTTAGGGGTGCAGATCAGAAGGTGCTAACCACTGATCCATTGCTGATAGGAAGTAAATGCTTATCTCCCATGCCTCTTTTTTTTTGTGATTTATTTTTAATGCTGGTCCTATATCTGTCCTGTTGCCTAGGTATTTCGGAAAGTCTATACCTAAGTATTTACTTCCAAAGGTGCAGTAGTTCATCGTAGAGCCTTAAGGTGGTTTCAGTTTTCAGTGCTGTCAATGCTGACTTGTAACTTGCTTAGCATTTGTAATAATGTATGGGACTACCAGGGAGCTCTTACGCATGGAGGATGTATGTCAGACCTGGCTGCAGAGATGTGTTATTTCTTTACTAGGAAATTCCATTCAATTTTTATTGAAATACAAAACTCTTGAATGTGGTTGCTTACACTGTACTGTTTGTTGTCATCAGTTTTTTTTATTTGCCCGTTTTTGGGAGGTTTGTTTGTTTTTGTTTTATTGATTGTTTAAAGGTAGAAATCAGCATCATCTAAAAGTTGTATTTCTGGGAAGTGTAGGAGCAGCTGTGCTATGTGGGGAGAAGAATGGGAAAGGACTCTAAAACTGTCCCTGTTTGGGAGGGACAGACAGTACCCGCTCCTCTTGGCAAATGGTATTCCAAAAGTATCCTCCCACTGCCACCAGCTAGTTTGGCTGGAGAAAATGGCAATTTTTTTATTGAAGTATTATTGCCACTAGGGATGTGTAATGGTTGAATTTTGCTTGGTAGAGAGATTCCCCACCCCCAACCCCCACCCCCCCCCAAAAAAAAATAAAAAAGTAGTAGAAGGGTTTTGTTCAGACTGCAGGTCCAGAATTTTCAAGTTAGGAAATCCGAACTTTTAGGGCTGGTTTGACAATCTAAATCTAGCTGCTTCTCTGTTATCTTGCATTCTCCGTGCTCAATTTCCTGTGTTTTTTGGGTTTGTTTTAATCTGCTGCTGCTGATCCTTGTACTTTGTAACTATTGCCTTATTTTGCAATCAGGATGAGTACCTGAAGCAGACGTATTACAATGTTAGCTGGGAAAATGACACACTTTCTGTTACTTTTGAGCACTTGATTCTTTAGTACAAATAGCATTGTTTTTGTGTAGTCTCTTGATCTTGTGTGTCAAAAGAGGCATTTAAAAAATGTTTGCTTGTTAGCCAGTGTCAATATTCACGCTATTTAAAAATGCTGTGAATTGTACCTATATACTTAGAGGGATATAGCATGTGATATAAAATATTTAATATGCAGTATTTTAAAAGTATACACTGAGATACACTGTAATCTGCTTTATTAAAATGCCATTCATGCAAGTACTGCTCTATTAACTGGAAGCTGACATTAAAAGTATAAATATTTGCTTTCATCTTTAAATTTCTGTTTTTGCAAACATGACATGTTTGTTATGTCTGAAATTAAGAAAACATTTGAAATGCAATACTTGTACAGAGAGCAAAGAATAAGTAAAAAAGCTCCACTTTTATTAGACATAGGAACACTGTTGTTGCATGAGGTGTGTTGCATCATTAATATTAAAAGAGAATTATAAGATTGTTATGAAAGTAGGTAAGTAGTAGTTGACAACTGAGAGCAAAAATTGCTGAGACTCTTAGAAGAACATTTTCAGCTCTTCTGATGGATCAGCATTTATGTGTCCCACATTAACTGATTTCTCTATGTTGATATTTGGTTTTGTTAGAAGTACTGTGCCTGGTAATAAGCTGGATTTCTGTTACTGTGTCTCAAGGCAGAACGTGCATTTTCTTTTGGTTTATAATTGAGCCAGTTGAGCTATCCTGAACTTTCTTACCAAGTAATTAAATGTAATCTTGTTACCTTAACACAGAAATCCTGATAGTCTCTGAAAGGCCGTATGGACCAGAAAAATAAATAATAACTAAACAGGAAGTGTTCAAATGCAGTATAAGGGGAAAGGAACATTAACAGCGTCTTTGAGACACTGTTAGTCAGCATTCACAGATAATGTTTCTTATTCATATATATGTAGCTTATTCATATATATGGAGTATGTGGATTTCTTTTGGGGATTTTTTACAACATTTTTTAGGATACTCAGGGTTTTTTTTGATATATTCAGAAAGTCTTGAATGTACGAGAAAAGAACAAGAAATTTGGCTTAAAATTCAGCATAAAAAAGCTATTGAAAAATACTGCTAGGGCCAAAATTACAAAGAACTTGGAAGCTGAATAAATTTAGACCAATGTCTGTTAGCTCCTTCTCCTTGAATATACATACATGTATGTATAATTCACAGAATCATGTGAAAATGCTTATTTTAATTCCAGGGGAGCATGATGTAGGTGTGCCTTGTGACTGTACCTAATACTTGGAGTGTAGAATCACCCAAGTGAACAGCAGAAGTCATCAACTGCTGATGTTTATTTTCTTGTCATATTGACTTTGAAACCTTTCTGTTACATGTAGAAACTACTACTGGTGTCATCCTGATCTCTTTGCTTAAATAAAAAAAGTAATTTTCCCTAAATTAAAAAAAGAGCTACTGTGGTGTTCACTAGTTTTCCCTCAGCAGTATTTAAAAAAAAAACTGAAGGTAACGTCAGAGCGTAATTTGAAGCTAGTTCATTTTGACACCGGTTGACTTATTAAATAAGGATTAATTCATGTGTTCAAAGAAGTGTAACTTACTTAGTAAATTGGAAAAGTAGGGTGGTTTTTTTTTCCTGTCTGTTTATTTTACGTGTACAAGGCCAAGACGCTTAAAACAAATTAATATGTAAGTTCCGTAAGGCATATAATTAATATTCTATGTGCTTTCTAAGGGGTTTGGTCCACAATGGTTATATATGTGATAATGCAGTTACAAAGACTAAGATTTATGTGATTTTGTTCTTCAGAACTTCTGAATTTCACCAGTTATATGAATTTCCTTTTTTTTTTTTTTTTGGCGGCAGAAGGAAGATGTTGTGATTTGTGCCATAGCAAAACATCTAAAGAATGTATTGTCTAAAGAACTGTCTCCTGGCAGGTTTTTTTATTCAATGATCAAGTTACAGAGTGCACAAAAAAAGAAGATAAATACTGAGCTTTCTTCTTACTACAGATCAAAATGTGATTTTTGATTAATACATCTGATGTGGATTTAGCCTTTTGATATTAGATTTCAACATCATGTGTGGTCATTATATTTGTATAGTAATATATTTACATATGTGGTCACTGTATATGTACAGCAATTGGCAGAAGTAATGTGTATATGATTTTTCCGAGAAGAGATTTTTCCAATTTGACAGGGTGGAGATTTTTCATTGTTTGAGGTGGGTTTGGTTTTGTTTTTTTATTTTACTCACTGTTTTGGTTTTTTTTCCTTCCATTCCAAAGTTTTGGAATGTCACAAACTCTAGTTGTTAGAGCAGGAAGGAAATAACAAAGAATTAATTGAAATAACAGTATTTTCTTACCTCTTCAGTTCACTGTTCTACTTTTCCTGTCCAAGAAAAAATTTACAAGCTGCTTGCTCAGATAGAAAAATAGGGGGTTCACGGTCATGTAAGCAAGACAAAGTGCTTTCTACATGTGCATTTAAAATCAAATACTATTTAAATACCAGTAAATGTTGAATAAAGAATAGGAACCTGGAGAGACTTTCAGGCTTGGAAGATGTATCAATAGATTAAGTATATACTGTTAGACTCTCAACCTAGGAGAGGCAAATTCAGTAGCTATACTTATAAGCATAACAGACAAAAAGGAATAAAAGCTGCAAAGTAGTTCTAATTAAGAAAGTGTGTATTTTTGCATGGGGATTCTGCACACTTAAGTTGCAGAGGTTTAAATTAAACAGTTTTCAGTCTTCCCAGGATTTGATATGTACTGTTAGGCATGTAGCTGACTTCTGTTTGTTATTAAAGGAATGTTATCCTTTTTCAAAAGGAAATAAAGACATGCAGATGGATTCTGATTTTTACATAGTTATTCATTTACCTGTGTTGTCTTTCAAGTTGGTCAGAACAGTTTGAGAGTTTTTTATTTTTAAGTCATACAGTGAGTTTTATCTTCTATTGAGGAATAGGATAACAAAGTTGTTTCTTCACTGTTTAAAGGATAGTGTATTGAAAGACAAGTTTTGCAAACACTTTGATAAGCAGCTGCTGCCAGAGGTTTTCTGTAAGAGTAGAGAGAGTTTCATCTGTCCAGGTGGGCATTATGATCTTCAAAAACTGAAGTTTCTAGATATGGAGGTAGGAAGAATAGTTGCTGAGACTCCAGAATTAATTCCAATTCCCCAAATAAATACTTCCATAGCTTTTTATCCTAGTTTTAAGCATAGTTGTCTTCCAGTGAGTGTCATGGGAATTACTGTAATAATCTGTAGGGAAGTCTTGCGTCTTTCCTGCTTCCTAGAAGTCTCAGTATATTTTGTGGAACTTTGCTGAACAAGGCTTGAAAATTTAAGTGTTCTGGAAACTCAGTTTACTTTGTTGCAACTTGTTCAATTTCTTTTGTTTAATTTTGTTCTGACAGGTTTTAAAACCTATCTCCACTCTTTGTGTGGGAAAATAAGGGTATTTTATTTGCTCTGTAAAGTGGAACATAAGTTGATTGTTAATGGATATCAGCATAGGTCAAGAGAAACTGGTATGTTAGTGGTACTGAATGAAATTTTAGAGTATAATACAATTTTCTTGTGTTACGGGTACCTTTAGTAGTGCTATGCTGGATGAAGGAAAATGCAAAATAACTGATAAAACCAGAGGCTCGGGATAAGTATGGTAATTAAAATAATAGTGTTCGTTCATGTTCAAAACTTTTTTAGCTGTAATAGATATTTGATCTTCCTTTGAGTGTCTGATTAATACAGATTTTCATACTAAGTTGTTCATGCTTGAATTACTGTAGTAATGTTGTCAAATCACATACTTGCTCAAGAAAATGTTCTCTCCAGTTTATATTTCAAAAACTTAAGAATCTTGAGGTATTTGAATACTAAAATTATACCTATGTAGTTAAAAAGCAGGTTTGTGTAGTAGTTAGGTTATGATTGATACACTGTTCCCTATAACCAGTTGCCAGAGTGTCCGCAGTGATAAGTAACTGAAAATGGGAAAAGAAGGAAGTCATGAGTCAAAGGAGGCAGCTGTGAAGTTTGCTATGGTAAATGCACGTCTTACATTGACAAAACTTATTTTATGCATTTGTCTTAAAGGTGGGGAAACTAGGACTGAGTGACACACTCAGTTCTCTGAATGCATTGACCGGTGCATTAAGTGTATCATCCTTTTCAGGGTAGATTATCCATCAGATGTCTCCATGTGAGGAGGCAATAGGTGCTGTTTCAAAGGTTCGGTTCAACAGGGATCTTTGCTTGTTTAAAGAAAAGCAGGAAATTGTATTGATATCCCTATTTGTAGTGCACCTCAGTGTTTTACAGGGCTGAGTTCTGGCTCACTCAGTTGGCTGTGGCACAGTTACAACCATTCTGAAAAATGTTTTCATCATCTATGTAGTTTTGGCAGGTAGCTCTAAAAACAAAAACAAGAATCGGTATGACTGCCAGTGCTAAAACATCAAAAGGCTGCAGTGGTCATCAACTTGAAACCTAATGCTTCTTTTATGAGACCAGTTAGATAGCAGCAGTCACTGAATATCATTGGAACACAGTCACCTTTTTAAGAATTTCAAATTCCTCTATCAATATACTTTGTTTTAAATAACTGGTAAGTTGGGGGAAAACTATGGGTTTTTCTCCCAGTAGTTGGTATGCTTGACTTGCCTGTGTAGAAATGCAAATGACTTGCTTGACTATGCTTGACTTTTATTTGTAGAAAATAATACAGAAAGCTATTTCTGTATTATTTCTGTATGTTCTTTTTTGACATGCTTATACTGGAAGAAGTTCTAGTGTGGACAGATACCTTAGCAAAAAAATGCCTTTGCTGAGGTGTTTTCTGTAGTTCTGGGAAGTGCCCTAAATTCTCTAAGCCTTGCCCCTCTGCACTGGGGATTTATCAGTGTTGTGTAGCAATTAATCCTGTCATGTCCAAGTCAGATCTTGGATGAAGTCTTTAAACAGCTCTCCCTTACCTAGACCAAATACATGCCTTTTTTCTATTCCTCAGTATTTTTTTTTTTTATTACATCTTTGTTGGATAAAAAAAGGGAAGTGGAACGTGTGGAAAATTCCTTTTTCAAAATCAGTACCCAGGCTGTACAACTTGCAGGGTTCTACAGCAACATTGTCTCATTTGCCCAAAATGGTTGTATTGCCCATCAAAATTTAAAGTACTTGGGGCTGTTAAAGTCCACCTGGAAGTATCAGACTAAGCAGAAGGGTGGTTCAAGAGCTGTGATATAGGTAGTAGGTCGTTAGTTTAACAGCAGATGTAACATCCTCCTAGCACTAAGTTCATAGCGTAGAGGCTCTGTAGATATCTGCCACATGAAGGGTTTCAGAGCTCTATTTTGACAAGTATATAGCAGCTACCCATATGTGGTGTTTAAATTAAATACTTGGTTTAATTAAGAGGGGAGGGCAGAGATGAGTAGTTTCTAACCCCTTGTTAAGTAGTCTCTGCACTCAAATTACCTTCTGTTTATTTATATTTTATATTTTGAAAGTTGGAGAGTGTCTTCTGTGAACATCTTTCTTAAGCTTCTTTTAACACTCTACTATTATAATTATATATTAATAGTATGGTTCATTATGTGAATTGGCAAATGTACTTAAAGTTGTCGTTAAAGATGTTTGCTTAGTCTTGCCACATCTGATGGGCGTGAAGCCAAGGCACCTTTCTTTGTGTTTTGATTCTCTGATCTTTCCAAATAGTTGTGTATTTGGCTATGTTTTTTTTTACTCAGTTCAGTAGGTTTTACTGTTTCCAAGAGATGTGTGAAAGCAGTTACTTGATTTTGATTGCGTTCTATAATTAATTGTAATTATGTTGTTTGAAGTTTAGTAGGGTCTCATCTGTTCTGCATTGAGTAAATCTTTGTGGAGGCTGTGTTGTCTTCCAGCAAAAGATGTACAACAGTCTGAAGTCCATCTGCAGACCTTCTAAGCTTTAAATTAAGCTAGAATTTTTCAAGAATGCCTAACTAGCTTAGTTATTAATTAAAACAACGTCATTGAGGAACCAAAGGACACAATGGCACAGTATTTTTAAAGAAAACCTGGGTTTGCTCTGCCTTTACCTGGTGATGACTGAAAACTTCAGCTACAGTTAGTAGCAATGAATAGACAATGAATATTGCTCCTTATCTTCTACACAGTCCAAAAAACCCCAGGGTTAGATAACATTTGGTGAACTCAAAGTACATTCACTTGTATGTTAGTCTGAAATATATTTTGTTTTCCTAGATATTCTTAAAAACCATTTTACCCAAAGCTTACTTCTCACTTCACATTTTCTTTAGGTGTTTTGGCTACTTAGCTTTTATCACTTGCCTGCAAAACTTTCTTCCTAATACAAAAAAGGGAAAAAGGAGAAAAATATTAGTATGTATATACAGTCATGATTAAACATTTTTGTTTAAATGTCTCATGCTACTGCTCTACTGTTCAGACACTTCTTGAGTTAATAAATGCTTGGTTTAGTATTAAATTTTGGAGGATATGTGATAAACCCTGTACTATTGAATGTAGAGTTTTGCTGTGGGTACTAGTAATATTCTGAGTGAAGATTTAATTTCTTTTTTCATTGTTATTATCCTTTCTGTAAGTGTTTTGCATCCAGCTCTCTTTGCAGCTCACCCCTGCATCCAAATGAAGGAACCATCTCTCTTGCAATACAGGGGGTTGGTGGCATGGGGTTTCTTGTGTTAATTTTACAAGGGCTGCCACCAGTTACAAATACCAGCATTATCATACAAAGAGAAAATACTTTCATTCTACAGCCATTCTTCTAACTTCTGTTTTGCTGTAATTTCAGGATACTGTAGGCACAGACAGCTCAAGATGTTTCAGATAAACTTTCTTTTTAATATGTTTTCAGAAGCCATTGTCATTTTTGAGACTTGGACATCTGTCTAATATGTCATTATTTGAAAAATAGGAATCAGTGTTGTGTGTTTGTTCATAAAGCACTTTTCTTGAGTATTTGTAAATGAGTACATGCATATTTACATTTGTTAAAAAGCAGCTCTGGGCAAAATACTGATTGGTTTTGATCTAAATATTTTGTTAACTGTTTATATCATCCTCACATCTTCTCTGTTTGATTTATTTTTATCATATATGTGGGGTAAAATAATAATTGTTTCTGTGTTTTATATTTTTTGGTTGGTTTATTTGTCAGAAATGTAGTATTAATAGAGTAATACAAGGCTTTCATTGCATGTTTTTCTGCAAAAAGTTTGAAGATGTATTGTCTGTAAAATAAACTACTTTCTGTAGATGGCAACAAATGATCTGATGATTTTCTTAGCAACTTGGAGCTTTTTATCTGATTTCATTCATGAAATCATTCTGAAATGCATGTAAAGCTTTATTCTCAGCCATGATCTGGGATTGCTCTTCCAATAGTGATACAAAAAAATGGATTCCCTTTAGCTTTATAAATTACCTTAATGTATTTGGTAGAAACTACAGTGTCAAACACTGGTTGTAATTTACCTGCTCAGAAATAATTGTACTGGAAGGGATCTTACGGAAAGTAGTAACATAGTGATTACTTCTGGTTTTATAGTATACATTCATATATATATATATATGATGTTTAACTTCCATAGATAAATGTTTTATGCTTTGCTGTGAAAAATACAATATCAGTTTTTCCATGTTTTAGATTAAATAAGATTATGAATCAGGTGGCCATTCAGCGAAAGAAGCATTTTGTTGAACGAGTGCACAGTTACTGGTTGCTTAAAAGACTGTCTAGGAATGGTGTTCCACTCTTGAGAAGGCTGCAGTCCAGTTTACAGTCACAAAGAAATACACAACAGGTATGTGGCATACTTTTTACTTACAAGAAGAAATCAGAAATTTTCTATTTTATTAAGTTAAAAATAAACTAGGAAACCTAGTGTGAAGTAAAACCTTTCTTTTACTCAGGACTGAATAAATTCTTTATGCTGTTCTGAAATGATATTACCTATATTGGCAGTTGGGAATTGTGTAATATTTTTAATAGCTGAGATACTAAAAAAAAAAAAAGTGCAGCTTTTTCTTCTGTTTTGCTTAAATGTTTCACAAAAATACTATCATCACAAATATACCATAATAATGCCATTATTCTTTGATAAGTGTTGTCATTTTTTGGAACTCATTCTTCAGTGTATTGTCAGATAAAAAATAAAAGTTATTTTATATTCATCAAGAGATGCAAAGCAGATGTCTTATTTGACACTTGAAAAAAATGTGGATTTTAACAGGGTAAAGGGTTAGGTAGCTAGTTTACAGTTTTCAGATTCAGATCTGTGTTGCCCACCTTGTTTGGTAATAGCAAAATGCAAGCTCTTCATGAAGTTCGAAGACCTGTTTCAACTTCTGGTTCTGCTTTTGACACAGTCAAGTGGGCTTATAGACAAACATAAGTTTAGTTGTACACGTCTATGAATAAGTTGCTGAAAAACATCAAAACAGCAACTCCAGGTGGTCTGTTGGTTTCAAGTTGCTGGATGGCTTCAAAATAGTTAAAACTTGTGAATTGTGTGGATCCATGTGTGAAGCATCATGATGTGGAAATTTTTACTGCATCCCAGTTACCTTTTTTAGTGGAATGGAATGTGTAGGTGGCTGTGTTCTTTCCATTCTCCTGGCATTTGGCTTCTTGTAAAATACCTTCTAAAACTTAGTAATTAATTTTTTAATAATTTACTTGTATTAAACTGATTTTTTCCCCCTCTGAAGTGGAACTGTTATTTTAGTTAGAATTGTATTTCTGTTTGCTGGTTAAGTCATTGATTGATGTAGTCATAAAAATACTGTGTTCAACACTACTTCCTAATTATTTGTTCTTTCATGTTTATATGTGTCTATTTTTTAGCTTTTCTTGCGGAAAAACTAATTAATAATTTCCAGAATAATTGAGATTGGAAAGGACCATGATAAGGGTGCAACATCTCTATATATTTAAATAATGATTATCACAATTAAACCACAATTGTAATTGGTGTTTGATTAAAATAAAATAGGCCTTTAATATGAGCATTTTAAAATTCAATTACCTGTTTACACTTTGGTACAAACAGTATTTCTTTATTTTCTTTCCTAATTTGAGAATAATTCTTAAATAACGAAATAATATATTCTAAATAAATTGAAAGCTATTTATATTGGTCTGTTAAAGAATTTGATATTTTGAAAAGTAAAATCTAGTTTCAAGGTGAGCTGAGTATTAAATGATTCTGTTGATGAAAAATGTGTAGTTAGTCCTTTGCAGTGAGTAGCAAGTGTCCTGTGTATGACATTGTCTTTTCCATAGCACCTTCAATAGCTATTTATCAAAGCAGTCATAACTTCAAGGCATTTAATGTATTTTGTTACTCCCAAGTATAAACCAATCTATAATCAAGACAATAAACAGCAGTGGCATAGCTGTTGTGATAACACCTTAAAAATTTTTTAGATAGGCATGATTATTTTGTTAATTTCAGTCCAGATGGGAAAATTTTTTTTGTTTAATGTGATGTGTCAGAATATCAAGAAACCTACACAGATTTTTCGGTTCATCAAAGAAATATAAAAAGTGATGTAATACAGATTCAGATTTTTTCTTTTTAATTGTTATATAAACAGAAAAGAAGTGTTACAATGATGAACCAAAACCCTGAAAATTATTTCAGGATGTGTGGTGAAAAGTGGTTTTGATCCCTCTCTCTGGTTTGGTTACCAGAACAACTTTGGCAAAGGGAGAGGTCTTCATGATCTAGACTTACTTCCTAATAAATGTGTTTCAGAGTTCAGTTATGGTGTGGTTATGAAGGTTCTAAAAGTTCTAAACTAGGCAAGAGGACCTTGACTGCCTCACTATTTGCAGGAGCAAGGAACTCTGTAAGAGAATGGTTTATACTCCCACTTCTCTCTCCACCTAGAAATTAAGGAAAGATACTGGAATACTCAAATAGATTTATGTTGTCAGGGTTTTAGTTTTTTCCCTGAACTTTTAAGAATGCTTGAATGAAAATAAGGCATGAAATAGAAGTGTAGAAGCTTGCTGCTGCAATAGTGATGTTAGTTTAAAGCCACCATTAGAGGAAATAAAGAAATAAATAAAGAAATAAAAGAAATAAAGAAGATGCTGATAACTTAAGGTCACACCTGCACTGAAGATATCATTACGAACATAAGTCGCAACCACTAAATACTTTTTTTTTCTGATTGGCATACAAGTCCAGCAGAGCATGCTAATAAAACTAATTGTATTGCTCAGGGTCCAGTTTCATCACTGTCATTCTGTTTTTGTTTGTGTCATATTAAGTTACAATCTCTGTAAGGAGTGAGGCTGTTCTCACACATCCACATCCAGCATAAGGAGGGGTATGGTGCTACAATGACAGTATGCCTGCTGGTATGGAAACACTGGTAGCATACTAATGGTGAGATGAGTTCTCAGTTGCTGCATGTTCTTAGTGTAGACTTAAAAATTTTTTCCTCTTCCCTTAGTATTAATAACTGTATAAGTTTTAGCTTTTCTCGGTAATGCTGTGTTCAGCAAGAGCTAAGTCCATTGGAAAATCATGGACTCACAGAATGGTTTGGTGTGGAAGGGTCCTGAAAGATCACCTAGTTCCCACCCTGCTGCTGTGGACAGGAGCAGCTTCCACTAGACTAGGTTACTGAATACCCCACCCAACCTGACCCTGAACACTGTCAGGGATGGGGCATTAACAGCTTCTCTGGGCAACCTCTTCCAGCGTCTCACCACTCTCATAGTCAAGAATTTCTTCCTAACATCTCAGTTTCCCTTCTTTCAGTTTGAACTCGTTGCACCTTGTCCTATCAGTACAGTTCCTGATGAAAAGTCCTCTCCAAACGAGAATTTCTTTCTAAGTTTTTCTTGTGTCATCAGCCAAATGAAACTTGGTGGCTTGCAGGACAGTTTTATAAAGAAAGACTGTGAAGAAAAAGAACTTTCCTACCAGAAAGTTAGTAGAAACTTTCTATGTCAAAGAATTGGAGGCTTGCTATTAATCCCCAAGAGAGTGCCATTCAGAAAGGTAGTGTATGAGTGCAGAAAAAAATAAGGCAGGCAGGGTGCTCTTGATATTTTGGGTCACATCATCAGATTGACAAGTATGTGCCTTTTATAGGGACGGAAATTGGTAAAACAACTGATTCAGATAAAAGATTTTAATTTTATTCGAGTGCAACTACACTTTGAGGTTCAGACAAGTACTTAAGTGTCTGCTTTAACATTATTTTATCTTGCTGTATTTAAGTTTCCTGACCTGCCCTAGAACTAGTACGCTTTGTTGACTTAACTTTCATTCGGCTTGGTTCCCGAGTTTCTTAAGTTACGCAGTTACATAAGGCAAAAGAGCACTCTGAATGTTAGCAAGCAAAGGGAGGACAAGCCTTCTACATCTGGCAATTTAATTTTGGTTCTGAAAAACAGTAGAACTGAAAAAAAAAAATAGTACAGCTGAGAGTTGGGTTGCATTTCCATGCATGAGTTTCATACTCAGAGATGATGGGGTTTAGGAGAGCAGCAGGTAGTGACAGTGTAGGCTTCTTATTACAGTGAGTCTCTTGAGAATTTTAAGGAATTGAAGATTATTGAAAATATTAATATTCTTTTCTGACAAAATTTACTTTCAACCATTCTGACCCCAGCAGTTAAATTACCTTGTGTCTATGTAAAGATTTAACGCGTTAAAAGAAATTAAAACTGTCAGTTGTAATAGTCACTGGGAAACGGAACTAGAGGTTTCTAGCTCCAGTTTTTAGGTAGTTTTCTTTTTGTTGGTTGTTTTTTTGTTGGTTTTTGTTTGTTTGTTGTTTTGTGTTGTTGTTTTTCTTGTTGAAAAGAGGAACAAATGGTTGTTTCTAGATTACTGTATTCTAGTGCAGAAATAGTTGAGATTTTAAGTATTTTCAACTTCAGTGAAGTCAGATTTGAATAAAACTAAGCTTTATCTTTACAAAGTATATAAATCAATAAAATATAATGCAGGTGATAGAATTATAGCATCAACAAATCTATTAGATAATCTTCCAGGTTTTGTAATTGTGTTTTTAGCGGCAACTATCTGAAGAATTGCACAAGCTTCCTTTAGAGGACCTATGGTACTTCTAAATTATTCTTCTCTTACAGAATTTATGGCTTTAGTGTAATAATTTGTAATGTTTGTTGTTCATCTGCTTAGCCATTTTCCTTTATTCCTCTGTGTTCTCTATGTGGAAGCTGATGGAGTTTGCTGTTTTTGTTTTAGCTTTTAGAACACCCTCTGAGATCACTTAAGTGTATATGGCATTGTTTTAGTTATGGACAAGCATGCAAAGTTTTGTGTATCTCTCAGAGATGCTTTTATAAAGTAGTCATTTTTCAAATGTAATAAATTTCCAAAGCAGATGTTTCTTTTGTGTACTTGGTAGTAATACCAGGAATTCAGTTTCTCAATGGCCTCATTTCTAGTGAATTACCAATACCATTTGAATCCTATGAGTCGTATTCTAGTATCCTCCCTTTTCCTTACAAAAAATAGTAAAGGCAAACAAACATTCTGGGCTTTGTGTGTACAAATCAATTTAAATACTGCAAGTGTTTAAATATTACTTACTCTGAAAAATGTGTAAATTAAATTCTTTCATCCATTTTCCAAAAGGGTGTATTGCTGCATTATTACCTGCAGTACAATTTGAAGTTACTATATTTTCTAATAAACTCTTTTCATTTCCTGTCCTCACAAGCCATAATTACTTTGTTTTGTTACAAGTGTGTCCTAGTTCTGCTGGGTGTGAGGGAGGTGGACTGTGTTGACCACATCAGTAATTTGTTTCCACCAGGCTGGAGTTTCTGAAGAAACTGGTGGTGTTCACCTAATTCAGATTTTGATGGAAAAATCCTGTATTGTGTTTTGCAGCTTGTTGTATTTCTCAGTTGCTGTTTGCTGTGTTACTTCTTCTGATGTCAATAGCCATTGCCATAGGATATAGTTTAGATCTTGTTTTCAACTAGACTCTCAAGTAACTCTGGAAGATACCCTGACCACAGGTTTTCTGTTGTTGCAGCGTGAAGCTTATGAGCAGGTGCCATAACTATAAGACAGTAGTTTCTCCTTTCATGTGCATACATTTTGTAATTGTATAGAACTATCTTATTAAAAGAGATATGCATTTTTTATTTCATGAAAACATTTTGATTGTTTTCTTAGAGGGAAGATGATGAAGAAATGCAAGCCTTAAAGGAAAAATTGAAGTACTGGCAAAGGCTGCGTCACGATCTTGAAAGAGCGCGTTTATTGATAGAACTTATACGTAAGCGTGAAAAATTAAAAAGAGAACAGGTAAATGGAGCACCTTTTAATTTGGTGAAACTTTTCTGAAGGAAAGATAATTTAAGTATTTTTACACAGTTTTTTCAGTAGGACAGCTGTACCTTAATCCTTGCATAGGGTCAAGTAGCATATATGCATGCTGTGCATTCAAACTATTTAAAATATATAAAAATTTCATAGAATCATAGACTGTCGTGGGTTGAAAGGATCATGAAGGATCATATAGTCCAACTCCTCTTCAATAAACAGGGACATCTTCAACTAGATCAGGTTAACCCGTCCAACCTAACCTTCAGTTTTTCCAGGAATAAGGCACCTACCACGTCTCTGGACAACCTGTTGTTCCAGTGCTTCATCCTCATTGTAAAAAATTCCTTCCTTATACGTAGTCTGAATCTTTTAGTTTAAAGCTGTTACCCCTTGTCCTGTCATTACAGGGCTTACTAATCAGTTTGTCTCCATCTTTCTTATAAAAGCCCTCTAAATATTGAGAAGCTGCAATAAAGTCTTTCTTGGGCCCTCTCTTCTTCAGGGTGGACAGCCCCATTTCTCTCAGCCTTTCTTCATAAGAGAGCTCCACTCTGATCATATTTGTGTGTTCTTCTGGTGTGCTTTCTGGAATTCTATGCATCATTCCTATGCATTCATGTATCACTAGCTTTACACGTGTATTATTATTTATATGCATGTATTTTACGTATGTATGTTTGCTTATACTTTATTTCATGTTTATATTATATATATGTACGCACACCTTTAATCTTCCATTAAGAATTTACTTTAGCCATAGCAAGACTGTTTAATTGCTGATAATTCTTTAAATGGCCTGAAAATTAAGCTACAGCAGAACTAAGTAGTGTCAAAAATAAAAAAAATCTGAAGGATGTTCAAGTATTTGAAGATGTTGATTCTGTTTTTTGAAATACTTTTCTTGGAATTTATGTAGAGCATTGTCTTTCCAATTACTCTTTGTTTTGGTCTTATGTAGCTTGTAAATCAGATTCTCTTTTTATACTTCAAATGTAGCAGTACAACTGAAATTTAATTTGAAACTGATATAGCTGAAAACTGATGTCAGATAAATGCCAACTGATGATACTGAAAGTAGTACTGAACTAATTTACTTAAATGTATTTATATTTTTTATCTTATCTAAATTACTATACTATTGCTGCTAAACAACTTTAATACAATATGTTAATGAAAAATGCTCAGTTGGATAACTGTTACTTCTTTAGGTCAAGATTGAGCAGGTTACCATGGAACTTCAGCTTATTCCATTCACTGTACTTCTGCGATCGGTTCTGGATCAGCTGCAGGAAAAGGATTCTGCTCGTATATTTGCTCAGCCAGTGAACCTTAAAGAGGTATGTTTGCAGCTGTGTTTCCTGATGTTTACATGTGTCTTGGTGACACTTAAGTATGAGAAACAAGTCATTACATGCAGAGTTAGCAGTGTTACCTTTTAATCTTTATTCTGATAATTAACATGAGTTATGGTTTACTGCTGTGAAGCCTTTTTATGTTTATATACCAAAATAATTTATTGGAAATACTTGTTTGGAATGTTGGGTACATACTGATACTTTTTAGTAAGTTGATTTTGGTAAAGCAAATTCTAACGTTATCAAAAATTGCAGTGCAGTTACTATGTTCTTCCTTGAAGGTGAAATAGACAGAATATGCATGGTGCATATACATATATTGCATACACGTCTTTTTATTATACATAGAATCTTTCAGGTTGAAAAAGACTGCCAAGATCTTCAAGTGCAGTATGCCTAGTAACCAGCATGCCTACAAAACCGTATCACAAAATGCCACACCCATTTCTTTTGAATACTTCCATGGGTGGCGACTGTACCACTTCCCTGGGGTGCCTGTTCAATTATTAACCACTCTTTCAGTGTAGAAATCTTTCCTAGTATCCAACCTGAACTTCCTCTGGCACAACTTGAGGCCATTTTCCCTTGTCCTGTCACTAGTTGCCTGGAAGTAGGAGTACATAAAACCACAGAATTCCCAAAAAAAAGTAATTTCAGCATCTCAGTAGAGCTCAGACTTGTTCCTGAGATGCAGAACATTGTAATATGTAAACTTTTGTTGGCATGCAGATGTTATTAATATCAAGATAGGCAATTCTGAGTTACATTTTTTATTTCTTGCATTGAGGTGTTACAAAATACGTTTTAAAAGTGGATCAGTTAGTAACTAATGTTACTTCGTCTGTAATAAAACAGTTTTACCCATTTGTGTTTTAAATATTTATTCAAAGGTTCCAGACTATTTGGATCATATTAAACATCCTATGGATTTCTCCACCATGAGAAAACGGTTAGAAGCTCAAGGCTATAAAAACCTCACTGAGTTTGAGGAAGACTTCAATCTGATCATAGATAACTGCATGAAATACAATGCAAAAGATACAATATTTTATAGAGCTGCAGTGCGGTTAAGAGATCAAGGAGGTGTAGTTCTCAGGCAAGCCAGGCGAGATGCTGAAGGGATTGGTTATAACAATGAAACTGGAATGCACTTACCAGAACGGCCTAAACTTGAGTCACCCCAACCTTTCTCTTGGGAAGATGGTAAGATGTTTTTCAATTATTTTTGAAGGTTGCATTTTTTATTGCACACAGCATGTATGTTCCATACAGATGCTTAGGATTGTTGCTGTTCAGTTTGCTAACTAGATTCCCCACCCCACATTAAAGACATTGCTTGAAAGAGTCTGATGTTTCTATTCTATTCTATGCTATTAGACATAAATGCTGTCTGATTTTCTGATTCTGATTTTGGCGGTGTCAGTCTAACAAATTATGCAGAAAAGGTTTTTAAGTTGAGTGCTTTCTTTCACATGATTGTTTATGCTTCTAAGACATGGAAAATGAATACCAGTGTTCATAAACTTAAGCACATTCCTAAATATCCTACTTAAAAAATTGAGCACGTTTGGAAAACTAGGAATTAATTTATTTTTTTTTTTGTTTTGACATACACATGAGTTTTCTAAGGTCTGGCAGTGCAGGAGAATAATTAATACATTTCTTTTGTAACCATAGTTTTGTCCTTTTCTTTAACAAGATAGAATTAATCTGTTAGAGTGGAAAGGATTAATTGTCTTCCTTCTGACCTTTTACTTCTTTGCTCTACTAAGTTTTTTTGAGCAAAATGCTAATTAAAAAAACCAGTAAATATATAGTAGGAATTATATTCAGTATTTCTGACAGTAATCTAAATAGGTTTTTGACAGTATTTTTTTTTAATTTTGGCATGTGAATTAATTTTTTTTCCTCCTGTTGGTATTATTATTATTATTTCTCAGAAATATTCTGGGAAATGCTAACACGTTTTCAATTGTACGTGTTTTGACTCCAGTGGATAGGTTACTGAATCCTGCAAACCGAGCACATATGTCCTTGGAAGAACAGCTGAGAGAGCTGCTAGAAAAACTTGATCTCACCTGTGCAATGAAATCCAGTGGGTCAAGGAGCAAAAGGGCAAAGCTGTTAAAGAAAGAAATCAGCATTATTCGCAACAAACTCAGTCAGCAACACAACCAAGCTCCTCAAATAGAATCAGGTATTGGAAGTTTTGAAGAAGAAAGTGCAGCATTAGAACAAGACGGAGAAGAAGAAGGTAAGGTTGTAAACCAGGTTTAAATGAGTACTGTTCTGAACCACTTCAGTCAGGTGCTGTGATATGAGTAATACTGTGAATTAAAGAATTTGATAAATTGTAATTAATTAAATTTAAAATACTGATTTTAATATTAAAAGAATAGTTTTAAAACATTAAAATAACTGCATAATCACAACAAATATTTTAAGAATAGAATGATCTTCTTAAAAAACTCCCTCCATTATTTTTCATGGTAGCAAGGCTTTAAAAACATGCCCAAGTCAGAAATGCCCAAGTGGAAAATATCTTTGTACTTTTGGAAATACATTTAAACATCAGAATATGTATTAGGGGTCGTGTGAGCTTAGGTCAATGGTAATGAAGACTCTGGCTGTTGTTACTGTGTTTGTAGCCTTTTTTATTCACGGCTCTAGGGAGGAGGGTGGGTAGGCTTTGGAGTTGTTTATTTGTTTATTTATTTTAAATACAGCTAACTACTGATAAGACATAAAAAATTTCATGTTGTAGAATCAAGTCACCCGTATCTGCCCAGCTCTTCCCCTTTTGCTTCTCTTCCTCCTTAAAATATTTATCTCAGAACTGTCTACTGTTGGCTAATTGCCATGGTTTCAATGTGAGCAGTGTGCTGGAAGGACTAACTTCATATTTTAATTAAATATCACATTTGCATTTTTAGCTTTTGAGTTTCTGAGGTTTTTATTGCTCATTTTTAAATGATGCAAAAAAATCTGTCACTCAAATAAGAATTCTCTTGACTTTGTTTCACGATTAGCTCTAAGAAACTAAACTTTTTCCTTAGGAGAGTTAGAGATGTGTTTAATTTTTGATTAAGTGCATTGAATAGGAGGAGGAAAGAGCTCAGGGGAAAATGGAAGCATGGTAATAAATAAAATCGTCTCTATTTTTTGTGGCTTTATGCTATCAAAATTTTTGAAAGGTGAAGTCAATAAAATGGTTGTCCTTAACTGCCATTCAAACAGCCACTTAGTGTTTAATTCCAAATATAGAATTTGCTGGAGATTTGAGCATTGGTAGAAAAAGCATACATGGGTTAACACATTATCTTGTTCTGAGGCTTTTAAGTGTTCTCAAAATGTTTAATGGTTTGTGTTTTTTAAATTTGGGTATCTTTTAATCTTCAAGTGACGATGGTATTATAGTTCTTTAGGAATGTGGGGTTTGGCACCTAATGAGTCCACAACATTTTTTTATTTATAGCTTAGCATTTTTATGTCATAGCCTTTTACCTCGGCTGTTTTTTATGAGAAAAGTAGTCCAAAGTGAGCAGTAGTGGTTTTCTTATATTTACAGTATGCTTTTTAAATAAAACATGATGAAAGGCATGATTCAGGGTTGATTGATATGGTTGTTACGGTTCTGATCTAGTGGAGAGTAATAATAATTAGTTCAAATTTCAGTTCTCAAATGGAAGGTACATAAAAGAGTAAAGAAAATAAATTGCCCAAAAAAAGATAATTAAAGTATTAAAATCCTGTGCCCGGGATCTCTACAGGAGCTGACTTTGATAGAACTGTGAATTACACCCTGCAATTCTATTTCCCGTCTTTGATTACATGAAAAATACAGTACCAGAATAACCCCATGAAATTTAGGTTTTATTTCTAAATAATTCTCAAATGGTTTTATGTTCTTAAATCTTTCTGCAAATATTTTCTTATTTATTTGTAAGAAAATCAGAATTTGCTTGTAAAGAAAGTCCCCTTGGAGATTTCAAAGTACAGGATTTTTTTAATGGCTGGTAGTTTAAATGTGCTTATCTGACTGTACGTTTCATTCTACAGTCTTCCTGAAATACTAATTACCAATTCTAATACCTGTGTGCCTTCAAATGATGTAAACACAGTTACACTGTATTTTAAAAACAGGTATTTTTAATATGAACTACCCTATTGTTTGATTAAACCTTAAGAATGAGGTAAATATTTTTCTGCACTTAAAAATCATTGATTTCCAAGTGAACATTGCTGTGCCAAAACCAAACAAAATAAACTGCAAATAGAGAACTTAAACGCTTGGGGGTTTTACACCTTTCTTCAGGTGGCATAGAAAATTTAACTAAGTCTAAATATTTTATGTGATAGCATAAATAGTACATTAGTGTTATCCAGTTACTCTAGAATAAGTATTTCCTTTCTTGTATTCTTTTGGAAGCTAGAAAGATTATAACATCATTTTGAATTGAAAGTTACGAGTTAGGACATCCTTCTGTTTGTTTTAGGGAATGTTGAAATCATAGAATGTTTATTTTCTTTCCTATTACTTGTGATGAAAAACTGAAACTACTTTTATACACTCACTGTCCTATCTCTGTTGTCTTTTCCCAGCATGTGTTTAGTAGAATTGAGTGGGACATGATCATACTAAAATAAATTAAAATGTGTGTGGGTGGAAAGAGCCTGGAGAAAAATGGTAGAAGGTGTTTCTTCTGATTTTTCATATCAAATCTGCATTATCAAGTGAGATATTTGTCAACCAGTGTCTAATCAAGCTGCAAGATTTTGGGGATGTTGGGTTTTTCTTCCCCATTTTTATTATTTTTTCTTTTTGGTAGATAAAACTGGCCAAAACTGTAAAAAGGCTTTACAAATCATGTCCGTATGTAGATTATGTAACACATTCTAGTTCATTCAAGTAGAACAGGTTACAAGTACTTTTTTTTTTTATTGGTTAGCTGATAAAATTTTTCATAGGCAGGTAAGGTGAATACTGATAAGGTGAAATAGATAAAAACATGCGTTATCAAAAATTTACTTGAATGGCAGTATAGTTGCATTTAACAGATAATCATCCACCACCCCAACTTTCTAATGAAAAAATAGATTTTGTAGTTTTTAGTTAATGAACTAACATAACTGCATGAGAAGAAAAAAGTACTTATCCAGGTAGAAATTGTTAATACCAACTGTAGACATCTTCTACCCCTGTTACATTCCCACTATAAAAGTAGGAGCTACTAACTAGGACAGATTGTTGCTAGATAAGTTTTGGTTTTAAAATGTTATGCTTTGTTTCCAGACAGCAATTTATTTGGTGGGCTGCACATTTATAGTGAGTTTTATAATAGACTTTATAACTACAGGTTTTCAAAAATCACACTCTATTTATAATTTTTTCAGGAGATAAATCTCCCCCTAAACTTGAACCATCAGATGCATTACCTCTTCCTTCAAACTTGGAGACTAATTCAGAACCACCAACCCTCAAACCAGTAGAACTCAATCCAGAGCAGAGTAAGCTTTACAAAAGAGTAAAATTTGATAATGAATTATATAGCACTTCCATTCAGAAAGAAATAAATGGACACACTCCAGAACACTTACTTGACAGTAATCTCAATGAGTCGACTGTTTCTGCTGTAGCTGAGTCATCAACTGATGTAAACAGACGTACATCCATTCTCTTCTGCAAATCGAAAAGTATAAGCCCCCAAAAGTCTGCAAAGAACACTGAAACCCAGCCAACTTCTCCACAGCTAGGGACCAAAACCTTTTTGTCTGTAGTCCTTCCAAGGTTGGAGACACTTCTGCACCCAAGGAAAAGATCAAGGAGTGCATGTGGAGATTCTGAGGTTGATGATGAGTCCCCTGTAAAGCGCTTGGATACAGGTAAATGTTTACAAAACTTGTTTGAATGGATGCATCTGGAAAGTTAACATACCTGTTAATTTTTACGTACGCGTGATTGCTAATCTTCAGATTTTAGCACATGAAACAGGTTGTCCTCACTGTTGAGTAGTTACAGTTCAAAAAATTATTACTCATTTTTTTGTTGGCCCTTGACAATTAGACTTACTGAACCAAGTTTGGGTTCTTCAGTTTCATGATGCAGTTTTTAAAATTACATGTATGGGTGTATATGAAACCTCTAGGAAAGATGAATCGGCTGCTTTTTTCAAATTCCCTGTTAAATTACACAGAAACTTGACATATGATGCCAAAACTTGAAGGCTTGTAAGCAGCAGCATAAAAAATACTTGTGCCATGTATGATTTCATTTTGCTGAGTGTTACTCCAAGTGTATTTTTATATTATATAACTGATGACTGTGTATGAGACACTTTGTATATCCATGTATTTTATGGAAGTGTTAAAATCCCAACGTATGACACTTCATGTGGTTTTTTTTCTTTAGTCTGTGCACTTTAAGTAGATTTGCAGGTAAGATTACATTCTCATTAAGACTTCTCTAAAGGATATTTTAAAGAAAATGTTATCTTGATACGTTACTGCAGAACAGTTCAAGACATTAATGATATCTTGTCTTAGCACACCATAGTTCTATTTATTTGAGAAGTTCATATAAAACATTTGGGGAAAATGAGGAAATTACTTATGGATATTTCCTTAATGTCATCCATGGCCATTGCTATGACTTTTATATTACCTTTGAAATAAATAATCTGTTTCATTGTCATGTTGGGAACCCTTATGCAGGTATCATAACAGCATGTGGGGATTTTTGTCTCTTTGAATGAAAGAGATAGGAGTTTAATTTGAACATTAGGTGTGAAGATGTTCATCAAAAGCTGGGGGACAGGGAATTTATTTGGGGGAAAAGTTTTTTGTTTGGTGGGAATTTGTTTTTTGTTTTGAATAACAGGATTTTTTGGGGTGTGGGATGTGATGCACTTTTTTTAACTGGTTGGTTGTATTTTTTTTGAATGATCAGGTGAGGACATTAATGATTCTAATGCTGGAATCATAGTATGAGGAAACATTATGTAAGATACAGTGAGGGGAGTTGTCTTTCATTTATATTTTTGGGGTTTTGTTTGGTTTGACTGTTTGGAAAGCCCCAACTTAGATTTATTTTCCTAACAGCTGGGAAAGCATGCAGATTTGATCTGGTTCTTTAGTTCTGAAGTAAGTACCAAGTGAAGGCAGTGTGATAATAGAAATGAGCTAATTTTTATTAATAATATAAAAAGCTTTGATTTCCAAATATCCTAATTTGCTAGTTTATAGTCCAGATAATTTCATTATGTACCTGTATATAGATTGCATTTTATCACACACATTGAATTCATTTTATGCTAGATCAGAACAGGAATTAGTAGTAATTTCTTGAAATTTTTATGCTAAACATTGTGAATATTTTCTTAAGGGGAAGAAAAGGTTTTTATTGTGTAAGAAAATTAACTTAATTTTTAAAAGGGAAAAAAAAGGCAGCAGCAAAACTAAAACTCACCAGATTTCTGAACACATTTAAATTCTTCCATTTTTCTTTCTCTCTGTGGAATTAGGTATATGTAGAGCAAATATGCTTTTGATTATCTTCAAAATTAACAACCAAATTACAGAAATAAAATCCAGACATTAAAAGGTTTTTCTATTGTTATTCTAAAACAAAACTATGCGGTCTCTTCCTGAAGCTAGTATAGATATGAAGAGAATTAAATTTATATTAATTTATAATAAATTTATATTAAATTATACTTAAGGGGCATTATTCATTTAGAATTAGAATTTGTACTTGTTCAAGAAGAATGACTTGAAAAGGTTTAGCCAGTTAATACTGACCTGAAAATGTTCTAGTTAGTCTTTAATAGTATTTTGTGTTTTAAGTATATGTGGTTTGTACAGATGTGGCAGTTTATTAGATCTTACTCCTTTGATTAGTTTACCTGTTTGCAACTAAACATTTTGCTTTCACATAGGAAATTTTATTCCTCATGTTATTTTCCAATTTGTATCTCCACACTAATTTAAGCAATTTGCAGTTGGCAGCTATCTTGAGCCACAGTTCAGCAAGAAACCAACACAAATGTCAGATATTTAGCAAGATTTAAAAACAGTTGAGATTTTGTATGTACGCAGCTGGTATTGATTTATGCAGATGTCTGTGTTACGATAAAAATGCATTAGGTGATGTGTACAGCAGTACATTCTTTCTGTTTCGTTATCTTTTTACAAAATTTAATCTCATGCTGTAGGATAAAAATGTTTTCATTCAGTAGAAGACAGCAGAGCTTTTCCATCCAAAGCCATCCAGTCATAGGAAAAGGCATGCAACAGGCTTCTTGTGTGCGTTGACATGAGTCAGCAGCTTTGTGGGAAATCCCTGCAGTTGAAAATTAATTATTGTTGCACAGTTTTCTTTGAATGGTGTGTATATTAACTATCCTTAATTTTACTGAATACAGAAAAAAATAATTGAAAAGAACTTCACTTAATATGCAAAGCATTGAAATTTTTAAGTGGTCGAGAGCTGCACTGTCACATATTTTTTCTTTCTTACCTATTCATAGCCAGTATGACGGTTTTTGACATTATTTAAGGATATTTCTGTCCCTTACTCTTCAGTCTCTTCAATGTTTCCCCCTTTCTTGTCACTTCTGCATTCTTACATGATGAAGTTCAAAGGAAAACTAAAGTTTATTTAAACTTTATAAATAAAACCACACCTATGTGATTGTTTCATTATTCTTACAGACTGCTTTTATTGTGCTCTCTTGACTTATATTTGGGGTTGATATTTTTCCTGTTATTTTGAAGAAAGACATATATAGGATCCACTGACACTCCTTTTTAAGTGTGGTATCTCACATGCTGTTTTCACACACAAGATTACTGAAATGCCAGTTCTTTTTCAGAAATTGATGTTGTTGAACAACATGAGTTAACCTTCAAAGAGGACTGAAAGCACTTCATTTCAGTACTCTGACCTTTCATATGTGAATCTTTAAAATATACGAAGCAGGAGTGTAATGTAATCTTAAATCTAAATTTTATAGTGCTCTACTAGGGTATTGTCGCAGCGTACACGTGTCTGAGTAGTTGCTATGTAGAAACTGACAGCTCCATAGTGGGGACATGTTTAAACATTTCCTATACATACCTGATGTACTTTGGGTTTGCTTCACATGGTATCTAGCAACAATTTCCAAAAGAAGATTGTTGGTTTACTTAGGAAATTCTGGTGACATCAGAGATTGATGTATGATTCTTGAAGGTTGAATTGAATTTAATGTCAAGTCTTAACTCTGTGACAAGTTCAATGACCTTTTTATAATACCCATTGGATACTTACCTTGCTCCTTTGTTACGAAGATGAACCCTTTTTGTCAGGGAAATATTTTCTGCAGTTTTTACATCAGAGAAAAATTAAACTGATTAATGGATAGAGGGTAGATTCTACTGACCAATAAAAATCTGCCTGTATCAATTGTGTATAGGTAAGGTATCAGATGGAACAAATTATTGTTTAAAGAAACCTTTTTTAACAATGTAAAATGCTAGATTATGAGGAGGTGAAATTTGCCTGTGTACTTGGTATTATTAGTCATCACTAAGCTTTTGTAAATTTCGGTTAATTCACAGTTACTGTTACAGTACTCTCTATTTTAATTAGAAACAAAGTATTTAAAATACACTATCCTAAAACAACCACTGTAACTTACCATAGAATCAGGATTTCAGATAGTGATTTTTATAGTACAGTATGTTGTGTTTCTATTATTTCTTGTCCAAATGCTGTAGTAGAAAATTTCAGTGAAGTATATAGTATACTTCATATTTTTGCTTCCAGCTACACAGATTTTCTCAAGGTATTGAAACATGTGTAAATAAGTACTTCGAATATGGATTGCTGAAGTAGAATATTGACACAGTAGAAAGCACAGAGTGGGGGAATTTATAATTTCTTGATACATACTTCACACACAGTTACCAGCATACTACAAAGATTCCTTATTACATCTGTTGGTGAATGTTGGACTGACTTTGTTTCTGCTCAGCTATTACAAAATGATGGCAAGTAACCTGCATATGAATTCCATTTGCATTAGATAGAATTTAATATTGTAGTGAGGACCGCTATTGCTTAATCTGATACAAGTAGATATTGTGTGTGGACTGAAGTAGAATACAGTTTATTTTTTTAATTCTTGAGTACTTAATTTCTAATGCATCTTTGCCTCTCTGGAACACAGGCCAATTTGGCTAAAAGTCAAGCTTCATATACATAGCATTCAGGTACCACTCACTAAATTGAGGAAGTGAAAGTAAAAGATACATATCTAAGAAACTTATGTCCTTGAAGTAAATAAAGAAAACTAAAATAAAGTTTTTTCCTTAGCAAAAAAAAAAAAAAAAAAAAAAACAAAAAATTGGTATAATTTCTCTTCTGGGTAGCATAGACAGGAATGATAGTACATGTGTATATAGATAGATATATAACAATCAAGTGCAACAATTTGACTAAATCTATTGATAGATCTACAGTCCTGATCTGTTGTATTTAAATGCATAGTGATTATTTCATGTGAAGTCTGATTTGAAATTTAATTACTTGAGCACTTAGTGGTGCCCATGAATTTTAGCTGCCTGACTGCAGGAGTTTGGAAACATGAAACAATTTAAGGTATATTTGCAAACAAGCAAAATATTGGAGATTGTGAAGGCCTAAAAGGAATTATTCTCTGGATTGTTAAATTTGTCAGTGTAGAGAGATAGGGATTACAGGAGTCTGACTGTTGAGTTGCCAGGATAAATTTGGTTAATTGGTTTTCTAGTAGGTTGATAGGCCGCTGGGAAATGTACAACCATTTGCTAAGAAAATAAATTCAGGAGAGAAAGTAGGAGGGGAAAAAAAAAAACAAAAAAAAAACCCCACTGCATTTCTAAATTTCTTTTTAGCCCACTCAAACTTTAGACAGTTCTGCCAGCCCGATGAAAATTTCTGTCAATTTAATTTCTTGGAAGATTTTGAGAGGTAGGGGAGGGTTTTGTAATACACATGGAATAAAATAAGTGCATAGGGCAGAAAGACAGGGTAGGAAACTACTTCATGTCAATCAACACTTGCAATGGCTTTTTAAGAAAATAAATGTTCCTTCTGGTTTTATTTCATATAAATAATTATAGTGATAACTTCCTGACTATGAAAAATCAATTTCCAGTTTCTTGATTTATATTATTAAAATAGGGGGAATTTTGAGCAACATAGTTGAGAATAGTGGGGGTTGATGAACACCTGGATAAATGGAAACTTGTTGCTTTTTTCAAGGCTTGTGAGGTGTGTGTGCATGTATATGGAACATTATACACTAGTATTCTGGAAATTTTTCATGGGTCTTAAACATGTCTATTTATTTGAAAATTATGTCTTTTGGGTTATTTTTAAGATATTAATTATTAGCACCTAATGTCCAATTGCTGTGTTTTCTATTATTATAACCAAAACTTCTGTAATAATAAATGTTTCTAGAAGCTGTTTTGGGTTTTTTTGTGGCTGTAAGAATTGTGGAGCCATTTACTTTATTCTGGTACATCTTTTTTTTTTTCCTTCTTCTTCTCTCTTTTTTTTTTTTTTTTTTTTTTTTTTAATACTTAGCTCATTTCTTGGCCCAGGTTTGGCTTTCTAAAATAATTAAATGTCATAGTCCCCTATGTGCTTCATCTGCGACATTTAAGACGCATTTAAGATTTTTTTCTGTGTGGTACAGATGGTAAACAGAACTGTGGGATTTCTTCAAAATATTTTAAAAGTTAGTGAATTTGGAGACTCACACTATATTTTTTATGAGTTAATTTTTTTAAGAAGACATTTGCCATGGTGCTGAGGCTGAGTATAGATTACCTACCTTCAAATTCGCAGGCTTAGATAGGGTGAAGTCCCCTCTTACCAGACATACAATGTATCAAAGTGAATCAAGTCAGCCGACCTGTTTGGAACATCATAGAATGCCTTGGAAGGGGCCTTTAAAGGCTGTCTAGTCCAGCCCCCACATACTCACCCACAGGTCTGATTGAAGAGGTGGACAATCCAAAAGGTTAATCCAGTGACTCCAACAGTAGTGTCAGGCACTGAACCTGGCAGGCAAAAGTACCAGTCACTTAGGGCCCATTCTGCTGTGAGTGGAGAGAGTGGGGCAGTTTACACAGTATGATTGACTGCAGATTCATGTCTCTCAGAGAAGGTTTGTGTGTGGATTTGTGGTTTGTGATGGTTTTTTTCTTCCTTTTCCTTTTTCCACTCAGTGAGAGGAGATTAGATTATTAATTTGCATGCACAGAGGAATTTCCTTCATAAAGTGCAATTATGGTAGCATGTACTTGTCCACTGTATCATACACACAGCCCAGTATTTGTGGATAGTTTTAATTTAATAGCTCTACTGTGTTTCTCATTGTAGTACCCAGATGTAATTTCTTTGGCATGCACATGCTATCCTAATAGGGTAATGTTCCCACTTTGATTTCATTTTCTCTTTTCCTTCTTTTTATTCCATTTTTTTCCTTGACTTTTTCTCTTCCCTCAAAAGTTGTAATAATGCTCAGAAATTACTTCCTAACAGCATGGCATTGGAAAAAACTGTTACAAAACCAGATGCTGAGAACTAACCTTCAGCTGATAAGCATGGCTAACTCCTGCATTCTCTAAAAAACTTCCGTGTTCAAGATAAAAGTACTTTAGGTCTGAGGGGAAAAAAGCAGCTATAGATTAATCTGATTAGACACAAAGATATGAGCATGCAAGTCAGCCTTATTTTAACTCTTTTGTTCAGCTTTGCCTAAAAATAGCAAAGCTGGGCTGTGTTTAATAACTTGATTATCTTCACTTGATGATGCTTCAGGCACTGTCAGGTTGACTTCATGAGCAATGAAACATCTCATTGGGTCTTTCTAGCTCCTATCGATGAAGACAATCTTAGAGTAGCAAGCGCTATTAATTTTTGCTGGGCTGGAACAACTTTTTAGTATGGTGTTTCAGTCTCAAAGGATTCAGGTCATGCACTCCCTCAAGGACTCTGCATGCTATCATAGAAGGAGGCTGTAAAGCATTCGATCTTTTATACTGAATCATGTGAAGTTTTAATTTCCCTGCATAAAGTACCTCTCAAGGTAAAAAAAGCCTGGAAAATTAGCACTGGGAATGCAGCTGTGTACCTTATGGAAGTAATGTAAAGATTGGCAGTTTACTCTGGTGTCCTATATGTCATCTCAGGAGTGGCAGATCTCTGCCTTGATCTCTCTCATGTAGCAGCTTGTTTCATTTTCTATCCTAGGAAGAGGAACAAACTATGAACCAGTTTTCCTAAACAGTTGTAGAAGGCAAATAAATACTAAATTATTTATTTTTAATAGAATAGGATTACTGGACCTGCTTACATAGAAGAGCTCTGGAGTTCTCTGTCCATCTGTTTCCTTTTCTTTGGATACCATACCTAAAGACTGTTGTCACAATTATGGGGAAACTCTTTATTTTCAATGAAGAATAACTGTATTGATAAAAGCTCTGTGTAAAATCCTGTAGATAGTAATTTGCAAAAGTTAGTTCAATTCAGGAACAGCTCAGTTTAGGAAATGGAACAGCCTTTCTTTGTAGATGTAGGTCCTGCTGGGCTGCTCTGAAAGACTGTTAGGCACTAGGATTTTCATGCAGTATATTGATAAATATTTATCATGCTTTTTCATTATATAAACTGTGAATTAAAATAATAATTATTGATTTAAGTCTTTAAGAAATCTCTAAAGATTTTTTCATTTATATCAGGATTTTGTAGTTGAGAAAGTAAAAATCTTCAAATGGAAAACGTTTAAAAAGATTTGTTTCTTTTGTAAGGATGGTAACTATTTGGGCATAAATCAGTAAAAAATGTTTGGAAAAAAGATTCTGATCTTAAATCCTCTTAAGTAATTTTTGCCAAGGTAATTAGAAGTAAATGGTCCTAAATATTACTGACTTTCTATGGTAATTTCTTGGATTCAGAATGACATACCATTGGTCTGTATGTGATTTAGGCATTTAAAGCTTGTATTTTGCAATCATCTGTTTTACATGTTATAAATTATATAAACCAAAGCTGATTCAGAATTCAGTTTGTAAAAGTTAGTTTTGAATTTTTCAGGTTTTGTATGTGTACTTTTTAATGGCATTTTCTACTCTACTGCTTCATCAGTTTGTACGACTGGAACAGCTGATACTTAGAAGAAGTTATAAATTTTAATATTTTATGTTTCTTCTTGTATGCTCTTTTTTCATTTCAGAATTTTCTGGAGTTTTCAAATTCCTCCACTAAGGTTGTCTCCCATTTGCATATTTTAAAATGCCTTGAACAATCATCCTACAGTACAGAGATCCTGTTGTAGTGCAGAGCAGCGTATGATCCTTACCTTATGGAAGCCGTAGCTATTAAATGCTGATTAGTTTTCCTTTCTGTTGTGTAAATCAGATTTCGCTGTTGTATCAGAGTCTCATCTGATTTGACAGAGACAGATCTTACTCTCAGAACTGTAGAAAATTAGTAGTTACAAGATGAATTCTTTGGCATTCTTTTGGAACCCATCAAACAGGTCATTCATTGAACCGCCAAACTGTATTTGTTCTGGATCACTTAAACCTTTAAAGGTTAACATTTTCTGGTTAGGATCTTGAAAGGTGCCTCTGTTTATTGTACCACATCATGGAAGCTCATGTTGAGCTATCTTTGCTGTCTTTAGCCATGACCAAGTTGTAAGCACATTTTAAAAGCTTTATTTCCAAGGGGACTCTTCACACCAGGCTTTGTAGTCTTTTCATTTCTGGCTTCCATTTTGTCTGTATGCTGAAGACTGTTTTAAGCACTAGAAGCTTTGATGTGCTCTGATATTCATCTGTGTATTCTGAAAAGAAGAATTGTGTTTAATTCTTGTACAGCACTCTAGAATTTACTGTTTGAAGTAACATTTAAAGAGTTACTCTCAAGGTCTTAGGCTCTTTTGACATAAAATCTTGGTGGATGCCTTCTTGTTTCTTCCCGTTTCCAAGGTTTGCATTTTTAAGTGTACAGTAACTTTTGGTGATTTATTATCTTCTAGTATTCCATTATCTTGTGTGTGCTTATCTGTATATATATAAATCCCCCTAAATCAGTGGCATCCCCTTTCTTACCCTTACTGGAGATATTTTTAGACACATTTCTAAACTGTATCCTTGATACATATCATGCACTTGGAGGTTGTATTCTGTGTTTTCAATGACTTTCAGTATTTTCTTTTTCAAGAAAGAGGCCTGAATCAAAATGAAACTTACTTAGATTGTCCCTTTAGAAAGCTTAGGTTTTAGTGATAGAATATATGGGACACTTGTGTCATTCTCACGGTCTCTGGACACTGCTGTAAGGATGGCTTATTTATTTGAAAGCTCTGTTTCCTTTCAGAGTGACTTAATGGCTTTTTCACTGTCTTCCAGGTTCTCATATTAACTAATATCATGCTGGGTATTTATCTCTTTGGATCCTAATTATTTTCTGTTATCCTCAACATGGAATGGAGTTCAATTAAATGATCATTTTGGAACGCAGAAAGACAATTACATTTGAAGTAATTAATTTGGATCATGTTGGAGACATCAGCCATCCTTAAAACAAAAAACAAATAGAAATGAACACTCTTGGAGGAAGTCTTTGTCATATATGAAACTATGCTCTTCATTCAATATATTGCCCCATTTCCGTAAGTTACAAAGTTGTATGTGTTGTAGTATATGTGACACAGATTGATCTCAGAGTTTTACCAGTTCCAGCATTCTTATTCCCAGAACATGTTTGGTGAGAGCAGATTAGCTAAGAATGCTACATCTCCATCCTCTTCCCTTCCCCCAAAAAAAGCAGTCTCATCATCCTTGGAGAAGTGAAACCTACCAAGAAAAAAAATGTGGGTTTTTTTTTAAATAAAATACACATTTTCCTCTACTGTATATATATTTTAATGAGGAATAACATCACTTGTTCTGGGTAAGTGCACAAGTCACTACTGAAAACAAGACTAAATAGTGTTGTAGAAGTGCTGGTGCACTGTTTGCAGTCATTTTTTGAATGCTCACAGTTCTTTTTGTGGTTGAATCTTAGCCCTTCAGTCCTAGTTTTAGGAGAGCACTTCATCTTACATTTGGATGTGCTTGGTTTTGAATCAAGCCACACATAGTACAGTTTTAATTCCTTTAGAATAATTTCGTTCAAGTCCTGCTTCTTTTTGTTTCAGCAGAACTGTAAGATGTGATTACAGTCTGAAATGTACAGTTCTGTATTCTGGGGCAGCATTTTGTACATTCATGGACATGCTGTGCTGCTCTTTGGACTATACTGAGCTTTGTTCCTCTACCATGTTTTCCTAATTTCTGCTGTCTTTTGGAAATTACCTTTTCTTGCTTCCTTTAATTTAGTATGGGCAACAAGATTCTAACTTGCTTGATGTGTAGGTAGTCAGTGAAAGTTTTAATTGCAGCTTAAGAACAAACTGGCATTGTTGAGAAAAAGTTAAAACTTTGCCTGATAAATACAGTTTTCAGTGCAGTGAGAGACCTGTGGAAAAGTATCAGGCTGATCATCTTTGCCTTACTTTTTTTCTTCTTAGTTAGCACTTCTTTTTTTTTTCAAAATGATTGTGTTATGCTATGATTGACAAGGCAGAAAATTTTCAATGTACATTGAAGTTGAGCTGAAGATTAGAAATGGCAGTAACTCTGCATTTAAGATAAGATTGATAGCAGACTTCATTGTTTGAGAATTCCCTTTTTAATTCAAAAAAGTTAAGTTCTGCTTCCTGAGAGTGGACTGCTTTTTTGAAGAAACTTAAGAACAGAGGTGAAAAGTAAAGGAAATGAACCACTAATGAAAGGCTTTTAGTTTGATCTTTAGGACTTTTGGGGGGAAGAGGAGGATTGTTATTCAGTGGCAATATGTGTAAGAAGTTACATAAAATTTCACTCCATGACTGTAGATAAAGCTCATTTGATCTAAAAAAATCATGAGCTTTTGGAAAGCTTCAAGCAGGAGGAGTTACATCTCATGGATTTTCTTTATTTGATCTTCTTAGTTATATCTACTGATTCAATAAAATGCAAGTTCCTTAGAGCAAATGGAGATCTTTAATTTCACTTACTCTAGCAGCTACAGGACATTGAGTGTTTCATGATTCATGGTAGAAAATAATGTTGTAATGATATAACAGAAACCAAATTGTGTAGTGTATTGGATCTATTTTTGCACATCAGTGCTACTACCATAAAGCACTTAGATTTTACCACTTCCTTTTTTCTGGCAAGTTACAAGGTCACTTGTGAGCTGCTTCATCTATGACTAGATACGAGAGTGATTTGTTTAAAATAAGCCTTGAGATTTTCCCTTAAAATAATGCCTATTCCTTATAACTTCTGAAACATGAACTGTGTAAACTGGAGTCTCATGGATTGTGTAAGCTCCTGTCATTTGGGGCTTGATGCTCAGGAAAATTACTTCTGCAGATAGCTTGCATGTTCTTTGTATTTTTGTACTTCCACAAGCAAGGCAGAAATATGTCTGGGAAGCTCTAAATTATTTTGCACTTTAAGATTCCTTTTTTGTTAAAAGAGTCTTGGGGTTTTTTCGCCATTTACTGTAGTTTAATTCCAGTGGACAACCAAGTACCATCTGGCCACTCTTCACTTCCCCACTCATCCCTCCCCACAGTGGGATGAGGATGAGAATCAGAAAAAGGTAAAACCTCTGGGTTGAGATAAGAACAATTTAATAATTGAAGCAAAGTAAAATACAATAGTGATAATAAAAAAAGGAATAAAATCCAAGAGAAACAAATGACACACAATGCTCTGTTGCACAGCGCACACTAACTAATGCCCAGCCCTGTCCCCCAGCCATGATCAGCCCCTCCCAGCCAACTCCCATCAGTTTATCTATGGTGTGTGGCACTCTGTGGTGTGGAATATCCATTTGACCAGTTCGGATCAGCTGTCCTGGCCATGCTCCCTCCCAGCTTCTTGCTGGGAGGCAAATACACCTGCTCACTGGCAGAGCATGAGACACTGAAAAGTACTTGACTTACTGTCAGCACTACTCATCAATGCAAACATCACTGTGTTATCAACATTATTCTTACACTAAAACAAAATATATCACTGTATCAGCTACTCAGAGCAAAATTTGCTCTATTCCAGCAGAAACTAGGACATCACTGTTAGTAACCATTCTACAGATTGATAAAACATCTTTTATGTAACCTGAAGTGAATTAAATGAGTCATTAAACTCAGAGTTTATATTTAAACTAGAATAAGGCTGGACTGCCACTTCAGAGAGCTGTCTCCATTGCTATAGTTGAATGTTTCTGTTGTATCCCTTGTTTCCTAACTTCAGCAATCACGTGGTTACTTTGTCCAGTGCATTGCTGAAAGCTGGCTCCTTAACATAACCACATATTTCCTTGTACTGACTTGTTTATGATGAGACAACACTATTGCCAGGGACTGAGAGTGCCGAAATATACATTTGGTGACAGCACAGTCATAAACTGATTGAAATAATAAAAATATGAAGCCCTTTTGTCCTGGATGTGCGTGTACATACAAAACCAATGTATGCAGAAATAAGCATCCAAGTCACATTTGGCTTATATATGGTTAAATGTTTTTCACATGTTCTTATAATACAGGTACTTCTTTTTACACTTTCACAGTCCATTGGGAACCTGAACTGTGCCCTTGTTCTAGCAGCAATCATTACTTGATCTGTCTTCCTGTTTAAAATTCAGTCTATGGTCTGACTTGTTTTTGCTGATAGCTGCTTCACATTAGCTAGATGCCTGAGTGATAACTTGAGTCATGTGTCTCCAGCTTGTGGCAGGATGAAAACAAAACAGTTTATATCCCTCACTGAAAAGATAAGTCTGACAGGATATTGAAGAGTAAAAAACCATTTTTTTGCAGACGTAAGAGATGTCCTTTGCAGAATGTTTTTTTAGCTTTTCATTTCAAATGCCATGCAAAATGTATTGTGATAACTTAAATTCCCCTATACACTTTTTCATAAAGCATACTCTGTTTCAGCACAGTCTTAGACCCAATTCCTCCTTAATCTGCAGATATTTTTATCAACTCGCTGAGAGTGAGAACAAGATCAATAAATAGCACTGATTAATAGTTGTGTGCTTGACACTCAGGACAGTGCTACCTTTATCATTTTTCTGCTATGGGAAATCAAAGGCAAATATAGAAGTTACAAAACAAGCACTCTTGAATGAATATTTACAATGTAAACTAAATGACAATGAAAGAGAATGCTTATATGTAAATAATCCAGAACCTTGAACAAATATGCTCCTTTTTCTCTTAAAAATCTAAAATTGTGTTAATAATCCAAATGAAAGGTCTCCTGGGGTGGAGGGGAAAACCCCATAAGTCACTGTATGGAAATGCTTGAAAAATTACTGGATTGTACAAAGTAACTTGCTAAGCTCAAGTTCCTTAGTTATCAGCCTCCTTTGCAGAGGGCTTTGTAACAAACAGACTGGAAGAATTAGTAAAGGGAGTTCTGCCACAATTGTTTTATAGTACAAAGCTCTGGAGGTGAATGTGAAGTTACATCACCTTGTTTGACTGTGTCTGAATGTACAATGATCCTGATAACCTTCAAGCCTTTGGTAGTGGTAAGGATGGCTGGGATGGGTGGCTCTTTCTTCTGTTGCAAGCATCATGCTCAGAATTGAATTTCTTTTAAAATTTTGTAGGCTGCAGTTTGCAGTAGCTGACTGCAGGCTGGTACCATTTGCCTTTTTTTAGTGAGTGCATTTCTGATTGTATTCTAGAGTCTCTGTTGGATTCTTTCCTTGTTAGTCCTAATGTCCACACCTCCACACAAACTCCCACACATCCTGGAAAGTGTTCAGCATGCTATCTTAGAACTTTTCATTTGCCTCTTTAATCAAGTATAGAAATGGCTTAATAAGGACTAAACTGTTTGTATAGCAAACCCAGAGCAAGATTGGCAACAGCCCATCAAATAAGTAGATTGTGATATAAAAGCCTTTTTAATGTTTTCATTACAATTATGGAATTATAATATAATATCCTTCAATGTATATAAACATGTCTTATGGGAAAGCTAATTAAAAACAGTACCATGTGTATTGTTGATTATTGGGGACAGAAAACAGTCATCATTGTGTCAGTCAGCCTGAATTTACTAAAATGGAAATACTACCAGGAAGAATTAGATAGTGTCATGAATAAACCCATACCAGTTTTTACTTAGAGTGTTTGAAAAGATTTTAATGATTACAGCATTGCATTCAAATAAGCCTTTTGTTGACTTGGTAATTGCTTGATTTGTAACATTTTATTTTTAGGAGGCTTTTTTCTACTTAGCTTTTGCAGAGTGATTGTTTTAATAGTTGGAAACATTACTGCAAAGACTGATTTGGTAGTCCATTTAGTATTTCCCATATTGCACTCTCTGCTTGCTTTTTTTTTTTTTGTACCTTACCTGAAGCTCTATCCTGTCTTTAAAATCTGGACAACAGGAACTTTGTATTTATGATACTTCCTTGAAATTACATATTTTGTTAATATTTGTGATCCTTTTCATCACACCCGAAGGACAAAACAATAATGATATATTGTGTGAATACAGAAAGTTGTTAATGAAAATGGTGTGGTTTCCAGTTTGACGCAGTTTATTTCCTGTATTATTCTGCAGGTCTGTCAAATGGTTTTGGAGATGAAAGTAAAGAGAGAGCATTAGATGATACTCCAGGAAGAAAAGTTGAACCTCGTCGCCGCTGTGCATCAGAATCTAGTATTTCATCTAGTAACAGTCTCTTGTGTAACTCAAGGTAAAGCTGTAAATACAAAATACAGATTTGAGACTGGATAAATCCGTTTTCTGTAGTGCTTGTGACCCGTGTTGGAGGATTGCATAAATTCTGGAAAAAAGAGCGTGTTTCAATTTTCTCAGTTCTGTCAGATCTGAGATACTTTTCAGGATTGCTGGGATTCATCTGTTGAATTCAGGTTATTGCATATCCAGGCAGTTACATTTTTAAACTGACTGTGCTTCTCTTGCTCTGTAAAGATACAGATATGTTTTTGCATATAGTATCTTGGCTTCCTATCCTACCTTCCTAATCCAGAACACTAAAAATGTGTTCATTTTTCTGAGGGCAAGAGAGAAGCAACTTACAAAGCAGAGTCTTGTACACAGAAAAGGTAGTTTGACAGCTTTGGAACTGTAGGTTGCTGGGAAGGTACTACAGTGATGATAGGAACTCTGTACCAGTCTTGGCTTCCTCTCCATAGAGTCTATTGTTAAAGACAGGACTGTCACAACAGACACTTCTGCCACCACTGATGTCTCCATCACCAATGGTGCATTTTCTGAGAGAACACTAATCTCTGGGTGAAAGGTAGCTGTCTCCAGTCCTGGGCTATAAGGATGGGACATACAGGAGAGTATAGGGTAAATCTGTTACACAGAAAAAGAGGACAGTATTCATGTGTTCAGGTTAAGCGCATGGTTAACGCAGTCATGTCAAACAGGCTTCCATAAACAAAGAGAATTTAATATGGCATCTATTCTAAATGTGATATTCTAGATCAAATTGTCAGTAAAATTGTTAAGATTCTATTTTCAGATTTCTTGAAGAAAACTCAAGTGTGCAGAGAACAATTTTCCCATTTTGAGTAGAGACATTTCACAATGGAAAGACTGGAATTTGTAGTGAGAAATTAGAGAATAGTTGTGTTTTCTATGTAGTAGAACTGTTTGGGCAGTGGAACTGTCTTTGCTGATAACCGCACAATTCTGTGTATGAAAATAATCGGGGCTTTGGCTTTCATGTTGTTTGCATTTGTTACTCAAAATATTTTTAGAGCTTGCTCCACTGATTTTACTCTTTACTAATGAAATTTAAATTCCTGTTCAAAATGTTGATTTATAGTGAACAATGTTAATTATCAAGTAATGTTTTAATATTAATACTTTTGTAGTTTCAGTCTACCGAAGTGTGGTAAAGGTAAACCTGCCCTGATACGGAGACACACACTGGAAGATCGAAGTGAACTGATATCATGCATTGAAAATGGAAACTATGCCAAAGCAGCAAGAATTGCAGCTGGTAACTATAAATAATTGAATTCTTAGTAGTACTGTATAATTCTGTTAATTTATTTGCCAGATTCTAACATGCTTATTTTTACTGCTTAAATACATTAAGTCTTCTGAGAGTGTTGTTGATATCCTTCTAGAAACTACTGAGTTCTGCTTTTGACTCTCTAAAAACGTCTAAAAGAATAGTATCTGACAAGTAGTATACTGACAAATAGTATTTTGATTAATTTTCTCTCCTTGCTTGAGGAAATAAAGAGTAGATGACATTTTCTTTTACAGATCTTGTAAAACAAAATTAGTAATCATGTGCTAGGTTAGTAACCCCTTACTACCATGTGGAATAAATTCTGACTAGGAAGAATTATAAGACTCTTACTTGAATATACACCTGAGAAGTCTTTGAGTCTGGCTGCATGCATCTATCAGCTTGTGTATGATTTCCTATTCATCATTAAAATACCATTTTCTTTGTAGCTCTTTCTTGTTAGCTGTCCTGAAGAAGAGGACTTGTACTGTTTTTATGTACGAGATGTAGTTCTACATACATATTTTTTTTAAGCAGTCTGTAAATGAAGGACGAATTAATTGAAACCCTCATGGCTCTTTCTAACTGACATGCTAGAAATTTACAAACTGTTATTAACAGAGCAGAGGAATAGAACTTACTGTGCAGAATGATTGAACTAATTTTTTGTTATGTGATCAAAACAATACTTTCCTCTTGCTATTTTTACTTATAAATGGTCTTAAATCACCTTTTTTCCCTAGTATGTTTTTGTAATGTTGAGATAGAACATGTATCTGCATGCCACCTTTCATTATAAATAAGCAATGCTCATTTGAAATGCACTTTCTCTCAGGAGTAAGTATTGCCTGACTGCTGAAAATGCAGCTGCAGCCCCTGAACTATATCTTGGTACCAGGCTTCCCCATACAAGAGGTGCTGCCTGACCTTTACAGCATATGAACTTGGATAACTTTTCCCCCGTTGATCACCACCCCAAGTTCTTCTTTAGGGTGTAACTCACTGCCTTCAGTCTCTGGACTACTGTATCTAAGGGATCAGTTGTGGTTTTGGTTGACTGAAAGGCTTAAGCTCGTCTCAGGCTTCAGTCCATCGCTGAGGAGTGGAGAAGATAATTGAGCATTCTGGTAGAAGTGCACAGTAACATAAACTCAGTTGTTAATTACCCTGCTTTTTGAGAAGAAATAAAACACTAGTGCTGCTGCCTGGAAACCTGTTGATGTTTTTGAACTTGACCGCCGGAAAGGGCAGGGCAGAGAAACCAAGAAAACTTGTTAAAAATAAATAGAAATCAAAATGCAGGTTAGAATTTAGGCATAAGAATAAAAAGGTGTACCAGAGAAGTATTGTTAAATTACCAGGTGCTAATCTCAGTGTGAGTATCTAGGTATCCAACACTTGGAAATATGTACATTAACTTGCATCTTGAAAAACATCACCTCTGTGACAGGATTGTCATTGCAGTTGTAAAAGAAACTGTTATTTGAAGTACCATAATTTTATGTTTTCTTTGGAGCTTTTTGAAAGTGAAAGAATTATTGGAATTTGGCATACACTTCCTAAGAACTTAGATGTTTTAAGATCCACTATTTCTAGAAGCATCTAAACCCTTATTCTTTATCTGTAGGCTTGGAATAAAGTAGTAATATCATGTCAAGAGCTCTTATGAATACTACCTTGTTTTTATTGGTATTTGCATTCTAAGGATCATGAGCTATTGATAGGAAACCAAGAAATGCAGATTTGTCTGAGGTTTCATTCTGGAACATTTTAATTTTGTATTTCTTTGTTCTCAGAAGTTGGGCATAGCAGTATGTGGATTTCAACTGATGCTGCAACATCTGTTCTTGAGCCTCTAAAAGTAGTATGGGCCAAATGCAGTGGATATCCCTCTTACCCAGCTCTGGTAAGTGCCCAGATTCCCAGAAGTACTACAGTAGTGACTGTTTCTGGTCTAAAAACACCATGCGCAAACTTAAGGTAATTGGTAAATTCCCATTCAGGTTGAATAAAAGTTGGCTTATTCTGCCCTCTTTACCATGCACTGAGTTTGTAATGTTATTGCAGTGTCATATTTTAAATCAGTAACTTCTGCTACACTGCCTGCCCTTTGAGATGTGCAGTACTCCTGTGTCACGGTTTAACCCAGACAGCAGCTGAACCCCCTGCAGCCACTCGCCTGCTCCCCGTGGGCGGGAGGAGAGTTGAAAGAGTCACAGTGAGAAAATTTGTGGTTGAGATAATGACAATAGGGAAATAATAATGAAAGCAAAAGCTGTGCACACAAGCAAAGCAGATTCATTCACCACTTTCCATTGGCAGCAGGTGTTCAGTCATCCCCAGGAACACAGGGCTTCATCACATTTGGCTTGGGAAGACAAATACCATCACACTGGCCATCCCTACCTTCCTCCTTCGCCCAGCTCTATATACTGAGCATGATGCCATATGGGATGGAATATCCCTAAGGTCAGTTGGAATCGGCTGACATGGCCATGTCCCCTCCCAACTCCTTGTGCACCCCCAGCCTCCTCATTGGTGGGGCAGTGTGAGAAGGGAAAAAGGCCTTGACTATGTATAAGCATTGCTCAGCATTAACAAAAGCATCTTGATATTGTCAATGCCATTTTCAGCTCAAATCCAAAACATAGCCCCATAGTACCTACTGCAAAGAAATTGTCTCTGTCCCCGCTAAAAACAGCATACTTGTCTCAGTAGTCTTCATTTCTACATTATTTATTATTTCTGTTGCAAAATGAGTATAAAAATACTCTTGATTCTGTAATGCATTAAAGAAACAAAAAACTCAGTGGCTGGAATAAACTGCAGCCAATTGTGAGTGATATACTGGAAGCTTAAAGCTGTTGTTAATACAAGAGATATATATATATATATATATATGTGTGTGTGTGTGTAAATAAAGGAGAAACAGACACAGTTCTACTTACATCAAAGGTTGAAGAGAAAATATTGACCAAGTGTTTGGCTTTAGTCCTTTGGGGTTTATATGAACTGTTCATACAATGGCTTGATTTATGTATGAGTCTGGAGAGTCATGACTTGATATGTGTGTGCTAAGGACAATATGAAATGTAATCATACAGAGTCAGGTTAAAACCTCTGGAGGTACATTATAGGACTCAAATACATTTGGGTCAGATGCTGAAAATTTGATGATTTGATGATTGTCTCTTGAAAGGTGTTAGCGCTAGATTTAAACTGATGAAGAAGACCAAATGGTTCCTTTTCTGCTGCCTTCTTTATGTCAGCATTGGTGTTTCTGAGAGTGCGACAAGTTGAGGAGTTAAACCTCTGTCAAGAGAAGAAAATTCTTCTGATTTCTGCAAGCTCCCCACAGTATTAGCATTCTATTCATTTATTTCCCGAAGTCAGTTACTGTGGATTAAGATTGGTGCCAGTGTGGATGGTGGAAAAACAACAGGAGTTTGTAGAGTAGGAGATGGGTGGAACAGGCATGGATTAAAAACCTTTCTTTGGGTAGAAGCTAAGCTCTTCATAATGCTGTGAGCTGCCTGCAAAGGAGTTTTTCCATCAGAATGGTTAGTTTAATGTTAGTAGCATATTCCCTCTCTCCCTCAAGTTTTGTTTAGAAAGACTGTGACTGTAACTGCATGTTTTGCTGAATCATTACATTTGATATGCAAGATATTTGAAAGTTACACCTTTTTTTTTGCTTTTGTTTATAAATTTTTGCTCCAGAGTTTGGATATGGAGCATGTGTTTTACAGAAATACTTACAGCTTAACATGGGTTGGTTCTTTCAGGTATATGAATTTCAAACACCAAAATTTGAGCTTTTAGAAATCCTGGTTTGACTTTTTCACTCTAAAACCTGCTTGTCAGTCTCAAGGTTGTACTAAGTGGAATTAAAATAGGACTTTAAGAAGAACTGATGCTGGCAAAAAATGCCACTAGGTCTCCTCTGTGCCTATTCAGCTTATGTCAGAAAGTTGTGTGTAACACAAAGTCAGTTTATATCCAGTAGCTGTTTAGTTCATTATTTATTTTGTGTTAGCTTACTTTGTAATACCGCCTTAAAATGAGTTACACAATTTTAAATATGAGGAACTATCCTTTCTTCTCTCTTACAGATTATTGACCCTAAGATGCCTCGTGTTGCTGGCCATCACAATGGTGTTACTATACCAGTGCCACCTCTGGATGTACTGAAAATTGGAGAACAAATGCAGACCAAATCAGATGAGAAACTATTCTTAGTACTATTTTTTGACAATAAAAGAAGTTGGTATGTTATTGAAATGTATTGTTTGATGCAGTGACTTAAAATTTTAAGACCCAGTACCTTTGATCTAGAAGAAAATTGGAACATTTTTTTTCCATGGATATAATTCCTATGGAAGTATAAACTGTAAGATTAAAATTTCGTATTTGAGTCTATATTTGGACTAAGATATATATCATCACTGAAAGATACCTTTTTATTGTCAGTTTGGAAAAAAATAGTATAAGTTATTAGTCTTCTTTATTTACTAGCTGCTTTCATTTATTGACCTGATGAAATTGCTTCATTGTTTCATAGGTTTTTTAAAGTTATAGTCTAACATTTGTCTCTATCATTCTTCATCATTGCTTTCTGAATTACAACACTTCTTCTCCCAGTCTGCTCAAGTGCGTTTTCTTTGTATTTTTAACCTCTGTTTAGTTAATCCTTTATTAATACTTTCATTTGAAGTTCTTAGCCTTTTCTAATTTTTTTTTTTCGTTAAACCTTCCCTGTTTCTGGTTATTTTGGCATCAGCAGTATGCTCTGTAGAGCCTGAAGGGGAATAATTCACATAACAAAACATTTTCTTTCCCTCCCCCATGGCCTTCAGTTTTAGGGCTGATGGGGATTTTTTGGGGACATAGGGGGAGACACACTAGATATTTTGGTGTTCTTTTGGTTGTTAGGGTTGCTTTTGTTTCTGGTTTTGTTTTCTGGGGTTTTGCTAGGCATAGAAGCTTCTCATCTACCTTTCAGCAAATTATTATTTCTTTCCTGTGTTCTCTGTAGACACTTTCCTTGTTTCCATACAGGTCAAGCTAACTGTAAATATGTCCATGTCTCATTTTTCTCTTGAATTTGCTTACTTTTTATCAGTTTCCTCTTCAGGTGATTATATGTGGCGTCTAGTGATGCTGCCATTCTCTTGACTCCTTCTATGCCAGTACGCTATCATTAAATAAATTCCCGCCCAAAATTTATAACTGATGTTTGCTCTTCTGCCCCTTAGATTTTTTTGCATAATTTCTGTGTTTTTCAGTTATTTTCTTACTTCATTGGTACTTCTTCATAATTATCTTTCTTTCAGTTGCTCAGGATGCCATAAGCTCTTGCATTCTTCTGCCTTTGTTTGCAGAGAACATCTGCATTTAAACATACTCAGCATTCTGTTTCTCATTTTTTTCTCTTACTGGTGTCACCAGTGTAATGCATGTTTTTCCTGGTCACTTCCTTAATAATTGCTCTGATTGCTTCTTGATCTGGGGAGTCCTCTGCAGTATAAACTTTCCTGATTAGTCTCTATATGCAGGTAGTCCTAAATAACGTAAATATTGTGCAAAGTTGTCTCTGATGGGTACTCTGCACAGATAGACAGGAAAAGACTCAATACTTCTTCCAGCCCCTTTACTCCCCTCCACCCTGACCCCACCAACTTGTTTTGGTAATGATTCTTTTATTGTTATTATTTTGACACTTATAATTCTATCTCTGTTGTGTCTCTTTTAGTCTGGAAACCCCTGTTAGTGATTTTCATTCATCTGCAGGGTGTGTGTCACCTTCAGTCTGTGATACCAGTGTCTATCCCCTGTGGATTTTCGTATTTGTTTCTTCTTCGTCTCCCTGCTTATATCTGGAGGACGTGCAAAGCTTTCTTTTAAAAATACCTTCTTAAAACTTCCTTTGATCTGTATTAAAACTGATAATGGTTAGACTGCTGCTTTTCATGCTGTTTTCATACTGTGTCCTTGTATTGACTCTTCACATTTTATTTCAGTGTGTGCTCAATACAATAAGACTCTAGTTTAGAGTCCTTTAAAAGAATGAAAATATTTCAATAGCCAAATTTACTTATTTAAAAGAATTTTTTTTCAGATTTGACTTTCTGATTTCCTGTTGGTTTGGCTTTAAATGGTCTCCCAAACTAATGTTTTTAAACAAAAGGAGGGCATCTGCCTTCTGAAGGATTGAGATTGCAGACTACAGTAACATATCTTAAAGATATTCATTAATTTACCTAATTTTTGTATTCCTTAATGTCTGTATCTTCAGAAAACAGGATTACAATTAACATTTATGAAAATTATATAAATTTAATTTATACTTTAAAACGTTCTAAATATTTATTTTTTAACTAGAAGAATGGGATGTGGAGCTTTTTCCATTATCACTCCTCCATGCCTAGAATTTGAAGATATTTATGGAGCTTAAAACAGAAAAGGACCCTGAGCACGGAGCTAGTGGGATTTCATTCTGCAGGGTAAAAACATGCTAAGGCAAAACTTCCTTGCCAGTTTAGCTTTCCCCATAAAGAATAAATTGAGGTGCCTGAAATGTAAGGCAAAAATCCATCATCTGAAAACTCCTTGTAGTAATGGTAGGGAAAGAATGAAGAGAAACAATACTGTGTCAGGTGAATCTTGAGCCCATGTCCATTGTTAGTTGCTGCTGTCTATTCTTCAGCTGCATCAGTATTTTAGGCTAATTTTTTTCTGTTGATATTTAATCACTAAGTATATATCATTGAATTGGAATGTATTCTGTTTTATGAAAGAGCTTTTTTTAATAGTTCATGTTCTTTAAATATGTAAGGCAAGTGAGCACTATCTTAAAAGGTGTTTTATTGTTTTGCTTAAGATGGTAAAGCTGATCTGTGATATGAGAAACGTGGCATAGCAGCCCTGACATTTCTGGACAGACTTCTTGACTTTATTCTATATTTAATGAATTTATTTTTTGCCCTTTTCTTACAGGCAGTGGCTTCCAAAATCCAAAATGGTTCCCCTTGGGATAGATGAGACCATAGACAAGTTAAAAATGATGGAAGGACGTAACTCAAGCATACGAAAAGCAGTAAGAATTGCTTTTGATCGTGCTATGAATCACCTGAGCCGAGTCCATGGAGAACCAGTCAGTGACTTCAGTGATATTGACTAACAGAGATTCTCTAGCAAGGCATTGAAAATACCACAGAGACTTGAACTCTACTAATGAGCCTCTTTGTCTAAAAGAATGTATTAAAGATACAACCCCTTAATTGTTGATTCAGTGGCTGAGTTCTGCAAACTTGAAATAGTTGAGCAATTCTTCTAAATCACCATTGCCATATTGATTAATTATTTTATTGTGTTGTAGATTGGAGGATTTTCCACTAAACCTGTTAAAATGTCTTGTTCATAGTGTTCATAATTGTACATAAATGTATATTCAACACTTAACTTATTCTGATTTTAGAAGTAGCTCCTTAATTCCTTTTATAATTTTGCTAGGGAGGGAATTGGTTTTTGTTTTTTCCATGCTTTTTATTTTTTTTTCCTTCTTTCTGAGGTTAAGTTACCTAAGCACCATCTTCCAGCTTAAGGTGTTTAGTGGATCTTAAAGCCTAATATCAAAATGGCATCAAATAGATGTTTGCCTAAATCATATACACAGTATGGTGCTGCTTGTATCATTTCTTCCTTGGTCTGTAGCTTCTGAAAAAGACTTCTGAATGTTCGTGTAAATTGTTGCTCTTTGCACAAAGTACCACATATTTAAGATTGATGTAAATTTACAATTACAAATATGTATTTTAAGAAAGGAAGTTGCATTATTTTGGAGGGTACTTTGTGAGAAAGACATCAATAAAAAATATACTATGTACATCACTTGCAAATCACCAAAAACACTCCATTGTTGCTCAAAATGACTTAAGGTTGTTATTGTTTTAAACAAACCTGGCTTAAAGCCTGCAAGCACATTATTTCTTTCAAAACCATATCCCATTTATCTCCTATTGGTTTAATTTTGTTGATATGTGTGCCTCCCTGTGTTTTATTTATTGTAGAAAATGTATTAATTTGCTTTATAATGAAAAATAAAATTGACAAATATATTGATATGCATTTTTATACAGGCACATGAGAAGACAACTTGCTTTGGGAGAAAAATGTATTGGAAATTGTATAAAATAACTCGATGGTTTGTGTGTAATTTGGTTTTTTGGTAACTTGTAATCTTTCGTTTCCAATGAGGGGATTTATGTAACTTTTAATTTAGAACACTTTGGTAGCAATAGAAACTTTGGATACATTTTTGTATGGTACATGTGATGTATATAGAATTAGTACTTTATTTTTATTTTTAAGAAGTAAAGCATTATGTTTGGGCAGGGGGAAGAAGGAGGGTGGGTTTCCAGAACTGCATTTTTATATTAAAAAGAAAAAAAATAAAGTCAAGATATTGATTGTTGTAGCTACTTTATTCCTACCTTCACTGAGATACTGAATTTGTAACAATGAAAATGGCAAGGTATGTTTGCAATGTGATTTATAATGGCTCCATTATTTATAAATGCACTGTGTTTGAACTCTTTTGCAGTGATATCGTAAATACTGTACCAAGTTATATAATATGAAACACCAAATAATGCATATGAATGCACGAAGTATTTATGCCCAGCTTTTTTATAAAGGATTAGCAAATACAGCAAAACCAATACTTTTTAAATCTTTTTTTTAAAACTTCATTGAATAGCATACTTCATTGTTAAACCTGCTTGAATCTTTATTTTAAAGGGACAATTACTTTTTAAATAGTTTTTAATGTTTTTATTCTCTATTGTTTGTAATACCCCCGTAGAAGCTTGAAATAAAATTTCTTTCTCAACTGTAAATTTTGTCCTGAATTTAGCCCCTGAGATTTTGCTGCAGTGCCCATTTTCTTACCCTGTGACTGAGCTGTTCCAGAGGCACTGGGCCAAGAAGCTGAATGTTCTCCTGTGGCACCCAGCATTGTCCTTACTGAGTGAGCCCTTTGCATAGGAGGTATTTCAGTTAGCTGAGACCAGTGGCCTGTGATAGACCCTGGTAATTAGGGATGAGCTGGATAAATTTCACAAATGATCAAGCAAATGGTTTTCTCAGACTTGACAGCAGATACAGCTTTAGGGAGAACAGTGATGGCAAGTACCCTGGAAGGACCATCACTGAGTTATGCTGCTGTGATGGCCACAACAGCCACATCAGTTAGAAAAATTAAAATCTGGTTGTTTGCATTAAATACAATACAATGATTTCAAGGATCTGCTGTATAATCATGCTCTTCTTTAAAGGGAATGGAGCCTAATTTGGGCAGTGTTGGAACAGTAGAACCACTTGTCATCATTAGGACTCTGTTAAAGGTGTTAAAAAAATACGCTGGATCAGATTTTATTTCTGGCTGGTTCCACAAAATGTACTCAGATTTTGAATGTGTAAAACTAGATAATGATTCTCATTTTGGTGCACAGAGAAATGGCTTTTTTCTGTCTTGGATCTTGGAAAACTGAAATGCAGTTACAACAAAAGTTGGAAGATGACAGTACTTGTATGATCAGAATGTTGATACCTGTGAAACACAAAGTGTCAGTAAAAAAAAAAAGCGCACAGTTGCAAAATGATTCGTCAGAATGCTCCCTACATTCTCAGTTGCTTCACACACTAGCAATATAGTGGGGGGGAAAGAGCTCATCTTTTATATGAAAAAAAAATAAAAAAATAATTTTGGAGCATTTTTTTAAAAATCACATCTTCTGGGAAAGCTCTAGTTTGAATTTTGCTCAAACTTCCAAGTCTTATGATTTTTCCTTTCAGAGATAGTTTCTTCAGTTCTTGAAGAAGGAAAATGTCCTGCCTTCATCTTTGAGGCACTCAGGAGAATTATCAGCTGGAAAACTTTACTGATTTAAAGAAGCCTGGTCAGTATCCTGACACAGCACACCACATCTTCTGATGGAACTGGCATGAAAGGCTCGTTTATTTTTGTTCTGCATATGCAGTGGAAACTCTGAAGAAGAAATCCCAGGAATTCTTCCCAGATCCCGTGAGGGGAGTTTGCAGCAGTGTCAGTTGCTGTTCCCATACTCTCTTGTGGTCAAGTCTGGTATTGTCCAGTGCCTCTTGAGATTGGGTCAAAATTTAAAATAATTTCTCAGACTTGGCAATCTTTGGTGTGACTGGGTGTTTTGAATGGATTTAATACCTACTTAGCAAAGGAAGTCTGAGCTCCAAAGCTGCTTTATTTCCAAATTCTGGGGCCTAGCCAGATACAGTGGTCAGATGAGTGCGTGCATACTGGAGTGTTTTAGACCAGGTTCCTCTACAATGGTAATAGCAACAAAATAAAGTGGAAATTAGTATTCTAGTGGAGAGAAAAACTGGAACATCACATTCTGGCTTGCCAGCTTTTTGGGGAGTGTTACAGTTGTAATACAGGGTGTAAGTTTGCACGTTCACTTCTCAGTTCTGGTGTGATCATTTCCTGTTAATATAAGCATGAGACCTACATCATCAGTTAAAACGAAATATGAAACTGTCTTTTCTTGTATCAAAATATGAGCAATTGTGTTGTGATTTTCTGTCTTTTTCACTAGAGGGAGCAATGCACACAGACCATCAGCATCCACAAAATAAGTATTCAGTTTTTCATTTTCAAAATGCTGCTATTAAACTTACTGATTGTGAACAGTCTTTTTTGCTTCTAGTATTTCTAGTCCATCAGAAGTAGCTTTCTCCATTTTTGCTACAAGTGGGCCGATTTGGAAATGCTTAATTTTAACTAGAACTACTACAAAGGACAAATTGCTCTGGATTCTCTGGCTCTCATGTCTAATTGCAAGTGACAGATGAGTAACTTCTTACACTTTTATTTAATTGTTGATTTTCTTTCCACAGTTGTATTATGTAGTGTTAGAAAATGACTCAGAGGTGGTTGCTGCTGGTAGCACAGTGCAAGTCAAACACATCAATTAAGAGAAATACTCAAGTTTGAAGGTGAAGGTTCCAGATGAGACAGTTGTTCTGTCCTGCAGCCTGGCAAGGGGAGGTTGTCTTGAGGATGTGTGCAAAGGAATCAAATAAATTCATCTCAGTCTTCTGATCATATGGGTAAAGATTGTTGTCTATGTGAGAAAAAACTTTTCTATCCTAGTATATGTGTAATAAAAAACATGGAAGTGAAATGTAAATGGAGGAGACATTTACTGTCCACATCCAGCTTAGTATCCTTTTTGAATTCTAGGGAGATGTAACTGTAGTCTCTGTTCAGCTTCCCTGGAAAGAGTCCCAAGTAGGTTTAGCCTAAGAAGATGGGTTAGGAATGAATGCTCACACATCTTCCTCTCCTATGGTCAGTTACTGTGTCCTTCACTCCTCCACACCTGGCTCTGTTGAGGAGATGGTTACTGTCCACATCCAGCTCTATGAGAATAGGAATTTTCACATCCTTTTTTAAAAAAAAAACCACCCAAAAATACAGAAAAATCTTATGTAAATCCATGGAAAGTACAAGGAGGACAAAAGAGAATCTACACCTGTCATTTTAATGGGAAAGCAGTTGTTAATAGACAGTCCAAAGATGATAAAGGATTGGAGTTGTTTTGATTGATTTTGTGGGCTTTTTTGGTCACTGTTTTTGTGATTGTGACAGTTCATTTTTTCAGTCTCCTAGTCCTTGTTAAAAAAACATGGATACTACCCTCCTTTTGTAATTTTGCTTTAGGGCCATGGAAATTTGATGCTCATGCTCAAGTAGATGGAGAGCCACAGGAACATGAGTAATTTTTGTTAATAATCAATAGGGAACTACTGAAAACATCAGCAATTTTTTGCCATGAAACTTGCAGGATTTTGGGACTTTGAAGATTGTCTAATTTTTAAGCGTGCAGAGTTCACAAACGTATTGTAACACTGTAAATTACTTTAGTTGTAAGAAAAGCAATCATGTCTTCTTTTCTGAAGAGATATTTTAAAAATAATTTACAGTTAAGGTGTGCATAAAGTGTTCCTGCTTAAGGTTTTCTGTTTAGCACTTCTATATAGCACTTTCTGTTTAGCACTTACTCTATAATGAAAATTTTATAAGGAAATCATTTGATAAGGAAAATAAGATAATAAAATGATCTTAATTAAAAATAACCATAAAACTTAATGTAATAGCTATTATATAGATATTATATTTAAAATATTAATATTAAAATAATGAAGATAATATCATTTTATGCTGTAGAACAAAGGATCCACTTTATTTTCAAGGTTTTCAAATAATTCTGATTTTTAATGCTGTTTTAATAAAAGTCTGTTGTTCCTCAGCTGTCTCTTTCACTGAGGATGACTGACAGCAAACCAGTACTTGTCAGGAAGCACAAAACAGAAAACACGATGTCACACAGACGAGAGCAGACGTTTGGACAATCCCCACCAGGTGCTCAGTGTGTCAGTGCTTCCCTTCCATGAATCACACAGTGCAGGAACTCCTGGGCAAAGCAAGCAAACAAACTTCCTGCATGGATTTCACACATGCCCATTGAAGCAGTGGGGTAGGGACTTCTGGGCATTAAAAACAAAACAAAAAAACTTAATAATTTTGTGATAGGAACTGTGCAATAGCAGGTCATTGTTCTTGATGGCCCAGAAGGTCTCTTTAATGTTGTGTCATTAATTCTTATTTGTTAAGCTGCCTCATGACAGACAAATAAAATTTTTTACCTAATTTTCTTAGGTCTAATTTTACTATGAATTATTTTCCTTTCTCTCCCCCTAATTCACCTGTTAAAATAAAATCAGAGTAAGTAATCAGAATTAATGGTTCGCAGGATGAGAGAAGCAAATATGCTGTGGTTTTTTGCTCTCCTTTTCATTTACTTACTCTCACATTCTGTTTATTATTCACTTCATGATGTTTTGCATTGTGTTGGTGTTTATACACGTCATATCATTAAGCAATATAAAAGTTCTAGTTTATATAAAGATGATACTTTGTGTAAATAAAATATGTCATCCAATATTGTATTTTTTTTCTGTTTTTCAGAAGACCTTCTGGAATGGAGTGAAAAATACTTCTCATCAAAATAAAGAGTAAGAGAGAATTGTTGGCAGTTAGGAGAAGTTACTGAATTGATTTATCAGAGACTATGCCTGTCAGCCAGAAAATACAAGGAAAAGGTAAAGTAAACTGAAGAGGTAAAGTACTGATGACAGTAAAATAGTTTTTATTTTAAAAGCCCTGATTCCTAGGCAAGGAAAAAGAAGACTGCATAGAAAATGAGAGCAGGATTAGGAAACGAGAGCAGGATTTTCAGTTTAGAGTTAGAATAAAAAAAAATAAGGTCAAAGACAGTAACAGCAGCAGATAGTCACATGACACCTTCTCCAGAGCCTTCCATGCCAGAGACTGTTCATGCTGCTTATTACTGCAATTGTTCAAAGTGTCTGTCAAGTCTCCCATGCTTCATATAAGCTATTTGCATAAAAATAAACCATTAGCATTTTAACACCTCAGCAATAAAAAGTTTTAGTTTTGAAAACCTTGGTATTATTTTATATTTAACATTCTGTAGTTTCATTAATCTTGGTTAGTGTGACACTGTCTTATGTGTCCAGGGTTGCTAGAGTTGACAGTGATGTATGCAGTCAGGTTAGGTGTAGCTAATGAACTACACAAGTCTGTTTTATTACCTGTCTCTCTAAAAATTACTTTTAGGGACAGCCTGAAGTTCGTATTAGCTTTTGTATTCAAAAGTCTCTTTAATGTCAGCTATATGTGCACAATTACCAGTTAAAGAACAAACAGCCTTGAAAGTGAAAACACAGTTGCAAAGCTGAAGCTGAGCCTGTATAGCTGTTACATTTTCAGCAAGAGAGCACAGGAAACCTTTGCAGTAGATATTGGTCCTCTCAAGCACACATAATCAAATTACCACTTTCTTTTCTGATATTTTTGGGATCCGCTATAAAAGAAAACCACAGGCTGTTTGGCTATAAGTTTAGACAACCTCTTACTGATTAATTTGATTACAAACAAGAGGGAAAACAGTTCCAGAGCAAAACAAAGGAATACATGGCTGAGTGCTGCTGCTGCTGTCGTTAAATTAGTTCTGATAAAGCTCCTGTTGGTGGAAATTGAGTGAATTGTCCAATAACAGTAGAAATTCAGATTGTCCAGGGCCACAGAGAAAGCCTGGGACAGAGCTAGGAATCAAACTGAATACATTTATGCCTCAATGACAAAATTATGTCTTCTTTTTTAATCAGTTGGTAGATTTGGAATTTAATCACTGGCTCGGCTGCTCAGTGAATTTTGTTAGAAAAGGAGTGTGTGGAGCTGACCCCAGCTAGCAGCAAAGCACCCCCAGAGCTACTCCATCATTCCCTGTGGGATGCAGGAGTGCAGAGGAAGAGCAAATGCAAGAAAACTTGTTGGTCAAGGTTAAACAGTTCAACAAGTGAGCATGGAATATGCCTTTGTTCAGGTTGACAGTTGTGGCTGCATTTCCTCCCAGTCTCCTTTCCCCTCCCAGCAGAGACACAGAGTAAAAACCAGAAGGATTTGGTGCTGTACAAACACTGCTCAGCAGTAGCCAAAACACTTGTATGTGATCAACACAGCTCAGTTACAAACCCAGAACATGGCACAGTATCAGCTGCTGTGACATTCCAGCCAGACCCAGTCTTAAACAAAAGTTTAAGGGTTTTTTTGGTTTGGTTTTTTTTTTTCAGTTTGCTTTCATTTGGCATCAGCATCAATGGTCTTATTATAGTAAATTTTATATTTTTATTTTAAGGCAGAAATACTTTAATCTCTTGTTAGAATAGTCAATAGTGCTGTAGACAGAGCAGTCCTATGGGATATGGGAGACTCAGACAGATTCCCATTTCATCCTGTGGACACTGAACTTGAGCTGCTGTTACCCTGACCAGCCTTCTATTCTGTAAATAGGAAGTCTTCTATAAAAAGCCTTGTTGAAATGAATATGCTTCAATGAAAATCAAAATTCTTATAACAACCAGCTTAATAATTATATCAAAAAGTTTTGCTTCGGTACATTTATTTATCTTGGTCTCTGATCAACCCATAAATTTTTATTATACCTAGTTTCTACTCCTGTGCTGCAGATGTCAAAAACAATATAAAACTTTGTCTTATAAAACAGATACTAATTATTTTAATCCATTTACTGCTACTTGACTGTTGTTATCAGTTGTTCCCCATATCCAGTCTGACTGGTATGACATGACAGTATTGAAATAAATAGAAGTTCTAGTGTGCATCCTGGGAATGCATTTGGGGACTACGAAAGCAAATAGTGTGTTTAGTTAAAGAGTTTAAATTCATCTTTAATTTGTTTAAAGTTACAGGGTTTTACCAGTCTCTGCTCCATTTAGAAACTCCATTTGTATTTCTTTATGTGCTGATAAAAATATGAAGGTTTTAACATTTTATTTAAGTTAATTTCATACTGCTAGATCTCTCGGCAAAAAAGATGACAGGTTGTTGAGTATTATTCCCTAAATACATGTTAAAGTAGTAAAAAGAGAAAAGAAGTTCCTTACTTTGGAAAAGTGGAGGCACCAAAGTTTTAATCAAATGATAGCACAAAATTAGCACAGTGGTCTTTGAGGGATCTGAGAACATTTTGATAGATGAGCTGCTCATTTAGTACAAATATACTACAAAGAGTAGGATAACTATGTTAAGCATAATTTTTCTTGTGAAAAACTTTCCTTATTAAGACCAGCTGATTGTGAAAACACAGTGAAATGATAAACCGTGTTTATGTATTTCACAAACATAATTCATTTTCACTAAGTGAGTACAATCTTAGTTAAATAGTTTTCCCTCAAAAGCAAAATATAAATACCTTAATGGGCTGACTTAATGGGCAAACTTAAGGCTTGGGCTAAAATTCATGTATCATCAATGAAAAAATTATAGCCATGGGCCAAAACTTTTGCAACAAAAAATCTAAACCTGACTCTCTTACTCAGTTAAGGTTGTTTGTTTGCTTGTTTGCTAGTTTGTGTTTGTTGCTCCACCTCTCTCTGCTCATCCCTTATAATTTCTAATAATCTTTCCCTAGGGTAGAATTGTAAAAGTAACTGTCTGGAGACAGAGATGAAGAGGACATGGCCCTGCCTTCCATTTTCCCTATCGTGCTTCATCTTTCAGATTTCTTAGGGGCCCGTTTTCCACAGTCATGGTCAGGTTTCCCTTTAGCTCATTTTCTTTCTTCTCCTCTGCTGTGAGAGGGGAAAGGAAATTGTTAACTCTGAAGGAGGTGAACAAACAGAGCACATCTTCAGCAGGGGGCTTTTACCATTTCACAGTGTGCGCTTAAGAGGGTGCACAAGACCCAGTTTTTCTGGATCCTGCTCTGTGTGCCCAAACAGGCCTGCTGAAGCAGGCAGGCTGAATTTGAATTTATAACTGCATGACAATATGTATCCAATATGAAATTTTAAATTGGCTGCTTGGTTGGATTTATTTATTACCTATTTTAAAACAATACATATTACAGACAAATACAAGTCTGCAGAGGTTCTGATTTCCAGACAATATTCTGCAACTAGCAGTTGAAACAGAAGAAATATTCACAAATAATATACAGTGTAATATAATATAAATAATATAAAAAATAAACCAGTTTATTCTTCAGTAAATATGCCTGCATTCTGCAGAGTAGAACTGACTCATGTCCAATTTGTTTTGGTAAACTAATGCTTTTTAGGTAAAACCCTCTTTTTGTATTATGGAATACTTGCATAAAAATATTATAATATATAAAATCAGTCCTTTCACTCAATTTATTACTATTTGCCATGGTTTGATTCATGCAGTCCACAAATGAGACAGAGTTTGCAGAGTCCTTCAACTGTAACTGAAGTCACAGAGTTGACTTACTGCTAGTGGTGTCTCCAGGATAGACATTAGCAGTATCAGTAGGCCTTTGGCAGACAAAGATTATAATGTTCTAAGACTAAATTATGAAAGTCAACTATTTGGAAGGTCATGGGAATCTCTAGGGTGGGACATAATTGAATCATGACTTGTTCCCAGAGGAAGAGTTGCTGGCAAAGTTATCTAGGGCATTAAACTTTAAACAGCTTTTCAGTTTTAAAAAGTTTGTTTTATCAAAAAAGATCACTTGCTGAATCCCATGCTTGCATGAAATAGAGGAATTTTGACACTGGCTTTGAGAATTAATGTTCTGGGGCCCATTTAATCCATTGTATTGGATTGGAGTAGCAAGGTCTTTGTAGCAGAGGTATCTCCATGAGAAGCTTCCAGAAGGTTCCCCCATGTGTAATGAAGCCAATGCCCTCTGGCTCCAAGTCAGATCTGGTGATGGCCAAGGCTGAGCCCACCAGTGATGGTGGTGGTGGTGCCTCTGGGATAACAGATTTAAGAAGAGGGGAGGAAAAGCTGCTGTACAACAGCTGAAAGAAGTGTGGAATGTGTGAAAGAGCCCTGCAGCACTAAAGCAGTTGGAGGAGGTGCTCCAGGCAATGGAGCTGGAATTCCTTCCCCTGGAGCCTGGGATGCCTGTGGTGAGGCAGCTGTGCCCCTGCAGCCCATGGAGTCCGTGGGGATGCAGAGATCCACCTGCAGCCCCTGGAGGAGACTGAGGGAGGGTGGATACTCGGAAGAGGCTGTGATCCTGTGGGAAGCCCACACTGGAGCAGGCTCCTGGCAGTTCCCATGGGCTCACAGGGAGAGGAGCCCAGGCTGGAGCAGGTTTGGCAGCAGGACTTGTGACCCCATGGGGGATCTGTGCTGGAGCAGTGCAGGGAGATCTGTCTCCCAGTGGTGGGACCCCACGCTGGAGCACGGGAAGTGTGTGAGGAGTTCCCTCTCTGAGGAGGGACTGACATGGACAATGTGTGATGAACCGACATGATAGCCCCCATTCCCCATCCCCTGTGCTGCTGGTGGGGAGGAGGCAGAGAAATAGGGAGCAAAACTGAGCCTGGGAAGAAGGGAAGGTTGGGAAGGTGTTTTAAGATTTTATTTCTTCTGATCCTACTTGGATTAAATTGACAATAAATTAAACTAATTTCCCCAAGCTGAGTCTGTTTTGCCTGTGATCTTCTGATCAAACAGATGAGTGATCTCTCTTTATAACTGCTGAGTGATATCTCCCTGTCTTTATCTCAACCCAGGAGGCTTTTTTACATTTTCTCTCCCCTGCTCAGATTTGAAGGGGTGTAAAAGAGTGGCTTGGGTGCCCAGTCAGATCAGGCCCCCACACTGATTAAGGAAGCAACTCTCATGGTCCTGAGATGCAGGATGGATCTGTGAGATAAACACAGTGCCCTGCTTGAGATTGCCAAGGAATCTGAACACAGCCATGCAAATAGTTCCACTGCTACCCTCCTGTCTACAGTGCAAGCAGATACTCATGGTTTTGTTTTCTGGTGGAGCTGCTCAGCTCTGGCAAATATCAAACTGTTTGCACAAAGACTCACTCTGTAGGCCGGGGAACAAACGAGATATAAAATGTCTGGATTCATTTCTTTATAAATATTTAATTGCTTATTTAAAGTGGAATAACTTTAGCAGTGGTAAAGACCTTTCTCATCACAGGCAAAATAATTAACTATGAGGATTTAAGCTTATCTCTGTGACTTTGCTTTGGAACAAGAAAATTGTGCTGACCCAAACAAATCCTTGTAGTCACCTGGCAAAGGCTGTTCATTTCTCTTTCAGTCCATATTTTATGCAATATATTATGTACTGGGGGGCTTAAAGCATGAGAATGGACAGGTCTCCTGCAGAATTGCTGAGGCTTTCCAGAGTGAAGGGCACCTCAGCTAAGCAATAACTCTATAGATTTTAAGAACTTTTGGTGAAAAACTCGGGTTTAAATCAGACATACAATATAGATATTTTCATTGTTTTCAATTCTCTTACAGAGTCTTGAAGTAAATAACTAAAAGGCATTGAATTTGTATTTGAATTTTTCAAACTATTTGAATAGTCTTCTGAAACAAATAAACTTACTTATTTGAAAAATTTTGTTTTCCTAACTGTAATTTCCTTGCAACAGAAGTCCTACCCAGGTATTCACTGAATGAGCAAATGAGCATAAAAGTCTGCCCATGGAAGGATAATAATAGAGTCTAATGCTTTAAGCTGCTACACTTTAAATGTAGAGCTGAAATGTAGAATTAACATAATTTGGGAATGTCATTTGGTGACCTCTTTATTTATGTTTTCCAATTTTTTTTTTGTTTAGGCCATTTGCAGGGTGCTATTTTTTCCCCCTGTCCACAACCCAAACAGCCAAAACTAACTTCTTACTGTTCCTGATTCTGAGGGCTGCTGTTTCTGTGTGCTAATTCATCACTAACTGTCCAGTATATCAAAATGCATTTGCTAGTTTCTTCTAGAATTTATGGAGAATATTGACTGACTTTCCATTAAATCAGTATTTACTGGACTGATGAGCTGTAGATCCATCTCTCTGGAGTATGTGTGACCAACACAGCACAATTTGGAGGGATCTGATGCACAAGCAGATTATTTCAGGGTAGTTGCTCTTCCACTGCTAATGAAGACTTTAAAGTGACAACAGATCTCAAAGGCTGAGTGGTGACTGTTTCATCCATTTCAAAATAGTACAGCTTTGCTTTCATATTTAAATAGTCGGTTGGAATCACAAGGCTACAGCACTGGGTAGAGTAAAAAGGATTCCCTCTTCAAAGGGAACAAAACCAGCATAGTTTCAGGTATCTTGAGAGTATATGCCAAATAAATCTACATATATAATTTTTTTGCAATTATTTGCAGCTCTGTTGTTGAGTCTGAAGAAAAGACTTAAAAAGTTCACTGAGGTCTAGAAATAAGCAACAGTACCTAATAATTACTGAAAACGTTGTTCTGATGAGTGCTACCTGTATAATTCAGTTTCTACATGTCTGTCTACATGTATAGGTAAACCCATATGATGTAAATGGGTTCACACAGGGACTTTTCATTCACTCTGAGTGCTCTTTATGGTGCACAGACATCTGAAGTGGATCAAAGCTAACAAATGGTTCAGATAATCTCTAGTCATGTCCCAAGACCCTTAAAGAGGCCGAAGCACTGCTTCTGTTCCCCATCCTCCTCGTGTATTGACATCAAAAGTGTTATTGTAAGACCTGGTATTGTAAGACATAAACCTATAGAGAAAAGCCAGAGAGGAATAATTTAGTTGTTTTAAGCTCTATTACCAGTTTTTCATACACCTGACAATTATTGCAGCTTCTTCACACTCTCTGTCTGGGTGATGGCCACGTCCTTCTCTTGCAGTGTGATAACACAAATCTGACTGCAGGGTTCAGGCTTATACAAATGGGGTTTGTGGAAAAAGAGACTATGTATGTTAAGCATGTACATTTTTAATAACAACGGGGTGAGAAAGGTCCAAAGATCATTTTCTCCTCACAAGGTTACTCTTCTAGTCACTTCTTTCCCACCCCTTTCTTGTTCTTAATTCTCCTGACAGAAGCAACAGGCAAAAACAAAGCAGTATCAGCCCTGCTGTATTTATTCCTTGGGAGGTTTCATGCAGTGTGAAGCTGTTTCTGTGCTCAGACAGCAGGAAAGATTTCATTTTCAGCAGAAAGAGGAGTATCTGATTGTCCAGCCTTCTGGTGGTAGTTAATTCTGTGAAGCCAAAAGTGAGCCCGCAACATATGAAAAGTAGATTAAGGAAAAAAAAAAGAACTTTTTTTCTGCAACAACTTTAGTGTAGGAGAAGAAAAAACAGGCTTCAATTGCTGCCAAGATGTTTTAGATTTGACATTAGGATAAAAGCTACTGATACTTTCACAGCTCAGGTTTAGATGGTTGACATATTTTGTGGAATTCTTAAAATTTTCTATCTGAGCAGAGTAATTAATTAAACTATTTTAGGGCACTGGGTTGTTTTTTTTCCCCCCTGTTTTTGTGTAATAATATTTCAGTCCTCTTTTTCTGCAAATGTCATTGTGGTTAAAACTTGTACACTTGATGTGAACCATTTTTACTTTTCTCCTCTTGCAGGCAGTCAAAAATAAAGATAGACCATTTCAAAAGTAAAATGTTTCTAAGTGGGAAACCACAAAGGCACACATTAAAAAAGGACTAAGGATTTTAAATTTTTCAAATAAAAAGATGAACTGTTTTACAAGACGTAATTACCATCAATACTTCAGTAATCAGTGACAAGTGACACAGATTGTTCTTTTTGCTCAGGTTTTTGTTTGTGTTAAATAAAGGAAAACATCAAAAGTAAATGACTCCATGGAAACTGCACTTACTCATACTCAAAGCATTTCACATGATCTATTAAACACAAATATGTTTTAATTTGAACACTATTTTTATGTTACTGGTGCTATCCATATTTATAACATTTAAACAAGTCTCATCACATTTCTTAATATTTTAATTGTAAAATACTTAATGGTACTGACATTCAAAATAACATTATCAGCATTAGAATTAATACTGAAATTAATAGAGTAGTGGAAACTCTAAGAACATCTTTCTACTTACAATGACATTGTGTAACACTTTATTAAAATTTTAATAGGAAATTATTTCATTATTATGGGCTTGCTATCAGCTCATAAATGTACCCTGAACAGGGAAGCTGTGTGTGGTTGAAACATAAATCTTTTACCTTAGCTTGACACTGTAATTCTTAAAATGTCTGATACAAAAATGTGCCTGTGAACATTTTGGAGGATTACAGAAAGGAGAGCCAAAATGTCCTATAAATCTAGTTTAGCTGTCACCAAAACCTTATCAAACCTCTTTCTTCATAGAAAGTTTCTTACATCTTAACATCTGTATCTTAAACCCAGGAGATTCCTCTGTTTTTCACCAGAAATTAACAGAATATAGTAATTTGTGGGTTTTTTCCTATGTCAGTCTTGATTTAACTTCACATCCAAATCCCATTTTAATCCTTCCAATGAACATGCCCTTTTTAACTGCACCCAACTTTTACCCAGAGAACATTCCAGCTATGATTTGAATAAAAACTCAAGAATATTGACAACTTTGAAGAGAATCATGTGTTTTCCCCCATGAAGGCCTACTCTTTATGCTGCAGATACTCTCTTTGATGGGTGATGCCACAGGGACAGTTTTGTTTTAACGTAACATATTGCCTGTTAAAATAAATCTAAATGAACACAGAGGTCACACTGAGCTGGTCCCAAATGTCCCTATAGACATATGTACAGACAGGTGGTTAATGTAGCCTCCTGTCCAAAACCAGATCTGGAGGGATTTCTCCTTATTCCTGACAGATGGTCAGCTCTTCTCAGAGAACCTGAATATGTTCATTTAAAATATTTATGTGATTCTAAGAACTGGAACTAAGGGTTCTTCAGATGCAGAACCACGATGCACCTTTCAAAAACAGTTACTTAGGACTTTGAAATTAATTTCGTTTTCATGAGAAAACAACTACAAAATACTGAGGACAAAACATTAGTTATTTAGGGATAAAACAGCAGAGATTGACTATATTGCATTATGCTCTATTTCTTTTTTGTTTCTTTTAAGACACCTGGGGTACTGGGACACATTTGCTGTTCTTTAAAGTCACTGCTGTTTGAGAACAGCATATGATTTGGATATCTGTCCATCCTGAACAGAATGCAGAGGACACCTCTCTTGTGCAGCAGCACTGACCTGGGGACAGGGAAGGAATCCCTCCGTGTCCCCCGAGTTTCTCTGGCAGCAGCGTACCGGTCTTGCTGTAAGCACACAGTGCTGTGCCCTGCAGCCTTTCACGGTCACTGCAGCAGCTTCTCATCCTTCACCTGCTCCCTTCATCAGGAACAGGCTCTGTGGGAGCTGCCCAAGGCTGCCTGTGCTGGTCAGTTCTGTGGGATGCAGCTGATGTCATTGCTATGACAGGAAACATTTGCCTTAGTGTTCTGGTCAAGTTGCTTGTATCATCAACCCCAAAATGACCATGGAAAATAACATCCACAGCTTCAACTTTGTTTCTCTGTGAACTGCAAAGCAACTCAGAGGAGCCCAGAATATAGTTGCACAGAATAACCCAACAAAAGAGTCATAAAAATGTCTGTAAAAAGTATGAAGTATATGTGTAGAGATGGAGTATTAATATCTTTTCATCGTTGGGTTACAGATAATTCCCATAATGTGACAGACCTGTGGATGATAATGGCAAGGCTCATGCTGTGGCACTGCTTAAAATTATTACTGTAATTCCACCAAGATTATCTGCTTGCACAGGTAAAGAGAGTAGGTACAAAAATGTCTAGGCTTAATGTTCAGAGTTACTAAAAATGTGTTCTTTCACAGGCAAGAGTGGATAATCTGAGCCTTTGAGTCTTAAGTCCTGTATTCTTCTATAGAAATATCTTTCAAAGCCTATTCTAAACCCACTAAAACTTAAAGCTGGTTTGCAAAGAAATTTTGCTCTGACAGCTTCTGCACAATGAAGGTTTAGTGTCCTTACAACAGAGGCTCTGTTAAAGTGAGTGAAGAAGAACAAGTTTGTCTTTAAAAAATAGATAAACATATTTCTAGGAAACAGCTGTGGTATTTTTTAATCAATGGAGGTTTTAAAGTGAATTTCAGTACATAGCTGCAGCAAACATATGGACCAGAAGATGATTAATATATATACACAGAAACCCCCAAGAAATCCCTATTGTTTTGATAGGTGAAAATGACTCCCAGTAAGAACCAGACTCTATTCTGTGCTAAAATAATAACAAAAAAAAATTTGCATTAATAAAGTGTTCTAGCTGTAGTCAGTCTGGAGAAGTTTAGCCCTTGCTTGAAAGGTGCTGTTGGTGACCTAAATAAAAGTCTAAAACATTTCTAATGATGATTGATGTTTCCCAAAGGAGTAAACCCCACATAACGTGTTTTTTAGTAATAGTTTAAACTTTTGACATTTTCAGATTACTGCTCAAATGTGCAAAGAGTGATTCTGCCCTCCTATTCCTATTAATTTCACTGAGGAATTATTAGCTGTGGTCCACAGCAGGATTCCTTACATATTTCTCTTTGCAGCACCAGGCAAAAGTGGGATTTTCATTAAGTGTGGAATTTTCTGTGTCCCTGTGTCTCTCTGGGCGGTAACAGTAAGTGCAAGGTAAAAGCAGCTTACCTCAGGAGCTCATTGGTTTTGTTCCTTTATGTCCTTTTCAGTGGAAATACTTGTCTCTATGCCATTAGTATTGCATCAGATAGCTCTTTGAAAATATACCCACTTAATGTTCCATGTTGAAAGAAACATTGGGATACAACAGCAATTAGAACTGGAGGAGACTTAATGATTATGTCTTTAGTGTCAGAAGACACTTCCAGAATTTTGGATTTAGTCAGCTGATATATACAGGGATGCTAAGAGTACATGGCCTCTTTAGATACCCATATTAAGTTGTTCTCCAGAGGTACAATTTATTTTCCTTTTTATGATGTTTGAAGTCACATCTGATGTTTTCTTCAAAACTGTGATTTAACAGAAAGGTGATAATGTAAACATGTCAAAATACATCACATGAGGATATGCATATTTGTTATTGTTGTGACACAACATCTGCTCCTACTTGTGTGCTTTGTATGAGCATTTTATAATAATGGAAAGTTGCAAAATTTGAAGAAAAGATTAAGCAATAAAATGTACAAAGCTTACTGCAACAACACACACCAAGAAGAGATGGATTTTTTAATTTGTTCTTATCTCTGCTTATGTCAATCTCTTCTGTGCTTACAGACTTAATAACAGCAGAATGGAGTCTGTGACCATCATTCTGCTGAGGTGTGAGCTTGTTAACATGGGAGTGCAACTTTCTTCAGCCAAATCCACACCTTAGTGCCTGGTGGAAGGGATCCAGCCTGTTTGCTTGCCTTTCTTGTTTTAAAGGACTGAAAAATTCCCCCACACTTTGCTCTAGAGTGTGCCATGTGTGCTGTTTTACAGACAGGAGCTTTTCAGACGTGCGCTGATGTCCACTGAGGCATTATGTTGTATGTTCTCAAATGCAATAATCTTTTGTACATGGCCCATTCAAGATATTCATGATTCTTTCTCAAAAGTGGAACAACACTTCTCTTCACTTAATTTAGACAGGAAGAATTTTAAAGCTTTTTAAAATAAGGTCTGAATAATTTCAACTGAGAAAGTCAAAATAAATGTTCACTGTTAAAATTCATCTGATTAGTATGGACACAAATGGTTGAATATATTTGCATTTTTTCAACTTCTGTGATAGAAGATGTGTGTGTTTACTTGAATCTCCTCTGTGTATTACTACACCAAATAAAGAGCAAAGTAAATAGAGCTGAGACAAAGTTAACTGAGAATGAGTGATCATTATATAAGATATTATGGAAAATTGCCCTAGAAATCTCTTACAGTTAACTGGCTGATATTATATATTTAATGTACAGTTTAAAGTGACTGCAATACAGTATAAAATATTAAAAGAAAGCTTCCATTATGAAAATGATGCTGTAAATGAAATGCAAATCAGGCTGATAGTAATTGATTGTTACTGGATCACTACTATGTGATTAGATTTCAAACTTGTCATTGTTTATTAATTGTAACATTGAAATAAAAATAAAAATATTTAAAGAAAAGTAGTATATCTTCAGTAATGTCCCAGTTTGACACCCTCTATATCATGTAGCCCTAATATATCATTACTATTGACCAAGGATCTCTTTCAACAGAGGCTCAGTGGCTTCTCAAACGAATGTGACATTTTGAGGTCTCATCATAAGCTACGTATTAACAGTAAAATGAAGGAGCCACACATTCTGCAGGGTCTTGGAAAACATAAAACAATGCTCTTAGCTTTTATCTTTGGATGAAATAATCTCCTTGGCAGCAGATGACAGAGCAGGGAGCGGGGCTCAGCATTCCCCATAATAAACCTGCATTCTCCAGATGTGCCATGTTGTAGGAATGTCTGAGTGCCTGAGAGTTTCAAGCCCAGAAATCCAAGTCCAGCAGGGCAGTGTGCTCACAAAACAGGCAGTTTCCAAAGTATGACAATGATAAACCTCAGTAAATCAAACACACATAAAAGCATCATATATGTTTATTGGATATATGCTCTCTGGTCCAGATAATTATGCTTAAAATCTTTCCTTATCACACACATCTTTCCTTGAGAACGGATTGTTTTTGTGGTTGGGGTTTTTCTAATCATCATTCTAAAATATATTTAATTAGGATGAAGATATGTTAAAATATTTTAGATGTGAATATTGAGTAAATAAAATAATTTATGCCCACTAGCCTTTTTAAAGGAATCAGTTACCTTTGTAACTTGATAGGTGAGCAGTTTTCCTGTGTTAAAGCTGCTTTTCCAGCTAAAGTCTTTTGGAAGAGAGTATTACTTTACCAAGTCACCTTCTAAAGGGCTTAATTAATTTTTTATGTCTAAATTTATAAGCCATTAATCTTAGTCTTAGAATAGAATATTATGGGCTAGAAGAGACCACTAAAGGTCATTTAGTCCAAATCTCCTTCAATGCTCAGAGACATCTTCACCTAGATCACGTTGCTCAAAGCTCCATCTAATGTTGATGGTGAATGTTTCCAAGGATGGGTTATCTACGATCTCTCTGAGCAACTTGTTCCATTGTTCCTCCATCCACATTGTAAAAAATTTGTTCCCTATAGCTTGTCTAAATCTAGCCTCTTTTAATTTGAAACACTATTCCCTGTTCTGTCACAATAAGCCCTAATAAAATGTTTCTCCCCATCTTTTTCATAGGCCCCCTTTAGGTAGTGGAGGGCTGCAATGAGGTCTTCAGGCTGAACAACCCCAATTCTTTCAGCCATTCTTCAGAGCAGAGGTGCTCCAGGCCTCTGACCATCTCTGTGGCTCTCTGGACTCGCTCCAAAGGGTCCATGTCCTTTCTGTGCTGGGGACCCCAGAACTGGACTCTGTATTCCAAGTGGAGTCTCAGCTGTGTGGAGGGGCAGAGTCCTGCCCCTCGCCCTGCTGCCCCCGCTGCTTTGGGTGCAGCCCAGGACAGAGCTGCCTTTCTGTGCTGCAAGTGAACACTGCTGGGTCGTGTCTGGCCTCTCATCCACCTCTCCCCACAAGTCCTTCTCAGCAGGGCTGTTCTCAGTGCCTTCATCCCCCAGCCCATATACACTGATATTTCTTGCACATAAAACTGTTCTCTGTAATTGTAACGTGTTGATGCTGTAAAATATTTATTATCTGATACTATTAATTTTTTGTAAACTGAAATTTCTGTGATTGTTTCAGGAGAGCTGAACATCCTTAATTTGATCTTAGAGATTCATTGAAAAGTAATCACTTTTTTCCTTTTAGAGTGCAATAAATTTTTCAGTGTTGATCATAGGACAGCAAATCTGGATTTAAAAAATTTTCTTCTGCAACTGCAGTCCACAAGATGGCAATCTTAGACAGAAATTGTCTCTACAAATTATTCTGCCTATAGTTTTGCTGCTGTTTCCAACTTTGGGAGCATGTTTGAAGCCTGTTGTGCTGTGCTCATGTCTGGGGCTGCACTGTGAGCAGCCCTCAGGCACGTTCCGATGGGCCCCAGTACCCTCAAAACTGGCAGCTCTAGTAGTGCAGAAACACATTCCTTTGGTCTAACCAGTTTTCAGTGTTACTTTCATTCAGGCATCTAGTTTTGAAACAATCTTTTTAAAAGTATAGAGGTTGTTTAGAAGTAGGAACACCTCTTAATGGCTTCTGTATGTTTAATTCAAGCAAAAGCCTTGAACATAACCACACACATTGCACATTATCTGCTCAGTTTACATGCTACCCTACCCTGTTCCCACCAGAGTATTAAAACCTCTGCTAATCTTTTGAAAAATATTGACCAAATATCTGATCCTCAGAATTAAGAAGCCACCACAGTTGCAGCTTCTCAGCTATGAGAACTCGTCTGGCTCCACTGAACTCAGCGTTACCACCGTGAGCACTCTGGAAGGAGCTGCTCATCTCTCTCCTGGGGCACTCCAAGAATTGAAGGCATTATGCTAATTCAAGATTGTCTCTTTAGCAGGGTGTAGTTGCTAGCATAGTCCTAGGGCATAAATCAGCCTTCCTGGGAATGGTTTCAGAAATGGGCAGCAGAAGGCCCTGAGAAGGTGCTTGCAGGGTGACATGAAGAGCATGAGTGTCACAGCCATGTGTCAGCCCTGGAATTCTGCTTGGCCAATTTTTTCCTACAGCTTAAAATATTATTTCAAAACCTGAAAATGACAAACCCTCATTTGCTAGTCGTATTGAAAAAAAAATCACAACTAATTTTGTAATCTGTCTGTATTCATTCAGTGAACAAGCTGCACCTAGTCATTACTATTTATCTCATCTTTCTACGGCTTGACTTTGGGATGTGGAAATGTCAAAATTCAAGAATTAAATCTGAAAGGAAAATTATCTGAAAGAAAGCCAAGAAAAACAAGATTAACAGTTTCATCTTTTTTTGCATTAGATTTTATTTATATTTTCTGAGTTACTGAAGGTTTCTGAGCATCAAAAAGAAGTTCTATTACCTTTCTTTAGAGCAGAAAGTGGGCAAAGACCATTGTGACTTCTCTATCACCAGGCTTAGTTAAAAGAATAAAGGTTGGTGGAAAGGTAACTAAGAAATCCAGCTCGCTCTTCCATGTCCTTCAGAAAAGGAGACAAGAGCTAAGGTAGTCACAGAGAGCAGTGTAGGCAGAAGCCCTGCTCTGATCCTATGCTCGACTTCAGTGCAAACAGCCAAGAGCTCTTCTGGGCAGCTGTAGGCTTGGCACTGCCAGAGAAAAGAGGTGTTGGCCAACTGGCAGGAGTGGGTGCTGCCACATGGTGACAGGACTGTGCCATCAGCCTGACCTGCTCTGATGTAAATGCTTTCCTGGTCTCTCCTCTTTCCATGTTTTGATCAACATGAGCCTTAGAGGACTGAAGTGCCTTAAGTTGTACTTTTTATCACTTTTTGATATCAAATTTCAAACTTAAAATTTCTCAAGTCCCTTTTTTCCTTCTTTTCTTTTTTTCTTTTTCTTTTTTTTTTTTTTTTCCCCAAAATTTCCTTCTGATTTTCCAAATTTGATGGAGGAACTTAAAACAAAACTGAATCTTCAATACTTCTTCCCACAAATCAAAACCTTTATATTTATCACTGTCGTGTGTTTATGGTTATTTGGATAGTTTCCACTTGGTACTATTTTGGTTATTACTATTCCAATTGAAATAAATTTTGGAGATATTGAGATATTATGAGACATTAGACAAATTATTTAAATAACTATATCTTACCTTTATTCATCACCTGCAATATTTTTTGTTTAGCAATGTATGAGAAAAATGGTATTTTGCACATTTCAGCACATTTTTTTTCTGGGGAAAAAAAAGGAGTTTACCAGAATGCAATATTACTGAATTACAGTGTCTTCCACTGACAAAGTTGATTGTGAGATAAATTTAGAAAAGGCTACAATAATTTTCCCTTAGTATCTCAATCTTATTAAAGAAAGGTCTGATTCAGAAATGCAGATTAGACCAATCCCCATAACTGTGTAAAAAGTTCATTAAAAAAGATAATCTCAATACTGAGAAAGCCTTCCCATGTAATTTCTCTTTTTATCTCAAATGCCAGGAAAACAACACACCTACATAACAGTGTAGAAAGGTTTCAGAAAAATTAGAGGTCTCATCTTAGTCTTCTGATGTAATGGGGAGTTTTTCAATTGCTTTTAATAAGAGAGAGATAAGGTCTTGAGAATGTAAACAATCAAAAGGTATCTGTGTTAATTGCTTTTATTCTTAAAAAGCCCCAGCAGGAGCTCTTTTTTAATCCAAACTGCCTGAAGAAACATTATAGAGTATATACATGAGCAGAGTTTCTTATTTTACCATTTCTTATAACCTTGCATACACTGCTGGCTTATATTTCTACATTTAAAGTTGCATTAAAGTTAAATTTAATTATTTGCAGAATAATTAAAACGAGACTATTTCTCTGCAGTAAACACACACACGATCAATATTATCCTTTTATTTATTGCATACACTAAGAAGTACAAGAAAAAATTATGCTACAAATAAAAGCATATTAAAAGAGAAATCACTTCAGAGGGCATGAAACTGAGTGCTTGGATTTGTAGATTATCACGGGGAAACTATTATAAAAAGTGTTATAATTAAAACCCTGTTTCTTAAAATTAATTACTGTGTAAAAAACCCATTGTATTGGAAACTGAGAGCTGTATAACACCATGGAAAGCATTTTTTCTTCTAAACCCAAACTATAATACCATTTTTTTACTTTGAGGGAATGGATGTTCCCACGGCACTGCTGCTCCACAGTGCCTGTTGGCAGTTCTTCCATAGGGGACCTTGGTTCCCACTGTTAAACTGTGAGAGCTTTCTCCAGACAAGGAGGAAGGGGTAGAAAAAGAAAATTTAGTTAAAGATTATTTTTTTCTTTTGAAGATGGGGCAAGAGCTGAGCACACAGGGACCCTGTGTGTGTGCCATTTTGCTGGGAAGCTGCTCGCCCACCATGGTGGCAGCCACTGCAGGACATGCACCTTGAGGGGCTGTGGTGCTTCTGGGATGAAATTTTCCTCATCCTGCAGAGGGAACCACCCTGTAGGAAAAGTTACCCTACTCCCACACAGGTGTGGGATTCTGGCTTCCTACAATATGTGAAAACTGGAGAGTGTGAACGTGACGCGTTCACCGCTCACAAACAGTGGGGCAGCTCGCTTTCAGGACCACGGCAGAGTCAGCATCTGCTGACAGGGTCTCCTCAGACAGGGAGGATGGAAGCTGGCGCTCCTTTTGCTCCCAAGCAGTGTGGGAGCTGCTCCAGGCACACTGGAGACTCCCCTGACAGCAGGTGTTGGTGCTTGCCAATGCGTGAGTCTGTCCCAGAGGGCAGGTGCTCCTCGGTCCTGAGAAGTGACTACAGTTGGTCAGTCATGCAGCCCCTCTTCCCTCCTCTATGTCAGGAATTTATCGACCTCCTGTCATTGGCGCTGCTCTTCCTTCAAAGAGGAGCTCAGGCTCATTAGTGGGGCAGCTTGTTCTGCTCCTGCCCTGCCTGTGGCTGCTTTTTGAGGAAGTCACAAACTATTGATGAGACAGGTCTCATGAAGATTTATTCCTTGTCAAAAATAGGGGAATTAATTCACTTTACAATTAAATTTGTTTTCTCCTCTCTGAAAGGCTTCTTGCCAACTTCCAGTATCATATTTAGTTAAGTAATCTGTGAGGATTTGTTACATTATTTACAGTGGCATAAATTATATTACTTTCACATAAATTTGGCTAATGATCTGTTGCTGAGATTTTCCACTGAGTTACAAGGCATGGAGAACTGTGTGCTGGCTTAGAGCGAGGGTCTGTGGCTTTCCAAAACAGAGCCTGTCACTACAATCACCCTGGAAGGACAAGGGTTGATGAGTCTTCTCTGAGGCAATAGCTCATTACATGATGATAAAGTCTAAAAGGTAGATGAATATAATTTGAGCTTTTATCTGGGGCTTTTTGGAACCTTAGTGGTCCCTCCTGCCCCTGAACCCTTACACTTGGCTCATTTTCAAAGCACCTCACCCTGATCAATCCAAACCCTGCTTCAGTTTCTCCATTTGTGAAATGGGACTAACAGCTGCACTGCCAGCCTCAAAAACTGAAATAGGATGAACAGCTTTCTGGAGCATTACTAGTTTGTTTTCAGTGTTCAGGGGTTTTGTGGGGACTCTTGTAGGTTTGGCTTTGTTTTCTTTTTAAATTGCTGTGTAAATTTTTTATATCATTAAATATTAGAGACATATTTTGCGCTTTTTGCTGTAGTTAGAACCTTCCTTGAAAATAAGAAATCAAGCCTGGATATTTTAATATATTCACAATATTTACTAGTAAGGTGTTGAAAAAAATTCTAGCAATTATAGGAAGAAGATAGTTCGCAAAATTATCTGATAACTAGCCCACAAGAATCAAATTAATCCTTACTTACAGGCAAATTTGCAAGGTGCAAATTAGGGTAGTTTTAGTTTGACTTCCAAAGAATCTAAATTGTATCCTTTGCATATAGTATGGGTATACTAAATTTATTGGTTATAATATTTCAGGTATCCTAGAATCAAGTGAAAAGTAAATTTCTCCTAAGCATGCTGAGACTACTGTGGCAGAAGATATTCAACTGGTTCCAATAATATAATTCTGTTGCCTTCAGCAGAGTTTTTAGATTGATTCTGGTTTGGGATCTGGCCCAAAATGAAGAGGACTCATCCCGAATTAATCTGCTATTTCAGATATTCTGTTTCTGAGATCTTCCCTTCCCCAGTGAAGGTCAGGGCAATAGGAGGTAAAACACTGTCATGATTAATATTCCCCACATCTGTCTGGAGCAGAATGCCTAGTGCAGAAAGCCAGCTGACCAGAGGGCATTGTTAAAGAAGGTGATGCATCCCTATAAGCTAAAAGCACAAAGACTAGTGAGCAAAGTTTTCCTTTGTAAGGAGAAAGTCTCAGGTCTCAGTCTGACAAATTGTTATCATCTGACCTTATTCAAAGATAGAGGTCAATTGGTTTGAAGTAGGGTTTTTTTTTTTCAGTCACAGCAAGATGATGTTGTTTTGTTTCAACACTGAAAATAAAAAAAAGTACAACAAGTTTGTTATTTGAGTTTGCCTAGTAAAATCAATAAAATTCGTGGGTTTTTAAATTATTTTTAATTATTTTTTTGGTCCCTAGAAAATCATTAGAATGGTAAGATTTCTAGCATTGGGAAGTAATAGAGTTAGTAGTTTCTGCACTGACAAATGACCTGCAAAAATTATCTTCTATATTTATATGGCTTATTAAAAAAGTTGCATGGCACTAAGTAAAAGTTTGCACATTGTATTTGTGGTTCAATACCACAGGAAACATTCTGCAACAACCTTGGAAATACCAAGACTCCACAGTGCAAAGAAAGTATCACTGTTTTTTTCTGGTGAAAGCTGCCTTAATTCCATGTACACGATGAGTACTCCCCTACCTGTGAACACTTCATGATGTGTTGAGAAAAAAGTCCCCTGCCAGATGTTTCCTTTGAACTTATTCCTTTCAGTGAAGTTTTTGATGAAAAATAAGATTAATTCTCAGATTTTCATTTAGTCAAGAAAATGTTAAGTATTTTAAGTAGACTATAAAATGCTCTAAACAATTACAAAATTCAAAGGTGAACTTATTCAGTATTAACTTTTCTAATTTACTTTTTCCTCTGTTCCTATTTCATAGGCTAACCAGTTTATTAGCTAGATCAAAATCTCAGAGTTCCTGAAGAATAGAGTTTCTAGTTCACATGAATGGCAGTAATTTTGCATTTAAAAATCTGTTATAAAGGGAAATCTGACCTATGATGTCTGGAGAATAGCTGAACTGTAGCTCACTTGCTGCTTCTTTTCTTTCTTGTCTAAGTGGGGAAAAGTTTAAGTCTGCTACAGAGAATGAAGAACTTTTGTAGGAAAGAATATGTACTAAAAAGTAATGTTTTCCCAACTCAAGCCACTGCTGTTAAGGTCAGTGCATAAAACACATTAATAACATTTTGATTTGTTCTTCTCCTGGAATCTCGAAACAGAAGCCATTGTGTTTTGAGAACAAGAACAGAGCCAGTCTCTGGTGTAAGACAGTGCTTTGCACACTGGAGGTTGGTGATAGCTGGCTGTTTTGGGTTTCCTGAAGAATAATGGCTTGTGTTACCATTACACCAAGGGAGGGGAGGACCAGTACTTACAGTGCTCCATCACTGACAAACCTTGTGCATTAAATGCCATCAGTGACAGCCCTCACTCCTCCATACCCTCCTGCACTACCAGAAGGAAAAGACAGAAGAAAGAGCATGATATATATATATATATGTATGATGCTGTTAACCTGAGACTTCAGCCCCTAAGCTTACCAGAGCTATTTATATGTTTACTTACCCCAAGGTACTCGCCATGAAAATCCTTGAAAAAGTACCATCATTAGCACCCAATTAAAGAGAAAACTTATGCTAATAAAGCCAGGAGTTGCTTTTTAATGCTATGAAAAAGAAAAAATATTTAATGACTGAGTATCTGGAAACCTTTTGATGTTCATGATAATTAGCTCAGTCCAGCTACAAAATTAAGGGCAGTTTAAGTATTATAGAGACATTTGAAGGTTGCTGTATTCAGAAAAGACCTTTTGCAATCCTTTGGCAGTGAGCGGCATCTTATCCAATATACGGATTTAGTCAAAGAAATGTCAGTAGTGGAAAACCAACTCAAGGATTCTGTTTGGGTTTTTAGAGGCTTTGTGTAAATCTTAGATGAGGAAAATAAATGAAAATATTTGAAAAGGCAGCTGTATAGCTGCAAAAAGTCATAGCTCCTGCATCTGCAGAAAGTTACATTCTACATTCAAAATCATTGTTATTATCAATTCATTCCACTGAAGAATCCATAGTGTATCAGTCTTGAATACATTCAATAACAGTTTATGACTTATTTCAACTACAATACATTTCAGAACAATTCTAGTACCGTGCAAATACCTCTCTGAGCTAAGTGATTTCAAGTGCCTGGTGCTAGTTTCAGAGGGCAAACAAACACACATTTTTGAATAGTCTAGATTAGCTTTTGATCTTCTCTCAGAGCAGTTCAAAGGGGCAAAATACCTCATTTTCCAGGTACCTAAGAGTTTGCTGTGGCAGAGGTGATCTGATGGAGTATAAAGAAATTGTGTTGAGGGGGTATGGCTCTTTCCAGTTCCTGGATGGTTTTACAATCCAGAGGATGGACGGGTACCAAATAATGCAAATTAGGGCTAAAATTGCCTTACATTGTATTAACTTTTTCATGTCCCTGTGGCAGCATTGCTCAAGGAGGTTTGCAGAGATCTAAAGCCATCCTGGTCCTGCCTTCTTCAGTGAAAGCCAGGGACTACTTTGGCCATCTGTTGTACACCTAACTCACCTTTCATCTGATACACCTATACACAACAGATGTAAATATAAATAATGAGGGATTACTTTTAGTATCTAAAAAGATGACAAAAATTGAGGATTTTCTTTTGGTTCGTTCAGGGGACATTGCTCTTCCTTATCTGTGTATACTACCAACACAGTCAGCAACTATTTCATATTTTGCCCCTCCCCTGGGCCCTGCCCGTCCCAGCCTGCACACCGGCGGGCACGGCTGCCTGGCGAGCGAGTGTTTGAGGGAGGGCAAAGAAATGCCACAAAGGCAGAGGAAGAGGTTAAAAGGTGTAAGAAAGGGCCCTGCAGACAGCAAGGTTAGAGAAGAAGCTGTGGCATGAGGTACCACAGGTGCTCGGTCAGACGTTCCCCTGGAGAGACCCTGCTGGAGGTGGTTTATCCTGCAGGACTGCAGCCCTTGGAATAACCCACCTTGGAATAATCCACCAGTAAGGATTATCAGAGAGGAGCTGTCTGTACTGATCACAGTCCCCATTCCCCATCCCCTGGTGCTGCTCAAGGGCTGGGGTGTTGTTCTAATCTTTGTTTCTCACTTCCCAATCTAATTCAGTTGTCAATAAATGAAATTAGTTTTCTCTGAGGTAGGTCTATTTTCCCCACGAGAGTAACTGGCAAGTGACCTCCCTGTATTTACCTTGTCCTATAAGCATTCTCCTTCCTCCCCATCCTGTTGAGTGGGGGCAGTGAGAGAGCAGTGAGAGTGCAGCTGGGTGGGCAGCAAGCAGCAGCTGGACAAGGTCAGCCCACCGCAAAAACACGGCAGAGTGCCAAGCGCTGCAGGTGCAGGAGTGGTGGATTCACACAGATACACTCCCATCAGGGCTGCCTGCTGTCTGCCACACTGCAGAATGTTTTGTGATTGTACTTCTGTGTGAGTAAGGAGACAGCTGTTATGTAAGTCAGTGCTGAATTAGGGATATTCTCCTGTCCTTGGGGACAGAGCTGTGTTGACAAACATACTATGCTTGGATAGGCATTACATGATGGTCGGCACTGTGGTGGGGCACAAGCCTGGGAAGTAGTCCTGTGCTTAATGTGCTAGATTAGCTTCCTGACATAAAAGAATGTTGCAAATTGTACTGCCTTTTTTGGACAAGGTTGATGAGTCCCGTGGCTGAGGCACAGAAGTTTACACATTATCCAGAAATGGATCAATCTTTTGGATCAAAATTTTACAAATAAATCTCAAGGGCAGAATCAGACTGACTGAACATAAAGTGGAGACAGAAAGATGAGATTTAGATTTCCCCTCTATGATAAAGTAATACCTAACATAAGCAGCAGTACACTACTGCACATCATAGTAATCAATTCTGCACAGCTTTGAAGAGAAGGGGTCCTTACACATTTCAGCAGTGTTTGCTACAGTCCTGCATATGCAAATCCGACATGATTTCATCTACACTGTCAAAACAGTTGGTTTTGCTGTCAAAAATTCCTGCTTGCATTAATGTGATATGTTGCTTGTCTGTGGACAATCCTTCACAGGCAGCTAAAACTTTTTAGGTATTGATCAGGATAACTTAGTGAATTTTTATCAGATACAGATTTTTTAAGGCATTTCCAGTCCTTCACATCTCAGTGATATTTTTCCAGATGGAATTCAGTGAAGTTCTGGTATGTTCCTCATCACACTGGCATCCTTATTTAGGGACATATTCCTCTGGGTCAATAGAAATTAATTCTATGGTATAAATAAATAAATCTACTTAACATCTAACTAAATATTAATAAAATATTGAAAAACTGCATCAGTGCTATTGATATGGGTTCAGCTTTTCTTCTGTTCAGATTACAAAATCCATCACCTACACTGCTAGAGAAGAGCATGTCCCTTGTCATTTTAAGAGCCCAACCGCAGTGAGAGTGCAGAGACATTTGGCTCAGGTAAGACAGTGGCAGTGAGGAAGAGGGGATCCTGGGACCCAGAAGGAGAGAAGTGTAGCTGCATTATTCTGTAGCTCACACATGCAAGGGGAGATGGGTATCAATTAGTCAGATGAAGCACTGACCAGAAGTTGTTTTATTGCTTCCAGACCTGGGCTGTTTTATTTGCATGTCCTCTCACTGCAATATGGCAGTCACTGCAAAACCAAAAAACTGCTTCATGTTGGGCTCTGATGTGCTGCGAAGTCTTGCATATTTCAAAGTAGTCAAGGTCATGTGTGTGCAATCCAGAACTGAAAGAAATGCAGCTGCACATGTCTATTAATAAAGAATGCAGTCTTTTTCTAAATTGTAGCTGATTATTAGTTTAAATTTGAGATCTTCCCCTCTCTTGTTCTATTATGCTGTAAACATTAATATTAATTACCAAACATTTGTATTAAATGCAAGCCCTCCTTATCTGAATATGTTTTGGTTTTTTTCCTATTTTTTAGTTATGAAATGGTTGACATGGTGGTAATAACACCAAGGCTGTGGGTTTGATACTCTTATGGGCCATTCAGCTAAGAGCTGAACTTGATGATCTTTGTGAGTCCCTTCCAACTCAGAATATTCTGTGATTTGTGTCATCTTAACAACAAATCTGCAGTACATTGTTAATGTCTATTGGAATTTAAAAATAGAAAGAAGAAAAATGTAGCATGAGCATGGGTGAACATATTTCAGCAAAAAAAAAGTGAAAAATAAATATTTGAAATGTGTGTTCAGAACACAAGCTTGTGTAGAAAATTTAGACAGGAGATTGTAGAAACTGAATGAATTATTTTACAGAAAAGAAATGAATGTAGGAAGGCCTTTAAACTCAAATTGCAAAGACGAAAAATAAAATAGAGATAATGTAAAAAGGGAGAAAATAACTAGAAAGGACAAAACATAGAAATAGAAGAAGAGATAAAAAAAGCATAATTGGATTTGGCAAAATGAGCAGGAATGGTTAGAGAGAACATAGGCAATGGCAATAGCAAGAAAAATGATGAGGAATAAATTGGTTTTATTTGATAAGTCTGTTTCTTAATTTCTGACTCCTTTTGGTAGATTGTTATGTATTTGGGCTGTATTCCAATAACTTAGCTGACTGAATATTCAGCAGAGTCATATACTGGGATTATTTCATTCTGATAGCTGATAGAAGCTGCATGTGTGCAGCAAACAAGGCAATCAGATCAGCTAATCACCAAATTATATCAGAAGTGATTAATTCAGTTAAGAACATGGGATGTATTGTTCTCCTGGGGTTCATCCTGTGTTTCATGAACTTTTTATGCACAGGATTTCCCCTCATGAATTCCACTCATGAAGGCATTGAGGAACTATTTTAGTCTTAGTCAAAATCTCTCTCATGTCAAGGAGACATGTATTCACTAAGAACTAATTACTAAAAACATTTACACTTGTGATTACTCCTTTAAAACATAACAATATTGAAAACCCTTTTATGTTTAATATATTTTTAGTAAAAAAGGAATGTTAGAAAGCAGAGACAGCAGAATATGAGGCTTTTCCTATTTCATCCAGCTTGAATGGTGGATCTAGGCATGGCAGTGACTAAGTGTCATAGGACACTTGGTTTGCTGTGCCAGGCAAGATGTAGTTTCAGATAAGAATGTAAAAGAAAAGTTTATGAAACTTTTCATTAGTGAAACTCAGCCCAATTTTAAATAATTTTTTTTCTCAGTTCTGAAGCAGCATCTGAATGTAAAGGTAAAGAATAATCTTCCTTTTTCCTGTCTGACATGAGTAAATTGCCAAGTGTAGTTTATAAAAATAGAATAAATTAGGCTTTTTTTTCAATGTACATGAATAATTTTGAGCAAGCTTGCAAAAATCCGGATGCCCTTACTGCTCTAACCAAGTTTTGAAGGCCAAACTAGGCTACCTGTCTGCTCATTAAACAGTTATTTTCCTCATTTTTTGGGAAGAACTATCACTTTATATGAATTCACTCTAGCATAGTCAGAAAGGAATGACTCTCATCACAATTTTGTAAGAGCAAGGTCCTGAAATTGCACTACCTGAATGGACTAGCAGAGGGATGATGTGACATGCACACACATGAAAGCCTTCCCCTGATCCCAAAGAAATCTGTCATGTGGATATTTCCTGTTGTAGGTCTGCCCTCAATACAGGAGCTGATATTTCTGGCTGTTCAGAAACAGTCACTCTAATGACCTTTTGTTATTTTCATGTTTCTTGCATTGAGTTTGTTCACTCTGGAGGCCCAAGAGCTTTCAGATCTTATATTTGCATTGTACAGATGCTCTGTACATGTTTTTTCAACACTTTTACATCTGCAGATCTTCTAAGGATAGTCAGGCTTGTCAATTTGTCATTAGTGGCTCTTCTTCTCATATTCAGAGAAATAAATTTTTGAACTGCAACTCCATTGCACAAATACAATATAAAGACCCTAGATGGGATGAAAACAATAACTGAATAAGAAAGAACCCAAGTTAAATCTTTTAAACCCTCAAATCAAAAATGTTGCTCTTAGAAAACAGAACTGGCTATATACTTACCTCTTTATTTAGAGGAACTAAAAACCTTGGATGCTTCAACAGTTACATGTAGTTAAGTCTAGTTTATCATTTTACCTTCCTTCTACCTGTGGAAATTCCTGGGGATCCACCCTGCAAATGTTTTCATGGGCAAGGTTTAGTAATTTTGAGGAGTATCTAACCAGAAAATAAGAATGAATCCTAACACTTATTTGCTTTTTGAGGCAGTCTAAACTCTAGCAGAGCAAACTAATATGATTTTCCTAGAGGACTGAGATCCAAGGTACCCTTAAATGGGATTTAAAATCTTGCTGGTTAATCAGATTTCTCTACTGTCTTAATGGGCTGCTTGCAGTGAATAAAAAGGTCCCTGAATAATAGAGGGATGAAAAATTATCAGTCCCCATGATCATATGGTTTGTATTCCTTATTGAATTGTAAATTTTGAAAGCAATATACACCTGTTAAATTGGTATGTTAGTTTTGCTACATGATTTTTTTTTTTTTTTTTTTGGTTTGCATTTAATGACTGGACCACAGAGAGATAGTTGAGGAGATAAAGAATGCAGCAGGGAGGAGGAGCTCTCCCTGCACACAAGGGAGAGAGTGTGTTGCAGTAAAGGTGACTAGTCTATGAAGGTTTGGACAGATTTGCTGGAGCAGGCAGCAGGGCTCAGACAGCATTAATGAGATTGTTTATTAGTACCGGATGAACAATTCTGCAACTCACTTGACAAACACCAAGCAAAAAGCACCACAGGGGAGCGTCCCACTGCCTTAAGCAACTCCATGATCTGTGGAACAAAATAATCACTGAAGAAAAACAATCTATTTTCCATCTATTGAGTTTTCTCCAACATATGAAAGTGCTTCTATCAGAATTTAAAATCTAGGCTAACCCTGCATGAGATCAGAAGCTTTGTTTAAAAATCAGAAGTCTGTGGTTAAAACAGCAGCACAAACCCAAAATGTTGTGACTGACTTAATAAGCTGTATATGCTGTTCTGCATCTATTTAATTTCTGGGTTTTTTAAGTTCCTTGTTTTTGATTCTTAAATTCAAAAGTGTTACCTTAGTTACTGCATAGCATCAGATTTTCTTACTCCTGAAAACTGCTCTATTTTCTACAACTGTCTGCTTTTCCTTCATGCCACAGTGTTTGAATCTGAAATGGATGTTTGTCAGATAACTTCACAAAACTATTTTTTTTTTTTTTTCTTTTTGAATACATTCCCTCAGGGTCTGCCTGAACTAAGCTTTGTCTGTACACACACATTTCTATTCCCATGAAAACTGTGTGTGCATAAGCATGTTCACATATACATTGTCTTTCTCTTTCCATCCTTCCATTCATTTATCCATCCTCACATCCGTTCAGTCATCCAGTTTAAGAGCCATTTCTTATGGTATATGATAAAGAATGTACTTTGCAGGGTTTTAATCTTTTTTTGTCGGTGATCCAAGATCATCAGGAAAGTGAATGTGAAAGACTGATTCTGCTTCTTTATTAAGTAAGTCCAGGAAAGCTGACTGAAAATAATTGGTCACACTGTGTCATTTATATTTTGAATTAGTGCCCAGAGTGGTTTATTCAATTGGTTGCTAAAGTGATTCTATGATTTCTCAGGTCATTTGTTCCCAAAGCTGAACCTTAGTGTTATAATTGAAGGTATACCATAGTGTTATAATGGAAGGTATACCATTTTGAGGGGATGTGTCATTATCGTATTCCTTTTCTTGTGTATGCCTTCTTTCTTGTGATAATCTGATCATTCCCTCTTTATCTTGACTCTATCAGTATGAACTGTCATTGTGATGGTCATATGTTAAATACTGAGTATATTCTTCCTTTTCCTCTAGATCACCTGCTCCTATCCTTCATCAAGACAGTGAACAACTCTCTTTTAACTCAGCAGAAAAGTTGCCACACATATCTGTACTCATACACTGTTGTCCTTCCACAACCTTGAAATAGTCATTCTTGAACTCATTTGATTGCAGTTTTACGGGTTTGGATTTAAAGTGTTTAGTACACCACAATTTTCATTGCTCTCTAAGGTTTATCTTCTCTGACTCTCACAGGTAATGCAGAAATGAAGCATCTCTCTGTTCAGCAGAACTGTTGTGATTGCTAACAAGCAAACTGTATCTAGAAGGAATTTCATCCCTACAGTCAGCTCTTTCAGTGAGCAGGAATGGATTGGAAATAGCACTTGTGCTGGTACATGGAAGCCATCTATCTATTTGGAAAGCTTTTGCTTATGTGGTTCAACATAAAGCAATGTCATGTAGTAAATGCAGAAAGCTGAAACATCTGCTTAAATAACCTCTTGGCTATTTATTAGGAATGATAAAATGATATCTACCTTGGCACAGCTGAGGAAGAAGTCACCACAAACAAACTTAAGATTTTATTTAGCCTAAAAATAAATTTCTGTCTTCACAAGCAAGGGATGTCTCATTTTTGCTCATATGGAGATTTTGACTACAGAGAAGTAAAACTTACAATAAATAGCAGTGATTATTTTATGCAAGTTCTAGGTTAAATGCTTTCAATTTTATGCATTTTGTAAGGTCTTATGTGTATTGAAATCCCAATAGATATTTGTTGACCATTTAAAGGCATAAGCCATATCATTTGTGAGGGTGGTGAGATTCTGGATGGAACAGGTTGCCCAGGGGTGTCGCGGTTGCCCCAAACCCGACAGTGTCCAAGGCCAGGTTGGATCAGGCCTTGGGAAACCTTGTCTAGAGAGCCGTCCCTGCCCATGAACGGGGTGGTTGGGACTGCACGATCTTTACAGCCTCTTCCAACTCTTAACATTCTATGACTGTGATTCTGTGATTTATTGAAGAGCTCTTGGATGTGGTCATTCCAGTCTGACAGCCATTTGGGCTGTCAAGGCCCATAGCTGTCAGCAGGTAACTGCACTGTGTCAGCTCAGCAGCACTCTGTGGGCACAGCTAATTGAGGATATGATAGGTAAGAACTGAGTGTTGAGACTATGTCCTGATAATGATTCATAGTGATTATGAAGCAACCCCTGTGACTGAGTGTTAATTGATGCAGTGGCCGAGGGGATCTGCTAGCTAGCCCTTCCCGAGTGTGGCCACCCTCAGACTATAAATGGTCCAAGTGTTGGTAGAGCAGGGTTGCTCAGCTCAGTAGCAGCAAGGCTGCTGTCTATGGCAAACGATGGTCAGCATCAAGGGTCAGGGCAAGGATCAGGGCAGGGTCTTCTGATGGTTCCCAAAGAGGCTTATTCAAAAGGCGAGTCCAGGGACAAAAGACAAAACACACCAGGGCGAAGAAACTTATATACGGGGAGGATCAAAAGGTGTGTACAAATAACAAAAATAAGAGGGGGGAGGGATATAAGGTGGGGTTTACAACACGTGGACCAATGGGAAAGCACAGGGGAAGGGAACATCTTACACATGCCAATGGGATGTCAAATATTGGAAGATTGACAGGGAAGGTTGGAAAACAAGGGACAGGGTTTGCAATGATGGATGGGGAAGATGCTGGAACAAGGGGTTGGGTTACAGTGATGGGCAGTATAGGGGAGGAAATAACTTGGGTCAAACCAACAAAGCAAGGGGGAAACAGAGCAAACCACTGCAAAAGGGACTTTTGACTTATTGAGGAAAATACGCTACAACACAATACAACAGTCAATGAGCAGCAATCTAGTCAAGCCTTGTTTTGAAATGTGAAACTGGCTTGGCTTATCAGTCTCTTCAATATTTCTGTCATAGTGATCTCTAATTTTCTGACTGGTGTGTGTACATATAGATATAGATATAGTTGATATAGATACAGATGACATAGTTGATATAGATATAGATGATATAGATATAGATGATATAGATATAAATGATATAGATATAGATATAGATATAGATATAGGTATAGATATAGATATAGATGTAGATGTAGATGTAGATGTAGATATAGATATATAGATTAGATATAGATATAGATGTATATATCTATGTACCCTCCTGTATTTTCAGTTGTAATGCCACTATAAGGCAGTCATTGAGAATGAGACAAAGAATTTTACCTTTAATCTCATATTCTCAGGTTTCATCTACCTAGCTCTCTGCACTTTGGCTATTTAGTCTTTGCAAGGCATTTTTGTTACACCATAGTCAGCAAAGGAGAAAGGAACCATCAGACTTCATTCTTCCCAACTCTCCTGGACATCTAACTTGAAGTCACCTCTCTGGGGTATCTACACCTCTCATTTGATGATTATAGAGAAAGGTTAGGTGAATTTCTTGGGTTTGGAACTGACTACAGGATATTGCTGAACTGTTTCCCATCCCTGGAAGCTGCCTCTTCTAAGTACTTAAATCTTCTTTTAATTCAGGCCTGAGTTGTCTAAACATAAAACAGTCAACCCAGATTTTTCAGTTATGTACCAGCCACCTGTATCAAGAGTAATATTAATTTATTTCAGTGAACTTTTTGCTTGGAGTTTTGAATGTAAGCTTACATATCAGTGGTGAGGAGAAAGCTCAGTCCATTATCTAGTGTGCCTGCAGCTAGGCAGCTGTACTTATTTTATTGAACTAAGTTCAGAGATTCATAGATCATAAAAGCCAGAAGGAACCATTGTGATAATTTGCTGTGACCTCCTGCATAACACAGTCCATTGGAGTTTTTTGAATTAATTCCCATATGAACTAATGTGTTCCATTTAGGAAAAAAACCAATCTTGGAATTGTTTCCAGAGATAAGTCTGCCATAATCAGTAGCAATTATTATTAGCAAATTATTTTAATGTTTTATTAGTCTATAGTGCTTTACAGTTGATCTGAATTTGGCTTACTTCATCTAGATCATTTGATCTCATTACAGGATTACCTGCTGCACTGATGAATTCTGATATTATGAAGTGCCTGTTTGTCATGTGGATATGGAGACTTAGGGCATGTAATAACCCAACCTTCCCTTTATTAAGGAAGACTGAATTAATTAGCTACTGAAGGACATGTATTGTGAGAGGTATTTTCTAATCAATAGAACTTGTATAAACATTTTCTACACTATGAACACCCTTCTAATAATGCAGGCCTTGGAGCTGGACAAGACAATATCCTTGTAGGTTGTTGTACCACTGCCAAGTACAAAAACACAGATATCTTATCTATTCCAAACAAATATCCTGTTTAGTGAGACAGGATTTATGTGACTGGTTTTGATCTTGCTGTTTCATTTGAAGGCTGAATTAGCTATTAGCTGAACAGGTCTCTTAATACCTATATCGTCAGATAAAAAATAATAGACAAATTCTTCTGTTTTGTAAACATTGGCTACATTTGGACCTACTAAATGCATTTAAAAGTAATCAAAGCCATGTGGAATACCTGCACTGGTGCTCATTTTAGCATATGATCTACCCTTAGTGTTAGTGATCTGTCCTTACCGTTTGCCTTTCATACACTGTTTTGTCTTGTAGAAATAAAGTACGTTATTTTATGTCCTAAGTCCTTATTCTCTACAATTACAGATATATCATGCAGCATGTATTAAAACACTAGCTGATGTCCACTCCTGAGCAAATTATGATATTTATTTTACCTTCTTTGTCTGGGGGATTGAATCCTAAGTGATCTCAGTTACCAGTCTCCTAGAGTTCCTAACAGAATTGTTTCCAAGACTATTTCTGAGCATGCAAATCACATTTTTTCCATCTGAAGGAGTTTCTCTTTCATTCTCTCTGATACCTACAGAAAGAACCAAGGGAACCAAACAACTAGCAGGTGAAGTGGATTCCTGAAGGTGGGAGCTGCTTATACCCATTTGTGAAATTATCAACCAGTTTTAGTCCTTTGATAGGTTTCATATTCTCTTTGTATTGCTGTGTTTTTGTAAGCAAAATGTGTTAAGTCAAAGGCCTTGGAGTAGTCTAAGAACACTACATCAAGACCACTAATCAGCTGCAATTACTTCTGTTACTTTATTAAGACTTACAGTATGATCACAATGATATTAAATTAGGTAATTATACACAAGAGGAAAGTGCTCTTTCTCCTTAAACTCATTAATTCTTTGAAACTGAGCTGGGCTGTTGTTCCTACATACTGTGGTTAGGGAGAATCTTGGGATGTCAGTTTCTTTCCCATTTCTGTGACACGTTAGTGAACACATTTTTCACAGCAATTCTTGAGGGCAAGGCATAGGAAAACTTGACAATTCCTGTCTTGATCATTGTTTTCAGTGCAAGTCATATTCTTCATCCTCTATGCAGGTTTTTTCTGTGGTATGTTATTGCATAGGAACATGATAGCATAATTTTTCCATCTGTAGCATGAGTTGACTTTTCAGGATGATTGTCAGTGTGCATAACCTTGGGATGATTAGACTTGCAAATGCCAGAGGAACATGGCATGCCAAAATCATCTGGAGCACATGTGTATGGTTATATTGGCTATATTTGTGCATGCAGCTTGAAAGCAGCAGTAACTTCTCTGAAATTTGAATTGTTTGAAGTGGAGCACTTGGACTTTGCAGGGAGTGGAGAGGGTTCTGCACTCTATTTATGTCACTTATCAAAAGCAGAAAAGCCTGCACAGGGAATTTTGGCGTGTTCATTGTACTCTATACTTGGGATTTCTAGATAACATTCTCTTCTCTCTCAGTATAACAAATAAAAGAACAAAGACTTCATGGAGATAATGGAAACAGGGTTGCTTTCATTAAATTTTGCCTATATGAAGATATTTACATAACTAGAACAGGAATGAACATCCAAAACATCATAATAAGGTTCAGTCAAAAATCGGACCAGACAGGAAAGCATTATAACAATTATTTTTATTTATCAGTGTAACCTAGATTGCAGAACAGAGAAATAAAATTTAGAAACTAAAGAAAAGGGAAAAATCCAGAAAGATGATTACTTTTAATTCAGGAAGGGTATTAAAAAAGATTCAATACAGGGCACATTGAAAGTATAAAAATTTTCATAGAAAAATGTTTAATGAATAAATGAAAGAAGATATCTACAAGGCAATTAATATTTTCATAGGATATAAAGCAATCAAGGTCCAAGGCATTACAAGTTGTACTTCAGCTGGTAGATAGTTCCACTTGGTACATAAAATACTACTGCCCCAAAGAAATCAGTACCGGGCAAGGATAGCTGGAAGGAATTTAATTGTAAAGCTTAATACAGCACTGTCCAGTGCTTTTTTCTTTTTCCTTTGTCCTTACCTGTTAGATTAGGATTGCAGAGGCAATGAAATGAAAATAATGCAGAGGCATGAAATGGAAATGGTGACAAATGTATTTATTTGGTTGTGATCACACCTGGGAGACACAAGAATATGATTTGTATTTAAGCAAAGTGTTAATTAAAATATTTTTTTTACCATTTGGACTGTCTTGGTTTAAGACAATTTAAGAGGGTGGACAATCCCAAATGAGTTACCACTTTTTTTACCCACTCCCTTTTCACCAATAATAAGAGACAAATGTGAGAAGATATAAGTTTAAAAATGGTAAAAAATGGTAAAAAAAGTTTGGTAAAAAATGGAACAACAGGTGAAAAAGAAAAGTGATAAACACTAGCTACAATGCTCCTGAATCTCACAGACTTGGAACAAAGAGAAACAGAAATGGTGGACAATCCCTCCCCCCCAAGATAGGGCCCTCCATAGGTGACTGTGTATGGGGAGAGAGAGCAAAGAGAAAAGCAACATGGCCAGCAATCCTCCACAGTTACAAAAATTCATTCTTCTCGCCAAATAACAACCAAAGGGGAGAAAGGACAGAACAAAAAGAAAACCTGGAGTCTAAAACCAGCCAAATGCCCCTCATATCTCTCTGGTGGCCTGAACTGGGTTGGTAGCTGGAACCTGTGGAGGGACTTCACCTTCTCCTTGGCAAAAGTGGCATGCATCTGGCTGGGGTGACTTGGGCTCCATGCTCTCATGCTCTGACCAGGCACTGCTGGTAGGCTGGGGTGGCTCTGCAGAGTGGGACTGTTTCATTTGCCTTGGCATGGTGCTGCAGCTGCTTGTCTGCCATGCGCTCTCCATCACAGCTCTCCGGGCAAGAACGAGAGGGTAAGGCAGGAGAGCTCCTGCCTGAGCAACACCAACCTTAAAAGAGCAGCAGAGCCCCTTTGCTGACATTGTGGTTCTGTTTCTGGCTGCCAGGTCTTAAGAGATGGTAACAATTTTGGGTACAGGTAGTTATGGAATACAATAATATTTTGGGTTACCCAGGTCTGGAGCTATTCCCTTCTCATCCTCCTTCAGTGAATGCAATACTTCGTTAGCCTATCATAAAGGTTAGGAGAATAGTTCAAAATCTCTTACTGCAACCTGGAATGGGCCTGACTGTGCCACGAGATAATACTTAGCACACACCTCCCTCTGTCACACCCTGGTGCTCAGCTGCATGAAGGCTGATTTTCAGGGCTGAGCAGGCAGCACAAACAAAGAGCACAAACTGATCAGATTTTGTGATAGTGCTGTGCTTTTGCAGACAGAGACAGATCCTATGTTATTTGCATTTTGAAAGATGCATTATTAATCTTTTTGCACCTGGCACACAGTTACTAATATAGCATCTGGGCACTAGGCAGGCTAATAACCCTAAGAGTGCCTTCTTGTCTAACTGTGCCATTCTGAGGTGTAATAATAATGCCTCAACCACTGCAGACATCCACCTTTCTGCTCTTTAGTCTCTGAAGAGGTTGTATTTAAGCAATATAAAGTGGCCACAAGCCTTAAACATTCCCCAGTTCAGCGCAGAGACAATTCCTTTAGAGAAATAATTGAGAGCAATAGAGCTGGCACAGATTTCTTCAGTGCTTTTGATTATTTAATTAACTTTGAGACTATTTCTCTTACTGCATTTAATTATCACTACATTTTCTAGATCTTTGCAAAGCCCAATTCTCTTGCCAAAGTGATGTTTGTTTTCATTTTAAGGGATCTGCACTTTTGCTCATTGCTGATTTCAGTGCCATTTGTGTGTGTGATGACTGAAGTGACACTGGACCACTAAAAATATGAGCACAATGATTCACATCTTTCCTACTTTTTGAAATAAATAAAATTTTAAAAATATAAACTTCTATTAATTATGCACATTCAAAAAAATCACTAAAAGTTTGAGGTGGACATGACAAATTATTTTAACTTGCCATCAGGAATTTCTTTTCACCTGCAGAATAGGGTTAGAGTATTGTGGCACGTATCCAGGCAAAGTATGCCTTCACAAAGTAATTATTAATTATTTCTTGAAGCAAATTTAAAAAGTGATGAGAAAGTACTAACAAAAGCTTATTTCTGTTTTGCAAACAGAAGCAAATCTTCATGAAAATCAATGAAGCAATAAGCAATCAATGAATAGAAATTTCATTATGTAGCATCTCTGCACTCCTTAAGAAAATGAATGTATGGTTTAAGTTATGAATATTCAACAGTCTGTAAAATGCCATATTAAATGATTCTTCTAATATGCCTGAATTACTAATAGTTCCAGGAAAGGTTGCTCACAGTGTAGAAGGGGACTCTAAATTTGTCAATTCATTCTCAACTGAATTATATGCTAATATTATTATATGTAATTTGAATATTGCATCTTATACTTACTTTGTTCTTTCATTCCTGTGATCTAAAAGCATTTAGGAAATTATATTTCATGAAGTAAAGAAATCTGACTGGGAATTTACAGCAGGTGTTGTATACTCAATTTAAACCACATAAAATAAATCTCTAGGTGGCAATTGCCACACACGGCCATGTTTGAATAACGTGGTAACGTATTCAAAAGGACACAATGAATGAATGGCTACAAACAGATAAAAATGCTAAAATACAACATAATAATTGCCAGTGAAGAGGTTGTGTCTTCCAAATTAGGCACTTTGATGGTCCAGGGAGTGAACTTCTGCCTTTAGAGTAGGTCAGAGTCATTTTGCGGAAGTCTTTCTTTGTTGTTGAAAGCTAATTTGCCATACCCAGAAGTCTTTCTCAGAAATATTTTTAACTGAAGGTGATTAGAAAGATTTCAGAGGAGAATAAAAATGTTCCAAAGAGAATAAAAGCACAAGCTCCATTTCCCATACTGTGAGATGAACCCACCTTTGCCCTCTCTGAGCCTTTCTTCAGATACGAGAGACCCCAGAGCAAGGAACAAGAAGGGAAAGAGTACTTGTTGAAAGAAGGGGACAGAGAGGATTTTGCTTTTGCAAAAGCTGAAGAATGGCTCCTGGCCACTCTGGATTCAGAACCCTGAATTCTTGGTCCTCTTTCACAAAAGGTCCTGTAATCTTACACATTTATGATCTGCCCAGATTTTCTTTTGCTTTCCCCTCAGCCCATCAAAACTCTGGGGAGCTGGCCCAAGGAATTGCAAACAGTGGCATCCCCTTTAGTTCAGTTAAATCACTGCAATTTTTAAATTGTTAGTAGCAGTTTATTGTGCTGTCTAATAACTGTAATAATTCTCAGCACTTTAATATAGCTGTTCATCTTCAAAGAGTATCACTAATATTAACAAATTAATTTTCTGGTTTTCTTCTAAGTCACAGTATTGCAGGCTGTGATTGTGCAGACCACCTAGGTAATTATAATTTTCTTTGCATTGAAGATAATTCCAAAGACAGTTTTTTGTTATTGTAGGTGTAGTCTTGCAAATGCTAATTTCATCAGTTAAAAGTTAACACTAAACTGATTAAATGATAGAAATTTTGTTTAAAAACTTCAAGAGTGGCATGCTAGTAAATCCTTTTTGAGAGAGGATTCTTTCATCTAAAACTTGATTGGTAAGTACTGAAAAATAGTGTTAAAGGATTGGTTTTGACACAGCCCAGGCACAGGAGGAATATAAGGGAATTTAACTTTTTATACTATCAGAAATTATTAAATTAAATATCCAAAGTTCAGAGCAGTCTTTTGAGAATGTTTTCCACAATGATTTTGAGCTGAGCAGTGAGTAGAAATTGGTCCTTTTCACTTAAAAGAGGAAGTATGAAAGATGCATTTTGCAACAAATATTTTGGTCAAGATGCATAATACATGAGCCATTGTTCTACTGACCACCATTTTCTCAGTTCTTGATTGTTTTTATTACTCTAGTGATTATTGCTTCTTCCTTAAGGGACAGCAAACAGTTAAACTAACAGAGTTAACTATTTTTCTTACTCTAAGGTAATAAGAATTAAATAATAAAAGGCATTTGAAATGAGCAACAGAGCAGATTCCTTAAATGTCTTCTGTCTCCTGTCTCCAGGGACAAGCACAACAAGGTGAATCTCATCATTATTTGTCTTTTCAAGGACAAAGCTGTGATAGACAGGGCTTAATGTGTATCTTGGTGGAATTGGATTTGGTCCTCAGGGCTGGGCCAGAAGGCTTCTTTGTTAGATTTGTTAGATTTACTCTCTCTCCTGTGTTCTCTCTCTACCACAAACAAAATTACCTCTTGGAGGCCTGCATCAGCCTCAGCACCCTGAGACTATCTCCTTTTCTTGATTTCAGTCACATCTAAATCTGTTTAAACTGTCGACATGATGATTTGTGGAGAGACAGGGATTAAGCAGAAGGGAGATTAACACAGTTGTCTGTCTTCTTTGAAATAATATACCTGCTGCCAGTAAGGGCATTCTTCAATTTACATAACTTAGCTCAAAAGGAGGGTTTTACGGTTGTTATTGGGTTGCTTTTTTTGCTGTCAGCAGTACGAACTCCTACCTGCATACTTAAAACCTTGACAGTCCATCTCTTCAATTCCTGTAAGACTGAGACATGCCCTCTTCTTTTCCCAGACAGAACAGGATTTTTTGGCATTTGAATAATATGCATTCAAATAGATTATTTAAAAAATACGTATTAAATTCTGCTGGATGATGTATTCATATACCCTAAAGAAAACACCTACATTCCAGGAGAGTCAAAACTCTGTGAACAATTGTTTTGAAATTGAATGATGATCTCTTTTTTAATTTCATTTGCTGAAATAAATTGGCAGATTAATTATTATTTTAGTTGTCTAGAAAAAAAAAAAAGCCATGCAATATCTTCTTCAATACTTACTTAGGTACTTCTTAACAGCAGTTAACTGAATTGCTTGTTCAGAATTTTGGGCTTGGCCTTCTTGTGGGGGGGAACAAAGGACTGCAGAAAAGAAAGAAGAAAATTTTATCAATAAACAGGAAAAAGAGTATTTTTCTCACACTTTATACCTTTTATTTTATTCAGTTATAAGGGATAAGGCACAGAGCCTTTTCTTCTGTATATACAGGACTTTGTGAAGGAAACTTTGTTTTGAAGGTTTCAGTTGTTTCAGTTCCTTATTAGGAACTGAATTGTGAGGTAGCACTATGCAAGTTAAGGCAAAGCACAAATTTTAAGCCAGAAAATTGATAAATGTACTGTTACAGCCACAGAAGCTGGAAGAAATATACAGGAAAAAAAGAAATAATTACATGGAAAAAAAGACCTCCTGCTTAGGTGTGAAACTTCTTTTTTTAGTACTTTATATTTTTATATGAAATCTCACATAAAAGCTGCTTCATGATTGCTGGGTAGTGTGCTGTTCTGTTAGGATGAGGAAGCTTATGTAGTTTTCTCCAGCCTTGCTTCTCTGGGAGTCAAAGCACTTGTGAAAACATCTGTTGCACCAGAACTAGGAAAGTTTTTTTTTATTAGAGAGCTTCAGCTTGTTGCTCATCACACTGCAGAAGAACGAAGGCAGAGGAACAGACAGAACTGTTCTTCTCATCCCCCTCTGTGTCTCACTGAAATGCTAAGCAGCTCTTAACGTGCTATAGGGTTGGGGTCTTTTTCAATGTGAAAAGCTAAAGTAATATGCACAACTACAAGTGATGACATAAATAAAACGTGTGAATGAGTCAATCCATTTCTTAACCTATTTCCTGGGTCAAATACATTTCTGAGGCCTGACAAATTTACTTATTTTTCTTTTGGTTCTTTTTTTCAGACCTTTTACTTCATGATTATCTTTGAGTGTCCTCAGCTGTATCTATTAACCATGCATCAAGAAACAGATTATTTTCCTGAACTTCCTAGCTAAACCAAGCAGCTGTAAATTGTTCAGATTTTTAGTCAAAAACTTTCAGATAGGCATCCAAACTTCGAGATGATTGTAAGGCATGAACTGGATCTTTCAGATTTATCCATTTTTGGCAGAAATTCCAAAAGAAATTGCTTTTCCGTCTTTGTATTACCTCCATCTTTTAAATAGATCCTGTGACATGAAATTTTGTTTACTTGACACTTGTTAATATCAGGATTTCTTTGAGGGCATAAAGATGGAGGCTCAGTCCTCAGGTGTGCACAAATCACGACATTGAGTTGGAAGAGATTATCTCAGTGATGACAACGTGAGGAGGAGTGGGTAACATTATCAGTGACACACCGCTATGGTGGACCCTCAGCAGACTCCGTATTCTCCAAAACCACACAAAGTCTCTGCAAGTCTTTGCATTGGTTTTACTGGCTTAAGACAACATCATTTATGACTATTATTATTTTTGTTTTACCTGTCAACCAGTGCTGGGCTGCTGGTAGTTGAAAAAGACTCAGATGTGAAAAGAAAGGCTGTGTCTTGCACAGGCTTAGAGCAGGTATGGTAGAGACAAATAACTTCATAAGAAAGGACACACAATGATTAACAGAGGGAGAATACTTGATGAATAGATCCTTGCACTAAAAGAGATTTAGACAGCTGTATGTATTCCAGTACATTCTATCTATAGTAATTGTAGATGTTTCTATAGGTGAGATCTTATTTTGTAATTAATTGAATTGCTGAATTGGATGTTTTTAAGAAGGACAGTCTTAATTCTAGCCTTAAAATCTTTAAAGGTTTACTCCTAACTAAATAAATTGGTCAGGAAGAATAGGGCATCTCTATAAATTATCTTGGCATTCCACTTAGGGGAAAAAAATTATCTGGAAATTACCTTTTATTGCCTCAGATACAAGAAGAATCAGAAGTGCCAAAGGGATGCTGAGAAAGGCTGCTGTACTGTCCCCTTCTATTTTAACCCATTAGTTTGTTTGCTTTCACTCTTAGACTTTTCAGAAAAAAACAGAAAACAACCTCTTGACAAAAAGAGTTCATTATTTCCTTTTAGTGTGTGAAATTACATCAGCTGTAATTGCATCTTGGTTGCCACTAAATCTATGATGTGAGAGGAATTAATATTGCTAACTTTCTGAAATGTTTGTTTTATTTTGTGCAGGTTTAGAAATGTACACACAATTCACAAAAAACAATGAATTTTGTTTATGCTTGCAATACCTAATCAAAAATGAAGACAGAAAAACATTTCCTCTAAACTCATTCTGCAAATTTAATTGCTTACAATATTCTCTGTAGGAATAAAAAAATTGCATGAATGCCCAGCATGAAGAGGCACTGGGATTAAATATTAAACAATTCACCTTACTGTGACTTCATATTAATGGGTTAAACATTTTAAACAGTTTATGTATTCACATCAATTTAAACTGCTGGGTGTATCTGTGGAATGAATAAATTTGCTGTTGTTTTTTTGGCTTATCAGTAAATCTAGTACAAAATCAGATGCTATTCCAGTTGGATTTATATTGCTGCAACAGATAGAGATTATTACTGATGCCAAGAAGACTGATTTTCTGCTGATTTGATTAGGACAGTAACTGTGCAAAGCTACATATTAACATATTAGAACACTGCAGTCCCCTAGAAGCCTGCAGAAGGGAATTTTGTATTGGATTTGGAAAAAACTGATCTGTTGTTTCTGTATCCTACTGCATTTATTAGAAAATTCATACAAATTCTTTAATCAGCCTGTTCATGTGTGCTAGGAAATGGGCTTTCCATATTAACCAGGGAAATGTCAACTCAAGGCTATGGGGGCTGGTGCTAATAAGGTTAATGAATAGCTGGCCTGAAAAGCAACAGATGGGCCTAACAGAGCGGGAGCCTTAATGGCATTTGTAATGCCTAGGGTCAACTGCAGTTTATCTTCATTTTTTTCTCATTTAAAATATTCCAACGGAATAATAAAATAAGTTTAAATTTTCCCCACAGGGAGATGAAATTTATGCAGCACTGTTTATTGAATATCAATGTGTTTGGTTATAAACAGAGGACTGCTACACCACTGCTAGAACTGTAGTTGGTGTATATCTGCATTTGCAGAGGAATTTTTCATTTAGCTCACTTAAAACAGTACTCTCTTTTTATCAATTGCCTCTGCAGAGCTGGTTTGGATATTTTATTTTATTTTTTTTCTTGTATTGTTTTTTTTTTTCTGAAGAAGCTAACACAGAAGGTCAGTTTATGGCTCTATATTGCAATTAGATACATGACAATTATGCTAAATTTGCATAAAAGAATTCTAAGGGTAGAGTTTGAATGCCCAGGTTGTGGTCTCCCCTAAGATGACAGAATTAATGCTCATTATAATAGAATGTCATATGATAGAATAGGGTAGAGATGATGGTAAATATATGGTAGAAATCATAACTGTTTCTAGATAAAGCAGAAACTGTTTCTGATCGAAATGTATTTGCTGGATCTAAAATAACTTCTGTGACCTTGTTGTCCTTCATCTTAAATACACTAGTCTTTAGTCAGGAGAAATAATCTGCACAAGAGGCAATTGATGTAGTCCTCTCTACTCTAAATACAGGCTCAAGGTGATGTTAAACTATCGTTACAGCACATCTATTGCCTGAATTTAGTCTGCAAGATTTAAGGTCTAATATCAGCTAAGGCAGTGAAACATAATGTTGAGGGAGGTTTTAAGACTTGTTCTAACAAGCAATTTTTTGAATAGGCATTGCTCTTGGGGAAAAAGAAAACACTGAATTCTTACTTAGCTTATGCCTCCCTCAAATAGCTTCAGGTAAACATATGGATCCACAGTAGGTTTATTTATGAAACTCACTTTCATACTTTGTAAATGCATGGAAATAGTTAAGAATGTATTTAAGTTTGGGGTGAAACTTTTTAAAGCACTTAATCCTGAGATGATGCTGCCTAGTTTTCCATATCAAGTGCTTTTGATCACTCCTCTTCTGCTTCTTTAGCACTCCCTTCAAGTCTATGTTAAAACTTCCTTTGACTTTAATGGGGGCAGAGTCAGGGCAAAACTGTGGGCTTTTGAAAATCTCACTTTGTGTGGATTTTAAACTATTATTGGATTAGTCATAATGAAAACCATAAATTTAACTGTAAGTTTGAGCAGTTCAATGATTTCAAAGTATGATGAAATTTGTCTCACCCAAGTTTAGATGTCAGAAAATTAGGTGTCCAAGTCAAGGCCAGCCAACATGGTATTCAGGACCAATCTTCCTACTGAAGTTATCCAGCAAAGAACAGAAGACATGATTAATTATTTAAGATGTAGCAACTGAATTAATTTTCCTACTCTTTGTAAAAAAAAAAAAGGATTTCTGTTACGATAATCTTGACATTTTGAGATGCAGGAATCTGCTTTATAATGTTGTTATTTTAAACTGACACAAAAGATCAAAAATTTCAGATGTTGTTTGAATTAACAAATAACTTTGTATATTTTGCTTAAAGAATAGAATTTTCCACATATGTTATAGATTGTTTCAAAGCCAGTGTCCTGAGAATAATATATATCTGAATAATTTACTAATTGTCCTACTATACATTTGGCAAAAGTAAAAAAAAAATATTACTGAATAATTTATGTAATGAATTTTATAGAATTTGTCAAATAATATTTAATCTGTTTTTTCTCACAGATAGCTATGGTCTGGAGTAAAACTCATCACATAAATTCAAGAGCAGAAAAGTCTAATTTTAGCATAGAATGACTTAAATCTGGATATTAGTTTTTGATAGACTGCTTACTGGCCTGGGAACAGGACCATCCTTGCACAGTACTGTACAGTTGCAACTAATTGCAGGCTCTGTAGATATAGCAGAGAGGAGTGGAATCTCCTCACTTTTCCCTTGAGCACCAGAGAACTTATGGAACAGGTGTTTTTTATATTCTTTCATGTTTACTGCTACCCAGCAACAACCAGTCCGTTCTGAGTCTGGTTTAACAGAAAGCACTTCCACTTGAATTCTGAAAAATACCATTGCTTTGTATCCTGATGTATCTTCAGATGTCATAGTTTCATTTAATTGTACAGATGACATCTACTTTTCCCTACCTGAACCTTCTATCTTGAGAGTATCACCTGTCCTCTGACTCATGTGAACATTTCCTTTATTTGAACGATTTAAATTTGCACAAAGCAGTTTAATTCATTAAAGAAGAAACTAAAACTTTCATATTAAATTGAAAGTCAGTATAGCGTAGAAGTCTTGTACTTCTGAAGTTCTGATTGAATTCAACATGAGTTTTGGGAATTTTACAATAGGATAGATTTTTATTTATCCCGCCTGCTGACTTTTCAGGAGAAGAAAAGACACATTTGTTGTTAATGGTAATTTTTCAAATAGTGACTTTAAAAAATTGTGCTTATTGAGCTATGTCTTATTTAATTATTTTAGGTGGCACAGATTATATTTGTAAGCCTGTTAGGTGGTAAGTTTCAGAGAGGATTTCAAACTTCTAACTCCAGAAAATCAGTTGATGATCACATGAGAAAAAACGATGACCAATTTTCTGAAAAAGAATGTAACCAATTGCTATCTAATAGTTGTAACATTTTTAAAAGATAAGCTTTCCTTTTTTTTTCTTCCCACCCTCCACCCTGATAGCTTTGTGATTACCTAGAATTCTGCATGCATTAATTTAATGTATAAATTAACAGTGTTTAGTCTTCTGTACACTTTTTGTAGTTCAAATCTAGAAATTGTATAGCATAAGAGAATAACACATTGCCATATGGAAAAATATAATGCCAATGAAATCTGATAGATGGCACTGTTGGATTGTTGATAAAGCATGAGCCTGACTCCTGTGTTACCAGCATTCAGAAGGATGTTATTGCTTATTAAAGAACTGTTGCTTTAGAAAGCTTGATAGAAACACATTTATTTCAGTCTGTATTTGCTCAGTAGTGGGACTCAATGTACTGGTCTGGTTGTTGGTCTGTAATTCTCGCTTTTTTATTTGTTCCACAGCATCTCTATATCCCATTAGGACTTGCTATGATTCTACCAAGGTGTGTGGGTGTTTCTTACCTTGCACAGCTTCTAGTTAGAGCAGAGACTTTGAAAAAAAAAATCTTTGATTTTTTTTCTTCTTTAGTTATAAGTCAGAGCATTGAACATTGCATTGCATTGAATACCTTTCATATTCCATTTATCATTTTTTTTGAGGTCTTAAGAATGACAGCCACATCCTGTGGGATTGCTGGTACTCAGAGATGAGTTGACTATGATCATCTGAAGCAAATGAAAGGCTAAATTGTCCAGCTTTTGCACTAACTTAAGATGATACAAATGCAAAAGCACTGTTGGAACCAGTCCAGGTAAATCCATTGGATTTCATTTGAACTAAAACCTAATGCAGCTTTTGCAGGAATATTAAAATGAGAATTTTCTTGATGTATTATCTGACATGCAACTTGGACTATTACCAAAAAAATGTTGCCAAACAATGAGCAGCAATGAGATGATTTATCTGTCCTTAAATCTATAACAATGTTGTTGAATAAAAGTTACATTGAAGAGTTATTTTATGCACAAGAGGGATTCTTTTATTGAAAAATCTTCATACCAGTTGTGAATTCTATGATTGTTATGGCAAAAACTAAAGCTAGACACAGACTTGTTGAACATCTCTTTTGCAATATTCATTCTGTTTGTGCTGTCATTTATTTCCAGTCTTAGTACTGCTCTGAATAAAACTCCACAGTAAACTTCTAAACATATAAATATGAAGCATTATTAAATAGTTGTTCATTTTTTCTGTTTTAAAATTGACTACAATTGTGCAATTTCTGTGATGTCAAATAATAGTGAATATACCTAAAATCAGTAAATGCACTCTTCCACCTTAGAAGATCTAAGCAGCACACTGAAGAATGTAATGGATTTGGGAAGGTAGAGTTGCTATAATTGCATAACTTGAAATGTATCATGCACTACTAAAATTTTCCCTTATGATAATGAAAAAATCGATGTGACAACACCATTAGTGATTATCTTCTTTCAGGTCTCAGGTATTTGGGAAATACAAGGACAGCTCTTTCCTATTATGAAAAAAATCAAAAACTATGCCTGCAAATTTTCTCCTGGAATGCTTTTTTCCCTTTTATTTCTTCATAAAACAAAAGGTTTGTTCTGCTGGAGAAGAATTACAGGAACTGTAAGAACTCTGAACTTGAAAGCTGTTGGGAAGCCCAGGTATGTCTGATGGCCCTTTGCCTGCACATTTTCTCTGTGTACTGAGCACCTTTTGTTCTCTGTCAGCAGAACATCAGCCAAACTGTTCTTGCCTGGTAGCAGCAGCTGGATCCATGGCCTGGAGTCTTAAACGGTTTTAGAAGTCCATGAAGGTGTAAATGGGAAGAAAGCACGATTATTTTCCCCTGAGATGGGAAATGTGAGTCTGCAAGTCTTGTTTGAAGTCGAAGCTGCCTCCTGGCTTGTGCATTTGGCCTTTGGTCGCATGCACATTTTTTGGGTATACACAGTTCCCTGTGTGAGAGTTAGAGAATTAAGATATACAAAAATTTCTGCCAAGACTTTTGCATTTCTTGTCTGTACATCTCTTTACACAGAATTCTTAGGGGAATGAAATAATACTCAGTTATTTTAATAGATATTAGAGATTAGGAAAAGATACTAGTCAAGTATGGGAATGAATCATGAGGACTGTACATACATCTGAGTGAAGTACAATTTATTTGCTTTGAGTCAAGCCACCTAGAGAGAAGTAAATTCTATTTCAGCTAGAAGTATTTGTGCAGAAATAGATTATGCCTATTATTTATGTCTTACAAGCATTTATAATTTCACAGCTGCACCAAATTATCAGGCTGTTCTAAGAATACAAAGGACTGCACCTAATTCAGTGATTCTGTTCCAAGAAAATCTTCTAATGATATAGCAAAAAATCAGTTTATACTGGAATGTTTGAACTTTTCATGAAATGTAAAATAGTTTTGCTGATGAAAATTTTGCTCCTTTTGTTTCAGGGGATATTTTTTACTAAAAAATTTGTATTTAATAGAATAAAAATGGATTTTTGGGGGAACATCCACTGCACATGGTATAACTCCTTAATATAACTTTTCAGTAGATCAGATTTGTTCTTAAAAATATCCCTGAAAAAAAAAATGCAATTATATCATTTATGATTTTGGGGTTTTGAACATTTATACTTTTAAAAAATAGTCTGCGAAATGCCAGTGTCTGTTCTTCAACTGTGTAATTAAATGGACTCTAGTAGACAAAGATTTTAATCTCCACAAGCACATGTAATAGATACCTCTCACCTGAATGTATTCTAGATGACCAATCGCACCATTTGAGAGGCACTGATGTCTCAACTGCTTCCATAACCAGATGCTTAATGTTCAGGGAAAAAAAGTAGTATTAGATTTTTTAAAAAAATCTACTCATTTAGGTGGAATAAAACAGGTTCTAGGAGTAATTTGGGACTACTTCACTGCCTGTAAGAATTCATCAAGGCAATCTTTTTGCCTAATGATCCAGCCATGGCTGTAAATTACAGCACCGTTGTAGTTTCAGCTAGCTTTTGTTTTAACATAAGAGAAAAAAAAAGGGTGCCTTAGTTAGAAAATTATCTGGTATTTAAAATGATGTTTTAAGTCATTTTAAAGATTTGAATTATATTTTCTTTCCATTGATATCTCTACTTGTCATCTCAGAAACATTTTACCCTTCCCTTGAAAGCAGATAAAACTTGAGATGTCTTTTTCCTGTACTTTAAAAAAAGGACGATGAGCTTTCCGGTACCTTATGCCAGAGATTCAGAGGATTTTCAAGAGATTGCATGTAAGAAATTCTGTTTAGAACTTTATTCAAATAGTCATAAAAAAGTTTTGTTTACATAAATGAAAGAAAATGAGAAACTTAATATCAACATAATGACTGTGTCCCACTCCATATGAATGAATAGGGTAGAGATAAAAAATATATGGTAGAAATCATGAACATTTTTAGATTAATTTATTGACAGAAGATATTTTTTGTCAAAAATGCAGAGAGAAGCTCAAAAGATGGTGAAGTTTGATGGTGCCAGGAAAACCTTTGCTCTGTTGAGGACACGCAAAGCTGTAAAGCACCTCAGTGAGAAGCACAATGGAACTGTTATAACCACAAATCAGAATTAGGTACTAAGAAATATATTTTCATGATTTGATCCTTCTACAAAGCATAATTTGTCCTTTTACTTACTGAAGGAAAATACTGAAGGTTGTATGTGAGACAGCTTCTTACAAAACTCATTATTTTGGGAGGATCTAATGGATCTTGAATATTCTAATGACACCTGATTTGGAGATTATCTTCCCCTTGAAAAATATGAAGCACAAGAAACAATTTCTGCTATTTTAAAAATGGTAAGCCACTTGAATGAATCTAAAAAGTACATCTACTGATCACTTATCTCTGAAGTAATAGAAATAATTTGCCAGTGGCAAACTATATTTTGAAAAATTATCAGCAAACATTATAGACTAAAACATTACCACTTCAGTTAATGTTTTTTTTTCCTTAAGAATGCGCTCAAGAATATATGAAAATACTTTAAAAATTACTTTGGTTAATCCATGTTCATTTACTAACTCCTAATTATTAGAAAAATGTGTATGGAAAACATTTGCAGAAGACATATATTTGCAAATGTTGAAGCTTGAAATAAAGCCCTCTATTATTCAGACTTAACTGAATCAGACATAGCATCACACTTGCTATGTATTTCTAGATATTTTTTTTCTTTCTGCCTTGATGTTTTAGTGTCCAATTTCCCACTGAAGATCCAGGGAATGTAACCACTTCTAGAAAAAAGAAATAAATTTAGATTTTATTATTAAACATAAGCTGCTATGGGTTTGAATGATCAGCATTAAGAATATTCAAATGGATATTTAGTCTAACTTTGCTGTGTGCTGCAATTCATTTTAGCAATTTTTTTTAGATATGGATGAGAAGATTTCTGCTTGTGATATGATTGGTTGAAACAATAGAAAAAGGTGCTGAAAAGTTCCATGTATATATTTTTTTAGAAGGAATAAATGGCTTTTGTGTAAATATTTCTCACTTTCTCCATTGTTTACTTTATACTTTATACATTTATAGTTGTGATAGATTTTTCCCTTTATCCAGGCCTAATAAAATCACTTGGTTATTGAAAATAGTTTTTAATAAAATTTTTTAAAAAATACCATATAAAAACATAAATAATCTTTAAAAATAGGTGATTTTTTCTTCTGTGAAAAAGGAAAATATATAAAATGCACAAAAGTCTGTTATAATATTTTTTTCAATGAAAACATGTCATCTCATTGTAATTTACCTCACCATTTTCAATAGATAGTTATGCTTCAATTTTGAGTATGAGGAGAAAATCTATTGTATAATGTCTCATCTCAGGATTCAGAATTGAGAAGGATAAATTTGCTGAACAGTAATACTTTATTGAAAATACTTTTCAATAAGAAAAAGAAAACCACAATTTTTGAATAATAAGGTATGGTCCAAAAAAGAGAAACTCATACATAACTGAATATTTGACACACATTGTCTTAATTCCTGCTAAAGCCAGGTGAGGTGGTTTGTTTTTATTTTGTTTGTTTGTTGTTGTTTTTTCATTTTATAACTCTCTTGAAACTAAGGGAATAGTCTGTAGGAGAAAATGGCTGTGCAACAGTCCAGGCTCCCATCACTCCCATCATCCATTTGTGAGTCAGTTCCTGATCCTTGCTTTGCAATAAAGCATTTAGTCACCTTTCTCCCAAAGCTTTACCAAGACAGGTTTGATTTTGTTGTAAATAGTGACATTATTGAGTGGCAAATAATCACTGTGACTCCTGTGAAACCTGAAAGTCAGTCATTTCTCATAGGAAGGCTGATTGATGCCTTCTCTTTTCTGCATCCAGAAGAAGTTCCAGTTATTCCCACTTGGACACACACACTCATGCATACACTTATGCTACATCTCCTTTTAGAATTAGAAGACTGCAGCATTAAATTAAAGTTTAAAAGAATTAACTAAAAAAAATAATGAAACAATTTGTCATGGAATCAAGATAAATGTGAGGGTTTTGAGATAGAATGAATAGACCTGTCTAATGAAAGTGAAGGAGGTAACAGTGTGGGAGACGCTTTGGGCTGAAAGATGCTATTTTGAAACTTTTGAAGAAGTTTCTTGCTTTGGGAGTAAGAAACTGAATCCCAGACTGGGTTGAGTTGTGACCTTACAACCCCACCCTGGATTAGGGTTGGTGCCAGGGCAGGTTGTTCAGAACCTCCTTGGTCTTGAAACATGAAACTGGGCACTTCTCACCTGGACGTGTTGCGAGGTAAAGATGAGAAGCCTCTTCTCCCCTGCAAGGGACTGCAATTCCTCCTTTACTGTTCAGCACCCCAACATGTGTGAGCACTTAGTACTGCTATTCTTCTAGCCTTGTATGGTTTCTTTTGCTAGAATAAAAAAGTTAGTTGGAATCTCATAGAAGTTTTGTAACATTAAAAATTACCAAAATAAACCCCAAACCAAAATGATGCACTAAATTTTGCCAGAAAAATGTCTCACCTTTCTGAGAAAAAAACTATTAAATCTCCTAAAGGGAATTGTATTGAAATGAAAGGTCTCACTTCCATGTTTGTGAAAACTGCAAGAGTAGAGGTGATGGCAAGGAGTTGCAATAGCTGTCAGGAGACTAAACTATGCTAAAGACCCCAGATTCTACAACATAACAACAGACCCTGAAAGAGTCATGGCAAAGCTGACAGATACACAATGCAAGCAATTTACTGATTATCTGGGGAAGATAACAAAACACCTGCTGCTTACTAAAGTCCGCTAGCTATCAGCATTAGAGAAAAAAAAACTCAAAATATTCTCCTCATCTGCCTCTGTATATTTTATTTTATGATGCACTTCCCCATAATTTCCATAGAGATATATCTAGAAGCAATTGTGTACATGCCTTTTTGCATGCAGAATGACACAAATGAAGATTACTTAAACTTGCTATTCTGAGAAAAGAAGACCTTTAAAAATCTGTTTTAAATAAGCTCCTCCATACAGAACCATTTTAAGTCTCTGATCTGCCCCTTTTGGAGATAGCATGGTACATTTATCATAACTTAAATGAAGGGTGTGCTTATGATTTTTCCTTTAAACAGCTAACGTAGAAGAGAACAAATAAAGGTCTTAAGAACATTTTTAGGCTGGATTTTTGTACCCACGTATATTTCAAGTCACACTTTTGGTCATGAGTCTGACTGCTGCTGGAATTTTTTTAGAGCATTGGTCTGTACCCCATACATAAATGAAGATATCAGGATATGGACAGTGGTCAATGAGTGTGGACATATTTTATTTTAAAATGTTTAAAGCAGAAAAGTATAGGAAAAGACCCAACTACTTGCTTGCATGAGTAGAAAACTGCAAATGTTTTTTGACCTTGAATACTACTGTTTTTTATAAGTATAATTTTTAGGAATCTGTCTAGCCCAACCTCATAGGGTTGATCTTCTATTCTGATTTCTTGTTCTTTTTTTTTTTACCTGATTGTTAGAACATATGAATTGGGTGGTCTCTGATATCTCTTTCTATTCTAATTGAGTGTCCTGAAAGCCAGCTCTGCAGATACAGGTGTTTTAGAGACAGTGGGTTGCATCCTACTGCTTGGGCAAAAAACTATCTTGTGAATGTGTGTATCTGTGACAACATGTGTCAATCATTTGTGACTCTTCTTCTGGAAGCCATTGTGAGTTATTGTAAGCTAGCTGCTGCATCCAAAACAGACCCTCAAATACTAACCAAGAGAATCACAGGGTATGAGGTTGGATTAAACACTTCCTTAAGAATTGGTTTTTTTTCTCTATAAAATCCCTTTTTAAAGTATGGTCATCAAGGTCTTTAATCAAAAAGATAAAACCTTTTTTATTAATATTAATCATTTAAATATGGTTGTAAATATGAATTCATTTATGCACTGAATTTTAGCTGTGCTCTTGAGTTGTAGTTTGAATCCATGAAATTTGAATTCACACTGATTTTAAGAACAGTGAAAAATTATCACTTAACTAGAGAGCAGTAGAATCACGGTGGTTTAACAGCATTCTTGGCTTTTATGGCAGGAGCAATATGATAAAACCAAGGGCCCTTAACTGGTAATTTTCCAGAGGGGAGAATGCTGGTGTTGCTGCCCAGGTGCTGGCAGTGGCAGCAGTGGGACAGCCTCTGTGAGGAGAGGATGGGGCTGCCCAGAGAGGATTTGAGCCAGCCCTGAAAGAGACCCACTGCTGGCCAAAGCTGGGCCCTTCAGCAGTGCCGGTGGTGCCTCTGTGAAAATACGTTTAAGAAAGGGTAAAACCAGCTGTGTGTCAGCTCTGGAAGAGGAGTGAGAAAATATCACACAACCATTGACATACCAAGGTCAGAGAAGGAAGAAGAAGAGGACAAGGGGTTTGAGGGTCTGGAGCAGAGATTTCCCTGCAGCCCATGGAGAGATGTCTGTGGAAAAGGTTTATCTTGAAGAACTGTAGCTCACAACTGGACCCACACTGGAGTAGGGGAAAGGTGATAGATGGAAGAAGTAGCAAATAAGAGCTTTAAGGAATGTCCCATTCCCTGTCCCTCTGTACCACTCAGGAAGGGAGGATGTAGAAGAAAAAGGAATGGAGGTATAAAACCGGGTGCTAGAAAGGTATTGTTTTTTGCTACACAATTCTGTTTTGCTTGGCAACAAATTATTTTTCCCCTGGTCTTTATTTCAATCATCGAGCTTTTTCATACATGTTTTCTCTCCTGTGCTCTTGGTGAAGAAGCGTGAGGGTGCATCTAGCAGGTGCTGGTCATTATCCACCCACTGCAGGTTTTCTTCTAATATTCTTTTCAAGTTTTTCTTCTAATATTTCTGTAATTGTTGTGGCTTAGCCCTGGTTAATTGTGCCTAATTCTTAAATTCTGTCAATAGCATGAAGCAGTCTTCCCACGTTTGGAACAGACAGGTTCAAACTATATTTATAGGCAGACTGACAGGGCAGGTGTCTTTCTTTTGGCAGTGTTCAAAGTGCCTTAACACCTACCTGTCATTATAGCTAGGCCTCACTGACTGCTTCCTTGACTGTCATGGAAATTTTAGATGCATCAAGAATAGAAAATTAGCATTAATTTACAATGAAAATGCTCTTTTTCATTCCCCCAAATATGTTAGTGGGATTTAATATAGTTCTAGCTGCAGCTGCAAGCAGAATCCCTTAAAATGGTTGGCTCTGCAGCTGGGTTTCACATGCCCCGTGTAGGAGAGCTCTTAGAGAGCTGCAATTAATTTCTTTAAAGGTGATCGTGTTTTTTGGCACACAGTTACGGAAAACGCAAACTGGCTTTTTTGGTGCCACTGTAGTTATGACAAAATAGCTACTGTTGAATGTTTTTATATGCTGGCACAAAGTACCTGGAGTAGTGCTTTTGTACTTGATTCTGTGTTATTCCTGCATTGCCAGTGCCCCCATTCTACAAAGCAGGTGTATATTGCACATTAAAAAATGCAGTTTCTAAAATTGACTTCAGTGAAAAGATTGTCTTAGATAATGTGGCCCTTACTTTACTTCCACAGGCATTAAATACCTCCCCAGCACAGCTGTTAACTCATTTATAATGTTATCCCTTTTATTCATATTACAGTGGTGCCCAAGACTCAAGTGAGAAGAGTTTTCTTTGTTCCAGATGTGATATATAGAAGAAGAAACATTCCCTTGAGGAGCTGACAGTAGGGATTGCAGAGGACTCAGATACCATATGAGTAGATATGGTATCTCAGATACCATGTAAGAGGTATGACAAACTGTTCCAATCTGAGCTTCCCTAAGAGTCAAGCCATTGCTATGTCCAGTGCTATGTCCAGTGCTGTGTCCCATCCCTCACAATAAGGCCCTGTTTCTCCAGCTGACACTGCTGTGAAAATTCAGTCCAATGCCACAGCCAAGGGCAGGAAAAGGCAGAGCATGCACACGGTGGTGGCATTACCAGATGTTCTGTTCTGTGCTCTTTATTGCTTTTTTACTCTGTTTTAAAGTAGAAACAAATAAATATACATAGGTAGACACTTTAAACTGAGAATATGTTTAAAGGAATTTCTTCCTGTTTTCTGTAATCAAGAGGAGTTCTGGCATTAATTGAGTAATATTTGAGCAATGTGAAGTCCACAGTGTTGTATTTCTGACATCCAGGATTTAAAAATAATGCACTTTAACACTGAAATAATTTTCTTTGCCTATCTGAGTAATAACAAGAAAATTTATTAACATTCTAGAAAAGCACAACTGTTCAAATTTGGACAAATACATAAAAACAGGATTTAAAAGGTGAGAATTATTGATGTCAATAAAGAAATTCTTCATCAGTGTTACCTGACTATTTATAAATCTGGGTAATCATGTTCAAAAGTACTTTTCAGATAAACCACCTAAATTTAGGGTTGAATTATTTTGTGCCGTACTGGAAACACAGAAGAGATCATTCACAATTTGTCACAACTTAAATGATTATTTAATGGAGAATGCACAAGATTGAAAGCTTTTTTCCACATTCTCCTTGGCATATTGATAAATCATGAGAGTACTTTTATATCCTGTAATTTTCTACACTGCATATAGAATCACCTTCAGTTTACTTTTTTTTTTTTTTGCTATTAAAAATGACATTTTTCTTCATGGTTAAGTACTTCTTTCTCCCTTCTTCCACATAAGGCTACTGGAAACAACAGTTATGTCTAAGAATGGCAGTCATCCATTCTCAGAAGAGGAGTTACCCCTAATAATGGCTATTTTAGATGCAACTTTATCTTGATTTTTTTATTCATACCACCAGGCAGAATAACAAGAATAACAGGATCTTTTAAAAAAGCTGCCATAAAAATTGCTAGCTGTTAAATTAATCAAGGAGAAGATTGAGAACAGTTCCAAACTAAAAATGGTTCAAGTGCATGGAAAATTTGAAGTATAATTTTTTATCAATTGTCTTTGTGAATAAAGGGTAGTAGGACACAAGATTTCTCTGGAGTAGCTATCTGAAATACTAATGTTTTTTTTGGCTTGGTTTGGTTTTGTTCTAGTTTTGTTTGATATCTTTTAAAAATAATATGTAGTTTTACTGTTTTTTTTTTTTTAGAAAAATATTTGACTGATTTATTATTCTTCACTTAAGAGTTAAAGATTTTGTGAACGTCTGATAAATCTCTTGATAAGCAATACAAACCATAAAGCAGTGACACTTATCAATACCCTAACATATTTAAATTAAACTGTTCAAAGGATTTTCTGCTCTTGATGTCTGTGTTGAACATGAGAGTAAGGGGCCTACTCTCATTCCCTCCTTTCTTTTTAGTTCCAGGTTGGTTCAACTCTTACTTCATAAGAGGGCAAATATTTTATGATAAACCAGAAGTAAATGTCAGGTGATGTGTGTGTCATGTAATCCTTCTCTATCAGGTCATAGTTTTCTATAAGATTAAGGCAGGATTCATATATCACTACTTCCGTATCTGATGATTCACTGATATTGGTTAAAGAACATTATTTTATCTTTTCCATCACATTACTCATTTTTAAACAGTGATATGTTTTGTAAGCCATGGATGTATTTGAATCAAACTGCACACAGCACATTTTATATATCCATGAGATATGAAACAAAGCCCTGGGAGATCCTATTTTATATAAAGTCTGTCTGGTGAAACAGTGTTTCACTCTATTAATTGAATGCCAATGATTTGGCTAAGTTAGAATATCTGGATTTTGCAGGCAATTATAGTAACCTGCCAGGTCAAGTGATGTTACAGTAACAACAAAATGCTTATTTTTTATGGAGGTATTTAAACAGACTTAGGTAAAAAGAAATCAAGCAACTCAGTATCATTATAACATACATATAAATACTTTTCAAAAATTTTTGGAAGGTTTAACTTTTGCAGTAAGATGCTGAGGATAAAGAACTAACCCAGGCAATGCATAGTATGCTGTGGGCAACAGCCTCATCGTGGGAACTGAGTACAGAACCTCACTGACCTTACCTGGCATTTTGTGAGAGTTTCCCACTGTGTTGGTTTTAAGAAGCATGAAACCCAAATTTCTAGTTTGTTTGAGCTGTTTTATTGGATTTTTTTTCTGAGATCAGGTGAAATTCTTAATTTAACCATGAGGTTAAAGCACCACAAGCTCTTTGAGGAACCATTGTGATAATACAGACAGGGAGGGTAAACTAGCTTTCAGATAAGGTGTCATCTATGATGGGTGCTACTTGCTTGCACTCAGAAAGGAAGTTAGGACAATGACGAATTCTAGAAAATGGAACAAAATCCATTTTATGTCTATACATACTTTTATGATAAAATATCCTCTTTTACTCCTTAAGGAGACTGAATTTTTGTGCTTTCCTACTAAAAGAAGTTGAGAAGTTCCAGTGTTAATGGCACTCAACATTTTTTCCTTAACTTCCTAATATACAGGGAATCCCCACTCAGTTTCAGAACATCAGAACATACATTTAAAATACTAAAGTAGTGGTAGGCTGCCTGAGTTGCTGCAGCAAAGGAAAAAAAAAAAGTATTTTGTGTAAGTATACAACATACTTTTGACAGTTGGCCAAGCAAAGTTCATATAATTCAACTGCCTGTGTTCAGTCTGATGAGTTGAGTGAACTTGCCCATAGCTCTCCTGATAGGGTATGAAAGTGTAAAGAATTCCTGGTTTTGTTGTGCTTCTGGGGGGAATCAGATTTTGTTCCAGTGTAATGCTGGATCCATATTTTTCCTTTGTAAACACTCAATCAGACCAAGTGTATAGCAGTATAAAGAGACTACAGATTCTTTTCAGAAGTTCAAAGCTTCAGATAGTTGACTTTTCTATAGGCTAAAGCTGCACTTCATAAAAGATTTTAAGTACACGAGAACTCTCAGTTAAGAGAGTTTATATATGCAGCTGCAACTGCATCTTGTTCAAGATTTTAACCATGTAGGGCTTAAGTTGGAATCCAATGGTAAAATGAAGATGTATAGTAATAATTTGAATACATCAGCCTTCCAAATTTGACGTCAAACACCTAAGAGTCTTATTTCTACAATGCACATTAGGATATTTCTAGCAGAGCCTACTGAAAAGGAATGTCTGAGTAAATAGTATTACCCCATGGAGTGAGAAGCTACAAATCACTGCTTTATACAAGAGCAGTATGTCCCTATACAATGTCACTGCAAGGTTTCCAGCCAGGAGAAATTAAGATATATTAGTTCTTCTATAAACAAAATGTTTAATCAGACAGTTTCGGCTTCTGCTGGATATTTGTGTTGCACTGCATGTGGTTTTTTTTATGTATAGTACAAATCCCAAGCTAGTGTGCTGTACAGGGCACAGCAGAATACCTGAATCATCTTGTGTTTGTCTGCAGCTACCACTTCCCTGCGTTCCCAGCAGGGTTTGTGGCATGGATGTCTGTTGATGCATTTGTTGATAATTTGAGACAAGTTTGGAAACTTGTTTCCAAAAGTTTGGAAGGGTTTAATCTTCTCTAGCTGCTGCTAATTCCACACCCCCCCACCCGCCTCCCCGAATGGCAACATAAAGATATATTCCATAAGTGAAGGGACTCTTGTTATTCAGGATGGAGGTTCTGAGTTAGACAAGCAGGTAAGTTATTAGGAGCTGGATGGTTTCACATGGGAAAGCCTGAAGCCGATGTCTGACTTTTGTTGCACTATTTCTAAAGGAAAACCTGAGGACTTTCCAAGAAAAAAAGAGGTGATTAAGTGTTGGGTTTTGGATTGGATGAAATACAAAGGATGTGTAACAACCTACTGAAGCTACAGTGTAAATAAACACTGTTGCTTCAAGGCACGGGGACTGATGAATATAAATATAAGAGTACTGTGGAAAATAGAACAGTACTGTTACAGGATATGGTACTGAAGATTGGAAGCCTTAGAAATGGCTTAATTAAGAGATTATCAAATTGTGGCTTTAATCTTGTCTAAGAATACTAAAAGTATCCATTCACTCAATCTAGCCTTCAATTTGCTATTAACAAGTTTAGTATCTGATAGTCCTTGGTTTTGGAATTATATTTTTGGGACTAGTTCTGGAAGCTACCTCTGCATAGTCTGTGCATTACCTTTAATTAATTGCAGTCTTTCCAGAAATGGGGGAAAAAAGTAGTAGCAAAAAGATAAACTATTTAGGAAGAGCACCAGCGTCACCACTTCCTGTGATCTGTTCTCCATATAGGCATTTTGGTACCCACAGTTGGCATGTTACAGATGGAAGAGGATATATTCCTTAGTATTGCTTACCTGTATTTATTTATAGATTTGCTGCCCTGGATTTTTTGTACCTTTCCAAACCTTCTGATGCTGTCTGCTTTCAAAACCTCCTCTGGTTTTGAAACTTCCACATTCCAGAAATTTAATATATTTTGAAAAGTAATATGACTTTCATTCTTACATTCTGTTTAAAGGAATATTCTTTGTTGAAAAATGCATGTTTGAAATTGAACTCCTACTGGTTTTATCAAGCACTCCCTGTTCTTGCACTGAGGAATTTAGTCAATTTCATTTTATATTTGTCTTAGCCACTGACACCCTGAATTTTGTAAACTTTGATCGTATCTCTTGTCCATCTGCTTTCCAAATTGGAGAGTCAGAAACTTTAGTCTCTCTTTGTAACAGAGCTGCTTTATTGTTTTTAGCACATCAGCTGATCTCCAACATTGCTATATCCTCCTTGATATGCAGAGACCAGAGCAACACACCATTCAGGATATGAACACCTCTTAGTTTTATATGACATAAAAATTACACATTTGTCTTGGTCCCAATATTTTTCCAGATATATTTTTGACTTTCTTGGATGCCATTGCATACAGGTCTCCTTATTTCAGCAAACTCTTGATGATCTCCGTGGCCCTGTCTTGAATTGCAGTTGCTACTTTTGTGGTCAGCATTGCACAGACATGGCTTCGTTTATTTTTCCCTAGATATAGTATTATCTTATATTACTCTACAGTGAATGTTATCTAACACATATTTCATAATATCTTTATAGGCAAATATCTTTACAGGAACTGTGAACAGGTTCAGTGCACAGTGAGGAGGATGAGATCTGACTGAATGGCAGTCCCCAGAGGGTCATGACCAAGGATATGATCATGAACAAGGAGGAGTAGTTAGGGGCCTGTCATTAATGGTGATTCCTTCATGATGGGTCATGATTCAATGATTCAATACTGGACCCAGTACTGTTTAACTTATTCATCAATGATTTGGATGAAGGGGCAGATGTCTCCTCAGCAAGGCTGCTGGTGACACAGTGCTGGGAGGAGTGGCCGATACCCCAGAGTGCTGTACAGCCCTTCAGGAGGGCCTTGAGAGATGGACAGAGAACTGTCTGAAATTCAGCAAAGGCAAATGCAGCGTTGAAATGGAGAAGAATAAGCCATGTAACAACACAGGCTTGGGGCTGACCTGCTGATCTTCTTGTGGAGAAGGAGCTGGGGGTCCTGGTGGACAACAGGCTCTTTATGAGCCAGTCAATTAAATCCTGCCTCAAGGAGCATCCAGACTTATTCTGTTACACTGTGCTTCACATAACAGGGAGTCTGATTCTTGGCTGGACCGTAGACTCTCTTTTAATAGTAAGTATTTAGGAGGAGGACTTGAATCATGAAAGTATGACCCAAATTGTCAACATATATTATCTCCCTGTTTACTTACAGTGCATCTTTAATATGTTTGTGTTTCAGTCTAGTGGCTTGACTGTACCACATGTAAACCTGCCAACTGTTTTAAAACTAGCTTGCCTGGGGACAGAGAGCAGTTTAGCTATGATAATTGGGGCTTTCTGTGCTCAGTGACACCTTATTGTGTCCCTTTGATAGCTCTTGCTGCTGAATCCTTTGGTACCTGAGCCTGCAGAGACTAAAATTTGCTACAAAGCTTCTAGACAAAGGTGCAGAGTAGACTACTAGAAAAACAAAATCTGGGTTTGCAATAATATATTTTTGTCTGTTCTTTAACCCTGTGGAGGCTATTTTCATTCCTTTCTCATCTCAGTCAGTCTTTTAACATATGCTTGATACATAATGGAGAGCACTAAAGGCAATGGCTGCAGTGCATATAATAGCTAACCTGGTATTATGTGCTGGGGCATTAGTGTGCAAGAATATCTAGCAGTAACAGTTACAGAAGGCAAGCAGTCTTTGTTTTAGATGGAAATTGCAGTAAAAAATATAAGGGAAATGCTCCTTAAATAAAAGTTTTATTAGTTTTACCAGCACTCCACATTTAAATCCTGTAAGTGATAAATTTGAAAAAGACTTAATGTTTTTCTATTAAGCTGTTATGACTCCATCTTTTCACAATGTAACAGTTTGCAGACAGAATACTAAAGACAACTGTGGATCATTGCTAATTCTGTTAACTGGATGATTAAAATGACAAGAACATCTGCAAACAACTGTTGCTAGTATTATTGCTGTGCCTGAAACCTCTGCTGTTGCTAAAGATCTGACAGTGTTTCCATTACTAAATCTTATTGTAATCCTCATTGGGTTTAAACCTGGAATTCATATTCTCAGTCCAAAAGACAGGTTTTTGACAACATTTGGAATCAGCCATATTTTAGTTACAGAAAAGCGAGAGATCAACAAACACTTGATATTTTTAAGATACATTATATGTTCTAAAAGGTTTTTACTGCTCTTAAAATTATTCAAGTCATAATGTTTTTATGAATACCATGCATTCTTGGTTATCCTGAATAAAAGGAAAATGTGACCATTTGAAATGACAAAATATGTGAAGTATGTGGGCATAGATTCTGCAGACATTTATACCTGTACTTAATTTACTAAACATGAATACACCCTCCCTGTTGATTTAGTGAAGCTGTTCAAGCACAAAAATCTAAATGAATATGCATATGTTTTTTTGGTGGTCAATAAATTACCCTGTTGCTCCTGCAGAACTTTATTTTAATCTCTGGAAGCCAAACTGTCTGCAAAGAGTCATGCTTAATGGAGTCTGATTACACACACTGATTAACCTCAGTAAGACCCTGATTTCACTATCTAGATAACACAGATAATATCACTGGTTTTTTATTTCATAGCCTACAGAAAGACAGTGCAGAAGCCTATAAAAAAATTGGTGCTCTTTTTTGAATTACAGATTTGTATTTAATGGACTTTCCAACATAAAGGCATATGAATATTCTCTTCATACATATCAGAAATGTCAGTTTCCTAAAGACATTTTTATATCTATGTTTGGAAATATCAGGCTTCCTTTTTCCTTTGGAGAAAAAAGGCAAAGAGCATTCTTATGTTTTACTAATTTAGTTCTGAAATGGTGGTCATCTAAATTAAAAGACCATATTTCCAGATATTCCTAGCACACGAGACAAAAAAAGACTAGAAAAGAAAACAGACAATATTTTTTTCATTTCATTATTGACACCATGCAATAAAACATAGTTTTTCATAATTATTTTCAGCTAAGTTGTCACATTCAGATTCCAAATATATCCTAATAAGCGACCCAAATATATATGCGCAAATTTTACTATAAAGCATTTTGTGTTAATAATAGAAGATATAAATCTCATAATAATTCAAATTTGTGTGCAATTCTGCCCCAGATTTATTTTAAAAGTGAGTATTTAAACAGAGGACAATTTGCATCCAATTCAAATGATAGCTAGGTACAGCTGATATATACAGAAAACACATAAAAACTATTATTCTAGTCTTGTTAACACATTTCTTTAATCCATAAGAGAATGAAAAAAAAGTCACTGTATAGTTTTGAGTCACTAATTAAATTTTATTTGCCATAGGTGCAATATTCAGGCAAGTGACCCTCACCCTTTTCTTAAATATAAGCAGCCATGAAGATTATTTTATAGGGGGACTGTGGCTGATCCCTCTGTTTGCAGCTGTCATCTAATCCCAATTCTCCTCAACCTTACATACACTTCCTAGGAAGATGCTGAGCTTGCATATTTGTACTTAAAAGTATTAACACAGCCTCCTGCACTGTTACATGGTAAGGAATTTTGTTAAAATTGAAAAATCGAATCTTGTAATAGGCTTGTAATGGATTATTCAAAGAAATTTTATTCAAGGTAAAAGTAGAAAACCTGCAGTGTTTTTTTCAGCTTTAGATTTTTTTGCCATTTTGTGTTGCTTCAGTGACATGAATTTAAAATCACACCTAACAATGGTTGAACTGGGTCAAATTTTCTTGTTTGTTATACTTCAGTCCATTTACCACTTTTCTTTCATGGGGTTAAGATCTATTATAATTGTGTGATCATGAATACCTTTCCATGTAATTTCTTGATCAAGTGTTGATAAAGAGTGCTTTTGAAGTTTCATCTTGACTCACTTTTATTTTTTTCAGCTAAAATGGCTTTAATAAAGGCTAAGTTAGGGAGGAAAACATTGAGAAGAAGAAAGTAACCAATTTTTGACTCGTTTTAGTTACCACCATTTTCTTCACTGTTTCCAAATGGGGCTTGCATTCCAGTACTTTCCTATGCCTTGGTCCTTGTGCTTTGATCTTGGCTTCAAGTTCTCCCCCCAGCCTTTGTGTAACTTGAAACAAAGATTACAAGCCTATTATTAAAATTTTCATGGGGAAGCAGAAACACACTGATGATTTTGAAATCTAAGCACATAAATTGTTAGGAACAACCCTCTCTACAAAGGTCCCAGAACTGTTTTTTCTAATCTGCTTTCTTATTACCAGGACACTTTGTAAGTAATGTTGTGCAAACAGAATGAAAGTACTGAAAGAAATGTTGATTTTAATTATCTTACTTCATGTAACTGGGTCACTAAGCTGCTTGGCCTTCATTCTACCAGCTAGTAGTAACAAGATGACTGCACAGCAGCTTTCTTATTTAATGTAGGAATAGGGTTTTTTGGTCACTGTTCATATCACTAAATTGCTCTGAAGTGTGAGGACCTTGGTATCTTGGCACAATCCAGCTTTTTTTTATTGGTGGTTGTTCCTCAGTGGAGCAGGAGTAAATGACTGCTATGCTTGCTGGTGCAGAGGGTGGATGGGCTTGAAAGAGGTAAAATCAGTTACTATAATTTGAAGAATCCAGGATAAACCTGTGTTGTGACAATCCTATACAGTCTGGGGAACATACTGAATATGGGCATGCTAGAAACTCAGTTTGACATCAATAAATTTCTATATGTTTTTGGTGTTTTTTTTTTTTTTGTCTGGTTTTATTGATTTTTTTTAAACTGAATTATAATTGTAAGAAAAACTATTAGATGATGGTGCACACTAGTTCAGTCTGTGATCAGGGTACCTTTACTGTTGTCAAACATTGCTTTTGGGATTTTGGAGGGAAAAGTGCTTTGCAAAGGTAGGCATTATTTAGACAGAGCAAGTATGTTTTATTTGTAACTACTTCACTGTGTAATTTTCTACTTTTTTTTTTTTTTTAATATATCAGACTTCAAGTCTGATACCAAATTATCAATAGAAGGTTATTGTCAGAAATGGTTATATAAATCTACTAAAAGTTTATGCAATTGATATTTGAAGTTTTATACATATAATCCTCATTGCAAGTTAAATATAGACATGTTAAATGTTTTATATTGACATACATACTGTAGTATGACAAACTAAAACACACAAAATATTTTAATTTCTAAACAAATGCAGAATCCTTTTTTGAAAAACAAATAGATAACTATTTAATATATTGTGTTATGGTATAACTGGATAATCTTCCTGACTCCCAATCTGAGCTAAGCAATTTTTCACTGCCTTTGAATATGATGCTTGAAATATGTAATAAGTGGAGGATGAGATCCAAAAAGAAATCTAAGCTAAACTCAGGCTGATCTGTATGAGAGTTAGGAGCGTATGCTTTGATGTTGCTTTAATCCACTTTTCTCCAGTTGTCAGATATTAAACATCACAGGGCACATGATGAGCTCATGTAATTTGTTATAGTGCTATTGCAAGTTAATGGAGCTGAAAGGCCAGCTGAAGGTCTGACCCTGCAACGCTTCAGCCAATGTACACAAATCTGTAGAGCTGAGCTATTACGAGTCTCTTCCTCAGGAATGCCTTTCTCAAACACTTTTCCACTTGCATTTACAATGGATATATTGTGTCAGATTTGAGGAAAAAGGGTGATGTCTTCTGCTAATTAGCTACCACAGAACCAAATGAAACCTGAATTGCAAAATGTAGAAGGTCAGCTTCTCCTATTCCTATCCTAGCATTCATAGTGCTCCAATGTATCTCATTTAGCAAACAGTAAGAAGCCGGCTCTAACTTGCAATGAAGTTTCACAGTCCTAGCAATGGGAGTTGGGCAATAGCTTGTAGCAAATCACTACCTACTACAGTACCACTGCTTTTTTCATGAGTTGGAGATTGTGTCACTGCCTCCAGGACAATGAAGACATCAGGAATTCAAAGTCCATTTGAAACTGGACTGACAAAGTATTATGTATAAATCAGCTTTCTGGGAAAGCTGGTCTCGTAACTGGTAATGTAACTAGGAGTGCTGTCTTTTTCCTAAAAATATTGCTGTACTATTAGCAAACATAATTTTCTTATATTTTATTAAATGAAATACTGAGGCTAACACTGTGAGGTTCAACCAAGCCATGTGCCTGATTCCACACTACTGTCACAGCAAACACAGACAGGGCCACAGGCTGGGGGAAAGCAGCCCTGCACAAAAGGACCTGGGGGTGCAGATTGACAGTGGCTGAACATTGGCTACCATGTGCCCAGGTGGCTGAAAAGGCCAATGCCATTCTGGCCTGTGTCAGCAATAGTCTGGCCAGCAGGACCAGGACAGGGATTGTTGTCCTGTACCTCCTGGTGAGGCTGCACCTCAAGTGCTGTGTTCATTTTGGGCCCCTCACTACAAGAAAAACATTGAGGTGTTGGATTGTGTCCAGAGAAGGGCAGTGGAGCTGGTGAAGAGTGTGGAACAGAGTCTGATGAGGAGTGGCTGAGGGAGCTGGGGGTGTTTTGCCTGGAGGAATGGAGGCTCAGGAGAGACCTTGCATTGCTCTCAAGTACCCCAAAGGAGGCTGTAGCCAGGTGGGGATTGGCCTCTTCTCTCAGGCAGCCAGCAATAGGACAAGAGGAAATGACCTTAGGAGGGAGGCTCAGGTTGGACATCAGGAAGAATTTGTTTGCTGAAAGGGTTGTCAAGCATTGGAATGGGCTGCCCAGGGAGGTGGTAAAGTCACTGTCCCTGGAGGTGTTCAAGAAATGACAGGATCTTAGTGCTAGGGTCTAATTGAAAAGGTGGTGATCACTCAAAGTGATCTTGGAAATCTCTTCCAACCTAAGTGTTTCTGTGATTCTGTGATATTTTATAGTCAGGAATGTTAGATTGCCAACATCTCTGAATGAATATAATCTGTGGGTATAGTCTTTGCACCCCTTCCCTCCTGCATTGCAGGACATTTGGGTGAGTCACAAGTATTGTGGTTTATGATTTCATCATCTTTGAAGTCCAGCTTCATCAATGTTCCAGTGTGTTTTCACTTTGACAATATAGTTCCTGAACTTCATATGTGGTCATTAATGAAATGTTACCATTGAGATTTTAACTTGATTTGGAAGTTAATTTTTGATGAGATTATAATTAGTAAATAGAAATTGAGATTTTTTTTTTAAAATAATTTTTCTGATGACCATTAAAACTTTAATTACACAAATTAAAAAATCAAGTATCATGATTGAACAGTCATAATAGCAAAGGGTCGAGTAAGCTTGTTTGGTCTGTGTCCCATGTTCATTATCTTTAAATACATGTGATGTTTATGAAGGTGATGCAGAAAAAAGAGCCAAGCTCAAGAGTTGTGTATGTCTTGTATCTCAACAGCTCTCAATATTTTACAGAGAGAATAACATCTTGATAATTAAATTGCTTCCACATCTGTGCAATGGTGTCAGCAGGATATTGCCATATTGCATATGTTTAACAAATTACACATAATTTGTCTTTATATTTTCATTATGGAAATTGCATTCATATTATTCAACAAGAAGTACCACCATGTAAGAATGAGACAAGAAAATGGAATAACAAAACTGATTTTGAATATTTGCAAGGTAAATGCATTTTAACAAAGACAATAAAAATCCTGCTTTAGCAAGTTACAAGAGAAATAAACAAAGCTGACATTCTGAGGAAACTTATTAATGAAAAAATTATTTACTTTTGTGCTGTTGGAAGTGTTTATAGCATTAAAAGATAGAAAGGAAAATGCAGTCCAAAGGGAATTCAGAACTTCAAGGTTTGATGAGAAGTGAGACTTGATGGAACAGCAGTGAATATGCCACAGAGCTTTGGGGCATAATTTGAGTTACTTGAAATTGCAGGTTAAATTTAATTGTGATTGTTATCAATTGTTTGGTGAAAAATGTTTTTTGATAAGCAAACCTCTATGGTTTTTTTTGGATAGAGAAAAGAAGTAAACAAACCATCCCAAGAATAATTTTAAACAGCGATTGGTTAAAAATATATGGAAAATAGTCTCTCCTCTGTGTGGTTTAATAAAACTATTTTTCTTTCAAGTAGCTTTAGTCAATACCTGATGTCTGTAACAAAGGAAGAGATTTTAATTTTTTTCTGTTGCTCAAAGTTATCAAAGTACATAGAGCTGATACCTAGAGGTAAGAAACAACAACACCTGAGAATACAGTTCCTTATAGATTGAGGCAGATTGTTCTGTTTAAATATTTGCATGACTGCATCCTCTTAATTCTTATTCTATCAATTTGCATCCAATTTAGAGAGGTGCCTCAGGTGCTCATTGATTTCTGTTCTCTGTTACAAGTCTCCTTTCTTTCTGGCACTAAATACAAACAGAACATAAAAAATGCAGCTTTTCCTGATAAATAATTTTATTACTTGGCATTAATCTAGACTTTTAATTAGTGGAAAAGTATACTGAGGGAGGCATCTCTCTCTTCATGAGGTAAAATTGGGAAGATAATCACAAAGAACAGAAGCAAAATTTGGTGGACAGAGAGGAATATTTATATTCCTATGTTGACGGGCTCCAGGCAGCAAAAGAGTTTGACAACAGATGAGGACAGGTTCTGGTCTCAACAAGGGCATCTACCTAATGGTCAGCACTTAGAGAGGGAACATAATTTCAATGACCTTTGGAGAACTTGGCTTGGCATAAGATGGTATCTTCAGGAGTTATGGTCTCTGCATGTAGTCTGTAGTGCCCCTCTTGGAGACATCCTTGCTCTCTCCTCCTTTAGGAAAACTATTATCCACAGAAAAATATGTTTTCTCTTCATTGAATGAATTTTTTTTTTTATTTTTGGAAAGCCCCAGTAAATCAGCCTTCCTTTTATTTTCCACTTAAGAAAATTGTTCATGAACCATAAAAGAGATAACCCGAGAGCCAATGATGATGAATTTTCCTATTTTATGGTCCTGGGCCTAAATTCTGGGGATGGTCCTCCTTTTTTTTGTGCTTCTTTGCTAATGCAAAGTTGCCATAGCACTGTTTTCTCTCATGAGCATTGTTTTTGCAACTTTCTGGAGGGAAAAGGTACATATCCACCTCATCCCACTCCAATGGAGAGCTCTGTCAGTGAGGCAGGTGGTCAGAGCCTGTACAGAGGGACTGCCTGTTTACTCAGCCCTGGTGAGACCACAAAGGGTGTTCTGTGACCACTTCTGAGCTCTCCATACAAGAACAACATTGAAGCAGTTCCTGTGAGGAGGGTTACCAAGATGCTTAGGTAAGCATACCATGCACAAATAGAGGCTGAGGGGATGGATATTTTTCAGCCTGAATAAAGACGAGGCTAAAGGAAGACCTGACTGCTTTCTTTAACTCTTAAGGGAGAGGTTATAGAGAAAATGGAGGCAACCTTGGCTCAGAGGTATATGGTAAAAGGACACGACACAGTGGCCGCAAGCTGTAGCAAGACAACATCTAACTCAAGGGAGATAAAAATACTGGTTAAGCTGTGAAAAAGGTTGCTCAAAGCTGTGGAGTCTAGATATATCCAGAGAGTAACTTGACAAAGCCCTTAGAAACTGAATTGAACTTTTAAGTTGATCCTGCTTTGTGTAGGGAACGGATAAGATGACCTCCAGATGTCCCCTCCAGCAGAAATTGTTTTGTTGTAGAAACCTTTCCCATTTCCCAAGCTGTGTGAGTACAGAACAGGGATCCTGCTACCTACCTCAGAGTGCATTCTTCCTCCCCCTCCTGGATAGATTTATATCCTGGTACTTCACCAAGAGTTGAACAACAGAGATATGTGAAGGATTACAAAGACCCGATTTTTAGCAGATAGTCATAATTATTAATGAGCACAGCTCAAGGAGGGGAAAACAAGAAAGCATTTTAAATTCAAACTAAAGTATAAAAGTACTTTCACTGGCTTTTTTCTTTTCTTTTTGTGGGGAAAAGAAAAAATGAAAACCAGTGCTATAGCTATAGCTGTTTTTCCCTGCATATTTTATCCATCATTAGCTGTATATGAATTGTGAACAAATAAAGAAATGAGGGACATGCAGCATGATTGTTAACATTTCAAAGAAGATTCTTCATCACTATGGGAGACGTCAGGCATATTCCACTCTTCCAAATCCTTGAGAGTAAAGATCTGTAGCTTAGAATTCAACCAGTGGCTTTCGGCTTTTGACACAAACTGTCTTTATGAAGTAGAATTGAAGAAGTTTGAATGCTTGTAATGGATCCCTCTGAGAAACAGTATAATTGGTATGGCATTGGTCTGCTCTATTCCCTTTGCCTTTAGGGTAACTACTACATTCTCAGATTTCCCTTAAGATGAAAGGACTTTGGCTGACAGATGCCCTATACATTGGATGCATTTCTATAATCCAAACCTGTATGAGGAGGAAAAATTTTCAGTTCCCCTTGAGTTTTAAGAACTGTGAATCACATATCTGAAGAGAAACAGTCTTTCTAGCTACAACTCAAACCTATTTCATTTTTTTCTTTTATTCACTACTGTTAAATCCACCTTATAGAGGAGGAAATTGCTAAGAGCTACATTGCTCAGATGGATGTTCATGTGCACCACCTTTTGTTTCAATGGTGTTTGGATGTTTAGCTCAGATTTTATCCTCTTACCCAAAATACTGATGTCTGAATATTGTTGAATTAGGCTGTGAGAGCAGCTGAGCAGCACATGGAATATTTAGGATCCTTTCCACTTTGGTAAAGTATTTTCTTATTTTCCATACTTCTCTGTCTTTTTCTTAAGCTCCATTATGTTTTTCTAGATATTCTTGACAACATACTCTTCTTATTAGTTCTTATTTTCCCATTTGCTTCTTTGTAGTTTCATTTCTATCTCCCAGTCAGCCTTTTGTCCTTGACATTTGCATGTTGCATTCTGATCTTCTCTATTTATGTATTTCCTCCTATTTATTAATTTGTTTCTGGTTTTCTTGTTTTATCTTAATCCATCTTTGCCCCTGCCTTTTCTCTCTTTGCTGATACTCTAATTTTACTTTCCCTTATTAATTCTAACCTCTCCTTCCATGCATACCATGTCTATTTGGTATTTCTCTTTGGAGTGACAAGTCTGTTTCATACCCTGTGTCCATTTTTGTTTTGCCACAGAAACAAAAATGTGAGGTTTTTTTCTGCAGCCCCATCCCATTATTGATAAAACAAAGATCCAACAATGCTTAATGGGTGAGGGACTTCTCTGTTCCTCATGTTAGCGAGGAGGCTGGGGACGCACTATGGGAGTTGGGAGGGGGCACAGCCAGGGCAGCTGACTCCAAATGCCCCAAGGGATGTTACAGGTCATATGATGGCATGCTCAGCATATAATTCTAGGGGATGGGGGGACATTTGGAGTGGTGGTGGCGGTATTTTTCTTCCAAAGTAACTGTTATGTGTGGATCCCTGTTTTCCTAGGCATGGATGGGCACCTGCCTGCCCATGGGAAGTGGTGAATGAATTCCTTGTTTTGCTTTGCTTGAGAGCACAGCTTTTGCTTTCCCTAATAAACTGACTTTATCTGAACTCACTACTCACAGAAGTAGTTTTCACACTTCTACCCTTTTGAGTCTCTCCCCCAACCCACTGAGGAGGACTCAATGAGCATGTGTGGGGCTTGACTGCCCTGTTAAAATACAACAAATACTGCAGTCACAGTGCACTTCAGCTTGAAGATATGGTTCCTTTATTGAGTGCCTGAGAAACAGCAATACATGATCTTTCACAATTTAATTATAGTAACCTGTATTTAATTGTGGTAAATAGGTTAGTAATTTGAACTAAACTATAAAAAATAGTCAAGAGACAGAAAGGCAGAAAAACAAGAGAGTAGAAAAGGAGAAAGGAAGAAAAACTTTAAATACTTCAGAAGATATTTCAAAGTCTTGTCTCTCTGGTGTCTTTGTTTTTCTCTCCTTTCATTATCTTTGGTCACTTGTCTAGATCATGGCTTTTAGAGATGTTCAGACAAATGACAGGTCCATTAGTTCCTTGAGTCCATTGATTTTCATTCTTTCTTTAAGGGCACTGTCAGGTAGGTAAAAAAATTGGTAAAGCTCTTTGGCTCTTGAAGTGCTGGCTTAACAAATTCTTTTAGAAGATGTCCAGTTAAAAGCTTTAAATCTACAGCTACAATACCATATAAGAAAATTTTGAGCCTCATGCTATTTTTTGTTTTTAATTTCTTCCTCCTTGAGTGGTAAACAAAAATAACTGTTAGAAACCGAGAAAAGTACAGACCACTGGATACTCCCTCTTTGTGGACTCTTATAGACCCGTGTCAGATTATTAGCATTTTTCTTCATTAGGCACATCAGTAAATGTATATTTTATATTATTATTATTATTGCTATTATTGTTATTATTATTATTATTATTTTAGCATCCTTGAAACCTCTGTCCCATTGGTTGAATTTGAGTAATAATTTTGAAAGTTATTAAGAAAACAGTAGCTACAGGACATGAATTTGCAACCGTGTCATATGATCATGTAAAAATAAACTGGAAAGCCAGTCTGAAGCAAATGATATTTCAAAGCTCATAGAAACTGTTTCAGATCTATCCAGCTACTTATTACAGAAACCCTTAATATTTGTTTCGGTACTCTATTCTAAGCATGTCAAAAGCGTTCTGTCCTGCCAGTATCACCCAGCTCAATTGTGTAATGTGACAACTCACTCAAGGTCAGGAAAACAGTAGTGTGTGCTCTCTAAAATACAGGGACAAGGCTGGGGAGAAAGGAAAGGGATAGGGAGACAGATTTCCAGGTTCAGGTTTGCATGGAGGCTTCTGACACTCGGGTGACTTGAACAAGTAATGTCCTGGCTTTGGTGACAGGGAGAAGCAGCATGTACTTGGAGATAAGGACTTGGTCAAATGTGACTGAACATCCCCAGGCTCAGTCTAATTGCAGTTTATTTGAAGATAACTTTTAATGCATACTTGATCACTGTTTTGTTAGCTGGAAAAAGATCTCTGTGTTTAATTTTGTCAAACCTTCTGTGTGCCCTGCAAGGTCTTGTCATTGATCCAGTCCTGATTCATAAGAATGGAATTCTTCAGTCATGTCCCAAAGTATTTTGTTGAACTTTTGATTCATATCATTGTGTAATTTTGAAATTGTATACAAAATATATATGGCTTAGGACTGTAATGATAGTTATGTCTGACTGGTCTTCCATTTAAAACTAAAGTTAAAAGTGGCTTAGTTACAGTAAAATTTGTATTCAAGTGCTCAAAAACATTAATCCTAAAATAAATAGTTAATTTAATAATAAATTAAATGAACACATGATCGGCTTTAGCACAGTAGGTGATCAATGTTTAATACACCCTTGCTAAGTTTATGTAAAGTCTAGTCACACCCTTCATTAAGATAAGTTGACAGAGAAGTTCATTTAGTTGGACAAATACCAGGATTCAAAATCCAACTCTTAATTATGTTATATTATATATGGTGAGTGAATAAGAGTGTGGACATTAGCAGTGAAAAAGACTGTGGACAAACTGATTAACTGCAATTAAAATGCTTGTGCATCTGTAAGACTATTCTGCTTGTCTGGGAATGAATACTGCTTTGATGTGCAGCAAAGCATTTACCCATAAACTAACTGTATGCAATGCACACTGTAATTAGCAAGACCCATGCTTTGTTTCAATTGCTTCAAACACTGAATTAAATGGCAAAAAATATTATGCGAATGATTGTAACATGTTCGTTTTCCTTTTCTGTTCATCATAAGTTTTGGGCAGAAAAATAATATCTCTTTGAGGAAACTGAAGATTGGAAAAGAAAGCAAGGGTTGATTTCTTACTGCACGTACTAACCTGTGTAATACCACTGAAAATATCATAGTAGCAACACTTTTATTCATAGGATCTCATGAAAATGCGATTTTCTACAAAGTGAATTATTATTAGACATGTCAAATATGTAAATGAATTTCCATTAAAACAGCATCTAATAACACAGATTGTGTCTGTTGGTGATAAAGATGTATCTGTATTACAGAAAACTGTAATGCTTTGTGAGAGCTCAAGTGTTGCATGTGTGCATATATGTGTGTGTGTGTGTACATACACTTCAGAAAAAAATCCTGGCTAGTGCAGAAATGAGGCACTAACTGCAGCTTCACAATTCAAATAAATAACAGCTATCATTGCATATAATCCTTTTGATAATGGCCACTAATTCCTTGGACAAACGAATACGACCAGTTAGATTCAAAAGACTGCAATGTAATTAAATGAAATTTACATAAGGGCATCTCCACTCCCATTTAAACTGCATGAGAAGTAAAAAATATGGAGGCAGACAGAAGTTTCTCACAAGACTCGTAGATACAGTTTTTCCAGACCTCTGCATTTAAAATAAGGTGAATAAATAAAATTCTCTGGCTAATACAAATTCACCCTGTCTGCTTGGGAGAGAGAGGCACCAGAGGCTTGTCATATCTATTGTGCATTAAGTGAAATATTTCATCACTTATTTCTGGGTAATCAAAAGAGCTTTAGCCTAAGTGTAAGTTTGTTTAATTTGTATCCTATCACTTTTATTCAAAGCAGTTCCTCTTTATCTTCCCTTTGTAATAGGAGCAATACAAGAAAATGTAATTTATGCAGGAATGCAATATTTACAAAAGTTTTTAGATCAATAAATTTAGTTTTCATGACACAATGTAAAAGCAATTTGCTGTGTTGCATGCATGAAAAATGAATTGTTTATAATCATTCTGATATTATGTTGTTCTAAATGCAAAGCTTGATGTAACTGTGCTATTAAAATATATTCCAAAGAATATCCCAGGGGTCTCTCTTGTCATTTTGGCTCAAGATGGTGCATAAATTTCCAGTTGTAAGGAAATATTCTAAGTTAATCTTCTCAGGAAGTAGCTGAATGGTCCTCGTGAGTCCTTGCAAGGCTTATAAAGACATAGTTTCAGAAAGAACTTTTTCTAGTGAGATGTGTATTATATGAATTCAAACACATAATTCTACCTATAATTAAGTGAAACTGTACTCAAAAGTCCCAAGCCCTAGAGTATTTCAATGTAGACTTCACTAATCAGAATGGAATCCTGAAAACACTAGAAATAGAACTGAAAGGGTTCATTCTGTTTGAATTTTTATTGTAAGTCAAGGTGTATTCAACCTAATTAAATATCTCAAAATAAAACCCCTTTTATATACAAAACTGGGTTTTATCTAGCAAGACACACATTGTCCTGAAAGTGAAGCAAGATCTGTACTGGCATAACTTTGGAGTGTAAGTTCTGTCTTAGTGTAATTTTACCCAATTGAAGCTGCCAATAATTAATTATTTATAATTTCCTTGCTTCATTTTGTCTACGGGATGACGCAAATAAGAAAACTCCAGTCATTTTAGAAGTGCTTCATCACCAGTGAAAAGTATCATGCAGCCAAGTATTTTCACACTTGACAATAGTGATCAAGGAAACTGATACAAATTTATATCACCAAATATCACATTGATACTGTGGACCAATAGGCTTGGGGTTTTCTCTGAAGACAAGAACTGATTCTCTTCTGTGGAATCTTCATTATAGGCTGAATATATTGGTTTTCTCAAATGCAGAACTATTCTGTGAGAGCCAAATTCAAGGAATAGATGAGCCATTACCAAAGATTATTAGCACTCCTTCTTTATCCCCCTTTAAAAAATTTAATTTTTTTTTTTTTTATTATTATTATCACAGCACTCTTTTCCCTTCCTGAAAGGTTAAAACATTTCATACATTTCATTCCTTCCTCCTCCACCCTGTAATCCTTAGTAGGCACATCTATGCCCCTTTTCTCACAGATATTCCCTCTAGCATGGATTATTTCCTTTCCCTTTAATCCTCACAGGCTGAGTTGCTGTGCTTAACAGTCTTACACAAGTTTTGCATAGAAAGCCTCTGTTTAGCTGATGTGGATCACATGGCTGCCAGGCTAGTTGGACAGAATTCAGACTGGATAAAAACTGTATATTGTGTAGCAGGGAAAAATTATTAAATTCACATTGTCATAGCAAATGAGAATTAAAGCCATTTCATTTATAAATGATGTAATTATGTGAGACTCAGAACTAGACATTCTGGGCCAACCAAAAAATCCCAGATACACACAAATTTATGAACACCTTCCTATTGCTAATCCACCAGAGTTACTACCCCCAGCTCACACTCACACAGCACCACACTTAGTAACCCCCTGGTAACTTCTTAATCCATTGATTGTCCTCTTGCTCTTGGAGACATGGTCTATCTCAATAAAACAACCAGAGATTATTTTAAAAAAAATATTAAAAAGTAAAAAATAAATACTTTAAGAAAGGGAAAGAATGGCCATTGAGAGGGAAAGAGACTTTTGTAAGTCATAACTGTCTATGTCATAACTGCTTATGAGTCATTTTATTCAAAGACATGCTGAACTGTCATTAAAAATAGTAGAAATTGAGTAATCTTATCACAAAAAAGGTCTGGTTGTAATTTATGAACTCTATTTCTTAACATACACAAACTCTTTTTAAAATCACACTTTACAACAAAATTGGAACTGTAACAAGAAACTCCTGTGTGTGAAATATGAAGTATTATTTCATACCTTATTGCACCAACAGCACTTGTCTTTAACTGCATGCCAGGCAAGGAACAATATTCTATTATTCACATCCCACAGTGTCATCTTACTTATCCCACAGTGTCTTTTGGTTCACATATTTTCCTGCATTCTCAGCATTTCACAGATCACTCTGAATACAAAGGAACAAGGCAATGCAAGTGCTCAAAGCTCCCATTTTAAGAGTCTTTTAGACCTCATCTTGCATCTAGTTGTTTTGCTGGGTTTTTTCCCCATACTTAAACTTATAAGAGTTGAAAGATTAAAAGTTTATGAACCTTTTTACAGTTTGTCCACTAACTGCTATCATTGCACAAGGCCATTTTACATGGGTCTTTGTTTGTTTGTTTGTTTTGTTTGTTTTGTTTTGGTTTTTTGTGTGGGTTTTATTTGTCTGTCTGTTTTTGAATCACAGTGTTCTGGTGTGTTGCAACACTATAAAGTGCTTGCAAGGCATTTTATCAGAATGTGCAGATGATGTGCAGGTGATAGAACTAACTTCATTCTGAAAGCCTAGTCTGAGAAATACCACCAGCCCCTGAGCACTGACATGCATCAGAAGGATGTCATATTCTGAAGTATAAATGTAAAGTGTTGCATTTAAATTTGGCATTGTTCATCTGAGTTCTCCAGATCATTTGTGGAGAGCAAATACAAATTATTTAACTTGTAAAACTTTGCAGATCTACAGGAATATAAGAAATAGCCATACAAATCTAAACTGTTTTAAGTATTCATTTTACACAATTTCAAAGAGATTTGGAGAGAAGCTGTTCATTGTGTTATTTTTTGAAACTGTGTAGGACTTATTATATCTTTGCTCAGCTCCTTCCAGATATATGTAGCTCTTTTTAAATTACTTAGACCTTTTCTCGTCTTGAAAGTTAAGTTAGAAAATATCTATTGAATTTATGGTTTTGATCTATTTCTGTGTGGTTACAGATACACAGTACTGCTGTACTTTGAGCACAGTTGTATTTAGCTGAAAACAATATGAAAATAAACTGTGAAGGTACTTCAGAAAGAACTTCTTAACATGAAAATAATATCCTGGGAGATCTGTTGAATGGAATCAGAAGCAAGATAACACTTGGATAAGAAACTAAATTGAAAGGCTTGTTAAGGCAAACCTATGTGTTGGAGTTTGGTTTGAAAAATTACAAAAGCAAGAATATTCAGACAAAATATATACTTTTGACTAACCCAAGGATCATGTAGCTGACCAGCTGGGACAGGAATGGATGATGTTGTTTATCTTATGAATGTAGGAAGAAATGTTTCAAGTAAATCATAGGAATTGGCTTGTCTTTCACACTTTAGCAATCCACAGAAGAAAACATAGAATACAGCAACAAGAAATTAATAGTATGTCCTGATTCTTTACATGAGGAATATTTTACTTTCATGGGACAGAGACAGACTTCTGTATGTAAAGCTCTCTTTTTTACCCATAACAAATTTTGGCTCATAAAGAAATAGTTACTTGGAAAGACATGAAATGCTGTATTTTAATAAACATGTTTTAAGCCTTCATTTTAAATTTTGTTTCTCTTCATATTTGATTTTGTCTTTAATTTATTTTGTCTTTAATATTATTAAGATTATTTCATCCAATATTTTAAAAAAATAATTAAATAAAGGTATAATAATGATCCAAATTAATTTCTATGCCCACTGTATTTTAAAACCAATGAGTGTAGCACCAAAGGTCAAATCCTCTGCACATTGGCAGTTGTCCACTGTGCTCAGGACTTCCTATGTCCTGAAGAATATGTCATGAAGAATAGTTCATAGAGAAACTTGACATGTTAGTCTTGGCCTAGTACAGGAGTCTCTGCAGTTTACAGTGAAACATGCACAAATGTTAGTGTCTGAGAATGATGAAGTTGAGTTTTGCTAACTATACCTAAGAATGTTATGTGCTTTAGGTGGCTCAAGATCTCAGTTATTCATGTAGCCAATGAACAAGATATTCTCAACTGATGCCTGCATGTGAACAGTTTATGAACAGAGATCCAAAGTCCCCGAACTCCAGCACTGATCATGTGCTGATGGTGGTTGCAACAGAATCCATGGAACACAATCATGAAATCATAGAATCATAGAGACATCTAGTTCTAAACCCCTGCCATGGGCAGGGATTACTGCATTAGATAGAGTTGCTCATAGCCTGGTTCAGTCTGGCCCTGAACACTTCCATGGAAGGGACATCCACAACTTCTCTGGGTCTTCTGCTGGTGTCTGATCACCCTCATAGTAAAGTATTTCCTTCAAATATAAAATCTAGACCTTCTTTCAGTCTGAAGCCATTCCTCCTTGTCCTATCACTACATGCTGTTGTAAAATGTCCCTCTCTATTTCACTTGTAGGCACTTTAGGTACTGGAAGGCTGTTCTAAGCTCTCCCCAGAGCCTTCTCTTTTCTTCTCCAGGCTGAACAGCCACAACTTTCTCAACCTGCCTTCATAGGAGAGGCGCTCCAACCTTCTGATCCTAGTGGCTCTTCTCTGGACTCTAACAGATCCACATCCTTTACTTGTTTGGTGTTCTGACCTGGAGAAATTAAGAAACAAGCTATTTTCCATGCTAGGCACATGTAAACTCTGTTTACTGAAGATTAATATCAGTCACAGTCTGGGAATAAATCTTTAGTAATAAGTAGATAAGAATTTTCAATGAATTATTATGTAATTTTTCAACACAAACTGTAAGGCTGTTAAAACTGAACTTATGCATAGATTCTGTTTCCCAGTTTTGATAGGCTGCTTTCTCAGCTGAAAAATCTTAGTGAGAGACATCTGTTCCATATTACTCAGAAATACAATAGCATAATAAAGTAATCAATAACGAGTAGCGTACACATAATTTGTGGGAAATGATATTACTCATTTTCCTTATTCAATAGTCCATTGAATTTATTACCTCTGATTTGGAAAATTCATGCTCAGGATTATGGCAGGGACTGAAGACCAGCCTTGGCTGTTTCCACTTGACTGTTATGAACACCAACAGATTGTGATGGCTGCAGCCTTAGCATTTCTTAGGTGTTTTACTTTGTATTTAATGTGATAAGAGTTTGGGTTTTTAGAGAATTTGAAAATATTTTTTTTAAAAATCCCATTTTTTCCAGATGTGAATTCTGAAGTACATGAGAGAGACAAAGCAGCAAAACAGGTAATTAATCCTACCATTCCCTCTGACAGAAATAAATTTCCAAGAAGGAGGAAGATAGCTCTGAAGATGTTGCTATGCAACTGTTTTCAAATGTATATAAATCTGTTAGTTGCTGTTTTCTGTTTATTTTTGCAGCCAGTATTCTTCAAAGGAAAAAGTAAAAAAATCTAGGCTTGGCATTGCTAAGTGTAGCCCAATGTTACCCTTTGACATTATACATATCAATTTGACATTTGATATTATGTAGGTGCTCTTTGAAACTTAGCAAGCTCACTATTGAAACAGTTTCTCTGGTCAGAAGCTGCAGCCACACCGTGGCATTGACTTCTATGACCTTTGAGGATAAAGCACAGTGAATTTGAATTAATTTCACCACAGTTACCCTTTCCCAAAGTGTATTTAGGCAGGCTCACTCAGTGTCCCCAAGCAACTCATTCAAATACCCTTTATCACCAAAATGAAACACTTTATATTTTGTAGTTTTTTTTTGGTTTTTTTGCTTGAGGGACTTCTCTGTCTCAGCCTGACCTGCCTATTGAGTACAATAATACCCTTGAACTGTCTCTCACCCTGTTTCAGCCCATATCTTTTCTTCATTTCCACAGTACAGTTGTGTTGTCTGTGAATTCCCATTACTGTTCTTGGCTGAAATCTGCAGTTTCTCAGACACTGCAGAGAGAGGCATTGAAGAGTGTAATACCAGATTTAGTGTCACTTAACTACTGAGAAAATTAAAGTATTTCTTTATTACTGCTGCTACTGCCAGCCCAGAGCGCACCGAGAGACCTCCCTTACCTCACAGGTGGAAGAAGTTTGGCTTCTGGGACTCAGGACCATCTGAGAGCTGGTGCTGCTGCAGATGGCACCAGTGTCCCTGGGACATGCTCCTGGACACCATGAGGTGGCCATGGCCAGGCTTGTCCCCCAGCCCAGCGGGGACACTTCCAGCGGGACTCTTGCCTGCTGCCCCATAGCCATGGGCCTGGCCTGGTCCCTTCCTGTCCCTGTCGCAGCCCAGCTCTCTCCCTGTGCCCTGATGGCCCTGCCGGGTGCCGTGGGCCCCTGGCTGCTTGGCCCTGTGCTGAGGCCCCTGGAGCGCTGGCTCCCAGCTCCCTGGCCTGGCCTGGTCCTCCTGCACAGCAGCCATTGCCTGAGGGCCACAGAACAGCTGGTGTTGGTGGGGGCCAAGGGACATCACCACATCCAACCCTCTTGTTCTGGCACGACATCCTGGAGCAGGGCTCTGCGCTGCTCGGCCTTGAGGGTTTTAATACCTCCAAAGGTGCAGGGGCCACAAACTCTCTCTGGCTGCCTTTGCTTTGTGGTTTACACCTGGAAGTATTTAAACATCTCATAGCCCCAGAATATGTCTGCATGCTGAATATGATGTTTAAACCTCTAACTGAATCAAATCTGAGTATTTCATCATAAGAAGTGTACCCTCCTCACTGCTGTCTCTTTAGAATTTCTTACATTTCAGACATCTACTTGCTGTGACTTCTGCCTGCCTGCTATAACATGGTCCAGAACATTTTGCTTGCCTGGAAGCCAAGAATCTCCCTCCCTGGAGGTATCATTTTGACCCCCATCTTAACCTTTTAATCTTAACCATTTCACCTCCATGGGGTGATGACACCAACAGAGATTTTTGAAGAAAATCACCATTGTGGGTTTTGTATTTTAAGAATTTGTTTCTATGGGCAAGAAACAGAAACCCTTAAAACGCATCTGTTGGATCCGTCATTTCAGAATATACAGTGAGAAAACAAACCTTACAAACCCTAGCATGGATGGGTTAAGTTACTGCAGAGCTACCAAGATGCTTCTGTATATTTAGAGCACTTAAATAAATAATAAAATCTCTAAAATCTGTATTCTACAGATTTTTAAGTGTTCTTTACTTTTCAGACTTAAATTTTTAAATTTCACTTTAGACTTGTGTCTCCCCTTCTGGATCTCTTTCCTTTCTCTAATATAATACATTACTAATAATTTTGTAGTCATATATATACACATACATATACTCATACAGATATATATATACATACATATAAACATATATCTGTTTCCTTCTTATTTCTAATTATACTATGAACTTTTCAAGACAAGATTCTTGAGCCTGCCTGAGATAGTAATAGCAAGCACAGAAGTCTGTCAGAAAGACTTGCATGGTCAAGGGAGGTAACTGTGAAAGCTGATCAAGTGGGCAGGACTTTGCTGATCTCTCTTAGTTCTTATGCTGTTGATATCTTGGTGGTGACTGTGAGTACCTTAAAACAATAAATTAAATAACATTACTGGTTCCCATCATTTAGTCTTTTCCTCTTTATTTCTCCATTAAGAAGAATTATGACTATGGGACAGTATTTTGGTATTTCTTTTGGTTTATATGTTCACAGATATTTTTTATGGATGCAAGATTAAGTGGATTTTTTATTAAAAGAAGTAAAATCACAGAAATTCACCTGATACTTGTGTGAGAGAATTTTGATGCTTTTGAGCCTGCTCTAAGCTCCACCTGAGGGACCCTTGTCCTCTGCAACCAAGGAGTTTAGGTTTATTTTCTCTGTTCCTCATTAGAAAGATTACTGATTACAGATTTCATGGCAGGGTATTAATGATCTTTTAGATTACATTTAGATAGAAACCACTTTGTAAACCAGACATTTTTCCATAAGGAAACAGTGAATAGAGTGGCAAGGCACAATTTTTACTTTAGTTTTGATAACTAGAAAATACATTGTGCAGATAAAAGCATTTTGATTGATCCTAGTAATAATTTCTCTGGATAAGTGTATTCATAGATGTTGATTTTTGCTGTAGAAGAACTTAATTTTGTTAGGAAACCCACTGAATAGACTAATTGTGGAGCAAACCATCAGACCGAAGGACTGCCGCATGGTTGGGAAAATCTGCAAAGCTGTTTTATCAGTTAAGTAGTTAAAGATATTCAATGGAGTTAGACAATAAGCAATTAGTGTGGCTGTGAAGAGTAAGGTCCTTGTACTAAAATTCACATTGTCTTCCCACTTTTGCCATCTTTGTTAGATGAGCAAAAGAAAACAAGAAAAATCCCACAAAAACATCCAAGTCTCCTCCCCACAAAAAAAAAACCAACCCCAAAACCCCAAATCTCTTAGTGAGAATAGCAGGAAATATATATATCTTAATACTAGTCCTTTTCCCCTCCAGTTAAATTCTGGTTATTATAGACAGTCTTTCATCCAAATAAAAATTTAACACTTTTTTCTTACCTTTATTTTCAGTTTTCATAAATATTGATCTCATATGTCACTACAACAAGTGAAAAACAAATTAAAATGAATATTTTTCAGGAACTCTTAGACGAGAAGAAGCTATAGATCCTGAACAAGTCCAATGTGGCCCAAAGCACCAAACCTATCTCTCTGATCTTCTGGGCTCTGGGAAAATTTTTAGCTTCAGAGCATCTGCTTCTTGTCTCTTTCTTACCCTCTCAATCCTCACCCAAAATCAGCCCAAACCCTCAAGTGTATAGCTTAAAGTAGAGATTGTTCTTATCATGTGTGCTGCAGCCATAGGAAAGGAACAGACTTTATCACTAAAGAGAACTTGGGAGATACCACTTATGTTTTTGACATGCTTCTCGTAAAGTCAATGGGAAAATTTTCCTCTATCTGCAGGAAGAGGATCTATCTACTTTGAATACTCTCACAGGTGTTCAAGATGCAAACAGGTGAACAAAGTTTTTTTAATGATTATTCTGTTCTTCCTGTGGAAGTAATTTGTACAATAAAGAATGTCTTCATGTGTTACAAAACTTTCACCTGTTTATTTTCATCAGCAAAATTTGAAAATATTTATTTTCCATTTTAGCAGCTTCAGGTAATACCAAATAGAAAGTTTTCTTCAAATTACAAGATAATGGCTCATCCTGGGAGCAGTCCAAGGTGTAGTCTTTGAGTCTTTTCATTCTTTTTTGAAAGATGCTATAAACCTTTAATTTTATCACAAGTATCAAGATATTCAAAGTATAACAGATTATAGGTAATTATTAAATTTTTAAATTATGATTAATATTCCTATCCTTTTTTTTGCCGTGAATCTGTGTCAGGTGGTTATTCTATCTTTTCTGTTAGGGAGGTTATATTTAAGAATAGAATTGGCTTATATGACAGCAAGTTACTGTTTCCTGAGCCAGGGGATTTCTTGTTATCCTGTGTTTCTCTGATTCTTATACTCTGTTCCAAAAAGACATTTTTCTTTCTGAACGGAGTTTTGGAATCTGTTCGTCAGCCAGGGTCTGCAAAAAGCTCCTTATCTTAAACAAGTTTTCCCTGAGATATTGCTTAAGTCTGTGTAAAGGCACATAGCACTGAAGCTGTGAATGTCCTCTGCTCCCTCAAAGGATACTAGGGCTTGTAAAACATGGATTTATATGTAACACCTTTGGAATATTACTCTGTGCAGAACATAACAGCATCAGTTTTTCCTGTGAGTGAAACTGGTAATAAAGTCTCAGAGAGGTAAATTTCTTCCTCCAACTTCCATAAGCTCCTGCCTTTGATGTCTTTTCTGAACTGCTTACATTAACTTCAATTGCAAATCCAGCTCATTATGTGCTTTGAGCTATTCACTTCAACAGAGCCTTTTGATTAACCAGAATCTGAGAGTGTGACTCTCCCTGGTGTTCCCTAATTCATGGTAAGCATTAAAAACAATGCTGCTGCTGTAAATGACAGTGGATCTGACAAAGCTTTTATACACATCAGTTACCTACTACTGCAGGCCTTGTTTGAAATGCCTAGTGCTTAACAACATTCTACTATGCAGCCTTGTGTCACACTGTAAAGGGAGCATCAGGATGACTGCACAGATGTTCCTGCAACCCCTACAAAACGCAGGCCTTTACCACAGAGACCACCATTCTCCTTAATGGATTCTGTGCATAATAAATACAGACTTAATGATGAATATCTAAAATCACTTAGGGTGATAAGGCTATTTTTCAACCTCTGCATGTTGTTAAGGGAGAAAATTGAGAGACATATGCATTTAAGCTACAGAGGGAAAACTGCTAGTTTCCTGTGTGTGCAGAACATTTTCAAACTTTATTTGCTTTTATAAATATTTGTTACCAACTGAACATCTTTGAAGGATTAGACATTGGCAGTCATTCTAAATAGATAAGCCTATTTATGATACAAACAAGGAGATGGTTAATACTGTTCTATTTTTCTATCATATTGTGTTATACTTACCTTGGAAGAATTTGTTCAGCCAAACATTAAAATAAAGTGTGAGAAAAGCTGGAAAATTTGAAAATTCTATTCTGTTGCAAACACTGAAGTTTTTATTGTGAGAGAAAGTAATTGATAAAATGGTTATATCAGTAATTGGATTAGAAATGGAAATATTTATACTGTAAAAGAACAATATTACTTCAATTTATTTAATTTAAGAAATGTGATGTAAACAATAGAATATGTAAAAAATGCCAGATAATGTGTTGTGACACAAAGTGTCATATTTTATTTCAGCATATTACTTTTACTTGACATAATGCACAATTGATGTGGTTTAACCATTAAAGTACATTAAATTAGCAAAAAAATGTGCACATTTTGACTTTATTGAACTAAGAGTGTTTCATAAGGTCAAAATAAAATATGTTAACACTAGCAGAATGTGCTACTTCTGTTATTTATTTCTTGTGCCTTTAAAAATTACTCAGGTAAAAACCTTCACTTCCCTCAAATCATCATTTTCTAACATGATGCAGCAAAACCTTCTCTAGCAACAGTGAAATACATGTGAGGACTGTTAGGTTAATGAGCCTCATTTCCTTTGTCTTTATCCAAGCAATATCCAGCTGAGGATCTGTCCTAACATTCTTCTCCATCCTCTTGTCAGTCAATGCTTTTCCTTTCATCTTGATGTTGGGAAAGCTAGGTCATCTGAGCTTTACATTTTGGATTTGGTCACTCTGATCTCTGTCACAGCGAATCTCTTAGTCACACGCCAGCTGCTGAGAAAACTGTCTGACACTCTCATAGGTCTTTCTTTGATGTCTGACATTTCCACTTCCCCAGAGGAATGCAGTTGTCATGAGAGGTCATGATCAGGGAGGCTGGGAGCATCCATTAGGTTGCCAAGGGCAGTCTCATGCTGGCCTTTAAAGAGCAGGACTGGAACACTGAGCCTCAATTGTATTCAGCTGGGAGCCAGCACTGAGAGCAGGGATGCGAGTGATGCACTTTTGATGGTCAGGTCTGCCAAGCACTTACAGGTCGTTGCATTCTGCAAAACATGAATATCTGGAAAGAGAAGGTGAAGAAAAAATAAAGACCTGAAACATCTGATTATATTCTAGTGATCTAGCTGTACTGTCAGGGTGCCCTTGAGAGATAAAGCCCTGGGGAGGGGAGCAGGGACTACCGGGGTGGCTCATACAGGCTGGTTAGTCAGGGGCTTCCCCATGCAGGGTCTGTCCCAGCCAGTCAGGAGCAGGAAACATGCGGGATGCCGGGGCAGCGCCAGCATCAGGAATCAGACATGGTCTGAGGTAGGAGTGGGATGTGGGCCCATGGGCTGGGCAGGGAGGGCTGTGGAGACTGCCCTTCTGCAGCATTTCTGGGCAGGGAGAGATTCCAGGGGGCTGGAATGTGGTCCTGGAGCATGGGCAGGATGGGGGGAGCCACAAACAGAGCTGGGCAAGGACAGTCAGGACTCTTGGTGGCCTCCAGATGCTAAGAGTACAGTACTGGGATCTGTTACTGCAGGTAACTCTTATGAATTGTAAATCTTTATCAGCTGACTGTTAGAGGAGAAAATGAAGCTTTAAATCAATGATAAAAATTTTCTTTTTCCTGCAAACAGACCTGAGGGAATTTGACAAATATAGGTGAAAATGAAAAGAAGGCTTTCATTAGTACCATCTAGATGTCCATAAGAGAGATACCCAAATAGTCTAAATAACATCCAAGTTTGGTCTTGGACCAGAGACCATCAAGCATTCTCTTCAGAATTTTAACTGAAACATAAATTAAGACAATGCACCAGACATCTATGAACTGCCTATCAGACACTGAGATTCAGCTGTGGTTTGAAGATCACCCTCTGAAGATGATTGTTTCCAAAGAGCAGGTGGTAGTTTTACAAAATAAGGGTTCCTAGGATGTACAGGAAGGACACACACAACTGGAATTTTGTTTTCTTTTCTTTCTAATAGTTTTATTAAAATATGAGAGACTATACTCAAGAGCATTTTGTACAATCTCTTAATGTGATACAAAATGAAAACAAAGTTTCCAAGAAACCAGCCTAAGCTGGTTTCTAACTTCAGTTGGTGGTAAGTATAGACAAAATCATTTTCAGGGAAAGTTAGCCTTTCTGTACTTATTTCAAGCAAGGGTAATTGGGCTTCATGCAGAGTAAGACAAGGGAAGCTGGCAAGGTTCCCTTCACAATGCTACTACCCAAGAGATACGCTGTTCCTTGTTTGATGCGGAATAGCTGTTATCTCTGTGGAAACAAATACGTGTTATATTCGCGTACAAGTAGGAGTTCAGGAAACTCATTTAAAGTTGTCCCTGTGCTTTAAAAGGGAAATATTGATCTATTTTAAACTTTCAAAATTAAGTTGACTTTAATGGCAGTGATTTTAGTTCACATGGAAAAAAAATTATTTTGAACAAGGTTTGAATACCTCTTTGTTGTCAATAATTTATAGTTTATAACTGAAATATACTTCTATATTTAATGCTCAGAATAAATTTGGGATCCTTAACAAGAAAAAAGAACAAATTTGAGGAGTGAATAGTACACACTGTTAATATGATACAAAGACCTTAGACCCTGGGGAACTATTTTTCAATTCTAAAAATATCAACAAGGCCGTGTGATCTAAGAGTTGTAAAGGCAAAATAAATCTAAGAGCTTGGAACTGACTTTCTAGTCTTCAAGAATATAAATTGCTGCAGCTTCTTGAGTTGACATTTATTTACCATTTTGCAGTATAAGAAAGAGCCTCAAGATTAGAACAAAGAAAATTAAATTATGTTCCTGTTCCTTTGGCTACTGGGAGGATTGTGTTTTAGAGATAGCTTTAAAGGTGCATGGTCACTCTTAAAGGCCAGTACCTCACTTAATGTAGTTTATTCATATATGAACTGTCATGGAATCAGTCAGCCAGAACTAAAGAAATTGATCAGTTTTGTTGCCTGATAAATAATTACTTATTCCTGAGGAACATTTAGAAATATAAATAGCATGTAGATGACATTGTCACTTTGGGGGCTGAGAAGAACTTCATATTAAATTCCGAAGTCCAGCTGAGGATGCAGCTAAGACGTGCAGCAGTTCCACATCCGAAGCATCACTGCTTTAAACTAGGTGAGATTTTCCACAAATAACACTATAATGAAACAAAGATAATTTACTGAATTCTGGCTAGACTGAGTTTCTGTCTACAAAGATTCATTGTAACTGTTTAAAATGTTAAAAGCCCTAACCATATTTTATTAATTCTGCTTTAGGTAGAAATTCTGTATAATATTTAGGCAGGTGTTCTGACCAAGTAAATATCTGAGCAAAGATAAGGGGGATGAGATGGTAATAAAATACATAAGGTTCTTAAAAGGATTGCTGCATAGCTTTGAATTTATACTAAGCATTTAAGTAATAAAAATTTTATACTCAGGTTTCAGGCCTGTAAGAGATAACAGTTTTCATAGCTGTTATAGCTGTTTCACTGACAGTGATTGATCCAAAATACACAATTTATTTTATCCTGATACAAAAATATATTTTGTTTCTTACAAGTCTTGCTGAATTTATTAATATTTTTTTTTCTTCTGTTCTGTCAAGTTCTTATAACCTAAATTTCCCTGAGAGAAGACAGACTGTGAGATGAATATGTTAAAATTACAAAATAAAGCATGGAAGTGGAAAATATTAATTAAGTGTTAGAGAACTGACATATCATAAAAAATTAGTATGAAAAATGAGTAATACGAAAAGAAGCTTTGTGCAGCATGAAGTAATTTGAGTGTTTTGAACAGGGATCAGTGCCAGAAAATTCTAAATCCTAATAATAATGTAAGGAAGATTTAGAAAGAAATGGTCTCTGAAACTGGGAACCACAGAAATTTACTTTTTCTGTTATGCTATTAAATGTTGAAAACTGTGGTAATTCTGGTTTTGAAGACTGGTTTGCTACTGAAAAATGTGGTGTTTTAATTTAATAGCTGATTTTTCTGGGAAAGGCCAGCCAGTCAGCAGCTGCAACTCCTCCCTCTCCACTGCCTCAGAAGAGAGGGCCTTTCCATGCTGAAATGTGGGGACAGGAGATGACTCCCTGCAAAAGAGCTTTTTCAGTGCCTCTCCCAGGCATCCTCTGGGATGGTGGTTGCAATCACACAGTGACTCACTGAAATCACAGGTGTTTTCTACAAGTCCAAATCTGTTAAACATCTATTTAAACATCTATTATATCTACTTAAAACAGTTTCCAAAACCATGTGAGAAGCACAACTTACACATCCCTGTAGCACATCTTAGGATATGAGCTTTGCAATGAGCTAGGAAAGAGCACAATCACAGTTTTATTGTCTGTGTGCCAGAAAATATTTTGATACTGTTCTTTATATTGCTGCCATACTTGATGCTTATTTAATAGGAGATATAAAGCCTAATCAAAGGTAAGCATAGCACATCTTGGGCAGATGTCTCATTTTGTTGATTGCTGAGGAGAGTTCTTGGGTAAGGCAAGCTACTTCAGTCACTCTGGAAGAGCAATTACCTTGAGCTGCAGTCATTCAAATGGGGCTGTAGTGCTAGATCACATAGGTGGTTTAGGAACAGGAAAAAATTGCTGTGTCAGGAACAGACTAAATGAGCCTTCAGCCCAGAATCATGTCTTTGATAGGAGCCATCTCTAGAAAAGATTATAAGAAAAGACTTCATATGGAGTGGTGCTTCCTTTGATAAATGCCCTTGCTTTGGAGAAACTGTACTGCAAGTATTTCCTGAGGTGAAAGCTGTTGCTGCATCTTTTGAATAACAGTCCCTAGCACACTTTTCATCCATGATTTGTGTTACTGTCTTTGCAAGCATTTATACCTTTGACATGCACAGCACTTCATGGCAATGTGTTCCACAGGTTTATGACCTGTGTGGAGAAGTTTGCTTCCTTTGTTCATTGCAAACCTTCAGCTTATTTAACAGGAGGGTATAAAGCATAACCACAGATCAATAGTGCAGAGACACAGAGCCATAATGGAGCCTCCTAGATACAGCTGAGTGAAAATAAGGTAGAAACTTAGAATATGATTAAGTGATTCTTGTCAATATAAATCACCTATTCTCTCCCAAATTAATATCCCTAAGGAAAACAGTATCAAAAAATAGATTGAATCATGTTAAACACAAAAATACACTAGGTCAAATATCTTTCTTAAATGATCCTATTGCCCTCCTACCTAAGCTAACAGAAAGATCTCTTAGCAGCCCAGAACTCTAAAATTCTTGTGATTACTGTTACAGCCTTATTTGTAATTTTAGTAGAAAAATTTGAGTTCTCTGCAGCTCTAGGGGTAATTGAGCTCTTTTAGTATCTTATTATGGAGGCAAATAAATCAAATGGGACTAATAAATCAAGCCTACAAACCACATTTCTCACCAAAGGTCTACCAAGGCAAGGTTTGTGGTAGAGTATATAATTGCTCCTTCTTGTGTAATTGAGTGTGAACTCTGAGACTGTCTGAATGTGTGCAGTAGGACTCTGAGCTGTTGTAAGAAGAGGATGCAGCAACAGCTCTTTCAGATGATGGCTCATGGTAGCTTGGACATTCTTCTGAAAACTGGTGGTTTACTGATTCAAGAAAGTTTGTTGTTTTTTTTTTTAAACTTGCTTAGAAAAAGGTATACTTTCAGAAGCCTATGTGAAACTCTTAGAACATGGTGAAAGTGTCTCTGTGTATGGACAGAAAAGACATCTCCTTTCTAGTACTGAAGAAATAACTGAGGTCCCTCTCCAGTCTGCTGCTTAGAATCTTGTTTCCTTTAGAGTTCTCTTTTACAAAAATTGTTTGCTTGAGCTGTGAGCCTGAGTTCATAGTTAGTATGTATTGATATTTCTCGCACCTAGTTTTCAAAGCTATAAAAGCAACAGCATTACAATCAAGCTGCTGCATTTTCCAGGGCTTGACAGAATGGCATTTCTCGCACCTTAGGCCTAAGCTTTTGAACTTGAATGTTCCAACTTTCTAAATGGTGACAAAAGTGAGTAACAAAGAAAATTTTGCAAGAGAAGCAATAAGTTACACTCAACATTCCTTGGTGTCTATTCAATCAGGATCTTCAAACACATCAACTCACTGATCTTTCACTTTGTATTTTCTAGTAGTGGCAAAATGGAAGGTCTTTGCTGTCAGCATTAGTAAAGAATAGAAGAATAGGTAGTTATGCTTGCATATTTATCACAACTGTAGTAATTTTAAAAGTGTAGCAATATTTAGTAAAAGACATGTTTACCATAAAAACTTTTTTCTTACATTTCATTAATTACCTCAGGCACTTCAGGAAAAACTATGTAAAAGAGCAAGTTTTTGAATTTTGATGAGATTCGTATAAAGGCAAGTTATGGTTGCCTCTATAAAAGGAGAGAGAGAGGAGGGAGAAAAGCTTTGAGGAGTTTGCAAACAAAAACCCTTCTCCCTTTTTTTCTTCCATGTTGGATCTTTGTTTAATTCCTAAACACCTAGTATGTACCATAATGGTTATTATACAAACACATGCTACTTTAAGTGCAAATGACAATATTTATAATCTTAAAACTAAGGGGTTCTCCCATTTAAAGACAATGTGATTTTCCCATCACATGCTAAGTACATCTAACAGACTGTCTGTGACATCTGAATATGGAGAGAGATTAAAAGTAAGGTTTTCTTACAATTATCAAAAGAATCTGAAATCGTATTTGTTGTCTAATATACTGTTTTTATTAGTATTGTAGCTACTACTCTTTGGTTTTCCTTATCCAACTTCAGTTCTTTTAGTAAATTGTTATCTCAACCCATAACCTCTGCCTTTTTGTCTCTTTCTCACCAGAGGGGGTGGGGGGAAGGGAGTCCCTTACTTGGAGCATAATTTACAGCTGGTTTTAAACCACAAACATTTTAAACTTAAATGTTTTCTATTTTTTATTTTAAATAAAATTCTGTAAGAAACTATTGGTGCTAATTAAATGTTAACTAAAAAAAAAAAATAATTGACAAAAGCTTAAACCCCATGTTTGGGTAATAAGAAGGTCTATTTCACTGATACTATTAATTATCAATTGTAAAATACATTTTATCTGCAAAGAGTGCTGTATTATGAGAGCTGATGTTTGGAAGCTTGTGCTAGTTACATTCAGATTCTTAAAAATGCACCTTTTAATAATGAGGATAACTAACCAGTGGTAGAAATTAGGAATGTGGTATATTCTCAGCCTTTAAATCAACACTGGATGGCATTTAAAGAGGTACATTGTGTCTTACACGGAAAGTATAAGATTGATATAGGAATCAGTGCATAATTTGTCTGCTGTAAAAAAAATTAGAATAGCTTATAATATTTTCCTTTTTTTTAACTTAGGTAAACTAAAAATTAATAGTTTTAGATTATTAATTAATTATTAATAATAAACAAGGGGTTTGTTTAATCTTAATTCTCAGTTACGGTACTCAGTATGAGTTGCTGATCAGAAAGTCCAAGTCCAATTAGAGTTTAATAAAATGCAAGTTAGAGCACTGCTTTCAGATTTTGGGATTCTCCTGTATCATCATTAAGGTCAATGACTGAAAATATTTTGATATATGTAGGATCATACTCATTGGAATGGAAAGGTTGTCATCTTTGCTTAATAATTTTTAGCTATGTATTTGAATCTATTTTTAAATTTTTCATGTTTCTATCTCCTCATCTTTCCTCTATAGGAAAGACAGTAATTTTTGGTTCTAGTGAGTATGCCTGCTTTAAGGACTTAATGAAATCAATTCAACAGATGGCCCAAATCTAGGATCCCTTTTTGTGATGTCTCAGCTGAAGGAAAATGGGAACCAATGGCATAGGAATCTTAAGTCCACAACATGTGACTTCAAATACATGACACACAGGTCCTGAATAGCTCTTTGCAAAGAATATTTTCTACTTTCAGAGAGAACAAGAGAATTATTTATTTTTTCCAGACTTTGGATATCTTTGGTGACTGTGTAACAGGCAGCACTGGGAATCATTTAAGCATTTTAAGAAGCTTTTAAGAAGCATTTCCAAATCATTGCACTTGTCTGTTATCATGTCATAAGTGCAGATGGGATACATGAAGACAATAGGCCAGGTTTGATAATGCTGAAGACTATGTGTGTGTGAAACCTATTTAAAGTGAATAAGTCCTTGAGGTGTCCACTTTTTTCTCCCTTTTCAGGTGTACTATGCAGTTTCCCCAGTGTCCAGTTCTGGGTAGACATGGAAAACCTGACTTTCAGACTCCTCTTTATGGACATGTAGGTGCAGCTAGAATGTTTGAAAGGAATGGCTGCAATAGAGAGATGACCACAATCTAATAGAAAGCTGGACTGATGAATAGTAAAGCAAAAAGAGCATGGTCATTGAAAAGTTCCAGAGTGAATTGGAGAAATTCCTTCAGTTTGAGTAAGTCCTGAAACAAAACTTGTCTTTGTATTTTTCCAGACAAAATGATATTCTGTACATCATTTTCATGAACTTGCACAGGAACAATGTAATTCCACCCTGCTTCACTGTGGACAAGGAACAGTTCATTTATTGAATATAAATTCTCCTTTTTGCTTGAAAAATGTCTGTGGCTATGTCACATTTTTGTTCCAATTTAAAATATGTGTACAAACTTACCTAGTCCCAAGAAATGTGAATGAAATTAAAGTGAATTTTCTATTTTCATCAGACTTGATCAATTAATTTATTATAAAGTTAATATGAATGGTTTGAATCACTTGGTAATCTGACCAGGGAACTGAAGGGAAGATTCTATTTACAATAGTAAGTTAGAAAAATCATTTTTAATACCAGGTAATATTTTTATGGCTAAGAAACTCTGTTGGTGCAAAGAAAGAAGAAGGAAACTTCATGTTCATTGCAAGCCAAGCAAGTCAAAGTCCTGTATCTGTTTATTCATTTGTTAATCAGCTCCTGCCCCTATTGATCTACAAACATGCATGCACGAATACAAATATTTATAATAAGTGAGACAAAGATGCACTGCAGAGTGAGCTTATGGTCAAGACACTTTTGATCTTGACTATTTCTCATGAGAGAATTGTATTTTTCCAGCTGTTGTTAAGAAAGACAAAACAATGTAATACTACATTTATACAAGATCTATTGCCATTAAAATTATATTAATAACTAAATGAATTCTGCTGCTTTTTTAGTTATATCATTCAAGAATATAAGAATGCAAATTTGTCAAATATTTAGCTTAAATGTATTTAAAATTAACAGTGAATTTTCCTTCCTATTTCTTAGCACTTCATGATGCTTCCAATTGCCAGCTAAACATGTGATCCATACTAATAACAGAAATTTGTCGACCTGTTAGTTAAAATTCTACTGCTACTGGACCTTTCTCTAGGGAGAACACTATTCAACAAAATCAGAAGCTACCTCATGTTAAGGAGATAATTGTACCCAAACTATCCACTTCAGTTCCCTTCCTCAATAAAAGTGATAATATCCTAATACATAACACTTGAGAATAGAAATTGAATAATCACTTATAAATTTATCCACAGCTGACAGTTTTATTAATCTCTGTAGCTGTTGTCATTTGATAAAGAACAACATATGATAAAAATTCTTCAAATTACCTAATTAGGCATTCTGCAGCAGAAGCTCTGCTATTATAACAACCAGTAATCAGGTAGTAGACTAAAACAATAGCATTTGTCTTGAAAAGCTCTTTGAGAAGCTTCCTCATTTATGATGATCTAACTATAATCAAGGAAAGAATAATGATTCATAGTCAATGGCAATATTCTGGCATGTATATATCACTGCTAACAGATGAAGAAAAATCCTTGTGTTTGACAGGAAATCCCTCTTCCAAAAATACCCCGGAGCACATTTGTTGCAGCATACACAGAAACATACCCTAGAACCTGAAAGCAGTCTTCATCAGAAGAGCAAGACTTGGAGGAACAAGATCAAGACTTTCTTTTGTCTTTTGAAGGAGAAACTTAACTAATTTCAGTAGAGATATCCAGCGGAAAGATTTTAATGCAATTCTTTCCAAATATTATTAATGTTTGAATCAGGCATGTTTTTTGTCTAATGGGGATGGTTTTTATGAGGTAATTGGTTGGCATCTTAGTATGACTTAGTTGCCAAATGTTAGGACAAAACAGAACTTTGGTTCTTTGTCAAACTGTGACTAAAAATGTTTATTTCCTTCAGCTGACAGTAAATGGAGCCTAGGCTAAGAAGTTAACACTGCAAACATCTGATGTTAAGTGTGATACTTCCGGAATATGTTATGCTGGTGGTATATATCGTTTTATCTCATTGTCAGAGAGTCACAGATATTATTGTCCTTCAATTGATAATTAAATACTGTGGGAGTGAAATGAAATCACTACAAAGTTTTGAAACTTTCATAAATCTGCTTTTTTATGTTGTTTCTTTAAACTTGCCTTTGTTTGCATACATAGCCTCTGCTTTTCTTATTATACTACCTTTATCTCAGACAGTGAGATTTTAAATCTTATTTTTTCCTGTCCTCTTGGGGAAGGGAGTGAGAGATGGAGAGGTTGGGATTTCTGGCAGACAGCCAAAGTCAGCCCAACACTAAATCAAAAGCTATATGAGGGGAGAGCAGTGGGTATTTTCTGTCTTTAGTCAAGCCTTTGACACTGTCTTCCATAAGATCTTCATAGAGAAGCTGCTCATATGTGGGCCGCAGGAGCAGGCAGGGAGGTGGATTAAAAACTTGCTTGACCCTGGAGGTGGAAATGAGCAGCACAAAATCTAGATGGAGACCAGTGAGCAGCGGTGTTCCCCAGGGATCAACACTGAGCTCAGTCCAGTTTAATGTCTTCATTAATGATCTGGATGGGGGGCTGTGTACCCTCAGCAAGTTTACTGATGACACTAAACTGGGAAGAGTGACTGATTCACCAGAGAATTGTGCTGCCATAGAAAAAGAACCTCAATAGACTAAAGAAATGGGCTGACAGTCATGAAATTTCATGAATGTCATGAAATTCAGCAAGGGAAAGAGCGAAATCCTTCACCTGGGGAGTAACAAACCCATGATCCAATATTTGTTGATGACTAGAAGCTGGAAACATCTTGGAAGAGGAAGACCTGGGGCTCCTTGTGGACACGTGGTTGAACATGAGCCAGAAGTGTACACTTGTTGTAATGAAAAATAATGGTGTCCTGAGCTGCATGAGGAGAATTACTCACAGTAGACCAAGGGAAATGATTCTGCTCCTTTTTTCAGAGCTGGTGAGGTCACACCCAGAGTTTTGTGCCCAGTTCTGGGCTCCCCAGTACAAGAAAGATGTTGACATACTGGAGATAGTCCAGTATGCCTCCGCCACAAAGATAATAACAGGACTAGACCATCTCTCCCGTGATAAAGGCTGAGAGAGCTGGGACAGTTTAACCTTGAGAAGAGAAGGCTCAGAGGGGTCCTATTTGTGTATTTCTGTGGGGAGGGTGTAAAGAAAGCTGAGCCAATCTCTTGTCAGTGGTGTCCAGTGGTAGGACCAGAGGCAATGTGCTCCAACCATTCCATTCCATTCCATTCCATTCCATTCCATTCCATTCCATTCCATTCCATTCCATTCCATTCCATTCGTTCAGAGGTTCCATCTGAACATCAGGAAACACTTTTTCACTGTAAGTATGCTTGTTTGTGAGCTGCTTGTGTGACTTCAAAGTGTGGTCAAGTAATTTCTTTCCTAATGTGTGTAATTCAAGAATTTATTAAAGAACTATATAACAAGGGCTAGAGATCCACTTATTTGTTTGTGTATATCAATTAAAAAAGTTCAAGTGGTCAATCAATTAATTAATATCCGAGTCTGGTTAGTGTTTCTTTAGTCTTTCTCATGAGAAGTCCTTGGTTCTGTCTTTGTTCTCATTGATCTCATTAGATTCCTTTAAGCAAACTGAACTCTTTGAACATCTGGATCAACAGGATAGATATCCTTTACATTGTCTAACATCATTTTCAGACATAATGCTTTTCTTTATACTCTTGAAATACTTTGCTCACTCTTGCAATCTGACAATGCTACAAAAGGACTGCCAAGACATGAAGCTGAAAAGATACAATTCAAAGATTTTTTTTTCTCCAACACACAAAAATGTTTTCATTTTTGTGTAATATTCAGGACAGGTAGTATGTATCAATATCTTAGTATTCTATATTTAATTGTATTGATGTTTATGTGTTTATTTCCTTCTTAATTGTAATTCTATGAATATTTCCATTTTTCTTTCTAATTTTGGCTAGAGTTTTTGGCAGTTTCCTCTATGCCACAACACAGTAAATTGGGACATTTAACAGTAGACTCCAAGAGTTTCAAAATATGCCTTTTAGCACATTCAGAAGCATATTGTGCCCTTTGAATTTCTCTGGACATAATTTTGTGGATCTATTTTTACTTGTCTAGATTTCTTTAGAACTGGAAAAAAACCATGATATTCTCTTATAATACTCAAGCTTCAATTTGCTGTTTCTCAAAAGATGAAGATGTACTTTGAAGTTCTTCTGTTAACTGTTAACATTCGGCATCAGTAGACATTAGTAAGGCCTGCAAATGTGATCTTTAGTAACAATTACAGTGCAAAACATCAGTATAATTTCAAACAAATGAGAAGACCAGGATGTTATATCAGATTATCTCTTATTTTTAATGATTTTTTCTTCCTTTTTGATAATTCCAGCTCTTCAAAGTCCTGTCTTTTTAAACACTTAATTTGAGAAATGTGTACCCAAATAATAACAATATCCAATAATCCAATAATAATATCCAATATAACACAGAACAAATTAGAAATGTAAAATAAACTAAATATTCCATTAGGAAGAGTTTGTTATTTATTATTTATACAATGAAAATGTATTTAGACATGAATTTCTAAAGGCTACTATTAGCACATTGGTAATGTTTTGGAGCCAAAATGGGTGATCTTTTTTTTGTTTGTTTGTTTCTAAATCTGTTTCCACACTTGTTCTTGCATTTTTCTCTGATATAACTGTGTACCTCTATTTCAAGCTTAGTTTAGTTAAAATCTGAAATGTATTGGATGATTGATTGGCTTGCTGGACTTAAGTCTACCCTGAAAATTGGCATGACCTGACCTTGTAATGTTCTATCTCTCTGCCCAATCATTGCAATTTGAATGAGACCCATATTTTAATAGCCATTTATAGTGCTCCCAAAAACCAAAACTTGTCAGCTTGGCTATGGCCTTTACAATTATCAGTGGAATTGCTTCCTTGTGCTGAGGAATGGCTTTTATTCTATGCTATAACCTGATATAGATTTTGCTGTATTTCCTTGCTTTTTAGAGCAAAAGCAAGAAAACATACATCACATCAATTACAACTTCTCCCATTCTTACCTCCTCCCACTTACACTTTATGGCTTGCTTGTTAGGCTGTTGGTGTCTGGCCTTGTAGCAAAGTTAGGTGTTCCAGATTCTGCTTCTCCCTTTCTTGAGCAGAGCACTAACATGGAGATTCTGTTTCTTTCGTGTCTTTCAGAGAGGTTTTATACCAGAATGAACAGCAAGCTGGGAAGGAAGCCACCCATTTCCTCTGCTTTTGGAGGTAATGAGAGAAGACATTGAATATAAATTTTTATTCTGGTTTCTTCCTATCAAGAAATTCTACAAAGAATTTCAGTTATAAGAAGGCTGAAAAGAGTAATACTGCCTCTAACGTGTTTTTTCTATTAATATATCCTCTTTCCAGTGCCTTTTATCCAGACATATCCATTTTGCTGGCCTCTGTGAGAAGAGGCTGAGGCTGCCCACTTGCTGGAGACATCCAATTCCACCTGGCTTCAACAAACCCAATGCAGGGCACAGCTGAGTTTATCAGCAAGTATAGTGGTGCCTCTGGGAAAATGTATTTAAGCAAAGGCAGAAAATGTTACACGGGCAGAGGAAACAAAAACAGTGAGAAAAACAGAGGGATCACAAAAGTCAGAGCAGGAGGCAGTACTCCATGTGAGGATAGGTTTTCCTTGTGGCATGTGGGTGACCTGCACCAGAGCATGTTTACCCTTCTACTTAGTCCAGCTATCTTTTTAATGAGAAAATACCAACATGAGCCAACCCGAAGTATTTTGCTACTCACATATGTTTTATGAACATGATTGTAAAGCATGCAAAAGAACAGGAATTTTGTGGGATCTGAAAGTAAAATATTGTAAAAAGTGAGTAGTGAAAAGTCTGACAATTCCCAGTGCTCAGAGCACAAAAATAATGGAGTGAAATGGTAGTTCTTGTTGTCATGCAATCATTATCAGCTCTATGTGGGTGCTGTGGGAAGCTCCAGGAAGCTGGATCCCCTTCTGAAAATCCCAGACATGCTGAGGCAGTGTGCACACAACAGGTACTGTTTGTACTGGGTGAATTAGCTCATCAGCAGGAGATGCCTTGTACACGGTCAACTGAGAAGAAACTCAACTATCAGGTTTTCTGAAGGAAACTTTCTTTAAAATTCTCCCACTATTGTGTTAGAATTATTGTGTCTTTGCTTTGCTGACCTTCTAGGTGTCCACATAATGTGTCCTCTGATTTGTGTTTGAGCTTACTCTTGGAAATAGGGCTGATTATTTGTATCAGTTCTGAGCTAGGATTAGTAAGATTAGTAAGACTTTGACTTCTGCTCATACATTATGATCAATACATACATTTCAGTATTTTCTATTTCCCCTGCCATGGTAGTTACTACATTGTTTATTTCTCTTCAAGTCACATTAGAATGAAATATGCTGTCATCAGAAGCCATGAAGTGCATCATAAAATGCCACATTTTTGCCCTGCCAGTAATAGGTGCAACTCCAGGACCTCAGCAAGATGTCCTTGCTCAGACCAGAATTGGTGCCTTGAAATATTAAGAAAAATAATCTCATAAAAATTAAATCAAAAAGGAAAACAAAAACTTATAAATAAAATTCCAAATTCAATTCACATGAAAGGGTTCCAGTAAGCCTCTCTGTAACAGTTCTGAACCAAATTTCATGAAAAAATCAAGAAATATAGCTATAGATAACCAAACAGCTACCAGACTTTGGTTTCTACAGTAAAACTGATTTCAGCTTAGAGATATATGTGTAAGCAGAGCTGTGAAAGTAAAGACTTCATACCAAAACAAGAGAGAAGGTGGAAGATATTGAAAGTATAAGGCTATTACTAAATTTCAGGCCAAGATCACAGTTGTGGATGTATGAATTACAATAAGCTACTAGTAGTAAAAAAAAAATAAAATCATCTAAATAATGCAATTAAATTAAAATAGTTGATTTTCTCATATAATTATATTAGCTAAAAACCTGGAAGTTTTTTTAAAAAACTTATCATTTCTTCCAAAGTATTTATGAAAAAATCTGAAGCTGCAAATTTTTTTTCTGCAGAGATCCTGTGGGTGATGATGACAGAAGCCCTGTTTTCAAGGGTTTTGACTTTCATGCATGCCAAACAAAATTTAGCTCAGTTAAGGTAAAATTAAATTAAAGTAGATAATAAACCATGTGTAGAAGTGCATCTTGATGACAGACTGTGATTGCTGGCTTACAAACCAATGTTCAAAAGTTTCTTGTAGCTGTTATTCTCCAGGAAGAATGGCCAGCTATCTATTTAGGCTATTAACTCGCCTGTGTGAAGTGCAAATGCTTCAGCAGAAGTCCTCTGCTAACACTTCAGGATTGTACATAGGTTTACAATTTGTAAAGGAAGAGATTATTTTTGAGAATGTTGGCATGAGCCGTCTTGGCAAGAGTCAGGGAATAGGGAAGGAGATGAAATGTGGTAGTCACAACTCATTTAATCACAGGACCACTTTCTGATGTAACATAATCCAATAAAATGTGGTATCACTCCACTGCTGTCAATTAAGAAGTTAGTGAGAAGGTTCCTCAAGAACATGGAGAAAAACTTGCAGTAATAAACTGAGTTACATATGATAATGACAGTGTCTCCTCTGCTTCTAACAATTTGTTGATCCAGGTCCAAGGACAAACTTTATAGATACATGCACAAAAGTACTTCTACATAGACATCAGCAGGATTCTGTCAGAGATTACATTTTATACTCCTACTATATAAAAATGGACACTCTGGACAAGTTAATGAATGAATGAATAAAGACATTACTAAAGTAGCAAAGCACAGCCATATTTTAACAGTACTTTTCTTGACCTCTTAGATGTAGAAAAAAAGTTTATTTAATAGAAAAAGTGAGTTTATTACCAGAAATGTTAACATTTTAGAGGTATGTCATCAATCTTGCTTTATAATTAACCATCAAATATTTGTCTTGACACTTCTATAAATTGTTCTGTTAATGCAAAGTTTACATTAGAAAAATACAATTAGAACACAATTTTCAAAAGCATGAAATTTAAGTCCATCATAAAAGTAATAAAACCGCTAATACTGTATCACAGTTTTCCAGTATATAATTTTTTAAATTTTAAGAGAAATATATGAGCTACGATCACAAATATGAAACATGATTAATGTAGGAAGTTCGTATTATGCAACCCATATGTAGTAAGTTAAAAAAAATCCCCTTTGATGTCAGTCAGCTTTGAATATGACCTTTACCCCACAGAGATGAATGTTTCTCAGTGTACAACCTTCAGCATGTTGAAAATACTTAAAATATTTTCCCAGAAAGTATTTTCTATGAATTGTAATAATCAGAAGGTTTTGTCTGACTTGCCATGTACTGAATTGTCCTATCTCAAAACAAAAGTGAAATTTAGCTGAATCACAGGCTATATTGAACATGAATGATTTATTTTTTCCTTGTGGTCTTAAAGCAGGTCTGGTACCTAAGATTGCTTTTATACAGTATTATAACTTTACATTCCTTTAAAATAAGTAAAATGCTGATATTTTAGCTACATTATATAAATATAAGATTTTCTCTTTTTTTTTTTTTTTTTTTTTTTGGTCCAAAATGTGTTTCTTTAAATGCTATTGTTCAGATTATATGCATATATATTCCTGTCTAGCAGTTATTGTCATAGCATACTTACAATAATATTAAAAGTTATCAAAGCTATATGCAACACCTGAAGGCATTTTTCTCTTGAAATGTCTGAATTTCTGAGCAGCCCATAAGTTTTAGATGCATAGATTTAATACTGAATAAGTTTTATTTTAACACCATTTTTCCCCCCCTTCCTCCCCTGCCTTTCTTCTAGTGAATTTGCACTTTGAAGACATATGCTTCTAAAATGGTATACAGCTTCAAGTCCTGGAAAAGTCAATGCCAGTCTTTGCAGGTCATTTTAACTTCTCTGAATTAGAGCATATGTCAGTGCCAAAGTGAAGCCTGAACCCAAATAACAAACAGCAATGGTAGCATGTACTTGATGAAATTTACTTCTTGCTATTCTGTAGGAGGGCCACTTACCCGTAGAGTGTGAACTTTTCAGTATGGAAGGGGAATACCAGGTCTCCTTCCCCACCATATCATGATGGAATACAGATGTTACAGTTCTGGCTGCCAGAAATTGTAGTCTCTTCAAAACAAGCCAGTGGTTAATATTGTGGTTGTTTTCAGGGATCTGTAGTTCCCTGTGCTGATTAAGAAATGGCTCTAAAAAATGGCCTGTGCTACAGGCTATAAAACCCCATCCAGTGAGCTGCCAAGTGTCTTCCTTTGCTGCTGAATTCATTATCGTTTAGGCGCATTGAACTTGTCCTTGGCTGTGCTTGCAGCCACAAATCACTTGGGAAAAGTCTTTCTGAGTGGTCAACAACTCTCCTTAATTTACCAGAGCTGCTTGGACACCCTGCTAATCTTATTTAACACACATTGAAAAGTTACTGACTTTTGTGAGTTGCTCAAGATTTCTCATTTGTATGTTATCCAGCCTATGTTCATTTATCTTGTTAAACATTACATTTCAGTAAGAGAACTTATCAGTTCTGGGGTCTCTATTATTTCCTATGTATATCTCTATTTTATTCTTCCTTTCCTGATATTTTACATTGTAATTTGTTCTTGTCTGTCTCATATCAAAATCTTTACCCATTTATTTTTTAATTCTTTGTTCCATTAAAAAAGGAAGTTTTGTAATATTTTTCCAGGTTCTGAGTTTTCTATTTCCCCAGCTTTTTACCTACACCCTTCATTTTTTTTCTTCTTTCTTCTGCTCTATATATTTAGGACATCCTCTTTGCTGCTGACATACCTACAGACTATCTAACATTTGCTCATCTAGGCATGTTCTCTTGAAGCTTATCTCTGTCTGCCACTCTCAGTGTAAAGACTCTTACCTTCCTGCCATTGCCTGTTCTTTTTTTTGCACATATTTTAAGATTCAGTCCAGCAGCTCCATACATGCAAAGATAAGCTACAAAAATGTTGCTAAAAGTATTAAAAAAAAAAAAAAAAAAGGAAAAACCCCACAAACCCAAGAGAACTCACTTTTTGGCAGGTTTTCTACCATCTTAGGGTTCTATCCTATGCATTGTTGCCATTAGCATTCTTTTCTGTAAAGTAAAAAAGAACAGTGTCAGATGGAAGCATTATAGAAACTTCAGCACTTAAAGAACCCCACCAGAGTAAAATGAGAAATGTGAGCAATCTTTATTAACCAATTAGACAGTTTTATGGCACAAGTGAATTGACTAGATAATGGAAATATGGTCAATCTCATCCATGTGGAACACAACAAACAAGAGACATTGAGTTACTTGAGGGAATGACTAGCAAAGGTGGAGAGGACAGAACAAAAAGGTAAGGGAAAAATCAGCTGAAAGGGGAACAGGAATAATAGAATGACTTGGTTATGATAACAAAGAGGAGTTGGATGTTAGGCCTGTTATACTAACAATTGTTTTTATGTTATCTTTCAAATATGCTATTGTATTAAACAACAGAATGTGAAAAAGAATGTAGCAGTTTGATGCAGCTACCAAAAACTACAAAAGTGTTTTCTGGGGCATTTCAAATATTCCAAGGAATACTTTTCCAAGTATTTTTATTATATATATATATATAAGGAATAATTTACAGAAGGAGATAGAGATACCTTACCAAACTAATCTACACAAATTTGGTAGACCAAGTTGAAGAAAGAACAATTAAAGTATAGAAGCAAAAGATAGTTTGACTGATACAGCTGAAAGCATCTCTCTTGTTAGAACATGTTAAAAGGGCTTGTTGTGCTAAATCTTCAGTGAAGGCTGAAATAAAACATGATCAGTCTTTTCCCATAAGAATTTTAAGGCCCATATATCTGGACAGTGTGAGGAGAGAAATAAATGAGTCACACTTGCATGAAAACAAATGACACATACTGCTCAACAATAAATACATGGTAGAAGTATTACTATATTTTAATTATCATTGTAAAAAGAAGTAGAAAGGCTTAGAAGCAATTGATTTTAAGGTAAAATTTGCTATATTTCTATACAGGTTTTTGTGACATGATAGGGAGCAATATTTACTGAGCTGTGATGTCCTGTCCAATTCAATATCCTCATGGGTTGTGGAAGCTAGTGCAATACCGATTCTTCACCCTAAACTTGTAGATTTATTTTTCTTACTGCAGTTCAGAGTCATGATAGATTAGCTCCAACTGCTCATCCAGTTTGCATTGCAACACCAGTTTTCTTGAGGCAAAACCTGAAGTTTGAACTTTGAACATTGTCAAAGTTCAAAGTGCATTATACTTTAAATATAATGTTCACTGTGTTATAGAAACAAAGTAGGATATTTATGCTGGCCTGTACAAGCAGTATATTTTGACATTTACTCAAACCTTGCCTTCTGTAGATAACTGTCATGGAGGAAAAGTAACATGAAAACAGTTTAGTCTCAGAGTCTTTAGAGTTTTAATTGATCTTTTCCTGTCTTTACAGAGACATCAAATCAAAACAACATCCTCAGGAAATCTAGTGATGGAAGCATTATGTACCTCAAAAATCCACTGCTTAGTTATCTTTTCTTATAGTTGTATCCATATTAAAAAAATGGTAATGGAAGGCAATATTACTCTATATTAAAATATTTGAAGATAAAGAGTTGTATATTCTTAAACATTTAAATACTCTTAATTCTTCTTAATAAATTCCTACATTCTGAGAACTTTGGTAAATCATTGAAGATTCCCAAAAACTGCAAACGAGAAATAAAGAAATGTAATTTTTATAGTGGTTACAATATTGTTTTGACAAGAGGAAAATTCAAAATAGAAATTACTAGTTAGGTGCACAATATAAGAGAGTGCTCAAATTTGAGAGGTTCTGCTGGATAGGATCAATCTATTAGTGAATGAAAATATAAGCATAATGAATATATGAGCACTCATAATTACTGAAAAATAAAAAACAAACAGAGAAACTTTTTACACTTTTTGGCCGTAAATTTCTGATTTTACAATACAATTCTTTCTTCATTTGATTTGACTTGAAAATATTTCTGTTTGTAGTTCTGAAAAGGGATATTTCTTCATACAGTGAATTCTTAGAACACCATGAATACAAGTGGAATCATTCTTTTTACAAAGGAAGGAAAACATACATGTGCCTTTTCAAGAGGATATTTGCTTGCACTTGTCACATCTTATCCAGGTGTGGATGCTGTGGAAGGACCTTTTTGGACCATTTGCATTGCTACCCTGTAAGTGAAATGTGCTGGTCCTTTTTGTTTGAGATTCAATGTCAGGGAGTTGTGTGAAATCTTTCTGAATATTTTAATTGCAGACAAGTTAAATATTATTAAGCCGTGTAAGTACTTCATAGAACATTAGGATGTAGATTATTACACTATGTATTTGAATAAAAAGAATTTGTTAGGACTCTTTTGTGTACTGAACTGTCTATGATTCCTGTCTGGACATAATATTTCCTTTTTCAGAACCACTTACGATTTCTGTCTCTCTTGTAAGATTATGTCTTCTGCTAATGTGACCTGATTTGCATCCTTCCTATAAATTGTAGTCAAGCAGCAACACCTCAGAGGAGTATAGGGAATGGCATTTTATCACTTCTGGAGTTGTGTATTGTAAGGTCAAGGTTGGGGTGTGCCAATGGGAAAAAGCATTTGCCGCTTGCTCTTTGTTTTCTTTGTGACTATGTAAAAGGACTTCAGTCTCCAGAGATATAATTACAGCAATTTACACTAAATCTGTGCACGTGGAACTGGTACAATGAAGAATAAAGCTACAAAGGGAACAAGGCAAACCTTGGGATTTTTGTCTGATTTCTTGACCCTATGGAGACACCTCCCATTCTCCAAGGCTGGGTAAGAAATTCAGGTCCTGTATACCTTTTAGTTTTGTCAGCTGTATCTGGAATTTGGAAGAATAGGCAGCACTGTACTTAGAAATCATTTGTCAGGAAATGCATTTGTAACTGAAGCTTAAACCATAGAGGTCAGTTGTTGATATCTGTCAAAAGGTAGCAAAATAGAATTCACAGCCTTGAGCTGAAATATTACTCTTTCCCTTTTTGGTTTCCTAGAGCTTCCTAAAGCTGTGTAATAACTTAAAATAGTAAGAAAGTTTTTTCAATCAACACCACAACATTTTAGCAAGCTAAGAGATTTTTTCTAACTGTCTAAAATATTAAATGAAGAATACTCATGGAGACATGTGATTTCCACATCTGAAGGCTTTTTAAATCATAAAAGAAGCAACACTTGTGTACATTCACATCACAGCAATAAATGTATAACAAATTAAAAGAGAACATAGCTCATTAAGAAATGTGCAGATGCCATTTAAATGCTTTGAACAATACTATGATTCTTGGACTTTTTGCAACTTGAAGAAAATTGGTTATCTACTATATAATAGCAAATGCTGAAATGACATATTCATTTCTGAACACTTCACCATGAATAAAACATTCAGAACAAAGACTTACAGATAAGAAAAACCAAATCCTCCCAGTGAAGATATGTCCTTTTAAACTACAATTAGTACTATCTTTAAAAGGCAAACAACATTACGAATTATCTACCGTTGATATATGATCCATCTCACATTTTAAAGAACTCCTATTTGTTATTTACTGAGTTTAGTCTGCTGATGAGAAATATAATTATGCAAAGAAGTTGCATAATTATCTACAACTATCTGGTCTTGTAATGTTCTCTACAATGGCAAAGCATATATTAGTGGAAAAAATGAGTTAACTGTAAAGTGCCCACTGCTTGAAACAGCATTGACAAAATTGGCAATAAAAATTAGAGCCATTCTACACTTCTCAAAAGCTGGGTGGCCTGCTTTTTTTTGTATAGGTGAGAGAGCTGTGACAGCTATCTAGAGCTAAAGTAATTTAAATAAATAAATAAATAGCACTGGATAAGTTAAAATAGATCCTAAAAAATCATATTGAATATGCTCTCTGGATCACTGAATTATAGTGTTCTGCCTGCATCAGCAGAGAGTACCAGTTGCAAAAAATGCTATAGACAATTACAGAATAATGTGCTTAGAAGGACATTCTCTTTGTATCATATTTAATTAGTCATTGGCTTATGCCCTGAGGTATAGAGGCTTGAATTCCAATTATTTTATCCTACTTAATATTCACGGTTGTGATTATTCTCCGTCTTCGTATCAAATTGAATCTTTCTAGTATTTTACTGAGTTAATATGCATCCTCAGCCATCTGTTTTGTGTTGACTATTAATTTTTGATAATGAGTACCATTGCTGAATTATGCACGTGGTAACAAAGCACTTTCATTTATTGCTCTTAGAAATAGCTGTAGTTTGAATGAATATCCCCTTTTCTTAAATTAAGAAATTATATAGGCAAAACCAACCTTACTTTTCTACCTTTATGAAGTTCCTTCTAATTATTTTGTAGCCATGTCTGAATGCAGTAGATTTTAACTTTTCTCTGTTTAAGTATTTCCATCAGATATCCAGTTTCACTGTTTGTGTCTTACTTTTTTTTTTGTGTCTGTCACATTTTTTTCTGAAAGCCTGACGTTAGAACTGAATTTTTTACAAGTGGATATTCTCTGATTTATTCTGTGGTACCATAAAATTTTAAAGATTAGAGATTCTCCCATCTTTGTGTTTCCCATCTTTTTGTTTTTATCACTGGTAGGGGCTGGTGTGACTCCAGCCAGGAGTGATGCTGAACATGTTTTCCCAATGACTGACATGCAGACACACATAGTACACCTACATGTGTATAGTTGGCCTGCCATAGAGGCCAAGCCAGACAGAAAAGACTAAGCACTCACAGGAGCATTCAACAACACTAAAAGCCTCATCCTGGTCCCCTCTCTGGCTAATTAGAATAAAGGTTTATTAGCAGGAAATAGAGGTGTATATATATATCTATATATTTACACAGTGATTACATTCTTAGTGCTTCCCTTGCTGTTCTCAGTTCTCTCACTGTCAGATGCAAATGCTCATGTATGAATGAGTCCCAGGAGATTCTCCCAGCCTCAGCAGTTTTCCTGAACAAACCCTGCTCTTGCCAGTGCTGAGCTCCTGCTGTCTCCCTGTGAGTGACACACTCACCCTCCTGGCTCCTTATTTCCACTTGCTCTGGAAATCTGTGATCACACTGTGATGCTCACACCCTGACATCTCCAGCTCCTGGCACTCCAAACACACAGGTCCTGCAATGGGTGGTTTCACTCCAGACCTGGCACTCAGACCTAAACACAACCAAGTGCCAGCAGGAAGAGCCCCTTCATTCAGGACAACATTTAGAAAGGCAGTTTAATGAAAAGACATGTCAGACCACTCATCTAGTGCAGGTGTGCTGATAAGGGCTAGCCTGTATTAACCCTTTATCTTTCTGTAGTCCTGTGCTTGTTCACACTAAAATCACCTAGATACCTCTACTTCTCCACCTTTGGTTCTTCCCTGAAACATCCCACAATAAATCTTGTACAATCTCAAAATGCCTTTCCCTGCCACGCCGTACTGTATAAATCACCTTCCCCTGGCTCATGGGGCTCTGATGGCCCACGGGGCTGAAGCTTTCCTGGGACAGTCCTAGGTGAAGGCAGGGTAGATTTATCTGCATGGGATATTGGGGTTCCCCACACCTTTGTGCCCCTGTGCTCTTCTAAGCCTGTGGAAATGTATTTGTAGATGGTGCAGGGTGTTTGAGGTCCCCCACCCTTCCCTTTGAAGGAGATGAGTTTTAACTTGCATAACCAGCTGATCACTACTTCACATGGAGCTCTGGTTTCATGGAGCTGTCAGAAATAACACTGAAGTACCTTTCTTAAGTTATTTCCATTATTTAAAGCATGTCACTAAGCATAAATAAATTAAATTCTGAAAATCTGCCAGTCAGAAATGGAGTTGCTAATACATATAGATAGATTTAGACACAGATTCAAAGCTGCTCTAATAACCAAGATGTCTGATTATTAGTCATCCACCAGATATATTTGTTTCTGTGGTGTATATTTTAGCTCAGTTTAATTTGTATTAATGTGCATTAGACATCTATGTTTTAGTTCTGCTGAAGCACATAGATATTTTACCTCCAGATATTTAAAAAGAAGGCACAGTTTTAGTAGGCCTCCTCTAAACTAACAGAGCAACAAGGTAACAGTACCAGACAAGTTTTCCACATTTTATTTTGCATTAAAATGTTAGTAATTGCCTTATATAATTTCTTCTCAAAATTTTATATTTCTTTCAGGTAAGTTTTGTATTTGTAATTTTAATATTTTTGTGTGGTTTAAAAAAATATTTTGAACATGTAAAGGAGTAATTAACCTTAGTAATTGACCAAGACTTCAGTGGTCCAGATCAGCTTCTTTACTGACAATCACTGTACCCTTTGGTAATAAAAATTATGTTAGGAAGTTTGGAACATCTGTAAGTACATGAAGAAGAATGAAAACAGGCAAGGAATTTGTGAAAAAAAAAAATTTAAAAAAATCCCTTGTTTGTATGCTAAGCACACACTGAAGGACAGATGCTTGTTGCACTTAATTTACTGTAGGTATCAGATATCACACTGAGTAGCCTAGCTTTTTTTGGGATTGATGGTTAGTGTTGTCAGAGCTGACTACTTTTATAAAATGATGGGATTGTCAGAGTCTAAATTTAATTTTCCGTAGTCTTGGAACAGAATGGCTGTGAGATTGTAAAAAGAAATAGAAAGCCCTATTCACAGGCTGTGAAAGTTTCATTTCTTTTGTGAAATTAGAGATTATTTTCTAGGAAAAAAAAAAAAGAAAGTCAGTGTTAGCCTGGAAAGTGGCTTTTCTTATAGCATTTCTTTGAAGTAAATTCAAGTACTTCCTGTAATTCATCAGATAATACCTTATGTCCCTGTTTTACTCTTGATCATGGCTTGTGGTCAAAATCATTAGCCTGAGAGGATTCCACTTAGAGATGCAGTTACTAAAAATTTTTTAATAATGTTTTTAAAAAAAGTTAAATTTAAAATTTAAAAAACTGGGTTAGCAATATGCAACATTATTTTTTATAACCATTTTTCCAGTCTAAAGGCTCACTTACAGTACAGCATAGTGTCCACAGCAGTCATTTAATTTCTTATTCCTGTATATTTATTTGTAGCCAATAGTTAGCTCTTCTCTTGACAAATATAGTAAAATTTTAGTGTCAACAATCTTTGTATTGGTTGTTCTTTAGAGACAATAGGACATTCTTCTGGAACACTCTTCAGTAGAAAATTTCAGTTAGCATCATAAGGAAGAGTTTTGTGGATGGACAACAACAGATTATCCAGTTTGCACTTTTAAATGTATTTTTTGAAAATGCTTTTCCCTAGATTCTATTTATTGTTATTAGAGAGATCTAGTACTTGCTTGATTTCAGAACACAGGCATTTAACAACATTTTCATCAAGAGAAACTGTCATATATGTTCTCCTAAATCTTCTCCCTATTCCGTAATAAATTTAATCCCCTTAAAAAAATTGTCAGTCTTGTATGGATCACAACGAAGAAAAAATATGACATTTGTCTTGTTCTCTTGTCTGTCATGAGTTTTAAACAGGTGGTATTTTGCCTTTGTCATCACTTGATTGTGTAACACATGGATTCAATGAAGTATGTAACTTACTTTTCCAGTCACTGGTACATAAATTGTGAAGGAAGGAGAAGGGTTCTACACAAGAGTTTAAAATTCCTCAGACTGAAACCTTCAAACGTCATCCGCATGTGAAAAATGACTGAAACCAATGATGTGAACAAATTAATTAGCATGTTGAGTGACAGGTTTTTGGATCTATATGTTAATTTTCTTTGCCAAACATATTCTAAAAAGTAATATAGCAAAACAGAAAACATGCTAGAATATCCTAGATGATCCTTATGCATCCTAACATTATCTGTTGTGGTGTTAAGAGAGGTTTGTTTGCTCAGGCTTAGAAGATATTATTTGTATAGTTGCTGTCAAAGCAAGTAAGCTGGAAGAGATACAGTCTCTCTGAAGAGTGCATCTTTTTCTTCTTCTTTGAAACAGTTGTACATACCAAGCCTGCTTATGTCCTGTGCTCTGATTTGTCAGATGGCATTTATTCATTGGGAAAGATGAAAGAAATTAAATAAAAACTACAAAGATATGCTAACCAATTAATGGAGATAATAAAGATGATGACCAGCATAAAGCAAAAATTATTCTATGATGTTAAGCTTCTATATTATTCCAAATTATTTTTTACTGAGATCAGTGTCTTTAGAACTGAATTCCATGCAAGTGTTCAGTTGCTCTCATTGGGAGAAAAGTCAGCCTTGAGCTGCTCAGAGCAATGCATTTGTGGTAAAGAGATAGTGATATTTTTATCATTTTGTTTGAAACTGGGCAGAGTCTAAGGAAAATGTTTTATAATACAAAACACAGTGACAAGTTGGGAAGAGATGTTTTCAGCAGTTCAATAAGAAACATCTTAAGATGACATGAAGAATCTGAGGTCTGCTTATATTTCTGTAAGGAGCAGCTTAGTGTACCTATTTGGAAAGAGTAAGACAGGTGTTTAATAGGAATCTTATGGGAATAAACAGAAGTGGAGTGCCTGAAGAACTAAAGCTTGGTCTGAGAGTGATGTCACAAGCGGAAGAGTAAAACAGCCTAAAAATGGGAAAAGAGAGAAATGAGGATATAGGTATTAAGGGTTGAACGAGTATTAACTACAAGGGAAGCAAATGAAAAGACAGTAGAAAAAAGACAAAAACATGATGGCATGGAATAAAAAAAAATGCAATAAAAATGCAGAAGCACAGTTGTACCGAGGTATGACAGGTAGACATCCTGAGATGTTTTGGAGGAGCATAACTTAAGGATGCATTCTGCTTTGTGTCAGACTGTGCTGTGTAAAGGGGTTAGAGAACACCTTAGGGGCAATGCAGCAGCTTCTCTTCTGCCTCACACGCCAGCCCATGACTGACATATGGAGTCCAGACCAGGGAGGCAGCTGCAGCCCTCCCATGGCAGTATGTGAGACAGGAGTGCCATGACATGAAAGTGTGAAGCAGAGATTAGTGGATGAATTTAGTGCTCTGGACCTGGGTATGTGTGAATGATTTAATTGCCATATACCTATCCCATAAAAGAAATTGTGCAGGATGTTAAAGGTGCTCATATGTAGCATTTAAGATAGCTGCCCAGTAGGACATCTTGAATGGTAATATATCATAAGTCAGAGTAGCAGAGTGTCTCCAGTGCTTGACTTGTGGCACTGAACCTGATGAAAAAGGCTGTGGTTATTCCTTTGCTGTGTTCTCCAGATGGATGGATAGGGCTGAACTGTCTATGAGAACACAATGGTGCCAGCATCTTGGGGACAGTGCTAGTTGACACAAGTGATATAGAGGCTGTGCTAATGTTTAAGATAATTGTAGTGCTGTGCCTAAGCTCTGGAACTGTTTTGTTTACTACTTGGGAAGGTCTGATCCCAAATAAATTCTAAGCTAGGGCATGAATATTGCATCATGGTGCTACCACACATCAGGCTCAGAAGACTGCCTAGCAATTCTGGCAGCAATATTAATGTGCTGCTTGTGATTTTTATATCTTTCTTTTCAAGTACACTTGACTTTATTTCACCCTGAATTGTAACTGAGAGGATTTTCAAGGAAGATAGACATTGTCAGGGAAGAAAATGATGTTGAGCCTCAAGGGAGCACAATGAAACACGGTGTGGGAAGGATCTGACCAGACTAGAAGGAGCAGCCAGTTCAAGAGAAAGTGCTCTGAGAGCTCAGGTTGTCACTTTATTAATACCTCAGAGAAACCAAACCGATGCTTCATATCTTAGCAGTTTTGCTCTGACAACTCTTTTCTTGGCTCAGAAAGGCTGCTGCTACATGAAATCCTCATCACTAAACTAAATCTGCTCCTCCTTTGCAGGGTGAAAAACATGAAAAACGCTGAGCATATTGAAATGTAAAAGTTTGTTAAAAGATGCGTTGTTAGGTCCTTTAAAAGCTGGGAATTTTACCCAGTGGCAGGTGTTGAGGGGTCTGAGAGCACCTTTGCCCCTTTGGTTTGGCCCCCAGAGGCAGATAAGCACACTTGGTGAAGAGGGGAGAGGCTCCAGCTGCTGTGTGGCACCCCTGGCCCAGTGGAAGCATTCCCAGCTGTGGCTCTTGGCTGGTCCCGACTGAGCTCCAGCTCCTGCCACCCCCAGCCGTGTGCCCTGCTGTGGGCTGGCATCCTGGCCTGGCCTCAGCCTGTGCCCATGCCCAGAGAGGTGCCCAGGGCTGGGGCAGTCCCTGTGCCTCAGCTGCACAGCTCCTGCCTGGATGGAGGATGATCCATCCATCCTGATGCCAGGCTGAGGCTTCAGGAGGCTGCAAATGTGGGCAGCGCTTTCACTGCCCTGGGGCTGCCTCAGGTGATGGTGTGGGGCCCGAGCAGCTCTGCAAAGGGCCAGTCACACACTTCAGGAAGCCCCTTGGCAGCAGCCTGGGTGAGAGAAGGCCACGTGCTGCACTGCCCCTCAGCATATGTGCCAGTTAGGAAGCTGTCCTGGGTTCATCAAGTCAATAGTTCTTTCTTTTTATCTTTTGGTGCCCAGAAAGGCACTTTTCGGAATTAAAAGTCACCTGATAGAAATCATCTCCAATAACAGCTGATCCAGTGGGACTTTTTTCTCTATCCAAATATTGCTAGAGTTTAAACTTCTTCAAGCAAAAGCAAAGAAGAAAACGAGGAGACCTTCATGGAAGTGTAACCTGACATTGTACATACAACCACTTCTGGTGCCTGAAAGCTTCAAAAGGTTTCTAGAATTGAGATACTTTTATCACAATTCCAAAAACGTGATCTTTTCATGTTTCTCAGGTTAGTTAATGGGGTATTTCCCCTTTCTTATTAAATAAATGTAAGAAGTGATCCTTAGATTTAACAGGATTAATTTGGTTACTCATAATTAAAATGTTTTCTGTCACCCTCCATAAGGAAAGTATGTAAACTTACATGGGGAGTGGGGATGTGCTGGTCACGTTGAAACAGATACCATTTCTTTTACTGTTGCATTTTTTGTGAGTTTACTTCTATGGTGATAATAAGAGAAATGTTCTTTAGGAATGATACTATAACAATATTTTTCTGGATTTATTTTTTTAATTTCACTTCTTGATTTTGCTTTCTTAATCATATTTAATAAGACTGAACTATTTAACTTCTATGTCTAGTGAGTCCATGGTGTCTCTGAGGCTGAAACATGATACATCAGAACATGGCTTGTGAAATGACTGTCAGTTTCTGATGCTTCTTCATGTCTGCTGGCATCTATAGTCAGAGGACTCTGGGCTTAACCACTGGTTTAAATTAAAATATTAGTAACTGTAATAACAAAATTATATCTTGTTAAGCAATAGTATTCATTTACATAAGTGTTAATTACTTTATTTGTTCATCTTTCCCTCAGTTGTTAGATGGCTTTTTCAGTGGTATGAATGATGCACTGTAGGTTTTTTAAGATTCAAACAGACTTTCAAAAAAGACTTTTAACTAGAAGTAAATCAGAAACTCCAATCATCCACCAGGCAGCATTTTTCTTTGAGACTGGGAAAAGAAATACCAATTTCTGCCTTTCTCCTGTAGTTGCATTGTTTTCAGACAACCTGTAAAACAAAGAATTTAAATCCTTGCAGGAGTGGGTGCCTAAGGAAAAATAACTGGAAAAGAATATATGAGATTTCCCTGAAATGCATCCCAACCTTTGGCTATGTTCAGGTCAGAGTAATTCATTAGCCTGATGAAATTTTTTTGTTGTTTACTAACTTTTCAGCTGATATTTCTTTCAAGTTCTTGTTAGCTTCTCTTTGGATCTATGTACATATCTTGCACTTAGCATAGATTTTGGCTCACTGTTCCACTTGTCTGATACCAATTCAGAGACCAGCTATTTACTTTGGTTTGAATTTGATTCCTGCTGTCTTTTTTCTGGAAGAGACAATGAGTTTTTGATCCCTATCCACTTTCTTTATGGCACTCCTGACTTTGTAGACCTTTATTACATCTATGTAAGCCACCTCTTGCCCACCTTGAAGGGGCTCAGTCTTACCCATTTTCCATATGGAATTATCTGCCCATATGGGTGTTGGACATTTTTTTGATAATCCTTTCTGCCTTTACCTGAATCATTTCCAGTTTTACTGGAAATTACTCTGTTCTTTATTTCCTTATCCATACTTTCACAGTTTTGTTGCCAATTGTTTAATACACAGTTAATGTTTACATTACATAGGTTTTCCATCTTTTAACCTTGCTTGATTTGATCAGTCTTGAGTTATGTGAAAAAGCAGGTGACAACAATGAAAATGTGATGGTTTAAATGGCTCAATCAAGTATGCTCATACTGAAAAATTTCCATGGAGCATTTAGTCTCTTATTTGAAAGAGGTGATAGTAGATAATGAAGCATATTTTCTCATAAGAATTAATGTATTTGAGGGGCAATGAATACAGGGACTGGAATACAAGCCTAAATGCTTAGATGGTATACCTAATGTGGAGGATGGTGTGGAAGAAGAAAGATCACAGCTGAAGGAGAAGATGGCTTTTCACCTTTCAGAAGTGGTTACTGTTCTAGAAGATCTCTGCCCCTTCAGACAGAAGAAAAAATACAGTAAATGCTCATTTTAATAGATGAAGAAGCTGTCACAAAAGGAACATCTCTTCAAGCTGACAGTCCTGATTATTCTGATCCTCCTTACATCCTACACATTGCATTTGCAGACAGTATTATTAAGCTGTGTTCATTTCTCGAGTCTTTACAAACATCCCCCACATCTGCAAGAAATCCTACTATAAAAAGTGAATTTCCATCTATTGACTTACTAACTTCCACTTTCTTCATAAACATCTTGGGAATGACTGCATATTTCTCTGAGAGGAGCAGGTCAGAATGCACACAAAATTCAGCATGCGAACTATACCATAGATTTGTACAACAGCATAATGATATTTTGTATTTTTTCATTGAATTACAGTATCACAGAATTGATGTTGGCAGGGACCTCTGGTCATCTGGCTCAGTTGTGCTGCTTGAGCAGAATCACTTAGAGATGCTTGACCAGAACCATGCCCAAATATTTTCAAATATCTTCAAGAATGAGAACTCTGCAATATCTCAGGACAACCTGTGCCAGTGATGCCAGTGATGCCAGTGATTACCACCTTCATAGTGAAAAAGTGTTTTCTTGATGTTCAGAGGAAACCTTCTGTGTTTCATTTTGTGCCCACTGCCTCTGGTTCTGTTACTGGGCACTTTTGGCAAGAGTTCTACCTTCTTTCCACTTTCCCTTCAGGTACTTATATACCTTGATAAGATCCTCTCTGAATATTTTTTTCCTGGGCCAAACAGAGAAAGGGTGCTCCAAACCCTTCACAAACTTTCTGGCATTGGACAATTTCTGTTATGTCCATGTCTCTCTTGTACTGGCTAGCCCAGAACTGGACGCAACACTCCAGGTGTGGTCTCACCAGCAGCGCACAGAGGAGCAGAATATCCTCTCAGTCTGCTGAAACATTCTTCTTAATCTCAGGACACTGTTGGCTTTCTTTGCAGCACATTTCTTGGCTCACATTCAACCACGTGTCCACCAGGACCCTGAGGTCCTTCTTTGCCACGATATTTCCAGTGTGCTGGCCACCAACACATATTGATGCATGGGTTTGTTCCTCTCTGGAGATTTCCCCTTGTTTAACTTCTTGAATGTCCTGTTAGGCCACATTTCCAGCCCATTCAAGTCCCTCTGTATGGCAGCAAAATCCTCTGGTGAATCACCACTCCTCACAGATTTATGTCATTAATAAATTTTCTAAGGGCACTCTGCCCCAGCATCCAGATCATAAATGGTGTTAAACTGGACCCATGTGTTGACCCAAAGTACATTGGTAGTTCCTGGCCTCCAACTAGGTTTTGTGCTGCTTATCACCCCACTCTAGGTCTGGTGGTGTGATCTGTGGCTCATTCAGACAGTTTTCAAACCACCTGCTTTCAAATGGGCCACTCGTTCAGCCCTTTCTTCAACAGCTTCTCTGTGAGGATCTTATGGGACACTGTCAAAAGCCCACGAGAAGACAAGGTAGACAGTATCCATTGCTCTCTTCTCATCTACTGAACCAATCCTTTTGTCACAGATGTTTATCAAGATGGGCAAGCATTACTTCCCACTGGTGAATCCATGCTAACTATTACATAAATTCACATACTACATTAGCTAACCGATAATGATTTTTTCATCCTTCGTGTACCTGAAACATTCTTTATTTTTGATCTTCTCTACCAATCCTATCTCAGCATTTAGGAAGAGCTCCTCTCACTGGCCTTGTTCTCAGTGAGATGACACAGGCTGCCAATCATCCTCCTGGCCACTCCAGCTGCCCAAACCTGCCCTGCTCCCTGGCTGGGGGCAGAAGAACAGGCATGGCTGGCGAGGCTCCTGCCCTGATGGATCCCCTGTCTGTGCAGATGCCTGGCCCCACGGAGCTGCTGGCCTTTGCTGAGCCAGGACAAAACTCTTGGTGATTCTACAAGGATTTCTGCAGGGGATTTTGCTGCTATGGCTTTAGATGAAAACTTTATTATTAGTTCTTATTCTTTTCACTATTTGCTTTTCAAACTCTTGCTTGGCCTTCATAGTACTGCTTTTTACATCTACACTGTCAAAATTTATCAGGCATTTAATTTTCTTTATGTCTGTACATTTTGAAAAATGCTTTCTGGTTTCTAGTACTGTCTTTTGCTTTGCTGAATAGTGGCTGGCTTTATCTTTTCCTTTTCCAAATCTTTTTTAGAAAATGATATGCACTGTTTCTGTGTTTGCTGTATGGTATCCAGAAATTTTCATGCTGCTCAGAAGGGTTTAATTCTCTTATGTATGTCTTCTGGTTACAGACAAGGCTTTCTCTTTGCTCTGAAGTAAAACACAGTGGTAGTACATTGTTTGGTCCTTGTTGGTCCTGTTGTGATGTTGAAACTACATTTATATTCACATCAGGTTTGGACAGTGGTATTGCTATAAGCTTTGCCCTGCAAGACTTCTACTACATTTTGCACTGACAAGATTATTGAATATTTCACTTGTTTTTGTAATTCTTTGAGGAAATATCACACTAGTTTGAATCCCCTTAGTTCAGAAAGGAATTGAATTTAACAACTCCAGAGTATGGATGAACTTGCTAACAATCAAGACGTTGTATAAAGATGTATAGCAATTCCCTCCTATAAAATGAAAGGAATGATCTTTATTGCATTCTTAAAAAAAAAAAAAGAAAAAAAAAGAAAAATGTGGACATTTCTTCCAGGAAAAGATTGTGGGTGGAGTATACCAGGGAAAAAATACTTTTGTGAAGCCCTGACCCGACATCTGAAAGGTAACACTGTTTCCTATGCATTTGTGTGTTCATTGTTTCCTCACATCTTGCTCTAAATGGCTTCTTGCTTGTTGCACTAGCCAATAGCTTCTTCAAATAGCCTTTCCTGCTCTTCTCAGGACACTGGACATGGATGGACATTGAGCTCATGGCTCTGGATTAACTGATGAAACACAGACACCTAAAAATGAGGCAATTTTTTCCATATAAATTTTAAAAGTTAAGTGTTAGAGTTTTTAGTGTTTTAGTTTAAGTGTTAGAGTTAGTTTTAACTCCACTTTAGCTAAAAAGTAATTTAAGGATATTTTTATTCCCCAGCCAAACATTAGTCAACTCCATTAAGAACATTCTAAGCAAGTTTTCACACTCAGATGTTTTGATTTATGTAATGTGTCTGCTACAGACAGCATTTGAATCAGAGTGATGACAATAAGTATTGTTTACCTTTACCATCTTCGATGTTGTGATGTATTTGGTATTGCTAATGGAAACAGCTTAAGCTTAGAAATGGGTTTCTAAGATCTCAGAAATTCATACTAGGCCATATAAACTGGCTGTCATCTCCTGCCAAAGATTCAGTCATAATATTTCAGGGAAATCTAGATCATCAACAGCACAGGGAAGGCTTAGGCTGGACATTAGGAAATATTTCTTTCCTGAGAGGGTAATAAAGCACTGGAACAGGCTTCCTAGACAGGTGGTTGATACCCTAGGCCTGCCATTGTTCAAGAGTCATTTAGACAATGCCCTTAATACACTTTGAGCAGTTGGACTAGATGATCATTGTACATCCTTTTTAAAGGAAATATTCCATTTTGTTCTGTTCTATTCTACTAACCTAAAAAGCAACAAATTTCTTTTTTCTACACCCTGTATTCCTGACTATGAAATACAGAATTAAAATATGAAGGAAGTTCTTGACATTAAAGAGTCTGACAGAAAGGGGATGTGATTTAAAGGCTTCTGAAATATGCTGTCATTAATAGGTCCCTGAATTTATTTGCTATAGTTTACTGTACACCAAATTTTGGATAAGGCTATTACTGAGGATAGAATCTGCAATAAAATTTTAGTGGCTTTTGAATTTCAGGAAGTGCAGCAAAGTAGTATCTCTTTACTCTCACACTATGTTTTTCTTCAGTGGCTTATTTCAGTCCAATCAACAACATAAAAATTCACACATCACAATATATTTGTGCCTTTGTTTATTGATATCTTCCTCTTTTCCAATCCTCTTGTTTTTACATTTTCATCTATGCAAAATTTTTTTTGGAAACAGTTATTGGATACAGTGCTCTGAACTGTGAAATAAAATTTTATATTCATTTGGTTTATGCTGCAGTATTTGTTTACTTTGAGTTTAAGAGAACTTTTTTTGCAACATTCTAAAATGCATAAAAATGAAATGTTTCATTTAATTCAAAATGTATTGTTTTTTGTTTCAAAGATCAGTACAAAAATTTGTGATTAACTGAATACATTTCTTTGCAACTGAGGTAATCCACACTGTCTAAATAACATCTCCACTATTAAATACTACATTCTCAAATACTTTTCAGTGAGGGAAGGATAGGCTCCCCTGCTCTCTTTATGTTTAGCAATATGAAGCATTCTAAACCTGTAAATAAGTAGTGCTTGAAATGGCAAGAAAGAGAACAGAACATTTACTAAGTATTATCCCTTTAGGAACAGTGAAAATGAAATGCAGAGAACGTGAAGGAACTGCTCCAAAGCCAGCATCACAATTATGGCTGGAAAGCTGCTCTGCCTCTTCAGTCATCGGTACATTGACTTCTTCTGTCAGGAGAGGTAAATCCCAGCTCTTGCCTTCTGGTTATGAAGCACTTCATAAGACATCAGAACCCTCTGCAATGACTACCCAGGGAAGAAGTTGCTCTGCTAACAATTTCAGTTTTGTTTCAGCAAGGCAAGCCTTTGAATAAGGTGAGTCATAGAGCCACAGAATCGTAGAATGTTCGGGATCGTAAGGGATTGGAAGGATTACCTATCTCCAGCCCCCACATCTGTGTTTGTGCCAAGGAGACTTCCCTGTCTGGGCCCTGGCAGTCACACCCACATCCCTGAGTGCTATTATTACTGTGTCCCCTGCCCCTCTGCTACCACTGTCCACCCTGCAGCGGCCAGGGAGGCAGGGGAGGTAGATTTAGCTTGCCAGAGGAGACCCTAAAAATGAGGCTCTTTCCCTTTGCTGAGATGGCAGTCACAGCTTTATTTCTTGGGATCTTTCGGGGTGAAGTTGCAGGAGGGAAAGAGGAGGAGGTATCGATAAGCAATCCTTTTTCAGGACAGGGGAAAGGGGTGTGGGGGAATTTACACAACCAATAAGGGGACCTGGGGAGAACAAGATAAGGGAAAGAACTTATAAGTCTACATTTTTGGGGGTATATTTTTGGGGTCATACCATTTTTCCTAACTGCATTACAACACCTGAGGACCGAGGTCCCTTCACAGCTTCATCCCTGCACTTACACTGTCACACCAGGTCTTATCAGGCTCAAACCCAGGTTTCCTATAGGACAATCTCAGATATCCAGATCCCTAAATAATTTAATCATAGAGCAATAACAAAACCACAGCTTGGGCTGGATCCAAGGAGGGACCCCAGAACAAAGGAAAGCCTGGGTTTTTATAGCCTCATAGTCTAAACATGTCAAAGTCTGGAGTTCTCGGCTCCAGAGGTGTCTCTGAGTGTCACCGGTCTCTGCCCAGGTCCCTTATCATGCTGGGGGCACTTCTTGGCCTCTTTTCTCGGGCTGTGCTGCCCAGAGTTCCATCTGCAGCTGGCACTGTGGCTCATCTGAATCCCTGTTTCTTTGCTCTATTATTATTATGCTACCCAAAAGCATACTACATTTCAGTAGCTGTTTTAATCCTCATCCTAACCCTCATCCTAACCTGCTGTTCAAGTCCATTCTCCTTCCAGGAGGGAGAAGGGCTTTCAGTGAGATTCTCAACACAGCAAATGGTCTCCAGTGCAGAGAGGTCTGGGGAATCTGGGACCCCACATCAACAACCCAATTAGCAGAGCTGCTCCACTGGGGCTATAACATTTCTAATGGATTCAATGACCTTTATGCCATTAGTTTATTATTAACAAGAAAATTCTGCTTTCTGACTTCTCTCAAATGAACTGGCCTTCTAGTAGCTTGTCTTATTGCTACTTGAAAATGCTAAGTCTTCTTTCAACAGACACAATTGCTTGATAGCACCAACACAGAGTCCTTTATCAAGAAGTGAACATATTATTATGACTATAATATTTCTATATTGTTTCTATGTTCAAGAGCAATGGATTATGAAGGTAAGGAAATTGAAGAGAGAATTTCCCAATAGTTGGCCCATGGCTACAGTTTACTTGTGCAGGAGGAAGAAATGTCCCTGAGTGCCTCTATTTATAGTCTTCTTTTGAATTCACTAAAGGACATCATACTACATACGGGTAAAAATAAAAATAAAAAATACAAAATTAACTGTAGCATAGATTGGGCATAATTTTAGATGTCAATTCAGAAATGCAAAGTATTCTGGCCCAGTAATGCCCACCCTATGATGAAGTAAAAGTGGTGCAAATGTAGAAAATTGACAGTAATGAATTTGCATGTTTTCCAGTCCTGTGTCTCAAATATAATTTCATTACCACTCTGGCATTCCCTTTACTTTAACCATGTAAGGGTGTTACCAAATTTTGTGATCCTTGTGTAATAAGAATATGCATTCTTTCTAAGCACAGATTAAAATTTAGCTGGAAAATAGCTGGAATTTAATAATTGAGTGATGGAAATCTTGCACAGCACAGGCAGGAAAAGTGACTGACAAAGAAGAGAGGATATTTTGCCTGCAGAAAGGAATGACATGAGTAGCTGAGCTACTACCATCAAGACAGCTTTGAGCACAGTGAAAAGATACAAGAAAGGTATAATCAAAGAAAAGAACTATAATTTTCCAGAACAAGATGAGGATATTGAGACAGGACTATTTAACAAGACAAAGGAGCACTCCATCTCAGTGCCTGGTGTACATGTTCGTGCACAGATATTATCTCCTAGGGAGATGGCTCCTCCTGCCAGATTGCTCCTAATGGGTGGGGAAGGGAAGGAAGCCTCCTGTAACAGAGCAAAGTTGCAGCCCCCCTGCCACCACATCACAGCTTTGGCTGTCTCCTCACCCGTTTCCACAGTCCCTTCCCTCAGAAGCAGAAAGATCTTCCCACGAAGTCAGCACAAGGTCTCATTTTCCCCTTCTTGGGCAGATCATCTAATGCTTTTCAATGCTGCTAAGCTATACCCAGCCCTGATAGACTCCTGGCCTTGGAAATGCTATGCCTGATGCATCTTTCTACTGGCTACTACTTACTGTCTTTTCCCTCTAGCATCTTCCATGTGGCCTGAAAAGGTAGACACCCCTTACTTACTGCAGAGTGAAAGTATGGATGGTGATTTTAAGGAAGTCAGTGTGATTATGTAGAAGAGTCTTGTAGATCATCCTTCAGAGCCATACATCCTTCAGAGTACCACTGAATTTACTAGATGTCTTCCTGTGTAAGATGGTTTGTCAGCTTGGTTCTGAAGCTTTTCCCTTAACAGGATGGACTTGGGGATTTTCTTGTGGTTTTGGTAGACAATAGAGGAACAGAAATGCATTCTCAATGACAGACCTTTTAGGATAGGCTGGAGCATAAACTGGAGAAAATTTCCAACACTGACCCTAGCTACCAGGACAGTGACTGCATTACAAGGGAGTTAATGCTTATGAACAATATTACCAAATCAGAGCTCTTTGCCATAATATAGTGGCTCCTAATGTAAATAAGGAGCTGTTGATAATAGCTAGTTACTACTATTGCAAAAGGTGGGTTAAAGGTGAGGAGAAAAATTGCACAACAGACATGTTCTGGGAATGATTTTAGAGAAAAAAATCATTATTTTTAAATACTGAGTTAATTTTCAGCTACAAAATTGCAGTAAATTTTCAGACAGAAAGTTAGTTATAGGATTCAGAAAATGCACATTGGAAAAAGATGATGTATAGAGTGGTCATGTATAAGATCGTTTTTGTCTGTGAAAGGGGAGGAATGCAGACTGGAGTGGGTAGAAGCTTGAATAAAGTCAATCAAATCATAAACGAGATTCTCCTGTAATTCCTCATTTGACGAACATACATTTCTCATCCTACTTAAAATGTAGATCATACCTGTGACTGTAAGTTAATGTTTTCTGTTTTACTGTTTGAGTAAGGAAAAAATATCAAAGGGGTTTGTGGTATGACTCTTCGAATGAGATGAATTTTGAATTATCTTCCTTGTTTGTCAGTCTGTATCTCATGATTTCCATGTTCTAATTGTGAACTCTGTTTTCTTTTGACAATATTATATCTTTCTTCTCTCAAGGTTTGTTACTGCCATTCCTTTTTTATCCAATTTGGAATGATTGTTATATAACATTCTGGTTTCTAAAGCTCTTTATGTGTCAGCACAGCGAGTACTTTTGTCTTCTTTTTTTCATGATTGACAGAAAGTAAAAAGATTCTTGGTTAACTATTCCAATTCCTTATGAACACTCTTTTTTTTTTTGCTTTTCTCTCTGTAGTACCACCAAAATATTTTTCTGTCAAATTACATGCCAAAGAATATCTAATTAAGCCTAGATGCTAGAGATAAAATCCAGCACTAATGTGACTGCATAATGCTGTCATTTTTCACTCCTTGCTGTGGTATAAGGATTAAATTGTTCCCTCTAAATGTAGCTAAATCTCAAAAGATCTGTTGGAACAACTTGGCTAGAGACAATCCACTCCAGTATTTATTTAATGTTTGCTGTGCTAAAGTGAGTTTTACAAAAACAATCTTTAGAAAGCCCAGATGAGTCAGACTGGTAAAAGGTGTATGGAATTGATCTGTCATAAAAATGAAACATCCAGTAGTGTGTGCACAGTGCACTGCAAATAGCTGGCTCCCAAAAAAACCCTTTAGGTCTTTTAGTTCACAGTCTGTTCTTTATGCACCCATTCCTGTCTTTTCATATCTCACTACTTTTGCTTATTAAGTGAATGACAGTGATTGAAATGGGAAAGCAGAATGATAAATGCAAAGTGAAAAGCTTGAATGATAATTTTGAAGAGAAACTATATCAATATATATATGGATTCTGCCATATCTTCTCATATAGAATTAAAAAGTGTCCTAACATTTTAAGATGAGAGGCAGAAACTAGTTTCTGGTAGACCCATCTCTCTGTTCTTTGCTGTCTCATTCAGTTCCCTACCTACCAGAATCATTCCACCAGTCTTCCACCCGGCCCTTACTCACCAGTTACCTGCAGTACCCTTGGACCATTAGATGTGCCAATAAACCACATTTTCTTTCACCAAAATGTTCTCCTGAATCTAACCCATGACCATGAAAGCCTGGAGACTTTCATGTGCATGCCCAACGTTGAAAGATGCTTTATTCCTTCTGTGAAACCTTTCCTGCCGCACTACAGTCACTCTGTGACCTGCCTGTGTCAGCCAGCCATCTATCTGGCTTTCCTAGAGGAGGCTGAAAATCTCTTCTTTCCCTCAGGTTACACTCTGTGCTCAACTCATTGTCACTGTATTTATTGCAAGGTCAGAAACAGCAGAAACAACCTGGAAAAGACTGCAACTTGCAGGAAACTCAATATTCAGCTTCTCTGGGTTTAATGTAGTTCCATGGAAAACATCTCCCTGTCACAATCTACACGTCTGGCAAAAATTCATGAAAACACTGAAATATTCTGAGATTTGCCTGGTAAAATCACACCAACCCCATTGTTGATCCTTCAGGTTACTGTACATCAGTCACATTGCCTTGTGTTTGCAGTGCATCTGCCATGGCAGGGCTTCAGTGATGCTGAGCCTCCCTTGCTCCTAGAACTGGGCTCAGTCCTTATATTTAATTGTCAGGGAACATATCAAATGATCTAATGTTTTTCTTCTGCTGAACTAAATCAGTTCAGCTTGTGGCAAAGACTGCATTTATCATTTATGCTTTTTCTTGCCTTTTCTTCTCACAATGTCCTTGAGGGGTATAGAAATGCAAAGTCTGGGGCACAATACAAAGTAAATATCATTGCATTTAAAAAATTGTGGAAAATACAGATGAGCAGTCAAAACATGGGCAAAAGTAACTCAAATTAAAATGCAGCCTTTAAATTTCTGCTCTTTTCTTATCAAGAAAGTCAAAGAATTTATTTTATTCTGCAAGGTAGCTATTTTTTAAAAAATTGGCCCAAATATTTTTTTTAAGTATAATATGAATTCCACTGAATTTAATCCTTTAAGTTTTCCCATTTGGTTAGAAGTACAAAAATCTTATGGTCAGAATTATTTTAGGATAGCTGTTATTCTTACAGAACTATATGCTTAATGTCATTCACTGGTAAGAGACTACATTTTTTTCTTGGTAATCACGTTCTCATAGCTCGTGCTCTCTTGCACAATATATGTTCCAGTGTTAGCTTAACATAAGACTGTATTTACCATAATTTCTTGTCTTGACTTAAAATCCTAATTCCAAATACAACATTTGCCTATCTCACTGCTGGTTCTGGTTGGCTGTGAACCTTGATTCCTCATTCATCCTGATGAACAGTTATTCAGTATATTCATAACAGTGAGTAGCTTCACTGGCACCAGTGTAAGGGCATACAAATTGCAAAATATAGATTTTTTTTTTAGGGAGTCATATTCTAAAAAGGAAAGGAATGTTTCTTTCTCTTCCAAACATGATCCCACATGGGATATGATTGAGAGGAAAGTGCTGAAGATAGGTGAATGGCATTTTTCACTCATTGCAACCAAACCTGTTGTGCTCTCTCATCAGCTCTCTCATCATTAAGTTTAAGCCTTTCTATTATACTGTGGCACAAGGTCATTATTGAAATCACATTGCCACAGGAAAACAACTACCTTTTTTTTTTTTTTAAATACCTCTGGGATGCATGAGCTACTCTGAATTTGGTTTGGAATTAAACCAAAACCTATTAGTAGTAAATATTATTATTACCTATTTTATCCCACTGGAAGTATTCCACACTGAAGGTTGCAGATGGCAGTCCATCCATCCATAAACGACTCCACCCCTGTTTCACCTAATTGCTTTTTAAAGAGAAATATGGAGAATATTTCCTATAACCAGACTTTTCACGGCTCATTTATAGAGTTCCACAGGAAAATTCTCCCTTGACTGAATAGGGAGTGAGTGACTGCCATTTTTTTTCTTTCTGTCACTTTAGGTGCACATGAACAAGCTTCTCCCTTGTTCGATTTTAATTTCTGGTACCAAATAATAACGGAGCTGGTTTTCAAACACTTCTCAATCACAACTCATCCACAAATGTGAGGGGCTTTTTTTTCCCCCATATTCTAAAAATGAGGATTCAGAGAGGTAATTCTGATTTCTTTTCACTTGAATTGTTTCATCAATTTGAGTTCATGTGTTTTCTCATTGATAGAGAGTCTGCTGTGATAGTTCTGGTTTTACTTTCCATTCAAGTGTATCTTGTTATCTGGCAGAAATTTTACTAAAAGTTTGATTTTGAGATTAGTTCCGATGCGGTATTCATTGAACACATTTAATCTTCTAAATGATCTGATATTGATCTGCAGAAGGAGAAGCCTATGTCTTTTGACGGAAATTTATTTATTTAATTTAAATTGATTGTGACCCTCATCCTATCCTACTTTTAACCAATTTCTCCACTGCTTTAAGGGACAGTACATTACCTTGATAATTTTTGCATTATTAAGCTTCAAAATAAACTGTCATTGCTGAGCACTGCTTCTTGCTAATATAAAAATATTTTTATAAAACCTCATATAGAATAACTGCTTTTGTTCACAGACCAAGATTTAGTGCTGTTTTCAAAGGGTGCTAACATATTTTTAAAAAAATAATTACACATCATGAACCTCTTCACTTTGCACACAGGAACAATGAGTTTGCTTCAAGTCAGAGAACACAAGGGGGCAGTTTAGTATAACAAACCAACATTAGCATAGTAACAGATACCAAAATGTTCTGTGTTAGAAAAGTAGCTTTTCTGAATCTTTGAATTAGGGTTGCATAGATGCAGGGATTACCATTAGCACTCAGAGACTTCTGGTCCAGACTTAAAGACAAGAGCTCTAATAACACAGAATATGTTTTAATATGGAACAGGCCTTTAGTCAATGAAGGGAAAAGAGGGAAGAAAAACTTCATACCAGTTGAACATGTTGGAAGGAATTTTCTCAAACATATTTTGCCTTAATTCAAGAATTTATATGCATCAGTTACAGAGTGGATTAAAATATCTTTCAGTTAATAGTTTTAATATGATAAGCATTAGTGCAGCTGGCTGCACCATAGCACTGGGATAGAGTTAAATTGGGTTTGTTTATAATTTACTGTGTTTCCTGCAGAAAGTCTAAACCAAGCTTTTGTAACAGATTAAACTGATATACTGAAGAAGGAGAGTTATGAATAAGGGCTTTGCAAAAAAAATTACTAATGTGCCAGTTGAGACTTTCATCTTGCTATGAATACATTGAAAAAAAATCTTCTCCTTTTCTATGGAAAGCTCAACATTCTTTTTGTTGCAAGCTCCAACAGCTTTCCTGCATTACAATATAATTTCCCTTAGCACTGCTTAGCCAAGAGCAGTCCAGAGTGATTCACAATTCAGCAAAAGCTTAGAGATACCTTGCAGTGTGCCCTTGCTTTGAGATAATTTCAAGTGCACAGGAAAGGTAAAACCTACAGGAAGAACAACTCTTGGTAAATTGAGATAGGAATTTTAATGTAGCAAATATGTGCCAGGCTTGCCTTATGTCCAGCTCACCCTCCAGTGTGTTGGAAGAATTAAAGGAAGCAAGAATCTCCATGAGGAGTTTGGACTGACTTGATCAATAGCCACTGTCACATCTCCTGTTGCAGCACCTTAGGACCAGGTAGCTATAGTACCAGAGGAGGACCTACACAACTTTTGTGCCTCCAGGCCAGGCTGGATTCAGCCCTGTGGTCTCATTGTGAATGCTCCCACTGAACCAATCTGTACTACCAGACACTGCTTAGAAATCGTGGCAGAGACACAGCTGGAAGCCTGAATTCCTCACTGTTTAATGTGTGGTTCTTGCACCTGGAAGGAGAAAACCCGAACTAACTTCAGGCACAACTCTGCACAATCAGATTAGAAGATTGGCTAAAGGTGGAAAAGTTGACTATTACATTGTTTTCTGTGATCAGAGAGATTGTTGCTGTAGTTAGATTACACTTCTGTAGCAGGAAGTTTCTCCCCCTTTAGGAAGAGAGTGGCTTAAAGGTTTTGGGTTCTGTGTGAAGCAATGAAGCTGGTGGTACACAAAGATAACTCTGTTTGAACCCATCACAGTGTGACTGCATTGTTTACACCATTTCCTGCAGTTCCCCATAATCTTTCTAAACTACTTAGAGAACACTTTTATAACCTCACCAGGGGAATTTTACCAACTAGACATTTTCCCATGCTGATTATAGACTGCACAGAGCACTGTACACATATGCACAATGGACCTCTCACATTCTTAAATATTTATTATATCAAATGAGACACTAGATTGAATCAAACCATGATTCTTTTTTCACATTTTTGCAATCTAAATTGCTTCCTGATGATTTAGTCAAGGATTCATTTAGTAGAAATCTCTGCTGTAGTGTCACTATTGTGCTATAAAATATTTTAAAATACACATTCAGATTAGCATTACATTTAGATAGGATTAGAATATTAATCAGAAATGTATAAGCATATGACTTCTTTGCACTGTGAACTTCTGTCAAATTTGATGGTCATGGGGGTCCCAATCTCTTTTTTATTTCCTATATTTATTCTCTGATTAGTCTAATCAGATTTTTCCAGTTGGAAAGTTGAAATGTCTCTGTATGATATCTTGCAAAACAGGTGAAGCATCTGTCTAATAAATGAATAAAACTAAGCTAAAAAGAATATGATAGCCAGGAACAACTGGTAATTTTAGTCAGTTACAGGGTACTTTCACTGCACTTGGATAATTTTATTTTATACCAAAGAATGGGAGGAATATTAAAAATGTTCAGTATGACAGTTTTTGTATTTCTTTCAAAGCATAAAGTTCTCTTCACATTTGCTACCACCTACTCATGGCTTATTCCCTATCTCACACTTGAACAATTGTTATAAACCATTTCCATCTGTGATTTACTTTGTGTTTTCTATTGCAGGCGACAGTTAATGTATCTTGTCTGCTGCTATGAAATTTAAAAAATGGTCTGAAATGATAAGAACAAACACTTTCAAAAACAGGGATAGAAAAAAAAAAAAACAACCAGCTTTTATGTTTTCAGAATTCATGTGCTTTGGAAGCCTCTCAAACTACAATTTAATCATTGTCAGGATGCTTAAAGTATTTAGTTTAAAAAAAAAGAAGTGAGACTAGGCTAACACTACTTAAGAATTTCTGTGGTAAATTCCTTCAGCTACAAAAGTGATGCAGTATAAACATGAAACAAAGATTTGATACAGATTTCCACAGACTTTTAAAGTTTGCTCAGAGTTTCCCTCCAGACCAACTTCCAGCTGAAATCTACTGACATCAGAAGAGTTATATCATAAGAAAGCTGTTTCGCCTAAGGTGAACAGCAGAACCTTAAACTAATAAAACTTGATCACCACTAGAAGGACAAAGATACAGCAAGCAAGGCTAGGGTAGGCAGTGTTAATTCAGAAGACATCTGTAGACTAGAACTTTGCATATGAAAGTGGTATGGATCAGGTTGTCATACACCCAGCTCAAAGAGAGGAGAAAGTAACAATCATACAATGTTTGGAAAAATCACAAGCATTTTCTAAGTGTAATGCCTACCAGAAAACATGCAAGTGTTACCTTCTTTTCTAAATGTGCTGTCTTTGAAAGAGGATGAAATATCTATGCAACTATTTCACTTTCCAAATGTACAGTTTTCTAACCTTAAGAATTATTTTTATCTGTTCCTCAGCTAGTTAATTAGATGCATTTTCCAATACAAAAGGCATTTTTTGATTTCATTATAACAACTTCAAATATTCATAAAGGTATTGCTCGTTCATAGCCAAGTGTGTCAATAATCACTGTAGCTTAAATCAGTGATGGATAATCACAGGTACAACAGAAAAAAACATTGCCCTCTATTTGGATAGATAATGTATGGTGAGAAAAACAGTTTCAGATGATGGAGACATAGGAATTGTCCAGTCTACATGCAGATACTGTGAGTGTACATATTAATTGTTAGTCTATACTCACCCACAGTATTTATTGATTTTAGGTATTTCCGTGTTTAAACACCCAGCTTAACTAAAATCTTATGAAGAATATTTTTTTTTTGGTAAAAATTCCTTATCTCTGTACATCTTGAAATTACGTTTTAATGTAGTTGAACTTTCTGTAGCTTGGAATGAGTTAACATTTAGGAACAAATGTATCATTTGCAACCTTGCAAAACTCATGTTGTCCTTAAGTCACTTTTTTCTTCTTTCTTTCTTTACTTCTTCATATATATTAGAGGTTATTTTAAATCATTGTGTAGATTATTCCAGAAAAATTTAAGAAATGAGAAATTATGGTTTAGTTCTGTTTTTCTGAGGGAGATTGATTAAGAATTTTTTCAAGACATATGTCAAAGGAAGTCTATAGAAAAGGCTGCTGAAGAAATAAATTATTTACACAATTTACTAGATACAAAGCATCTTTTTTCCCTAGAGCTTAATCTAGGTCCTAGATTACTAGATACTTCTAGGCAGTTCCCACAGACATTGACAAGAATTTAGAGTGCTCAGCATGTCACTACATATGTTTAGATTCCACCCTAACTTTCAGTTTTTGGTGACATGCTTAGTCTTAGTATTTGTTCATTATTTCATCCCTTCCATCTCAGATTTTAAGATTCCTCAAACTAAAGCCTCAGTCATATTGTGACAGTCTCTCAGTTTGATGAATAGCTCCATTTCTCTCATTACTGAACACGCAGTAATAAATAAAACTGCCCAGATAGCAGTTCGTTTCTTGAATGCAGAATGTTCTCCTGGTATTATCCAAATGTCCTCCAACCAAGATAAAATTTGCTGTGCAACCTTCCATGTCTTGTGTACAATTATGTCTTCAGCAGGTTGTGTTCTCAGTGTTTCTCTTTAATACCTTTTGTCAACATTCATACATAAGAAGAGAGGAAATGAGAAACTCTTTCCAATAAGACTGAAAACTGCTGCCCTATTTCTTATTTTATGATTTGGTAGGTAAAAATAATTTTGCAAAGAAGGCATTAAAAAGCAGTATTTATCCCAGTTTCTGTTCCATTTCATAACCATTCAGAAAGGGAAAAATATGTATTCTTATATATAAATCTTTGTCTCTTCCCCCACCTTTATTCAGTACATTTGTGCTATTTATTTTGTAAGTGGCTTTAAAGAAGTGAGTTACTTTCTTTGGAGCTTTGGCCTCTTAAACCATAGCAATATTTCCTTAATTTTGGAAGTGTTTATGTAGGAGGAGCAGTAAGACTGCTTTCCTGAGTGTATTTCCATCATTATTTAAAAATTATAGTAGAGAGTATCACACCTTTGAGATATCCAAAACAAGTAGCTTTTCAGACATTGGAATGACAAAGGGATGGTGCTGTGGCTGAGATGCTCTCCAGCCTGCAACTAAAGAGCCATAAAACACTAGAAAAGAGCTGGTTTAGATACCACATTTATACACGGTTCTAGCACAATGAAGAGAGCTTACAGGACTTGTTGAAAAACATAAGCAAAATTAGGCTACAGCATCAGTTATTTACAACTTGCCATTAACAAAGATCCTTCATTTATTCAGTGTTATGGAAATCAAAGCATACACTGCACTTTGTTAACTTTTGTCTCATGTAAGTAAGACCCCTTGGCTGTGCTGCAGCCATATCTATTTGCAATACACAGTAAGAAAATAGTTGTAAAGAGGTAACTTCCAGATAAGTAGTAAGAAATGGATGAGATTCTTTAGTCCCAGTTAGACTGGCATGTCTGTCTACATCACACTCTGTCATTATTTGCATTTTGCAGAAACTTAATGTAAGTTTGAGGATTTAGTGTTTACACAGAGAGCACTCTTGTGAAGGAGACATACTTTATGCAAATCACTAGAAAATGATGTCCTATCTTTATAAATGACTTAAAGCTACAGCAGTGCAGATTAGCCACATATCTCTTTTATTGTTAATTTATGGACATAATGAAGTATATTTGAAACAGATATATAAACTGTAAAAATCACCATGCTTTAACAGGCCAGTGGTCTGCATAATTTGTGTCCTGTTTCCAGCAACTGTCTGTGTACAGAGGAAGTGTTAAGTGTAATCAGCTTCATATGTTGATTACTCTGAAGTAAATTGCTGGAGAATTTTTTCATGAAGTACACTAAACCAAGACTGGCCCACAATCTGAAGCACTGAACTTGAGATTTATGTTTGCTAGGCCCATGGAATTCAGTTGAAAGAGTTGCCTTTGTGAATTAGGGAAGACCTTTTTAATCTCTTTCCACTAGTATCTATTTCCAGCAAGAAAGCTGCAATTCTACAAAGCTATATAGTTCAGTAGCTCTTACTGGTGTGAGCTGGGAATTTAAAAACCCTGAGGACAGGAGAATTCATCTTCTAAACAACATTGCCTCCTGTTTCCCTAGCAGACCATTCACCACAGAAACATGGACACACTTTTCTTAGTTTAGACAAAGCTAAATTTGACTGTGATGTGAAGCAGGATGGTGTCTTCAAGCTATAAGGACACCTCTGTGCTGTGTCTGGGGAAATGCAACTCTGCCAATATTGTACTTAGGGAAGGTTGCCAGTACCTTAAGTACCATTGGCAGAAATCCATTCCAAGTACAAATTTCCAATTTGGAAGGTCCTGTTTGAGTTTTCTGAGCTATTCAAAATGCTTGCAAACAATTCATCTTGCAGGAACATTCTTCAGGAATCTGGAGCTATAATAATTAGATTATATTTGGCATAGTGCTTAGTAATGCTTGATAATGCTTGATTGAATGCATTTTTCTGTATTTCCCAGTTGTGAGAGATTAATTGTTCTCTAGGTTCTTATCACATTAATTTAGATGGGCCTTTTGAAGTCACAAGGAAGAAGGTATAAGAAAAGATCAAAAGACTTCTGAAAACATCAATTAATGTGTTTAGCACATCAAATTATGGTGCACAGGTTTGTTATTCTCTATTTAGTTTTAGAAATGCATCTGAAATGAGTAGGAGTTTTCAGAGTTAGGAATTTAATTTGAGATTTGAAACTAGAAATCTTTTCCCTAAGCTGAGAGAGAAGGGAAAGAGAAGATGTAAATTAGTCTACCCATGCTCTGTATATCTTGTAAATGTGAATCTCTTTCTGACCCAATGCCACTTCGTTCTTAGACCCCTAAATCAAGCACCTAGAAGTCAGCTTGGGTACATCTTTCTTAGCATGTGCCAAACACCTTCCTCTTACATAAGCAGATTTAACATGGTCTTTGCCAAAGCAAATTCTTGATGATGTTTCTTTAAGTGTCTAAATTAGGAGACACAAATCCCTTTTAGAAGTGTAGTTTTTCTTCTTACTATTAATACACTTGGGGCAGTTTTCTTCTATCTGTTTAGAAAACAAATCCTTTATTGATGCACAGTAGTGAAGACATCTTAATAATTTTCTTTCAAGTACAGCTCAGAATGTAGTTCTTAAAAACTATTTAAGCACAGAATCACAAAAAAGTGTCAGGTTGGAGGGGACCACAGGGGTTGTCTGGTCTAATTTTCCTGCTCAAGTAGGGTCATATCAGAGCACATAGCACAGGATAAGAAGAATTCTGAAGAATAAGAACAGATTCAGACAGTTCTTGAACATTTCCAGTGAGAGAGACTCCACAACCTCTCTGGGTTGTGTTCCAGTGTTCCAGTGCTTGGTCACTGCACAGGAAAGAAGTCTTTCCTCATGTTCAGCTGGAGCTTCTTGCGCATCAGTTTCTGCCTGCTGCCTCTTGTCCTGTTGCTGGGCACCACTGAGAAGAGCCTGGATCCATCATCTGGACAGCCTCCTTTCAGATGTTTGTAGGCACTGATGAGGTCCCTCATCACTCCTCCTCCACACTCCTCCTTAAAAAAAGTCCTCCCAAAATACAAATTTGCTAAAGCTTACCCTCTACCCTGTTAGGACTCAAGTCTTAATAAAGTTATCAATCAATTGATGCTTAGGGAAGAAAACAATACACACAAGCTCTAATGAACAAAAACCTCAACACTAGGGTCCACTAGACATAATGTATTTGAAACTTAAGCAAATACTTTGGCAGTTGACTAGGATATGTTAGGTTGCCAGTATCTCAAACCAACCTCAGAAAAGTATCTAAAGGCAAATCTACTGTAAGCAGAGAGCACAGGAAGAAAATGATCATTAAAATCTCCAACATTTTATAGCATGGCATCTACAAAACAAAATGAAGCTAAAGAGGAGGCAAAAAGTCAAAGGACCAACGTGAATGAGAAATTTTTTAATTGAGAATAAGTTCTGCAAAGTGTAAAGTACACAATTAAATATTTTAGTGGTGATTAAGCCATTATTTCTGTAACAGTAGAAGCTTACAAAAAGTTAACACTGTATGGCTGTGGAATAGAATAACACATTTGAAAATAAGACTTAGCAAAAAATAAGTATGTGTAGAGCTTTTATCTCTCATCTGTATAATTTGCTTTTTAAAATTATTGCTGTTCTGAAGGACGGGGAGGACACTGACAGGAGAAATTTTTAAAATTTTTGAAATAGATAGATTTAAAATTAAAAGCTGATTTTTGTGCAATGAAGTTGCATAAATAATACCATAATTTTTATTTTATTATTTGCTGAAGTTATGCTAATCCATCATCATCCCCAAATAAAACTGAAAGAATATATTGCAATAGTTATGTGAATTGCAGCACTTAACCACACTTTATCTGATTCCTCTCATTTGGAGGTAATAGTTGAAAGAGAAAGGGGAAGAAGAGGATGGAAGAGTGAAACTCAGGTCCTTGGAAAGAACAAAAAGGCCTCATGGTGTAATAAGAGTTAGGCTTACATTCTGTATGTATCATTTACAGGAAAATTTGTCCAGTTCTGGTTAGAGCCGTTTTTCCCAGAGACAAGTTAAAAATCAAGATTTCAAAATAAAGACTCATTGTGTTTATAACTGGTTTTCTCGTGAATGTTCTTAATCTTTCTTAGAGAGAGCAATAATCACTTCTAAAAACAATAGTTCCAGTGACCCTGCATTTATGTGCATTCATGTAGTTCATACCAAAGAAAGTAAGGAATTGCAAATAAAAGAATTTTCTTCTAATAGGCTTTCTGACATTCTCAGTTCTTCACTTGGAATTGTTGCAGAGAAACTCAATTTAAGATATAATTTTAAATAATGAGTTATTACATCTAAACTGCCAATTTTGGCCCAAACTGGCTGGAAAAAAGGCCCTTCACCTCTCACTATGACATTTTGCAGGAGGATTTCAATTATAGCCATGTATTTTGAAGGCTGTTGAATCTAATTGGAGAAATTCTCTTGATCAGACTTTTCTAAGTGTAAGTGGGTAATCTGAAAACTTAACAGTATATACAATTGTGAATTTTATCGGTTTCAGTGCTTTACTTTGATTTCCCAAAAGCCACAGCATTTAGTTTACTTCTGAAGCAAGTGACTGAAGCACCTAACAGAACGCCAGACAGATAATTTTATGTCTCAGCAGTGGTGAAAGGAGTTAGTTAGGGATCTGTGTGATGTTTCTTGGATTACAGTATCCTAAGACATGACTTCCATGACTGATAAGGACTTTCAGCTCTGCTATCATGATGGCTCACACGTTATTATCTCTCTTGATTGTGTGGTGTCAACACTTTATATCCAGGAGTATTTAAATATGTTATATATAATATGTGTTTTGGGAGTATCGACTTATCGCGCAGAGCAGGATACTGCACTAACAAATTCCTACACATCACAACAGTCATATCTTGCACCAAAAGTTTTTCTGTACCCAGGCATTTGATACCCACTTGAACTCAAAATATGATAATGACCTTGTCCCATATCCTCATGACCTACACTTAAAAATAAATCACCGTGTCTCACTGCATTGTTATTGAACATCACTGAGATGGCTAATTTAAAAGCCATAAACTTATCATTATAGGTTTCCCTATATCCTTTTGTTGGAGACCATTAATGAATGGCATTTCTTCTTTTTCAGGTCATAGTTTATTTATGAGAACAATTGATTTAGCAATACATAGAAGCATCAAACTTTAAATAGATTACACAGTTCATGCTTCATAAATCACATTGGTCACACATTCTTAACTTTTACAGAAAGCCCAACTGTTTGAGTATTTTACTCTAACAACATGGATGACCCTCTCACAATTACATTAAAACCCAATTATTTTTTTTAGTTTAACTATAGACAGATTTTAAATGTGTAATTGCATTTAGAAAATCTTTGCCTAAACATTCTTGAAATGAAGTGCATCAGCAGGATTTCACAGTAAGAAACACTACTATTTTTACAGCAGTATTGCTTTCATAACAGTACTATGTATTCTGCAAAGTGTTTGTATACTTCACATTTTATCTGTTGTGGATGATGTACTGAAAGTGGTATGTTATATATTTATTCACACTTCATTTTAGGGCTGACAATTGTAGCATATACTTCCCTTCTCATACTTTACCAATTACCTTACCCCTGACCTGCATGAATGTAATTTTCTGCATTAATGAGAAGTAGCTGTCTCTGTGAAGAGCCTGAGCTGAGTAAACACTGTCAGCTGTGTCAAATGGTGCTGATAAACAGCTTTCACTCTTTATTTATGGCTGCCGGTGCTGATGGAGGAATTCACACTTATTCAAATATCTGTTTATTTGCAAGCAAGGGACTACTGTGAAGTCCTGAAGACTAAGGAAGCCTGTATTCTAGTTTGGGGTATATTCTTACAGGGTTGCATGAACTTTGTGTTCTGGGAAGTCTACAGCTGTTATGAAGCAGTTTCTGGGTTGAATGGGAAGCAACAACAAATTTGGAAATACAAATTTGAGCTTGACAAGGATTTGAAGTTATACTTCATTCAGAAATTAGAATTAGTCAATTAGTTAACATTCAAAACCAATTTTTGTTCCCAAAATTATAATTGAAACCTTAAAGTGTTCATAACTCCTCACAGAACAGAAATTCCAGTACTTTTTCTCATTTATAGGTGTTTAAATGTTGAGAAGAATAGCCTGTGAAGGAAAAGGAGACATTGCCAGTGATGATCCCCTAGAAGTTCTCCATTCTTCTGTAGGCTTTCAAGAACCTGTAAACCTCAGTGGTAGCAATTTACCATCCAAAATACAAATAATCTGTGTGAGGAGCAGAGAGATCAGTTCAAAATAGAAAAAAGAAGGTACTTTACAGAGTTAATTAATGAAATGTGATGTGAAGGCAGATGATACTAGATGCTTTAAAAATTGACAAATTCACAATATTATTAAATGCATATTGGGAAGAATCTAACATCAGGGATGTAATATCTAACATAGTTTTATTCAACCTGGTGGTGGTTGCACTTGCAGAAAAATAACTGAGAACTAAGACACTGTTTTCGGACATGGATGCAGAAATTTTTTTTTTTTTTTAATGTAATACTTATTTATTCATACTACTTCACACTGGGCAATGTTCAAATGTTCAACTCCTGAAGACGTCAATATGAAAATTACCTGCGATCCTTTGATGTTAAAGTTGCTAGCCACTGTAGGATTTGTCTTGCCTTCTGAGGTACTTTGAAATTCTCCTATTCATCAGGACTTACACAGAAGGATTAGATTTCTAAAGAACAAAACAGGCAATGTCAAATTTGGGCAGCATGTGAAATATTGGAACAGCACTTCAATGCATGTTCCTATGCAAAGTCTCCAGGAAAACATTGGCTAAAAAGAAGGTATTCTGGGAAATCAACAAAAAATGGTCAGATAATTTGGCTCAAATTTGGCTGTATCCAGCCTGACTAAACATCTTGAGTATTTCTGTCAATTCTTCCTCAAATACCTGGAGAATATATTTAAAGGAAACAGCAATTTCAGACTGTAAGCTGAGTATTTTTCCATTTGGTTTCCTATTCCACCTACTTGATTAAATTTCAGCTTCAGAACTGCCCTATTGCTCTTCTAATTAGGCTGCAGATACACAACTTCAGTGGAAAAGTTGTCAGTTTCTCCCAGACAGGCTGCTTTAGTGATTGTATCACCTCTGCTTGAAAAGTGGGAGCTGTAACTTTGAACTTCTCTATTCCAAAATGGGAATAGACCTGGGGCATTTTTGATTTCTTTGGCATTCTGTGGTAGGTCATAGAAAGATGAACAACAGCTCCATCTCAATATCTGTTGACACTGGAATTATCTTAAAAAGTACCTAAAAACTGAATTGTTGAGATTTCTGAAGATGGCAGAAATACTTAAGCGCACAAAAGAGGTTCAGATTTGTTGTGGTGCTGTTTTCACTGACAATCTCTTTGTGCTCTTACCTGTGATGGGAGCTCTGATCCACCTCTGGGAATCCTTCCACTTCCTGTTGTCTGCATGTATTAGGAGGCTTATGCAGCCTCTCTGGGGTTGTATTAATGGTGGAAGGGTAGCTGAATGATGCTTGAGAAGAGGATTATTTTTAAAGATTATATTTTTAAATATTTTTCTTCTGATATCCTCATTAGTTAATATTTAGGGTATCTGCGTTTAGATATAAAGCTCTCACTGCAGCCTGTAATTCTTACCGTAGCTGTAATTCTTATGACTCACAATGATTGGAACTTGTGGGTTGTCTCTTTAGCTTGTATGCCCTAAAGAAGGTATACTAACATTCAAACCTCTTGAAAATATTTTAAACAACTCTATAATTATTGTTAGTTTTGGCTCTAATTGTTTTGCTCTGTTAAGCTTCTGAAATATCCTGACTTAGTTACTTAACGAATCTAAAGCAGCAGGCAGATGGCTTTTCATCTATTGTTAAATTTCAGGGGCTTACTAGTGCTAATTATTTTGAAATGGATTCCTAGGATATTATGCATTATTTCAATGAATAATGCAGGACTGGCAATTTATTGGCAGAACATTCACAGGAGTGCCATAAATCTAGAAATAACATAAAAGCTGAGTGGATACATATTTTAAAAACACAGCTTGGGGAATCACATTTGGGCAATGCTACAAACCTCCTTATGAGGGTGCATATTTTTAGATATAATCAAATCAAGAGATTGTCAGTGAGAGATTGGAGTTTATTCTACATATTATTATGACAGCTAAGAGACAGTTATTGAAATTGAATATTATATACTAGATCCTGTGCAAACTCAAGAGGTAGAAAGACAGAATCTGTGCTGCCAAGATCTTGCCACTCAAATATAATCCCAAGTGCATCACTTGTACACAGTCACACACAGGTGAGAGGTAACGAGAAGAAATGCACAGCTGATGTCATAGCCTGTGTTTTCCAGGCAGCAGCAGACCATGTTTTTTGTAAGCATATCTTCAAAGGAGACAGCAAGAAGAAAAATGGTAAGAGCGAATGAAATAGCTCTGCAGTTGTTCAAGGTGAGCCCTTTCCAAGCTTGAAGAGCAGTTAGAGAAGCAAACAGAGAAATCCCCTACTAAATATAAATAGAGGGAGTAAAAATAGAAAAAATGTTTTTATTATTTTGTTTGGAATGAAGTATGATTTTGTAAAAGACATTTTAATCTAGGAATGCTGACACTCATGAAAACACACCTGGATATGTTTTGGGATTGAAAGCAGCATGAGCTCTACCTCATAGGAACTCCATTTGGTTGCACTGTAGGGAAATGTTGTTTTTAATATAGAAATAGTATTTAAAGACATTTAAATTATCTAAAAGTGGCCACTAATGATACAGGGTACTAATCTTTACTATGCTGCAGTATGAGCACTTCTGTGTTCCTTCCATTAGATTTGCCTGTGGTATGGATGTAAACTTTTAGGACTGGTTCATAACAAACCTTAGTGTAAGGCAAATACTATAATACCAATAGAGGAAATAGATATAAAGGGATGTATTTTTAAAAAAGATGATGATATAGAACAAATAAAAATGGCAAGATAAAAAAGAAATCCTTGATTTATAAAACAAAACAAAGGAATCTTATTAGTTTCAGTTGTGGAAATGTATTGAAAAATTTGGGCAATAAATTGAATATTCTAAGAATGACAGCCACTACATTCTTTCAAGACTACTGATTACTACTTTTTATAATTAATAAATTCAATGTAAGGTTCCTAGTACTTTTCAGCACTTGAATTTACCATAGATTTGTAGAAACCATACCACTGCAATGTATTGTAGCAGAAATAGCACAAGGCCTAAGGCCTTTCCAAGGAGTAAAACAATTAGTGAGGCAGGATATTATCAAGGTAAGGTAGCAGCAGTGAATATATATGACATTAAAAAAGTATTTTATTTCTATTAAATATTATGGTATTTGTGCATGTTTGATGCCAATTTACAGAGAGCAGCTACTTTAAACTTGGATGTTCATAAATTATATAAATTCAGAATTTTCCTTTGTCCTGATCTACTCAGATTTTATGTGGAGATGTGTATGCAAAATGGTTATTAGGAAAAGTTAGCATGACTATTTTCACACAATCACAAAGTTGGAAGAGATGTTCAAGATCATCAAGTCCAACCCAGTCCTAACACCTTAACTAAACCATGGCACTGAGTGCCACATCTAGTCTTTTACAAACACATCCAGGGATGGTGACTCCACCCCCTCCCCAGGCAGACCATTCCAGTACTTTTTCGCTCTATCTGTGAAGAACTTTTTCCTAACGTCCAACCTAAATTTCCCTTGGTGCAGCTTAAGGCTGTGTCCTCTCATTGTCAGTTGCTGTCTGGTGAAAGAGACCAAGCCCACTTTACAGCCACCTTTCAGGAGGCTGTGGAGAATGATAAGGTCACCTCTGAGTCTCCTTTTCTCCAGGCTAAACAACCCCCGCTCCCTAGTGTCACTAGGAAAGTGACACTTTCCCTAGTGTCTAGCCAGTCTGAGTTTTTACTTCTTTTTCAAAAGAAATTTTGAGATTGATAGGCATAAGTCTTTGCCATTTATTAGATTTGAGCAACACCTTTCAGCTGCTAAAAAGATTTTCACAGGGCTGCTTGCATTTGTCTCCAGAAGAAAGATGAGAGAGACATTTTAGTAAGTATTCTTCCAGCCTTAAGATGTCTTAAAGGTTAGATTGTCTAATGATGACTCAGTCATACACTTAGAAAGAATTACCTGCTTAATCCCAGTACTACTTGTACTTCCAAATAAATCCTACTGTTTGTTTCACTTCCAAATTAATGACATCCACTCTGAATGAATTACACTGTGAAGCAAGTTTTGAATTCTCTTAATCAGTATATATTCTTTTTTGTTGTTGCTCTCCTGAACATATGTACAGACAAGACTTCTTTGGCATTTGTATTTCCATAAATTTCCCTGAAATTCACTTTTAGTCTAGTGTTCTTCCTCACTCTTATGTTTTCTTTCCTGTTAAGCCTCTTTCTAAGCCTGACAGCACAAAGCCTCTTGGAAGGCTTGCTGTGCCTTCATTCAGCACACAGGACAGTGCTTGTCATGATCGGGGTTCTAAGATAGTCACAGTACCTCTCACAACATTCTGCACCACCCTTTTAGGAGGTGCCACTAGCCTCTGGAGGTTCCAGCTGTTCTAGGCATGTGGGTACACAAAATTCAAATTGAAAATTGGCATGTTAGAGTTATACAAATAATCAAAATGAAGTACAGAGCTGGAAGTACAACTTTTCCACCTGACCTGAAAAGCCAAATTCAGTAGCTGGCAACTATAGCACATCCACATCCCCAACAAGTCCTGCCCTTTTTTCAGCAGCTCTGGGAAATGGAGAACCATTGGAGCCAAAGCTGTTGAGACTTTCAGCGACATTCCAACAGGCAAGAAAAGTTTAGGTGGAGCCCCAGCATGGCAAACTGCATCAAGTCTGAGAAAGAACCAGGGACCTGAGGGAGCAGGACAGGCTGGCGTACAGTTTCTTGGTTTGCCAGCATCCTAGACAAAGACAGAGCACCCCAATATTTCAGAGAGCACACAGTGTCCTTCTAGCTCCTCAGGTCCCCAGACACCTGCAGACAGGTTGTGAGATACCACTGCTCTGTTCCCAGAAGCTCACAGGATGGTGAGACTAAAGCACATAGACTTTCTGCTTCTTTGGAAGCCAGCATGGTAAGGTCTGAGAAATGTGGCTTGTGCCTTCATTACTAGCTAAGATGTAATTGTCACTCTTTTTATTTAATGAATTCCTCTCTGAGCCCTTTGTCAAGAACCTGGTTTTAGCCCAGAGGTTTCTTTTCTGTGGAAGTATATAAAAAGGGAGATATAGTAGAAACAATCCCATAAACTCTTGAACTGTCAAGTTTGTTTCCTTGATAAAAGTTAAGAATTGAGGTTTTTCTTCTAATCAAAATAATAAAAATACCAAACACCTAAATTTTCCCAGAGATAGTTCAAGATAGTTCTAGTAGCAGATAGATGGTGTGAATCACCAAAAATGTGACACAGTAAATTACACACTGCTAATCACAAAAAATATGAGAACTACAGCACTTCACACCCACTAAGTTCTTCTATTTATATAAAATCCGTGACAGTTCTATGGCCCAAAAAATATAGAGGTAAAAAATGAACTGTTCTCCTGAGCTGGCATCTGAATGAACATTGTTCTAGTAGCAGCAAAAAAATAAATTTTCAATAACCACAGATATGAACATTTTACAATCTAGAGGGTTAGCAATTCAAAGGGGAATAGGGTGAAAATGAGTAAGGAAAAAATTGGTTTACTTAAAATGTTGCTGCAGTTGTAAAATATTTCTTATAGCTTTAAATTACATTGAAAAAGCATATATATCTGCCAACAGATAGGGAAATGTATGTTAAAAACTGCCTAGTTTTCTGAGATACTGTAAAGGACTCTAATTTGTGCAGGACAAATACCAAGTATTTGGAATTCCACAAGGCACCATTCAATGGGAATTACTTCTATTTTCTCTTAAAGTCCCCCAGTCACTACTTGACTTGTGGACATGTCAAAGTCAGTATTGAGAATTCCACTTTAGGATAACAAATAATTTAATGATATACTTATATGCCTCCTACTAACATTCTACAAAGTGCTTTTTTTAAATAGGCATTCATTGTTAGTACCAAGTCTCCTATGAACTTTATCTAACAATTGAATTGTTCCATATAAAACTAGTGTAAATTTTGGCTGAGGCAGAAGAAAATTTGTAATCATATCCAGAAGAGCCTTATTAATATTTTTTTTATTTCTGCTAGTTCTTGGAATATTTTTTCTTTTAATTTCTGGAACATATCTGTATATCTAAAGTCTTTTATTCCATTTAAACTGGAACAAAATTGCTAGTTCATAGAACCAATGAAAAATAGTTCACAGAAAATTAAGTTTTGATAAATATCTCCAGCTTACACCTCTTTCCCAAGTTTTTCTTCACTAAGAAAAAAAAACCCCGAAGTATTTCTATGGAAATATCTTGAGAGACATTTGTTACCATTTTCTTTCTAATAAATGAGTTGCTTCGGTGCATTTCTTTGTTTTTAAATTTGTATTTCTACTAAATCTGAGAAACTAGCCAGAAGTGATGCTGCTCTAAATTTGCCTTAAATTCAGCTTTGTGGATAATGCTAAAAAATAATTCAAATGAAACCAAACTATTTTAGAACTGAATTTGAAGACAGGGAATACTCTTCTGCTGTGAAGGAATTGAAATATTTTTTCATGGTGTCTAATCAGCACATTCTGCAAATCCAGGTATGAAAGACAAAAATAATCTTCAGAGCTCATATTCAAGTCTTTGTGATTTTTTATTAATATTTCCTATGTATTTATTCTCAGCAATTTAATATAAGGATCACTGAAAAAATGTAGTGCATGTGGAGCTTTGTGTGCTAAGTGTTTGGTGACAATGACAGTTGGATCAGACCATTTTATGAGCAAAGACTCAAACATAGATAAACAAATCCAGAGACAACAAGGTTTTTGAATTCATATTTAGGCATAACATAAAGTCTGTCTTTCTAAGACAAGCTTTTTTTTTTCTTTCCCAGTTGCCAGACAAACTTATACTTTTATGCAAGTATTTTACACATAAATGGGTAATGTCACAACTCAGAGTTGATAATTTGGGCAGGACTGATATATGAGACATTTCAATGTATGATAAGAAATATATCACTGTCATTATCTAATTTTTGTTAACAAACACTGCATGGTAGTTTGTAATAATATGGTATTAGGAAATGTTTATATTTTTGTCATTTAGATCTATAATGAGTCATACTCAGTGGAACAGCATAATTGTCCTCATTACAGAGTTATTGAAGAAAATGCATGTCTGTTTTTGTTGCTGGGATTAAGGCTCTGATGTTGCATTCATTGAAACTGATGTTAAAAGTCCTAGTGATTCAGAGATGGAAGGATAGGCCCTCAGTGGAGTTGTCTAAGTGGCTTATGGAAGCAGATGGTTCTGCATTTAAATGTTCTTTATGTATTTTTTTCTTTCCTTATTCTTTGTACTCCTCTGAATCTTTTATTTGATAATTTCAAACAGAAAGAGGGGGAAAAAAAATGCCACAAATCATATCTGATTTCTCCTCAGCATCTCCTTGCCACTTTTTACTGCAAATCTGAAATATGACTTGTCTTTTTTTTTTTAAGTTCATGCAATAGACCAAAAACTCCAACTCCCCTTCCCACCAGAGCAAGGAGAGAAAGTAAGGCGGAAAACAGATCATAGGTTGAAATTAAGGCAGTTTACTAAAGCAAAGTGAAACTTTGTGCTTTTGTAAACAAATAGAAAAAAGTTTATTCTCTACTTCCCATCAGCGAATGTGCCAATCCACTCCCCAGGCAGCAGGGCTTCAGCACATGGAGCAGTCACTCCAGAAGGCAAACACTGCAGATAACAAATGTCCCTCCAGTCCTCCTCCCTCCCTCAGCTTTTATACCTGAGCTGTCACACGCTATGGAACGGCCCTTTGGTTCCCTTGGGTCAGCTGGGCTGGTCCTGTCCCCTCCCAGCCCCTTTCCCACCCCCAGCCCCCGATGGGGCCGGGATGTTGGGAGACAGCGCTGGTGCTGTGCCAGCCCTGCCCGGCAGCAGCCAAAACACCGGAGGGTTATCAGCTCCTTTCCAGCTTCCAGGGCAAAGCACAGCACTGTGAGGGCTGCTGGGGGAACATGAACTCAGCTCAGCCAGACCCACAACAGCTATCAGCTCATGCTGCTGTTAAGAGAAGCTGTAAACTTATTGTCTTTGTAGGAATGAATCCTTGAGTCTTTTCAATTGAATGTGTACAAGTTGACTTCTTAAATGTTACTATGGGATGTACAATATGCTTATGTAATGAAAATTCCTAAAAATTTCTTACAAGCACCAAAAAGAGTGAATAACTTCTGTTGATTAAGTCAACAATACAGTGGAAAAATAATAGGGTGTTCTTCTGGTGCAAACAAGTGTGTTCCTCTGAATGTAATCAGGCTGTTTTCATGAAATATTATAACTTTTTTTTTCCCAACAGAAAGCTTGAACACATGTACAAAAATAAGTGCAATGCATGTGCATGGATTAATTCCAGCTCTCATATACAGTACCAGATGTAATGTAGGCAGCAATTTCACTTGGTCTCAAATTTCTTTGCCTATTTACTTCATGTCAAAAGGTTCAGTGCTGTACTTCTATGTGAAGCAAGAGGGTGTGATTCATGTCTTATTTTTTATCTATATCAGGTGACTGGTTTCTCTATCACATCTGCTCAGCAGTGTAGAAAAGAGCAACAGTCTTCACATGTGCATTCTCAAGCAAATTAATTTTAGGAGCACGATAAATTTTTATTTTATTTCATTTCATTTTAATTTTTAATACTGAGATGTCCAATTTCATTTATTTAATGAAAAGCATTTCCATAATAGCCACATGAAATAACTCTGCTCACATGGACTTTAAATACAACTCCTGTGTGCTACTCTGATACTAATAATTCTGTTAGATCTCTGCAAGTTCCAAGTTCCAAATTTTAGATATGGACTAAGTTCTTTTGAAATATTGATTATCATGAAAGAGAATTTTAAAGAAAATATTAGAGGAAGATGTGTTTAGAGACTGGAATACCAACATAAAAGTTCTTATCCTTGGTCAGAAATAGGCTGCATTTTCTTGCTTTGTTGGAGTTATATTTGTAATAGAAAGGCTAGAAGTGGGGGACTCAGCTGCAAAACAATTTGGTGCCAACTGCCTCTGGGTCAATATATGAACCTCAATACTTTGACAGGAGATAAAGATTTCCCTGCTATTCAGCCAAGTTGCAGTAACTTGGTTTTCTCCAGGTAGTAAATAAATACGTAGATAGCTATCATGGCTCTGCTGATTGCTGACTTGTTTAATGGAACTAACTTGATTGAAAAGAGAGACTGTGTGTAGTCCAATGCTTTCTCCTTTCCTTTTTCTTTACTATTTTTTAATTTCATGTTTCTCTCTATGTAGTCTTTTGATTAAATTTTTTGATTGATATTCAAAGACATAATTTGTAAAGTGGATTTGTTTCCTGCTGTCTGCATGCTTCTGGTGGGATTTTGTGAAGGAACTCCATTACCTCTTTGTGATCCTTTTGCATTCGTAACAAGACTAAAATCACAATGCTACCAAAGTTTCAGGAAATGAAAGCTGTATCAATATTTCAACATACACATGTTGAACATATACATTCAACATACATGTTTAATATACATATATGTACACGTGTATACTTCTATTTTTCAGTTTTAAATTTTCATTTTACCATTAATTTTCAATTTTTACCATTACACACTGTTTTAATGTTTTGCCTTTGAACAGAGTATAAAGTGTAGAAAACTGCTAGTACATGTATTAATAGTGTTCATGTGATCATTAGAAAGGCTACTTATCGACACTCATGGCTTACAGACACTTAAGAAGGTTTAGTAGGTACTCAAGGGAGCAATGGAAATGTTGTACAAAATATCCACTGCACATCTGGTAATCATTTTTTTCACTATCTATAAATTATATGTGAATTTAAAAATGAGAAATAGTTCTCTTCTTTTATACTTAACCTTATAAAGAATTATGAAGAATTGTGACTAGATATTTATGTTTCTCTGTTAAGATGTTTGACAGTTTAAGGAAGACTTCAACGGGTAGTTACAGGACAAGCAAGCTTGAAGTGGTCAAACATCTCTCTCTAATAGAGAGCCTTCACCAAATAAAAATATTTTCTTCTGATGAGCTCTAATTTTTCATGTTTTCTTCCAGTACTTTTCTACTTCCAGTGGACAATAAGTTTACAGTACAATAAATCCACTTTCCAGTCCTGGAAAACTGAGTTAGACTAGAGGCCACTGCTGTAACCACTGCCACCAATAGTCAACACCAAGAAATTTCAGTGGCATGAAGTTAACATTTTTTGTGTCATGACAAGGATATGAGCCTTTTATCCTATGACAAGGATAAAAGTTACCAAATTATGTTTCATTGCTTAAGCTTTTTGACTTTTTTTGTTCAGTCTACATCTCCAAATTATATCCTCATGTGTTAAAAATCCTCAGTGATTCCTCATATATGGAACACTCTTGCATGTCTTTGTACTGATGCAGTGGCAAGAACAGGTAGGAATAGGCATTTCAAGTTTTTTTTAATGTAAGATGGAAATTAAAGATTTGGTTACAATTATATAAAGACTTTAACTGTTTTATGATTGATGAAACTGGTCATAAAGAGGGGTGGAACTTTTGAGTAAAAGCAAAAATATTATGAGAGTCAAGGTTGAGCCAGTGAGAGGTAAAGGAGGAAAAATTGATAATATGCAGTATTGTGAATAGATTTCAAATGGGAGAAAGCTCAAGGTTGATATATAGATTAAAATGCATATCTTATCAAAGAAGCAGGATAGTAAACATCATGGCTAGGGTAACCATTAGTAAAAGGAATGATACATTTATTTGTGCAACGTGATAAAATGTGGTCTGAAAATAAATATACCATAGGCCTGCATGGGTGGAAGTAATTTTACATAGCTGGGTTCCTTTAGTAATCACCAGAACAAGGACACCCCTTATAAAAGAAATTAATCCTGTTTATCTCAGGCACCTATTTTATGATGGTCTGAACAATGCTGTGGAGGCATTCATCTCCCTCTGCTGAAGACAGAAGTATCCTCCATGACTGGATCACAAAATACAAATGGATTAGATATGAAAATAAAGTAAAATTGTATTCACTCAGTTTTGCCTCACTTTAAAAATTATCCCCTTTTAGGAAAGTTCTAGTGCTCTGGTTCCATGCTGAATCACAATAAGGAAATGCAGCTTTCCTGCACATTCATAAATTAAGAAGCACAAGTACTGATTTTGGAATCTGAGACCTGAAGGATCCTTGGAGTTATCTGTGGTAAAAGAAAAAGACTGGCTTCCTACTTACAATTATAGACAGGGTAATAAATTTCAAGTATCTATCCAAAGAGGATGACAGAGTTGCTGCTGCTGCGGCTATAGAGGTGTTTAACAGTTGATCTTCTATGGCATCTTTAAGCAAGAGAAAATTTGTCTGGAAAAAAATCCTTCAAGTGAGATTCTAAGATATGAAATGATGATTTAGAAATTAATTATCAGTTCAGGAAACAACACAGGTTTCAATTGGTAATAAATTCTAATTCTAGCCCATCAATCTGTTTGTCTTTAAGTTCCATACACACTGTACTGTGTTCTAAATGGCCTACAGTTTCTGTCAAAACAGGGATTGTACTCTATATTCATATGCATAATTTCAAAAAGGATTTTCTTGGATAGGTTTGTTTTGATGACTGCAGTTGAGGAAGTATTATGGGTAGGCAGTTGAAAATCATCTTAAAGTAAAATAAAATCACTTCTTGAACATCATATTCTCTCTTACAGCAGGAATATCTTCTGCTCTGCATGGTGCAGTTTGATCAAAAAAGGAGAAAGTAATAATATTCCAAAGACCTGAAAACTATCAGAGAAATGTGAGCAGAGTCAGTAGTGTCATCCTAACTATTCTGTTCATTCAAATACATTTTTTCATCCATTTTATAGAGGTTATTGCTATGCTCGTGAAAGGATAGATGTGTTTGAAGGAAGATCCATGCTTAAAAATAGTATTTTAAATTGTTTTCTTTTGCCAGTCACTATGTACAGCTAACACCACTTTCTGTCTATAATGAATTCTGGCAAAAACTCTTTCAGTCAGCAGGTTGCCCACTGGTCCCTTCTAATAAGTAACCAGATGTTGTTCTGCAGAAGAAATACTCATTTTCTTTAAAACCATTTCTACAGATGCTGAAAAAGCACAGTCCTTCTCCTAATGGCCACATCTGTTCATCTGCAAACAGACTTTTTGAAATGACATATTGTCTAGTTGTTGCATATGCTTTCTGTCTGATCTTAAAAATCCTTGTTGTACTCTTGGTGCTACAGCTTTTTCCAGTCTCAAAGTTGGACAGCAGCTGTGGGTAAATGACAGGTTGTCACTGCAAGGCTGGTATTTCATTGTCTGACATTCTTTCCTACTAGCCAGTATAAACACAAGCCCCTGACTGGAGACAGATGTTCCAGGTACTGGAACTGGTACTTCCCTCCAGGTAAGAAATACTATAGACAGAGAGCAAAGTGTTGATCAGAGATCTGTGGAGATGTGTGCTGTGCTCCTGCAACTGCTGCATGACTTCAGGCTGGACACTATACTTCCACTGGATTTCTGTAACATAGAAGTGATGATTGGATATCTTCTAGGGGACAGTCCTACATAAAATTAATCTACTGCTATCAAAAATTAAAATTCTGAAATCTGGCCATGAACATTTTCCTGACATTTTTTAAAGAAATGCTGGACATCCTAGCAAATTCTCTGATATCTTCTGATTACTTTCTGCCTTTCTGAATTTTCCCTTCAGTTTAATTTAAGTCTTTTTTGTATTTCAATGTCCTGTTCAGTATTGTATTGTTCAGTTCCCCAGGCAGCTGCTGTCTTCATCCCTAAAGGTGGTGTTATTTCAGTGACCTGACTTTATTCACACATGAGTTATAGGACTTAAGAGGACCTTAATGCCCTTTTTAAGAATGAAAGACAATGCAAATGATCTGTCCAGGATGTTATTGTATGTTCCCTTCTATTTTCTCCTATATTAAACACAAGTCCTTTAAATTATTTTTTTTCCATACAAAATGTTGTAACTGATACAAATGAAAAAATTCAACCCAAATAGTAGCAAAGTCCTCTCCCCTCTCCATGGAAAGCTAGCCTTATTACACAGATATTAAGTAGATGTCATGTCTCCATGTAATTTATTGTGAGATCTTTCCTCTGTTGTATGTACATATTTAATCTCATTTGCCATGAGCGTATCCATTAATCTTATTTTACAATTGCAATTACAAAGCTCCCTTACATGTTTCTTGTGAGAGAATGTTAAGTCCTCTGCAAAGCAGGCACTCAGCTCTGCTTCTCATCTCTCAGGAACAGTTTTTGTGTGTGGTATGAATCACTGTCCCATCATTCATACTGTGACAACTACATTTACTGTACACTGACAGTGATGGCTGTCCTCAAATACAAATTTAAAATTTCAGTAACGCAATCACATAAAAGCAATGCTACTCTAATATCAAGGTTCCTGTTCAGGAAAGTTCTGCTGAAGCACAAACCTGTGCATAAGATTCTGACTATGGTACCTGTGCCGATAGCTAAGGTCAATAGCTAATGTCCTTTCTGTATTATATATGCATATATATATACTGAGTAGGTTGCAATAAAACACTGAATGGCTGGACATATTCCAAATGAGGTAGAGGACAGCATCTTGGTCCTGGAGAAAGTAATCATGGATTTCTTAGGGAGTTTCAAAGCAGAAACAGAATATTTTCAAATAAAAAATACCAGAGTGTTTCTATATGGGTGCTGCAGCTGTGAGCAGCTTCCATCATTTTGGTTACCTACAGCCTGCTGCCCATTTTCCTCTCTATGTTTTCACATGAATTCTTTGGTATGTGAAGAAAGAATTAGAATTATTTTTAAAATGTGTTGCAGTGCAATCCATGATTGATGCTGTGCAAACAGCAAACTTGATGCTTGGTGCAGTACAAACACAGAGTGGGGTCCATCACACCCACTGCTAAGTGCTGACATGGCCAAGTTTATTTAGTAAAGGAGACTCTACTCTGCAGCTCACATTCTCTCAGGCACTGTTCAATTAATCAGTAAGGTAATATATAAGGTTTTGTTATCAGTGAGAAAATGGTTTGAATTTTACTTTTTTGTTTCTAAAAAAGAGAAAGAAATCACCAAGATTTCCCCTGGGGTAATATTACATGCAACTAAACTCCATATTTTACACATGTAGACTAAATCTGTTAGCCTAAGTGCTTGGTGGCCCAAGTAAAGGATCCTGATTACTGTCTCTGAAGACAAGGAAAGTTTCTCAGATTTGAAAAGTCTGTTCTGTTGACTGTTGATTAACTCATGGACTGAGAATTCTTCAAATTACTTTCTGTGGGAACAAGAGCACACAAGAATGATTTTCTTATTCCTATCCCCAGGCCAAAACCCACTTTTTCTTTCTGTCTTTAATGCATAGAATGTGGAGTTGTACCAAGTCCGGGGGGTCTTATCCAAAACAATTATTTATGATTATTTTTTCAGGCAACTTCAAACCCTTATATACCTTATATACTAAACAATTGAGAAAAAATGTCATCTGTTTAGCTTAGAGTCATAATTCTCTTATAGGTTATTTGTACACATGCAATCAAATTGTTAAGTTTTGTTCTGTAAAATGAACTAAACTGATCCAGAACGCTTTATTTTTATTGGGTGATCTCATATAAGTCACTGGTAGTCCTATGAGAAATTTGGATAACATAGATGCTGAATATTCAGAAAAATCAGCTATATTACCTCAGTGAAAACATATAAACACTTGGGTTATTAGATTTTAATTACAATCTGAATTTTAAATGTAAGTTAAAATGCTAACCAAAATTTGAAAGGAAAGGTTGAAATCACAGCAAAGAAACTTCTTGAGTGGCTTATCCCAGGGCATTTGAATAAAATATTCAAGTTCTACTTATTTGACCTTGGTATACTGTTTTGTTATTAAAATTTTAAAAAGTCAGAATATAAATTTACTGACTATGTAGAAACACAGCTTTTGTTCCTAGGTTCATGGTATGCATCAATGTAGTGCTGTACAACGCAAAAGTGGTAAAAAACAAAACAGAAAATAAAAATAGTATTCTGCTTTTGCATATTAAAGATAGGATAAAAGGTGCATAAATTGAGATGGTCAAAATTATAATAAGTTAGTAAATTTATTTTTCAAAATGATATATATTTTCTATTATTTCTAAGCTCTGTGGAAAACACAGAAGAAAAATGGAGAAAACTTCATTTTATATAATCAAGAAGAGGAGGGGGGTGCAACCTTTCATATTAATATCTCCACAAATACAGAGAGTGAGTTCACTGATGGTACAAACTGTGTTTCATAAAAAAGGAATGGAGATGACTCATATTAATATAGAGTATTTTTTTCTGCTAATGTAAATTCTAGCAGTCTACCCAGTCTTGGAGAATCCCAATGAGGGACTTTGATTTTGCAAAAGTTATTTACTTCACAAATTATACACCTTTATGTTAAGATAAGAAACACAATCCTTTCCTTGCTATATGGGTACAAATCAAGAAAATGGTTGGATACATTTTGTGAAGGTCAGGATAATCCACAGGTACTCGATTCTATCTTAGTGAAGACATGAATATGATTATCTGTAATAAACTAGCTTAATATCAGCAGAGACACCCATATGTAATAAATCTAGGGTAATTGATTCAAGCAAAGCAAATCACATATATCAAAAGAACATTTTCAAAGAAATATTAAAGGTTTCTTCTTTCTTTCTGTAATGTTTTTTTTTTATAGGAACAAGTAGAGAAATTAAAGAAAACAGAAGTCTTCAGTATTTTAAGCTCTCAGAAAATTTATTTGGACCCTAACTAGTTTTAGATGACAGTTTAAACTCATAAAAATATAGCAATTTTTATGCAGAGGAAGCAATTGATAAACTGAGCCAAACAATCAAATAGATTCCTATTATCTCTGATATTTCTACTTTTCCTAAAGCAATATAACCAGCTGGAAGTTCTTATTGTTCACATTCAATATCTGCTAGAAAATAAAAATCATAGTTTTTGGTTTATTGTTTTTTTCTTCCTCTCTGCAGTTATAGAATATTTTACATTAAAAATAAAGAGAAAAAGATTAAAAAAAAATCTGTGAAATATAGAAATAGATATTGTTATTTGTTTCTTTGGTGTTTGGTGGTTTTTTTTTTTTTGGTCTGGTTGGTTGATTTTTTATAATTTTAAACAATAGTTTCTAAAAGAGAAATTATTTGGAAAATGAAAATATGTTGCTTCAGGACAGGAGCAGTCAAGTACTTTGTGGGATTTTTTATCCATTATACATTTCTCCACTGTCCCCCTTAAGCTTTGTACCTTAGGCATCAATAGGTGAAATTGCATAATGCTTTATCCCTTTTATCAGAATATTATAATTATTAATTATCAGAATGTGTCCCATGGGTAGAAAATTACAACTTACACCAGAAACTTCCTTTATATAGAAATTTCTGATCTTTATGTTTTTCAGATAGGCAAAATTTTATTTGAGTAGTAACAGGTTCCAAATTTAAATCAGTCATCCAAGCTGTTTTTAAATATGTTGTTGGGGAAAAGAATACATAATGATGCCTTATATCTTCTTTCTTCACCTTAGAAACACAGAAACCTCTACAACTAATTTCTGCTTTCCTCAGATCTTCCAAATTTTCAGCCAGATTAGGAGGTTCAATCTAACCTTTCAAGCAAAACCCTTCTACAATCTTAACTTGTAGGTTTTTATCCCATCTTACTTTTCTTCTAAGTTTGCAGAATTAAGACCAGTTTTTGGCTTTGTACAGTCTCTGTGAACTATTGCCATCTGCCAGTGTTGGAGGCACCCATTGAAATACAGAGAATAATTCCAGGGAACTTTCACTTATGCTGGGGGACACCACTTACAGAACCACAGATTGACAGAAACACTGAGTGGCTGAGGCTGGCAGGGAGTTGTGAGTTTTGAGTATCTCCAAGGACAGAGACCTCACCACCTCCCTGGAAAACGGGAAAAAATTCAGTGTTCAGATGGAGCCTCCTGTGCTTCAGATTGTGCCTCTGTGGCCTCTGGTCCTGCCTCTGAGCACCACGGACAGAGGTCTCTGATCTCTGCAACTGACCTCTGCCTACCAGCAGATCACTTTCAGAGTTCTCTCTTCTTCCATCCCTCTACATAAAGTGTGGATGTATTTCTCTCAGTAGCCACAAGGTTTTTATAATATGCCTTATCCATAGCATTTCTACGGGGCTTGTCTCCTTTCAAATGCCAAAGATACAAAGATACTAGAAAAAAAATTACTGTAATTTACATTTTAAAAAAATACAGTATATTATGTTTTGCTATGAAAAAGGTGTAAATATGCAAGAATTTTGTTCTGATTCTTATATGGCTTCAGAGCAGTATAATCTCAACTACTGTTATAAAATCCATTTTCCAAATACCACATGGGTTTTACATAAGCAGGAATTACCATTTGCTTTTTCTTTTCAAATTAGCAGTAATTTTCTAGTAAATAATTTTCCCAGGTAAATTGAAAATGATCTAATCTTAAAATAATATTTATTTTATAGTTTTCATTTCTTTTCTCCCCTCTGAAGGAAATGTTGAACTCAGCTGCATTAAAAAAGCTTTAAAGTAATCAGTGAATATTTACAGTTGTGTAAGTGTGCAAAGATAATTCTGATAATATTTTTTCCTCTATTTTTATAGCTATTAATGCAATATTTTTATTTTCTTGTATTATTATTGGTATTGCTCTGACACTGGTTGAAATGAAGAGAAATCAGAATAAGCAATGTATTAGATGCCTACTGCCACAGAAAACACTTCATGAGAACATTTAGCAATGGATTTTATTTTTTTGTGGTTTGAAATCATTAATTAAAATGCAGATAGCTAAATGTAAGGCATTTTTTAAAATAAAAATTGTTTCATTTATGTCAAGCAAATTTCTGAAAGACTGTAGTAGTTTTTCTGGAGGCAAATATATATAAGTTATGTACATGTATTACCTGATCTTTTTTATTCTGAAATTAAAATAAACCCAAAAATAACAAAATTTCATTTTTCTAATGTATAAAATCTAATATTTGAAATAAAACTATGTTAACACTGTCAATGACCACAATCTCCATAACAATTTTTGGGTATGATTCCTTGTGTGTATACCAAGATAAAAAGTGAACCTTCCCACCCCCTAGACTGCACTTCCTTCAGGGTCCATTAAATTCCCCCATTAACGTTTGCAGTGGAAGGTTTCTGTGGCTGTAGGTGGTCAACATGATTTCAGCGAAAGTTTAAAGAACTCTTTGTGCTTGCTTTCTCTTTTATTCCTCTAATCTTGAACTGAAGATGAAAGAAATGACTGATATATATTATTTAAACACAGGGACTAGAGTTTTATACTGCTATGATCTACAGTCATTTCTAAATTATTTCCACTTCAATGTTGGCGTTAAATTCTTTCAGAGGTATGAATGCACCTTCTATTGGAATTAATATCTGCAGTGGTAAAATTTTTCAGAGTGGTAAAACCATTACTTGTGTTGTGGAAAGAGAAGAAAATTAGCCATTAGTTTAAATCCTGGTAGGTTTTACCCTGACACCCACCTTTCATCATACTCTTTATATAGATGGAATTGCTGTTTCTAAACTGCAGGGTACTGTTTTGTTATTCCTCTTCAACATAAGGTTTACAGTAAGACTGACTTTATATGCACAGCCAAAAGCAAGGGATGTAAGCAAAGCAAACCAGAATCTGAAAACAGTGCATTCCACTGAGGATTTTACTGTCACTTCTCTAAAAAAAGAATATTTTACAATGTGAGAAAGCTATTTAGCTAAAGTAGTTGTTTGTGCAGCCTTTCCTACTTATAAATCATGTTTTACTAGAGCAATTATATTAGTCTTATTTTAAATTTCTTGTTTAATGATTAGTCATTAACTACAAAGAATACCATTTTTACATAAATTGCAGGGCATTATTGATTTTTCTGCCATTACAGTTGCCCATCCTTTTATGCAATAACAAATTTACTTTAATTTGTTCTCAGCAGATGCTTAAATTTAATGATGTGAGAACTAAATCTCTTTTGCAATACTTTAGGATTAGAAAGTCTTCTTTATGTAAGAAATTAATCTTATTCTATATAATCTGCAACCTTTTTGTTTTGAAATAGCATGAGAGTTTATTGCAGCCAGTTTTGTCCTACCCTCTGACTCCCCAGAAGAATAATTCTCTAACTTGTTGCCCAAAAGACCTTAGTTTATATGCCAGGTTTAGGTAATTAAAACTGTTTGCCTCACCCTTCCTGCCCAACCCCCTCCTCCCCCCAACCCCCGTTGAAATGAAAAAAAAACAAAACAACCCTGCAATTCTTGTTCATTTTACCTTTCCAAAATTTCTCTGAGAAGTGACAAGTGCAGGAGAGAAAAGCTCTTCTACCATTAAGTCCAAAGCCTGATTGTAATAATCTTTTATTTACATGAGTTCCTCTTACAAGTTCACATGAGAACACACTTAACTGTATGCCCCATTTTGATGCTCAGTAAATGAATCTAAGGTGAATCTTCTGAAGACTAATTAAAATAATGATTATTAACCTAAATTGAATATTTTCATGAAATTTCTATAAATACTACAGCTTCTTGTTCTGTATAAGAAACAAAATCCATTAGACAGATGAAAGAACTACTATTCATATAGATTAGGTTGAGGACTCCAGAAATAAATAAAACAAAAAATGTCAACAGCTGGTGCTATAAATGCAAAAGCAAAGTCTCAGGAAATAGAAAGACTTTATCTAGACTATCATATTCCTTATTGAGTAATACAGCATATCTACAACTGAGACAGAATCATGTGTATTAACTCTACTGATATTAAGCAGGTAAAATTTAATCCTTCATTTACATTAGCAGGTTCAGTTACTTCTGCTGGGAGGAATAAAAACCCCTAAGAGATTACCTGTCTTAAAACATATGTCTGGCACAGGTGAGAAAGCACATTTCTCTTTGCCTTGATTATGCAGGAAGTCTACATGACCAGTTTAACCCACCTGCCAAATTTTAGTCACACATAGTTAGGTGAGATGGACTCCACTGAGAGATCATTGTTAAGCTGCACACAGTTAAATAGCTGGAATACAGCAGTTATACAGTATTATACAACAGTATTTTGACTTGTGCTTCCTTGATTCTTCCTCTTTCTTATTTTCACATATAAACTAATTTTATTATTGCTTTTGCTAAGCATATTTTAATTATATATCTCCTTATTTAAACAAAGATATATAGTCTTATCCAATACCATCTAATTTAATAAGAATCTTCCTACCAACCTTTGGGAATTTACTGAAAAGCAGCTTCTGACATTCTGATATTGAAAACTTACACGAGATGACAAAATCACAAAGTATTTCTCCTCCTGCAGCCCTCAAGTTAAATGATAATAAAGTTATCTTCATGTTAGAATCTTTGGATTTTTTTGACAATATATAAAGCGGTTTTGCTCATGGAAACCTTTTCTTAATATTCAGTGGGAAAACTAAAACTAACATCTTATATTAATCAATCAAAAAAAATAAATTATAGTCTTTCTAGAGCCACACCTGGAGTCACCAACAAGCATGAGTTTGGTATACACATCATAAGTGTCCTTAAAGAGTTATGGCTGTGCATTAAGCCAATCCATAGTATAAAGCTATTAAAAATTAATATAGATAAACACTCTAATAGAGGATATTTAGAGAAAAACTGCAGAGGACAGAAAACAAATTTTTAAATGTTAAGTGTAATATTATGCTGGGAAAACTTTACTGAAGGAACAAACTGGGCTAGGCACTGCAAGCATGCCTGTTGTTAACTCATGTCAATAATCTGTTTTTTTATCACAGTGTCATAACCAGAGCAAGAACAACTAATTCTGGACCAGATATGTTGTGTTAAATAATTAATAAACTAAAAATAATTTGACTAGGTTTTGAAATCAAATTTTCACTATAGCAGTGTGCTCAGATAAAGGGAAATTATTTTTTTAGGGCAGCCTTCCACTTTATTTCGCCATAAAACCCTTCTAATTCAGCATATGTGTACACATATAATCTATTGGCACAGACAGTAACTATGTAGGGGTTAAATAACTCCCATTTTGGATGGAGGGTTTTTTACGCAGTACTGACAATGGCATGGGTAAAAAATTCATTCTGCTTTGTAGTAACATACTCATGAGACATTTAAAGAAGGCTTGTTATCTTGGTCAGTCCATTTTCAGTTCAGCAATAAGGTGTTCCCAAATGTAATTCCACAGGATGTGGAATTTCTGACAAGGATTTATGTAAAAGACAGCAAGTTAAATTATATAAAAACAAGCATGTAATTCCTACAAAAGAAAAGGGTCCCACAAAAACATATGTAGTACAAGACAGTGATTGTGAGGGGGCAGCTGAGGGTTTAAGCAATATTTTTATTCCTGAAATGAATAATACATCAGAGCCTTTCATCCCTAAGGTAGTCAGTGTGTCAAGATGGGAAATAATACTTAGCAATATAGATGATTGACTTTCTCTGAAACACAGCCTGGTATTTTCAAGGTCAGAAGTAAGGTCCTTCCAAAAATAAAAATTCTGACACAGGAATACTTTAAAAAAAAATTATTTATGCAGAATATATGGCTGAATGATGTTGTAACAAAAAAAACCCAACAAAACAACAAACAACCCAGCCCTCTGTTATTACTGTGCCTGAATAATATTTCTAGTCATAAACAAATGTGAGAAATACTCAAGGAATACATAAGAGAGGATATAATGCATCATGTCTAGTTCCTCTACTCATGGGTAGTTTATACTACCATCAATGGGATATTTTGTCAGAGATGTATATAACTAAATGTTTTACACTTAAAATATCTTTGAGTCATTTTTTGCAGGATCTCTGTTATGTAGGAAGTATGATGAGAAACATTACTCTCAGCACATGTGAAAATCTACAGATCTGAACCTTCACTGTTCCCATTGAAGTCAGTGGGAATATGACTGTAAAACAAAATATGAACTTGTAAGAGCAGCAAAACACAGGCTCAGAAAGAATTGGAGAGACTTTGTGCCCGGTATGTTGATCTTCAAAAAGCTGCACACAGTGGTGTGTATGTGTATGGCTGAGCTGAGATGTGACAACTTCTTGTGATTGTTTACTCACTAATTTATAGCATCCCACCCTAGAGTAAGAAAAGAAGAAAACTGTTCACTTCCTTGAATGCTAAAGACAAATGCAGGTGCCAGGTGACAAAGCATGGCTGTGGACTATGGATAGGATGAGGGTGGCTCCTCATCCTATATTCAGGAGATGAAGAAGATTCCTATATTTGGGAGATGATGACTTAAAATTTATCTAATATGACCAGTAAAATCCTTTCAGGTCCTGCTCAATATATTTATGGATATAAACCTGTTTTTCAAGTGACTATGTTTTCACATACTTCCTTTGGAAAACTGGATGTCTAAGTCAAATGTGCTGGGTTCAATAGACAAACAGGTGCCTGGAACAGAGACCTTAACTGTGCTTTTGAACTCATGAGTGCTCTCCCTTCTGAACAGGGCCACTGTGCAGGACCAGAATATTGGTTCCAGTTTACACTTTGTTTGACAATATGCTCTGGTGGTTAGCTCAGTGCTGACACGTGCACCATTCCCATTCACACTTATTAAGAAGAAAATAACCTGGAAAATCTTTACTTAGGTGGCCCCTGGAAAAGCTTTGATGATAAAAGATACCATTATTACTCATGAAAAACATTCCTGGCCACCAGAAGAGTATTGTGCATCATAGGGATTTCCAAAGCTCTGGGTCCTGTAATTGTGCCAATGTGGCACAATTTGTCACCTACAGTGACAATCATGTCAAAAAAGGTGAGTATTGTAGGCTGCAATTTCTATCTTCTGGTGACTGAAATTTTGTCTTGCAGATGCCCATTTCCTTTCACATGAGGATGCAGAATTAGTTTCCAGTTTTTTTGCTGCAATGTTATTTTGTTATGTAAAGCAATAGTACAAAGTCAAAAGATTTTTGGTTTTCTGCCTTATAATTGTAATCCATACCTTAATTATCATGTGTGTACTTTAACAAATCAATATTGTTGTAATACTGACTTTTTTACTCCACTTTCCTTTAATCTTTTCTCTTTCTCAGAAAAAATAAATTACAATTCTACCTGAAAATGCATAGCACAATACACTTAACTGCCTTATCAGGTTCTTAAAGTAAAGTATGTAATTTCAGACACCTTTAATAGATACTTCATTTGGAGGCTTTCAGTTGTGTAATGGGGATTCTTTTGCTTTTACTCACATAGTGATATGATCACTTCTAGAATGTGGTCAGAAAAAAAGGGAATTCCATTTCAGAAATGCATCATTATTCAGCCAAGAGTTTAACTTCATATCCTGTTGTTGTAGAGGTAGGTTCTGCTCTGGAATTTAGGAGAAACTAAATATTACTTACAACCTTATCAAATTTGCAAGACTCTTCAAGATTGAAAATAATGTTTCCCATTGTTTTAACAGGTTTCTATTTTCTGAATGTCAAAAAACCCCAAAAATCTGTGGAAAATAAAATATCAGTAGAGATCCTTTAGGGAAAGGCCAGACTTCAGCAGCCACAGATTCCCACAGAACATCTTCAAGAGAATGAAGCTATGGAGTCAAAGATGCAGAATAAAGAGAATGAATATTTATATACATGATATGATGACAAAAGTCCCAAATTCACTTTTAATATCAAACAACATGTATCCCCTAGCTCACTTATGACAGACATTCATTGTCTTCTACTTGATTAGCATCAGAGACTCTGTAAAAAGGCGGTTTTCAAGTTTTGTAAACTGAGGTGAAATGAAGATGTTCAGACAAGAAACAGGTTCCTTTGTTTAAGAAGAGCTATCACAGAAAGCTAGATTTATGACTCCCTCACTTATTTAAAGTTGGGTGATCACAGAACAGAGGAATTTGATTATTTTCTTCATCCCTGTTATATTGTCTGTAAAACAATTTCCCATTGGTTTTCCTGATGGAATAACTTGTACATTACCCTCAGAAAAACTGCATTCTTCAATCTATACTTGGATTATTTTGGTCTGAAAACATATTATGGCCTCCAAACTCCATGGAAAGTGCTTACTGCTGAAAATATATCTGCTCTGTTGAGACATTTTAGAATGCAGCTGTGCAATCTCAGATAATTTTGTTTGATTACTCACCATTTTCAAATCAGTTTTAGACAGCAAGAAAAAACTGTTATTTCACATAATTTCAATAATAGAAGAAATAGTTCCCAAGTGGATGATACAAGTTTAATGACTTTAAAGGTTCATTTTTTTTTGTAGTGTGTGTGCTAGTGTCAGATCCCCAGTAATGGCAATGAACAACAGTCAAGACTAGGACTGCCTATGAGCAGACTTGGTAGAAAAAAAGTGTTATCTTCTGTCTAAGTATAGTACTGCTTTGCATGAAGTTTTATGTAGAAAGCATTTTTTTTGAGAGATGAAAGAGCACTGAGAAAGGAAAAAAAAATTAAATCAATGTCTTCTATGCTATTTCTCCATTCAATGTATGACAAATAAGATGTAGAGACAGCAATAACAAAATTATTTTATCAACTTCAAAATCATGGCCCACACACACCAGTTGTGTTAAATGTTCATAAATTCATGATCATAATGATTTACACTGGTCTCATGGCAATTTAATGCCAATGGTGCATACTGGTGAATAAATATAATGCCATATTTTACTGTAATTATTTTAAATGTTCTTTTTGCTAACAACTTGTTTTCTTAAATTTATCTTTCTTTTTAGTTGATGTACCTGAAGCTTGGAAAACAGAAATCATATTTGACTTCTGTTGCCATTTTCATTTTACTTCCTGTTTGATTTCAGGGATTTGGAATCAGTTTGTTCATGCAATGCTTGAAAGCCCATATGTCCTCACAGGTCTTCAAAGAGCAGAATCTGACACTGAGAATTGTTGCTACTTGTTCACAGATATAGTGCTCACTATTAAAAATCAGTATTTGCAAATCAAGTAGCAAACCAGGGAACTGAATGGTCCGAGTGAAACAAACACAAAGGAACATAGTACTTCTCCACTAAGAAATAACATTAAGGGGACATGAAAGACCTATGTCCAGATATCTAGAATTCAATATTAATTATTGAAAAGTGTGGAAGGAATTGTAGAACCTTATGTGGTTCTTCTCTGACCAACATATTTTGAGGATTGAAGAAGTGATTACTGAGCACAAAAGAAGATGAAATCACTGAAAGAAGCCCTGTGTATGTGTCATGCTTCATTTCACTCAAGTCCCATAATGTAGTGTCAAAAATTAATTACATGCCTGAGTGTTGTGTATTCACAAATGTGTATACAAATCACAGAATGGCTGAAGTTGGAAGGCACATCAAGAGATCACCTAATCCCACCTTCCTTCACAGACCAGCATCACCAAAAGCACATTGCCAAGGACTTTGTTCAGCTGGGTACTGAACATCCAAAGCTGTCAACTCTGTAGGTTCCTTGGGCAGCTTATTCCAGTGTTTGACCACTCTCACAGGAAATACCTTTACCTTTTCATTTATGATTTCAGCTTGTGCTCACTGCTGCTTCTCCTCTCACTGTCACTAAAATAAGTCTACTTTTATCTCCATCTTTCCCCTCTCTGTCAGGTATTTGTACCTAGACTTCATTCAGTAAGTAGATCCTGTAGCAAAAGGACCAAAGGATTTACGTATGCCTTTTCATTATATATATATATACACCCTTGAAAGAGCTAGAGTTTTTATACTGCTGACGAAGAGAAAACAAGATTTAATAATAACAACATATTGAAGATTTTCTTTTCCATGCTGCTCTTGTTCATAGTGGTACCTCAATTCTTTCTAGCAATATCTGATGAAATCATTTCAAGAGATAGTATCATGCTGGAATAACAGTCCTTTTGCTTGAAGACAGAAAATAAGTCTTAGTGTCAAAGTAGGTTTGTTTGAGTAATGATCAAGAGACAGCTCTAAGAATAAGACCCTTGTGCATATATCCACATGGTGTTTTAAACAATACAATTTTTTTAAATTTCCTTTTTAGTAATTGAATTGACTTCTTAAATCCACCCCAAAGATGATTCAATCAGGTCATTGTTGCAAACTTTTTGGAAGATAAGACTAAGTGCAGTCTATGATCTAGGCTGAAAGCAATGAAATGGGGTGCAGAAAAGAAAGTGATTAATATAAAAAATACATTAATTCAGCATGAAGGTGAATTGGATAGGCAAAAAAAGAATATGGAAATTACAGTATTCATGTAAATAAATACTGCTCTGATACACTACTAAACAATACTAGCAAAAGGCAAATGTTTAATTTTTTTTCATGAAAGGGAAATATTGTATTTTAAACAAAGCTGAGGTAACTGCTGAGCTAATTATATCTGTAAATTCTTGTTTTAGGGAAAATAAATTTAACTAAGCAATCACATGTTTCAGTGTTTCCCCATGTTAATGGACTGTATCAAATTAAACAGCAGGTCAAGTTCAGAATAAGGCATCTGCCCTAATTTACTCTTAAAATAAGAGGCACAAACCAGAAGAAGTCCAAAACTAAAATAAGCTGGAAGACATACAAATTGATGTACATGAAAAAAACCCAAGAAAACTTATGCATATACAGACTACTGAAAAGTGTACAGAAATAAGACATAAGGGCTGTTCTACCTTGCTTATGAGACATTATAAAGTAGCCAGAAATGAGTGGAAATGGAGATATCAGTGAATTTAAGATGCAGCAAAAAGAACCAAAATCATATATTTGTTCTAGATCGAGGCAAATATCAAAAAGATTTATTCAGATACTGAAAAGTCACAATTCCTTTGTCAAACATGATACATCAAGAACCATTGCACTCCTAGAAAAGAAATCCTTAGTAATGACTGTGTATTAATTGGTTGAGGATTCATGTGAATTCAGTCTACAAGAATTTATTGATCATACCCCTTTTTAATATGGTGGGAACTTAGATAGTCAACACACTTGGAGACATCTAAGGAAAAAGTGTCTTCAGCTGTGAGCTCAAGGTCTTTCATGGGGCATAAAAACTTTTATGTAAAATTAAAGCAAATAATGAAAAAAAAAGCACCAAAAGAGAAGGTGAATGGTATATATATCCAACTATCTAATGACCTCAGTTATTAGCTATACAGAGCAAAATACTTGACCAGAAAACATTTGAGTACAAGGTGATAAGAGAACAGGGAAAAATAGAGATGGATGGAAGGATTTCACCTTTCTTTGAGGCCTGAGCCTTTTTGCTAAATTGTTTGTATAGTGAAAATAGCAACGATGAAAAGTTTTAAATAATGTCAGTGAGCAATTTTGTTAAAAATATTTTTTGTCTTTACTAGTCCTATGCATCCCATGCATCAAACAGACATTTCCCTCCCTCTTTCTTACAAATTTATTTATTTTATTATTTTTTTTAAATTTATTTCCCTTTGCATGGGAATTGTAGGGTTTTTTTTGGAGTAAGGATCCCCCAGTGTTTCTGTAGCTCAGATCCTCATAACAGCTGCACCCCAAGTTCATGCTCCCTCCTTCCAGAGGGAGGCTGCTGTAACATGGTCTGGGCAGCCGTATTTCCATTACTAATAATAACTCCTGTGTAATGTATTTTCTGGGCCAGATTGGACAGATAATCATAGCTGGTGGCCACAATTGAAAGTCACTTCACTCTGAAGTGACCAGGCCTCAGGGAGGAGACAAACACCCTGGCAAAGGTAATCTTTTGAAGTACTTCAAGAAACATTTTCTTAAGGGCCTCTGAGGCTCATTCTGAAGCAAAGCTGGGTATGTAAGGCATTGCAGCCTCTAGCTGCTCATTCTGCCCCTTGCTGAAGGCTACAGCCATCACTGAAAGAGCTGACAGGGGAGAATCTACAGTCATATTTCAACAGCTTTGTTCACAGACTGGTAGATCAGGGCTAACTCTACAGCTCAGATATGGATTGACAACTTGAGTGGCTGAGGTATTGACAACTGGAACAGGCAATACTTTAAACCATTGCAGCTAAAACCAGAAGTGACTTCATAAAGTTTAAAGCTATTTTGAAATTTATTACACACTATGCCCCTGAAATTTTCTTACAAAACTAGAATAATGTGAAACTGGGCATTCACACAATGTCAAGTCTCCAAATTGAAAGAATTTCAACTTTTAAAATTTATCATCTTAACACTGTATTACTATAAAATGGTGCTTATAAGAGAAATTGCAGAAAAGAGCAAGAAGAATGAGCAGTGTTCTTGAAAACATGACCTCTGAAGAAAAAATAGGATTTGAAGAAAAAAATGACTGGAAGGGATATAAAATAGCACACTTTGATATGCAGAACGTAGTAACAAAGAGGAAAGGAATAATCTGTTCTCTGTGTCAACCTTGGATAGAACAAGAAGTAAAGGTCTTAAATTAGAGCAAAGGAAATTTAGATTATGTATTAGGAAAAGATTTTCAACCATAAATCACAGAAAAGGACCATCTAAGAAAGACTGGAATTATCATTACTGGAAGTTTCTGAGAACAGACTGGGCAGACAACTTTCAAGGCTGACTTAAGTGGAAGAAATCCTATTCTAGGAACAAATGATAAACTTTTAAAGTTCTTGAGATTTTTTTGGTTTTTTTAATGACTGAATGTCAAATACATCACACAAAATTGTGCACAAATTAGCTACAAAATTTAAGCACAAATTAGCTGAATAAAGGGCAAAACCAGTAGCTAAAGGATGTGAAGAATGAAGGACATGCTAACTAATTGCTGATTAATGGATCATACTGGGACTGATGTTTTTGCTACTATTCCATGAAATGTATGACATACTAGTAGTTGTATCTTATCCATGTGGGGAACAAGTTGAAACAAGTAAAAATTAGCAAAGTGTCTTCCTTTCTTCTCTTCTTTTGCCTTTAAAGTAATTTTAAACTCTTTTCTGCATTCATTGCATTGTGATGGTTAACAAAAGGAAATGTCATCTCCAGTCTCCTTTGGGGTCAAGCCTTAAGTGTCCAAGGGACTTTTGAATGGTATGTAAATAATACCTGACCTGCCCAACAGGTTTCCTTATGTGGGTGAGAAACCTAGCATTTAACACCTAGGATCTGATCTTTCAATGCTCTAGCTACTTAAATGAAATAACACTGGAAATTTCAGTTTTCAGTCAGCAACCAAATGTAAGAATCTTAAATAAATTCTGGTTTACATTTTTGAGATAGAGGTAGTTGTTGAGGATAGGTAAAACCTTACAAAATAAGGGCCTTGTCACACTTGTTAAGTCATGGCTAAGGCCTGTTACTAAGGCTAAGTAGAAAAGGACTTTGGGAAAGCTGAATTAGAGGTAGGAAAACAAGTTATATAACCATTACGTGCTCACATTGTGGTTTGTGGTGATGGCTTGAACTACATTTGTTGTGCTTAAATGGAATGTAACTGATAATGGCGTAATTGCTTTAAAAGGCCTGTTTTTTGCAATAAAGGAGCTCTCTTTTGCACCTGCCTGGGGAGTCTGCGTCACTGTGCTTTGTAACAGGTAGTGATTAGCCTTGTGAAAATTTGCTCTAAAAGAGCTTTTTCTCTGTGAGACTTTGTCAGTTAATAACAATATTTTATTGCATATCTGCTAGGTGCAGTGAAGTCTAAGGCATGCCTGTGATCATCAATAAGAGCTGCCCTTTGCAAGGTATTCCAAGAAAGGCTGTCACTGTGGCAATGTATAATACTGCACATTTCACTATAAGGCTATAACTGAAATACCTTTACTGTAATTTAGCTCAAGTATTGTAAAATGCTAATGATTTATTAGAATAACAAACTCCCCAAAAGGTCATACCAGCTAAACTCATAAAAGTGAACATATTGAAATAGAATTACAGAGTCACAAAAGCACTGAGCTTAGTCCAGCCTCCTTGCTCAAGACAGTCAGCTAGACCACACAGCTTGTGATTGTACCCATTTGGGTATTGAATATATCAGGATCAAAGTTGCACAACCACTCTGAGCAACTATTCCCATATTGTGTGCTCAGATACACCATGAAGAAGTTTTCTCTTATGATGTCTAAGTGAGATTTTCTGCATGTCAGTTTGTGCCTGCTGCCCCTTGTCCTTTCACAGATTGATACTGATAAGAATTTGGATCTGTCTTCCTTATTCTCCCCATCAGGAACTCTTATTGATAGGATTCCCTCTGTGCTTTCCTTTTCCAGGCCCAACAGTCCCAGCCCTATCACCCTCCCCTTGTATACCAGATGCTCCAATCCTTTTATGGTTTTCATTGCTCTTTGCTGAAGCAGTATATCCATACTGGTTTTGTTCCCTGGGAAGCCCAGGAATCTCTCCAGCACTTTGCTGAGAATGATCACATCCTTTGACCTCCCAGCAGTGGTTGGTAAAAGGCAGACCAGGAATTGCTCCAAGGCTGCCCTGTTGATTCCTCTTGGACCTGTTCTCTGCCAGGACTGCCAGGTTCTTTTCACCAAAGCAGCTTCTGGTCATCCCCTAGCATGTCCTAGTGCATGAGTTCATTATTGATCAAGCGGATTACTGTCTCTTTGTAGGTCTTCATGAAGTTCTGGTGAGATCCCTCTAAATGGCAGCACATCAATTTGTGAACAGGACTGGACAAACCTTGGCAGCCCCTCCACATAGTCCCAGAGCTGGGTCCCTGGCAAGCAGGAAACCTCCCTAAGCAGCAGATCCAAGTGGCAGCTGGAAACCTTGGTACCTTGCAGCAGGGAGTTTCCCTCTGCTATCACTCACTGCTTCCTTGGGGTGCTGCTGCATGGCTCAAACTCACTCAGGCTGGTTGCTCCAATAAAAGGGAGAGCTATCGGTTCTCAAGCACCAGGAAATCATATTTCACATGGAGTAACCATTGCTGTATTATGTCTTTCAAATATATTTCCAGCATATTTTCAGTTACAAGAGGACTTTTTTTCTCACCTTGATATTTAAACTGAGTACCATTTAAAAGATAGCACTGGAAAAACACATAGTTGACTAACACTGTTGCCCACTCTTTACTATTTTTACGAAAGGAAGAGAAATATTTTTAATGGTTTGAGATACTTTTGTACTAGCTGAAAGATAGCCTTTTGAATAAGATAAATTTACTTTCTTACTTATTTCACTATTATGATGATATTCTGGGAGCACTACAGGTTTGTGCTTGGGAAAAAAAATGAATAAGAGTATATGAGGGCCAAGCAAGCAAAAATATTATCCAGCCATGACAAAGATATGGATACTCTGCCAATTTGGAAGAATAGCAAAGTTCAAGCATCACTAAATATTAAATAGAGGTAAATTAAACTAAAAATAAATTGTCAAACCCTCAAATAAATGGAACAAAAATAATTCAGTGTTGTCACATTGAAGTTCTCAGTGAATCTAATTCCTCCTCTGTTAAAAGGTCAGTAGGATTTGTATGTCTTCAAAACTCTCTCTTGGCTTGTCAGGGCTGAGCCAAACAAAGTTTCCAAGTGTCACTATGATATTCAAAATCACCATGCAGATGCTACAGATCTACCAAACAGATTTACCAAAAATATGTCTATACTGGGTGTGTACTTTTGGATACCATCTAGCCTCTAGGTCTGCCTAAAACCAGTCACAACTCTTTTGCCCCCAACTGTGTTCTCAAAGGATTCCATAACAGTAATTTGACGACTGCCTGGAAAGCAGGCAATAAAAGTTAAAGTCTCCTTGAGCTACCCAGAGTTGGGTTTGGATTTTTGTTTGTTTGTATGTTTTGGTGGGTTTTTTCTTTTTTTTCACTTGTTTGTTTAAAACAGCCAAAACAGTGGCTTGTATTTTTTTGTTATCACAGTCCAGATATCTCATTAGAAAGATTTGTTTCAGAGGTGAAATGAAAACACATGTAACAGCAACTGCTGCCAGCATCAGGAATTGCTGCAGACTCTGATTCTGGAAACAAAGGGCAAACAGGAGAGCCAGCTTGGGAATTCAGGTGACTGATATGGGTGACTGCCTTAGCCTAAGGACATAGTTCCAGAGGAATTTTTAGCTGATGATTTTGAACTAGAAGACAAGTCTCTCCAATCTAAGTTGTCATTTTCCTCTCAGTCCAATTTTTGGATAATTTAAACAACTTCTCATTCAGATCCTCTGTAAGCTAATGAAAAGCTTTTCCTCTACCACCTGTGTCGAGGAAGATGGAAATATGATGGTAAGTCCCTCTGAATGTCAAGTTCTGTACAGAGACTGCATTGCAATGCTTATCTGAGTGATGCACAGACATTTCTAGCCTTCAAAGCTGTTGTGTTTACCACACTTTGTATTCTTTTTACCTGCATTCTTAAATATTTCCCATGTAAATATCCGTGTCTTTCCTTCCTCTCCCCTCATCTTCTCTATGTGTTTTGATGTCATTATTAGATAGATGCACATGCAGGTACCATAATTTCTGTTTTCTCATTGGTGGCAGTGAAAGTGCAAGTGTTTTCTGTAACCAGTACACCAGAACACAGCTGCTTATCCTGGAAACATCTGGGCAGGTAAAGGCCAGTGTAAAGCTGCCCCAGGGCTAACAGGAGATGGACCATGGACTTCCAGCCCTGACAAAATTTTCTGCATAGCACATTCAGCCTTGGATCACTATTTGGACTTACTTCATTATAAACAACAAACTGAAAAAAAAGGAAAAAAAAATATAGATTAAATAGATCAACATGACTTTGTTGTGAAATACAGTGAAGAGTATAACTGACTGAATTACTGTTATATTATCTCATTGCTCCTAATATATCTTGTCATTATCTTTCTATATTCAGATGCCTGTAATTCAGACTCAGCAGTGTTCTCTAAACATAAGGAAAAATATCATATGAATTATTTTGTGTTTGAAAAACAATTATTATACATAAGCAATCATCTAAAAAAGATCACAAGGAATATAGTGTATGGATTTAGTGTGTCTATATGGCAGCACAATGACATGATTGACTGTAATAGGTCTGTGGTAAATAATACAGATTAAAACTAGATTTTAAAAACAATGTGTCTCTCTCAGTTCACTAAGTATTTAAAATTATCTCATCTCTCATTAGTTCCATCAACAGTATTTTTCTTCCTTTGAATTCAGCATTCAGAGGCAGGGAAATCCAGAATTATTTCACAGTAAAATAACACTAGAAGCCTTCATTAAAATGACATCAATCTAGTTATACTGTTCTCATGTAATGCGTACTGTTCTCATGTAATGTAATTTTAATTACAAAAATTCACCAAGAAGTCTAGCCTATTTTCCTTTCTAATAGATAGCTGTCTTAAAGCACTAGGTGTCGCATTTCATTCGCAAGAATGAAACCATTATGGGTGCCTCTGATCATGCAGTGAGACCTGTGGTAAACGATGTTTGACTGTGTGTAAATTCTGGGGTTCTCTACCTTTATGTACCAAACATCTGTTTTATTATTGACTTTTCTTCTCAAATACTATTTAAAAATGTTTTCCTTGTCAAGAAGAAAAATTAGTATTTCAAGAAAAAGGCTTGTTTATCTCTGTTTAGCACCGTATTGTGACTCCGATGAGACCAGCTCTATCTGTTGGATTGACTTTAGCTACTTATAGACACCGAGACAAAAAAATATGGAAGTCCCAGCAGACTTGTAAAATTTTGAAAATGTTTCATAAATAGTTGTGGCCATTGACCTATTTCACTCTTAGATGTGAGGGGCTATTCCTGCACCTACATATTTACAGCTGATGGGGCTCGTCCTGCCTACGTTTCTTCTCAGCTGTACCTGTTGGTATGTCCCATAACACTGCCATGTGACATCTAAGGGAAGACTTTTTTTTTCCTCCCAGGTCGCCTTTTCAAATGAAGGATAATGTTCACTTGTCAGGCAGCATAAGTGGAATAAGCCTGACTGAAGAGTAAATGCAGCTGCACCTGAAGAGATGTGGCCTGGCCATCCCAAAACTCCCAGAGAGAGAGCACCACTTGAGCTGCTGAGGCACTAAGGGCAGAAGTGACTGGGGCATTTTCTGGATGCATGGACTAAGTCAAAGATGCCAAGTACTGCCAGATCCAGAAGCCCCAGTCCCTGAGTATGCTTCCTAGAGGCCAGCCAGGTGACCAGGTCTGGCATAAAGTAGACCACTGTAAGTGACAGATGTCTGGCAGAGACAGACATGAAGAACTTCAGCACAGGAATAGCTTCAGTCTTCCAAAGGTGCCATGTATATACATATATGTGTATGTGTTGTGTGTGTGTGTGTGTGTGTGTGTGTGCAAATAAGCACACATTTTTATTTATTTATCTATGCACATACAAATCATACATGGACATAAAGGCATGCTCATGCATCTAAGATCTATACATGCACAGCACAAGCCAGGCATTGAACATTTTGACATAGGTTCCCTGGGGAAGGAATCATGATAAATTTGCATGTGCTAAAATACAGCATGTGTATGCTGCCCTCTGTTTATATGGAGGATTTGTCTCTTTAAAGGTGGAATGTAAAAATCTTGGTGTAAGTATATCAGGGATGAAATTTTCTTTTCCATTTTTTTTATAGCTTTTACTAGTTTGTGCATTCATTTGTGTATCCACTTTTTGCATCCATGTCCTTTTTTTTCAATTTTGCCAGTTCCCCTCCCCTCCCCACCCTTGTACCTTCCTCTGGGGACCAGTCACTGACCAGAGTCCAAGACAAGATCCTGGATGTCCTACTATCTGATTGACATACAACAAAATGACAATTTACTGGCTCTGAACACCAATGAACAGGAAACATCATGATTGTGATGTATGAAAAATGTATGGATAGACTATAGGTATTTAAAGTACAAGCTGGTTTGCAGAAATGATATGTACAGCTAGGTAGAGCATTCTAATTTGATCCTGCTACTAGCTAAAGGCAGTGGCTCATTCAAGTGCACTTGAGAAATGCATTTAGAAAAAATTGAGAGCAGAGGAATACATGAAGCCAGTTACATACTGAACAGGTTTAGAAGGTTCCCATAAAATATTAACTCCTGCAGCCAACAGTTCAGCCTCACATGGCACCTAATCAGCACACTGTTCTTTCTTGCAGAAGCTAATCTACTCACCTTTCTGGATCATGCCTGACAACATATCTTCTGTAGCCTGCTGTTCTGTTCTTTTCTCACTGCAGCTTTTCACACTTCTGCAAAACTGACCTGCTAAAATAGGTTTTTTCCAGCAGGAAAATCTTGAGGTTTCTACTGTCAAAAATGTAATCAAATAATTTTTACTCCATTTTTCCCTTGGCCAAATATGATCCTGATCATTCAAGATTTCACTTTCTGAGTCATTCTTGAAAAAATACTTAGTATATACTTATGAACTAAAATGAGTACACATTTCTGCATAAGGGGAGTGTCCACACTGACAATGATATGAAAGCAGGTAGCTGCACACTCTTTTGAGTACTGTTGTATAGGAGTGTTGTTGCATTAATCAGTTTTCGTTAAAGACTTGTGGACACAATTAAAAATAGATAAATAAAAGCTTCTGGACAGATTTTTCAACAATAGCTTTTTAGTCAGAGAATGGCAATTCCCAATGGGTGACCTTAATCACCTGACAGTGATGTACTGTATCAATTTTAGTTGTTTACTTATCTATTTCTGAAACTGATGGATCGATACAGGAGCTTGTTTATCATGTTCAACTCCTTGTCTGTTTGATTCAGTAAAAGTTTTATCAGATTTAACATGCTATGTATTTATCAGGTGATATGTGCTCTTAATGTGGAATGCAATAGATAAGGATAATGCTGTAAGGGCAGGAAATCTGTCAGTGTTTCCATTATAAACCCTATTTCCTAGGGTTTATCACTGAACCACAGCTCAGTGTTTGTCAGCTTAGATGTACTTTTTAAAATAAAATCATTATTATATTAATGCAACTATTTTGTATTGTGAGAGCTGGTGTGAGGTATGCCTATTGTTTTAGAAGCTTTGCACTTAACACAGAAAAAATTACTTCAAAAGGTGTGCAGAAAGGTTTTGTTCTGTGCTTTTATGCACTGAACTCATGTTATTATTAAGGGGTGTTATGGCTGTTTCTCACTTGATAGATCTCAATTTCTTTGCTAATGGCAAGAGACCTCTTAGCTTAAACATAAATTAACAGAATGCTTTTGAGATATTTTATGCTTCTAGAATAAGCTGAGGCTTGAATAACACTAATAATAATAAAATAATGCTGTATTTAAGTAAGGTGAATAGGTTTGTTCCACCAAAATCTCTGCTAAGGTAATGATAGTCTCCTGCTTGGAAGATGGCTGCTGGAGAATCCTTACAGTGAAGGAGAGGTGCTTGTGTTCTCTTATGTTTGCCCCGCATTCCCACATGGGGCATGCCTGCTTGTGGGTGCTTTCTTCATCTTCAAGAAGTTGTTCTCAATAATTTGAACCCTGCTCTAGTAGAAACACAAATTTCTGCAGAAGCTGTTGTCTAGAGCAGCCTCTGGCCAACAGGTGTCCAAAGACACCAGTGCCTCAGGTGTGAGTCTGATCAATATACCCAGGCTCATGCAGAAGCAGGTGCATCCTTGACTCACACCAGCATGGGGCTCAGCAAGCTGTATTGATGAGGACAAATTTTTACCTGTAAGTCAACCATGGTATTTATATATATATGTATATATTAATATAAGGGAATTCAAAGTGATATCTATGCCTTGAAGGGTTTGAAAGAATATATTATACTTATATATGTGTGAAATGCTAGAATATTCCCAAACAGATGAAATGCCAGCCTAAACTGTCATGATTTAACCCTGACTGGAAATTATCCCCACAGAACTGCTTACTCACCCTCCCCCAGTGGGATGAGGTAGAGGATCAGAAGAGTAAAAGTGAGAAAGGTTGTAAGTTGAGATAAAGACAGTTAGGTAGGATAGTTACAATAGGTAAAGCTATCATCATTAAATTAAATTAAAGAAGGGGGCATCATGCTGCTTTTTGTGATGAATAATGCTGAAACCACTCAGATTCATAAGTCCCAAAGTGAAACATCCTGACCTTGTTATAATATCTGCATAAAGGAACAAACAAGTGATACTATTGATAACTTACCCAAAGTTGCTGACACATCTGGCCTGGGGTCATATGACTAACACTATGACTGACTACACTGAACTGTAAAAGCCCAGTCCCAAATTTTAAAGGCAGGGTCTTCTGACATAAGCCTTCTTGAAGCATATGTAAAATTTGTCCCTTGAGTGTGGTCATCCCTCATGATAACTCCTCTTACCTGGAAGCTAAGAGAAAGATTAGCCCATGGGCATTGTCATGTCTAGTTAATAATTGTTTTGCTAACTTTAATACAATTGCTTTAATATAATTGCTTTGATAGTGTTTCAAATTAGTTCACTATAATAGTTACAGCTCCTATACTGTGTAGTAAATATTTCTGAATAAAATATTTTTGTCTAATCATTATCCTTATAAATCATACATATTTATATAAATATATCTAAAATGCCATTCTTAATTGTGCAAGACAAAGTTGTGTACAGGTTCAATTATGCTTGTATAATCCTTTAGATATAAACCATTGACAAAGTCGTTGAGAAGTTTAGAAAGCAAATGGGTCCTTTCCATATCTTGTGACTTAATGGGAATGTTGGAAATTACACAACTTTCCTAACTAATTTTTAGTTAATTGCTTTAATAAAATGAAAGCAGTGCCCACTTTTAGCCAGCACGTTATTAAGTTTCTTCATGGACTCTTTTTGTTACTTTGATCATTAAATTATGAAAACCGTAAGTTTGTTAAAACTAACCTTGACAAGCTTCAATAAACAAAGCCAAAGGCATGTGAAAATTGTAAATCTGGGATCTTAAATTTATGACCCTTCAAGGCTGTTGGAGAAACCAGAAGATACAGAGGAGATTAAGGCCTGGAAAGCTGGAGCCTCATATCTGAGCAAAAGATAACAAAAGGACTAAAGAATGTGGATCAAATTAGCATCAAGAGTGAGATCAATAACCAATAGAGAATAGAATACTAGTTAATGAAGAGGATTATGTTATTTAGGATTATGTAACTTGAACATTAATTTGTTTGCTAAAAGTTTATAAATAAGTGAAAAAGTTTTGTATCAGTGTCTGTGTGGCAGGTGGAACCTTTCCAGCCACACACACACCTTGGCCAAAAATATGGTAGCGCCTTACTTGTGTTACAACATTAGAAAGACTGTGTTAGGGAGTCTTGTTTATCCTTACAGTTTTGGGTTTTGGTAACAGGAGGGCTTTACCCTCTCTCATAAAGTTTGTCTGAAGCTCCCATTCTGCCAATAACACTGTTGAGCTTGATATGCTGCCATATGGTCTTGGATCATTTGGGGTCAGATATCCCAGCTGTGTCCCCTCCCACTCCTGGTGCCCCCCCAGCCTTCTCACTGGTGGGGTGCAGAGCAGGAAATGCTTGGTTCTGTGTAAACACTGTTCAGCAATAACAGAAGCACCTCTGTGTTATTAACACTATTTTCAGCACAAACCTAAAATATAACCCATACTAACATTTGTGAGGAAAACTATCTCTACTGCAGTCAAAAGCAGCACATTTGCCAGGCAATAGCATTCACAGAATGGAAAGAAGAGCAGGATTGCAGCCTAACTTTTACTTCTGAACTGCAGAGTGGGGTTTTTAAATAGATTTATAAACTGATAAACTCCTTAGCTCAGGGACTTTCAAGCTTATAAAAGATAGCTGGCATAGTAGAACAGGCATTTCCATAATTCAAGAGTGTTTTTATTCTGGACTCATTGCATCGGCCAGCCAGACCTTTTGTATTTTACTTTATCTCAATTTTCCAGAAGTAAAAGTCAAGTTGGCATCAACTTTCCATCTATGATAGGCATTGACAAGGTTTTGAAGCATGGCTGAGGTAACCTGTAACCTTTTCAGTGCAGGCTTACATCACCATACTCACAAATCTGTGCACACCTGTGTTGTAAAGAGTCAGCTGTCATAGGTACAGCTGGGATTTCTACCACATGGACAGTGCCCCAGGATAATAACCTTGAATTTTATGCTTACAAGAGTATTGTGAGGAAGTAATTTTTGGGGTTTGTTTGTTTTTTCTCATTGTGAAAAGAAGATCTATAAATTAAAACAGAGAAAAACAACACTGAAGAAAGAATAACTCCACCTCAAACTGTCTTTCTTATAGACTAATGTCATGGGGTGACTTTACCTTTAAGATAGCTTCGGGAGCTGGGAGGAAGTTGAAGCTGCAAAAGGCTGATGGGAGTCTTTTCCTGTGACCAATTATTGATCATTTCTAAGAATTGACAGCAGTTTTGACCATTGAAAAGTGAGATCAACTTGTGGACACCACCTTAAGATGTAAAGCCAAGGCTCTCTTGTTCTCTTCGGTTTCTGGCTTCTGAAGAGGTAACAGGCTCTGTCTCGGCCTCCTCCCCCTGTTCCAGGCTGGACAAGGCCACAGAGGGTGGGGAGGGGAGAAACGGAGCCGGCCAGCCTGGCCTGGTTTGTAGTTTCTGCTGCTGGACTGAAACCTGACACCATGAACATCTGCAGCTTTCCAAGACTTTAACTCTTTTACTACCTGGATGAGACATACAGATTACTCCTTTTTCCCAGAGAGAGAGAGAGAGAGAGAGAGAGAGACAATCAACATGAAGAAGGCATGATAAAGCCATCAAAGACAGTGAAGAAAAGAGTTAAGTTTTAGATGGGGAAGAGAGAATAAGGAGATGCTTTATAAGCTGAAATATTTTTCTGTTAAAGCTATGGAGATAGACAATAGTGTTCTGAAAAAACTCCTTTAATTCATGACAGAGTATATTGGGAGGAATGGAGTGTTCAAAGTGTGGATTTTGAGCAAAAGGTGGAGTAATTGTGATACAGTGAAGTGCTGGAACAGAGTGGGGAGAAACAATAGTTGAAGATTTGGGGCCGTTGTAGAGGCAAAGAGAAAACTTCTGTTTCCAGAGAAGCTCACAGAGACAGATGAAGAGAACGTTTGCCTTTGAATAACTCATCCTTAAAAATGACATCCCTGGACTCATGGCCCATACACACCTCAGAGTGATGTGAAATGGGAGGAGTGAACTGATGACAGATTTCCGGGCAGCTGGCATCAGAGAAATAGAAAACTATAACAGAAATAGTTTTCTTGTGAGAAGCTCCATAGATTAGCAGAAGAAGACTTCTGTTTCTCTACAAAGGCTGATGAAAAGAGTCTAGCAGGAATTGGGACTGTTTTAAACACCAAAGTTCCAGAGTTTTTTTGTCTCTATGTTGTCATGTGAACAAGGAAATGATTGGGTAGTGGGAGATAAAGGGGTTTTCTGGAGGTTTATTCTGGTGTTCTTATTCTTGTAGTTTTGCTAATAAACTTTCTTTATTCCTTTTAAGTTTTAAGCCTGTTTTGCTCTTGTTCTAATCTATATCTCACAGCAAGAAATAAGTAAGTTTTCTAGTAATTTTTTAGTTGTTGCTTTAAAACCACAACAACTAAGTAAAAAAATGTGCATCTTTTAACCTTCTTATTGACCCTTATTATGTCAACACATGTAAAATGAGTTGTGTTTTAAAGACCTTTTTTTCCATCACCTATAAAAGGAAGTTTTCCTTTAAACTTCAGTGAGACCAGGATTTAAGCCTAAGAGACTTGTCCATGCTCAGAAACAACATGGTATTTAGTGCAAGTCTTGTTCTAACACCTTAATCACAAAAACATCCTTGCATCTTTCTGTTGGGTTCTCTTTCACCCTGTGTCATGTGACAGTTTCTATCTTTGAGAGTCTTCCCATTGCAATAAGCCAGCTTATTGGCAAGGTATGAATTTCTATTCAAAGTTCACTGCAGTGAAGAATCAGGCCACTTAAGTGAAAACTATTGCTGCCCTCTAGTCTGTTTTCTCTAAGTGGAAGGTTTTGCCACTTCAATGGTCTGTTGAAAGCTCTGTTTTGCAGCTAATGTTCATGACGTTTCATACAATATTCTAAATATTTATTGTGAGCAAAATGCCTCCAACATTCTCAGCAAGTATTCACAACCAGCATCCATATAGTATTTTTAATATTTTATGTTAATATTTGAGTTAGTGTTATAGTGTCAGCAGGAGCTCTGGGGCTGGTATGATGGAAATTGAAAACTGCTATCAACACTGTGTTCCTGCTCTCTCTTCAGTAGTTCATGACAAATGTAAATGTTAATCTCACTCTACTGATATGAAAAATGCCCCCAAAACAAACTGTAATACAGAAGCCATTTGAAAAAAAAAAAAAAAAAAAAAAAATTAGGAGTCTTGGGTATTTAAATTAGAAGCAGAAGTGCATACTCATGAATAATGTCATTTCAAAAGAAAGTAGAGTACCTTATGTCTGCAAAGTCATTGGATGTCAGGAAAGAAACTAATAAACAAAAAATTATGTTTCTGATGCTAGTTTAATCAGTTATTAGTTGGAACATTGTGAAAATATTTTTCATTAAATAGGAAATGTGATTGGAATGGAAATCAGAGTCCTTGCTCTGAGAAAAAAAAAATAAAAAGGAATGCTAAGTCAGTGCAAAAACTTTGTTTCTTTGTGATAAGAAATGCATTATAAGTATACAATGGAGATGTTTTTTGCTATCTTCATGAGAATCCAGTTAGCAGATGGGAAACAGAGTGCTTTGATGGGTTCAGTCTTCCTTGATGAAAATTTTAAACTTTTTCTAAAGCTAGCTGCATCTTTTCAGGTATAAATAAACCAGACTAGATTCAATGCATCATCATTGTGCTTGACTAAGAGCAGGTACAGTAGAGCAAAACCAAACAGAATGCAAAGACCAGAGAATAGGTTAAAAGCAACTTTGTGCCATTTGTCTGAGTTTCAGTACTCTAGCACTTGGCACTGTTGGGCCATCCACAGATTAGACTACTTATGAGGAAAATTAAATCTCAGAGCAGGAGTTAACTGTTGTAGGTATTGTATATACCTACATGATGTTTTGATGAGAAGTGATCCCAAGCAATCTCTGGAGTCCAGAGCTGGAAGTACTGCCTCTGTGCTAGGCTTGGTCAGGGGTCTTTATCTCAAGTGGCACTGCAGCTTCTTTCTCCATGAGAGTGCTTTGAACTCTGAGGTTAGTATTTGTTATAACTCAGATTGTGTCCACTCTGGAAAACATTAAAACCAGATAGGATTTAAAAGGACTCACACATCTTCCATGCTGACATTATCCACTTCAAAAAATAATTCTTTATTCCATACCAAAAAAAGTGTGAATGAACTTGCTCCTCAATCATGAAATGTAGCTCCCTCACTCAGCAGTAGGCCTGCCTTTTCCCTAGTCTTCCTTTTATTGATGTATCTGAAGAAGCTCTTCTTGTCCTAGATATCCCTTCCCATGTTCAATTCCAAGTGGATCTTAATCTTCCTTGTATTCCTGAATAATCTGACAACATTCCCTGAACAGGATACAGGTAATTAATAATAATAATAATAAAAAAAGTTATGAAGTGGAAGATTTTTTATTTATAGACTTTTTTCCTTCAATTTACGCACAAGTTCAGCTGAGACAGCATTCTGATATCAGCTTTGTATGGGATAAAGAGGAGAGCAAGAAACCAGTTGCTCCTTTATATTGTCTTTCCAGGGTTAAGCTAACATTAATTTATTCCTCTTTGGCATGAACACATAATGCAATGCTGAATCTTATAATAAAAGTCTGGGAAAAGAATGTGGAAAACCACATCTGTGCATTTCAGAGACACCGCTTTCAATGATGATGGTAATTTTGCAATTCCTAGTGTAAGGCCACAGATTTTACATTTGACTTTGTATCTACTAGATGATCCTTTTTCTTCTCATAGTAAGAATTTGAGTATAGTAGATTTCAGGAAAAAAAAGAAAGAAACAATGGATTCTGACTGACATTTTCCTTCTCTGAGATACGCATCCTTCATAGCAGGCAGATTAGTGAACCATGTACAAAAAAAACGAAAATTAAATCCAGTAAGGCTGTCTTATGAGTAGGCCTTTATTTCAGAGTTAGAGTTAACCTGCATTATTCTTTAGCAATTACTCCTTGCTGTTGTCCTGTTTACAAGAGGTCATGGTGATCCAAATGTACCTGACAGGTCCTGGACTGGATCAGAGACCAGATGGTGTTTCAGTCAGCTGGAAACCACAGTCCAATTAACCCTTGCTACCCAGAGTAAAGTGAGGTCCCAGATTGAATTACTCAAGTCTATATAGTCCTGCCATGATTTCTGGTAGCAGATCAAGAAGAGGAAGACAGGTATATCCTCTTACAATGAAGGAAGGAAAAGTATAGAAAAATAGTTTCTTCGGTTTAAAAAACCTGAGTACTTTAAACAATAATGAACTGAACAATACATATTAAGTATGTGATTATGCCTCAGTGAAGCAGTCCCTCTAGCAGAGGCTACATGCAGAGTATGTCCAGATCCTGCTGATTTTCTAACCCCACCATTCTTTTGTTGAATATCTGGAGGCAATTTGTGTGAATGTGTCTGTCATTTAACCAGTACAGTGTGCACAGCGTTGCTAATGTGTTCTGGCCATAGCTCAGTACGTTTTTGTGAGTTCATAAAGTAGAAAATTACTTTGAGTGCTGAAGAGGAAAGCCTGGGTCCACTCTTGATAAATATCTGTAACTTTATCTGGACATTATTTATTATTCAAGGTGTTTGCTGTGTAGCTGATGATGTTTGAACAGGTTTGGACGAGGCTGTCTGAGTGTTCATAGTTGTTTAATTTTTTAGTAAAATGCACATATTTTTAGTAAAATGCACATTTTTTTAGTAAATGCCCATTTGGAAGTGTGGGGAAGCTAGGGCCCAGCGCTCAGAAGATACCAGGATGTAATGGAAAGATAGAGTCACCCCCCTCCTCCATAGTGTATGGTAATTGCCCTGTAATTAGCCAATAGCACCTAGCTGTGATGAAAGCAGATGGGAGTAACACTGTGAACCTAGGTTATAAAGTGTCAAATTCTCCAGCAATAAATGCCATTTCTGCCATCCATCACATTGATGTTTGTGTGCAGTTTGGACCGAGTCGCCAGGGAAGGCCACCATGCTGTTCCTGAACCAGGGTGTCTGCCTTGATGAAGGCAACATGGATGTGCCCCAAAAATGCCTTTAAAATACATTTGCCTTCTCTTTCTCATGATCCAGGCATGAAGTTATTCAGTAGACTAAGATTTATCTGCAGTGAATTCTTATATCAACAAAATCTATTCACTTTATCTCTTGGCTCCACAGCAGTCTTCTTTGCAAAGGGGGAAGAGGACTTCTGCCTAAAGCCAATGGTTAAATCTTTATATTTAAATTTTGAGATACATATTTCCACATGTTTGTAGCAACTCACTATCAGCCCTCTGAGGATCTGCAAGCACAGCAGACAAATGTGACTCCCAAGCTATTGTGTATCCACTTGTAGCAAGATGGAAACATTTGTCCTATTGTCTGTTTCTCAGGTAAGATTTTATCCATACTGACAGAACATACTTTATCATAGATCATACAAAATTTTGAGCTAAGCAAGAACCAGAAAGCTTGTTCCTCAAAGAAGAAAGTTGAATCTTACTGATCTTGTGGTGTTGCTGGCCTATGGCTGAACTCAGAGCCTCCCTGGAGCTGCTGTGGTGCAGTGGTACTGGAGGACCCATTTGCTGGGAAGCATTTGCTCAGAGGCCAGGGAACACAGAAAGCTGTCTACAAGTTTGTGAGTTGATTAGACCTCAACATCCTCTGTTAAATTCTGTTTTCTATGGCTGTTGGCTCCTTGCTGTCATAGAGTATTCCTCTCAAAGGCTTGAATTCCCTCGAATTCAGCATGATTTCTCTCCTTTGAAGGAAATCTGATACTTCTGCTAGCTTCTAAGTCCAATACTATGCTCTTTCCTACTGTGCTTGAAACCACACACACATTTCCTTTTCATTTTGAGTCCAGCACATGTGGATAAATCACATGTCTCTAGTTTTTATGGGGTGGTTGAATCCCACTCCTTCATTTTGGTGTCATGACATCACATGACAATTAGAAATTAATTCATGCAGGGCATTGTCTCTAAGAATTGCTAAGCACTGATATAATATTTGTATATTTTGGGGAAACAGGAGATTAATTTGTGTGCTACAGTTTCACCTCAATAAATTCTTTTTGTACCATTATCTCCTCTTGTCAAGATGACAGCCTGTATTGCAGACACAACAATATATCTTTCATTTACTCTGTTTGACATGGTTCATACTATGAATAATGATAAACTTCATAAAAGTGAAGATATAAGAGCTATTTGTTTGTAAGGATCAGCATGTAGAAAAAAATAGTGAATTATTTGTTAGGAACAACATTTTCTTGAGAGATATCCATTGAAAGTTCATAATTTTTTTTGCAGGCTAAAAAATAAAAAGGAAAGTCTTAGCTGATATTTTGCAGTTGAGAGTCACAGTTGTTTAGCTCCAGTTAAATGAGAATGTCATAAAGAACTTGAACTCATATAGTGTCTCAGATGGGATCTAATCCATTAGTGATAATGGAGAGTGTATCTGGGAAACTAGATGTTTATCAGCTCTTTTATAAACAGTAAGGAATTAAGCCTAATACCACCTCTGAGGCAGATAAGTATTAACAGCCCCTCTTTCTGGGTGGAAATTGAAAGGCTTGGAGAGGTGAAATGATTTGCCTGAGGCTACACTTGAAACAGCAGTAGAATCCAGCCTTATTAACTCAAAGAGCCTTTTAACTGTTACTTATTGCAAAAGCGCTATAAATGAATGACTTACGCTCTTGCACTTATGAAAAAGTAGCTAAATTTTATTTCTACCATGTAACTAACAGGAAGATAGGTTATCTGTTCTTTTATTAAAATGTAATAATAGAAACAGTAATATTATTAATAGAAAAGTAGTGGCTATATACAGTTATAATGAAAATTTTAGATAAAATCTACCCCATTTGAGTAGGAATTCACATAAAATTCCCACTGGAAATGACTCTACAGTCAAGTACAGAGATTAACATTAATCTGACTTGATCTGGCATAAGATAGTTTGACTATTTTTTTAATCAGCACAAGCAATGTAACATTTTAGTATAGGAGTTTAGCTACAGTTTAATGGAAAATGTTGAAAAGTTCTGATTATTTCATTTTTGGGGTGGTGTAAAGGAATACAGAAATCATCAGAATGATGGTCATGGTCATTTTTTTTCTGTTGGGAAAGTGATAAGTGCTCTGAGGAGATGAGAGCCCTTTCCCCTCCACCCCCACTTGACAGCTGTGTCCACTGAGCTGCAATTTGCATTAACTCTGGAAGCATAGTCCAGTGCTGTTGCCTGGTATTTATTGCCAATGTAAATATTTTCTAGGGAATGGTCTTGGCATTTTTGCCAAGTCTCCCTCTTGGGGACTGGGGACGCTTTTTGTAAAAAATTCTAAGGATTTTAAACATCCTTTATTTCTGACAAAACATCTGCTACAATTTTTGTGGTATACAACATGAAGTTCAAGCTCATGTTTTTCATAGTCACACACAAATGACCATACATCTGGATTTCTCTGCTTCTATTTTTTTTTTTTTAATTAGCTTATGCAGTGAATTGTGAGTACACCCTTTTATTTATCTGTATTTCAGGGCATCAAATAGCCTAGGAGGAGCTTCTGGGAGTTACTAGATGACTTTCCTTTGTCTGTGGGAACTCTCAGCAGTGTCAGTTTTGCTGTTCACACATTGTACAGTTCACACACACACACACTAAATGCTACACAGGCCAAAGGCTCTGGATCTCTTATGTATACAGTGCAGGTACAGGTATATTTCTCCAAGGGATTCTGGATGGATATAGGGTAGTGTACAGTCACTACTCCATATCTGGAATTTGCAGCTGGCATTTAATTATTTAGTATATAATTCAAGGCTTTGAATTTCCTTTGGTTGTCACCTTGTAAGTGATTGTTGTTCTATGACAGTTGTCATAGAATAGTTTGTAAGACTCATCTGGCTGGGGAACAATAACTTTTCTGTTGCTATAGGCTCCCTTTGTAATCAGTCAGGGGAGATGGGACAGTTAATCAGGTAGGAAACTGAATTAATCAACTTTGGATTTTGCAGACTTGCTTTTCAGGTGGCTCATTATTATAAGGAGACTGGGAATAATTCCTTGTAGGGGAGATTGGCTGAACAGCATTGACATAAAGCTGGGAAAAAAAATGGAGTCCACTGATAAGAACTGAGTTGGAATCTATATCTTAATTGTTACCAGATGAATTTTAACTTTGCAGGGACCGTCCTGTTAAGGTTTTATGTTTGCATATGTAACAAAATTTGAGCTAGTAAAAAGGCCGAAAAGGGATGTTTTGTTTCCTCTATGTTGCCATACTTCTCTAAAAAGGTAGAGAGCGAGTTTTCTTCTCTTACCACTCATACATATATTTTAGTCAAATTTCTAAGTGCATCCTCTGCAGCAATAAGTATCTTGACAAATGTACAGCTCATTTCTGTGGAAGAACTTGGAGGTGCAGATTAAAAATAAGTGCAGATTATCCCTCCTTGTTGTATGCTGTAGAAAATACCTCCCACTGATGCTTTGTCTCTTACACATAATCATGAGCTAAATAAATTGAAATAAAACTTCACATTTTGATTGTGTATGTGTTAAAGTCAGTTGAAATCTGAAGGCAGACAAGATGGTCATTATACCACTACCTGTCAGGGAAGATAAATGATGCTCCTAGGGCATGCCAAATTTTTAATGCACATGAGCAATTTCTAGGTAATACAAATGCAGATCAAATCTGCCAAGATAATGTTTTATTACTTGTATTGGGTGTGTATGAACAATTTCTAAATAAAACAAAAAAAAGTGAACTTCCTAAGCATGGCAGACTTAATTGTTCTTTTTAAGTCAAATCTACAAAGCCCTACTTTTCTATGGCTTTAGGAAGTCTTTAAAAACTGTGAGTTCTCTTTTGTACCATATTTTAGGTACAAAATATGTTTCCTAAACTTTTACAAATCCAAGAAGTGCTGAAAAGGGATACCAGAAAGAGCTATACAAACACTGACAATAGCTTTGTATGTCTGAGTTAGTATGTGGTGGTCTGCTGGTTTTAATTTATTTGGGACCTAAATAGACTCTATACCATTTGGCCTGTGCAAAAATAATTCTCTCAGGTGTCATCAGACCTGATACTACTGATAATGGAAAAATTGTTTTTTTCTTCAAAAGCTTCACTACAGGGTAATCAGTTACTTTACATTTCTTTTGTTAAGTATAAGGAAATTCTGAATGTTTGGGAAATATTCAGTGGTATATGTGATTAAAGATGAACATTTTAGCGTGAGTCATTATCCTTAGATTTTCTTAAAGGCACATTGTTTAAGTGAACATCCCCTTACTGTATAACCAGGAGAAAATTTTTTCTGTGGGAGAAAATCTCCCACACTAATTTTTATTTTGATAATCAGCCATAGGTAAACTCTCTAAGCCATTCTATACAAAGATCAATAAAATCACATAGCAATTTCATCAAGGCTGTGTCAGTTATGGGCAAAATTATTTACAAATTGATTATGATGATTACATTTTAAAACTGTGAAGTCCTGCAAATAATTTTACTGACTACTACCCAGTTTATCTAAATTGAAGTCTTATCTGTTGTGTATATATATCTTGGAATGACCCAGAGGTTTTGCAACTCAGCATCTTTCATATCACACTGAAAACCAGGACATTTTGGTGCTCTAACATTATGGCTTGTAATTTACAATATGCAGTACTGTGATGTAAAAGGAGGTAGAAGACCACCTTCACTGCTGATACCTTCTGTTTCAAACTTGTGAAAATTTAACAAAAAAGGGTATAACATGCAAACCAAGGAATGTTGCATTTGCACTTTTTTTTTAATTTATTTTCCTACTAAAATCCACAACATTAATGTAGCAACTTTTGCAGCCTGAATGTTCTGCAGAATGTTCTATGGGATCCTTTCAAAAGATTATGGCTCAACTAGTTAGAGAAGAATCATCTGTCACAAAAGTTGCACAGTAATTTCTTGTGTTGTATGAGTTTCCAGCTCCTGCAGATTTTTGAATACTGTATAATGCATCCAGTGGTCATAGAAAGAAAGAAAGAAAGAGAGAGAGAGAAAAAGAAAGAAAGTTTCACCTTAGCAGTTTTGCCCTCAGTTTTTATTGTTCATGCATATTTGTGCCTGCCTGGACACAAATGTTAAGTGTCCTTCTCCCACAGTCAGTAGCTATGTGCTTGTGCACTGAAAGGCTTCACTGGCTCTACTTTTAGCTCTGTCAAAGGAAGGGAGCTTGGGGTCCATGGCAGATGGCAAAGAATGCCATGGCATGATGGTGGACCCTACATTTTTTTTGGAAAATGATGCTATCCTTCTCTATGCAGGCATTTAGGTGTGACCATAAGTGTTTGGGGAAAATGGGGGGAAAAAATCCACCCTCCCCTTTGCTCTGTGCTCCAGACCAAGATCTTCCACTCTCCTTACAGATCTCTTTCATTTGGCAGGCCTGGTAGATGAGAATGTAGGCATGCTCTATCTCAATACTCAGAAAACTTAAAATTGCTTTTTATCTTCCACAATATCACGTTTCTCTAGGGGCTAGATAGAAAATTTAGACAAACTCTTTAAACAGGCATCCTCTGTCTAGCATCTGTGAAATTCACACATCTAGAGCAGTGGTTACTCTCATATCTTCAAACAGATTCTGTTTGGAGTTTCTTCTATGACCCTGAGGAAGCCTTGGTACCTCTCCCTTGTGTTCTGACTCTGGAGTTCCTTCTGTCTCTGCAAGCAAACTCTCATGAAACCTCTTTTACAGATTTGGCAGTGAAACTTGCAACTCAGGAAGCAAATGTCTTTTTGGTTTGTGTCCTTTCTGCTGTCATTTTTCACTGCTTGCTGGGACCTTGATGACAGTCTGAGTATCTCTTCCTCCAGCTGCAGCCATTCTGTTGGTGCTTTCATTTGAATGAATCTCAAGAATACTGTGCTTGAGGGATATAGATAAACACCCTTAGGCCATGTTACTGCTTTTGGAAGAAATGCCAGCTTATACAGATACTGCTTCCTTAACCTGGATTTCTCATTCTTGTTGTTCCTTTTGCATCTGTCATGTTACAGCTCTCAGTGTGGTTGTGGGGTGGATAAGACTGTGTGCTGAACCAGAGTTGATTATTATACAAAAAGTTTATTTATTTTTATTATTTTTGCAGTAAATTGTGTCATGTCTTTGAAAGATTGCAAAGGAAGAAAAAAAAAACTCAGAGAAAAGAGGGGCTAGGCTGTCTATGAAGGATCTGTCACAGATATGTATGAAAATATTCTACTAGTGGCCACTAGCTTCTTAAGTATCACTGAATATAAAAATAATACATGGAACACTGCAGAAAATCAAACAAATCACATAATTTTCATATTAAAAAAGTGTCTACCTTACCATAATCTTTCTATGTTGGACTGTAAGGATCCTGAAAATGAAATGGATAAAGATGTTATCAGTGTGAAGTACTGGCATTAGAAGGCCTTATTTATTAGTGAGTTCTTGCAATGCAAGACCTGAAGAATTTCTGAAGAATCTTCTGCTGCTCATTCTCCTGAACCTCTACATTTCAGTAGCCCAAGGGCTGAACATCCAAAGGGAAAGAATTATGCTTTCACTGTGTGCCTATAGTGACCTACAGTGTAGGTTAGAATTTGATACAGCTGAACAATAACATGAAAAACATCTGATACCTTCAGCAGTATAGTATTTATAATACCAGAGTTATCCATATTTCAGAGTTTTTTTTAATTTTCACCCAACTACAAGGTGGGAAAAAACAGTTGTACCAATCCCTGTTGTTTCTCCTTGAATTACTTACTAAGCTTTTATAATCAGTTATGAAATACTTTCTATTTGCTTGTACATCTCCAAGTATAGGTGTAAGTATCTCTGTCAAAATATTCAGTTCTAATTTATTAAACTTTAGCCTTTGTCTTCAACTGGAATAAATAGAATGGGTCAACATACAACTTCTTCCTCCTTTATATAATTTATGTAAACATCACTTTCTTTCCATTAGACCAGACCCCCCATATCAAGATAGGCAAACAAATTAATAATTAGGGTAATGCAAGAAAGACAACTATCACCTTGAATAGCAACACAGAATCCACATTTGGTATGTCAACAGTCAAACAATCTTCTTAACTAATAATCCTATTCTTAGGACTGAAGTCTAGGTCTATGAGAGGTCTAATTGATGTCCATGTCTGCTGTTATTTTTCTGATCAAAGATCAGAAGGATTCTTTAGCTATTTCACTTTAGTCTATGAAGGGATATATATGCTACCAAATCTGCTAGGAACCCCTAAAGCCTTAAAAACGATGTGCCCAGAAAAATGAGATGATTCAGTCTTATTAAAAAGTGTCTTATGAACATGTGTCACAGTGCAAAATAACTTGAAAATTTTCCTAAGAGGGAGAATATTCAGATTTGGATTTGTACTTTATAATTCAGACACATTTCTGATTTTATTATATATTCAAATCACACAATATATGCTTTGGTTTTGCAACCCTATTGTCTCAGTTTACTTAATGTATTCTCTTCTTGATACAATGGCAACAGAGAAGGTATTAATGATCATAATCAATACTAATGCTGGTATTACAGGTTTTCCTAAAAAATCTATCACATGAATGTTTTAAGCAGAAAGAAACAAATATCAAATAGCAATTAATAGAATAAGTATCTGTTAGCTAAAGTTACTTACATAGTATGTTTACTTGCATGTAAAAAAACCAAACAACTTATTGTGTGAACTTCAGACAAGTGGACAGAAGAATTTTGCACGTGAGTGCATCTCTGCATAGTTCTACAACAGCGCACGATCAGCAGTGAGTCAGTGGGTGCTTTGTGAGTATCCATTCTCTAACAGCAGGAATTTCTCCCATTTCTCTGGGAGGAGTACACTGATTTACCTTTTTAGTTCACAATAACAAGCAAGAGGACCAACCAAATATTAGATCTAGTTATTAAACATGGAAGGTGGGGAAACCTCTCTTATGCCTCAACCAGTTCAATTAATTTGTTCCACTCTCCAGCTTCTGTCTCCTGAACACAAGAGTGTTTTACAGAAATGATACTGAAGGATGAACAAAAGCATAACTATAGAGTTTTCACATAAAAGTTTTCTATAATTTCACCAAAAAACAACATAGAGACAAAATGACAAAAATAAAATTGCAGTGTTAAAGTTAGGTGACACTTCAGTATTCTGTGTTTCCCATAACATATTCTTTCAAGTTGTTTAATGAATGAAGTAGAAAGTTTTTGTGATCTGCTGAGGTTGTATGGAATTTCAAAACTGGAAGGTGCCCTCCTTTGTTTTGGGTCCTTGCTTGCCAGGACACAACAGATGTCTACATTTGCAAGCAGTGCTGTGCAACACCAGCAGATCCACAGAGCAAACTGGTCACTACTGAGCAACTCATAAACACATTATATTTATGTGTTCATGTATGCTTGTGATCTTACTTCAGGCCAATGGCCTTAATTCCTGTTTGTGTTCTGGATGCACTCCTTAAGTTCTTCACACTCCAAGGCTGTCCACAAAACAAATCAAAATGTGCTAATGGGATAATGAGGACATTTGCTGGAAAAACACACTCCAAACAGAACAGTAGTTCTTAAAAGTCATTCAGCTAAGTGTCAAAGCCATCCCTACAGCCAAAGCACCAAATATCTACTTTTTACCAATACCTTATTTTACTAGAACCACGTGAAATGTAGACTTGCAAATCCCTTCCCACAACACTGAAGTCACCATTAGCTGTGATACTGTTTAACAGAGAAAAGGTATTGACACCAGAGGTCTCTACTTTGGTTCTACATGTCAGTACATCCAACCACTGATTATTTTATTAGTACCAGGTTATGAGAATAAGGCTGCAGGACTCAGTTCCATGCTCAGTTTTTGGCAGGGATTTACCAGGTATACTTTTCACACTCACATTTCTTAGGATCGCTTGCTTGCCCTTGAACTACTGTTTCTGGAGCTCATATATGACTGGGCCTTGGCATATCTAGCTCACCATTGTATACCAGAGATAAATATCTCTCTGTCTGGATCTATTTGTCTGTCCTGTGGGTTCTTGCTGAAGACTTCAAGTGTGTGGGATAACACAGCAGCAGTCTGTAGCTTTTGAAATAAAAGATGTTTTCTAGTTCATGTCTTTGAATATGGCTTGGAGCTAGGGTGCCTGTAATATAACAACATCGACCAGCATCTACATTTTCAGTACTCTGAAAACAGAGCATTAGCGGATCCAGACACAGGATGGTGTGACACATTCTTTACTCTTGCTGAAAGTGTGCTATAGAAGGAACCTCTGATGCTGAACAACATCCTACTCTCATTAAATTTAGAGTTATTTTTCACATCTACCTGGTATCAAAGAGAAAAATAATATGTGTGATAGTAGTCTGTCCATCAAATTATGTTTAGTGGGAGCAAGATCTGATTTTGCAGCTGGGCCTTGGACCTTGGACCTAACTGGATGTTTTTAGGTGTTAAATAGCTGCATCTCCTCTGCTCATTAATTTCTTTGCCAACCAAGCAAAGTGTCTGAAATACTAGTCTGAGGAGGTGTCTTTAACCAAAGTGTCATCTTACAAAAAAACTCAAAAAAACCCCCCACAAACAAACAAACAAAAAACTGCCAGTCATTATCTGTGACCAACACACTTTCAAAGTTGTTAGAATTACATAAAATGATGAAATGTTTTATTAAATTCTTTGTGGTTATCCTAGTATTATTACTAGAGAAAAGTCAGTCTTCCCTGTAAATGAAAAGTGTGGGAGGAGAATGACTGCACGCTACACTTTTAAGAATGAAACCTAAGGAATGAACAAAATGACCTAATAAAGTTTTAAAACTTTTTTTTCCACTTTCCTTAAACCACCTTGATGGTTATTTTAGTATATATCAGAATTGTAGTCCAGCCAAGAAGAATAAAAGAGAAAAGAAAAAAAAAATTTTCTTTTGAACAGTACATTCCATGAGCAATAATATCAGTGCCTGCGGTTTTTTCCAGTAATTGTCTTTCTTGTTTCCTTGTGAATGGAACAACAATTTCAGCTTGAAATTTTAAAGTGATTTGACAGAGACATACAAAGATTTATTTTTTTTCCCCCATGGTTACTTGGACACAAGTACAGGTGATGCATTTACTGGTTGTGTTTCTTGTCATTTTTCTTAGATAAAGAGGATGGACTATTTGTAGTTTAATAACTTGAAAGCCTGAAAATGAATACCTGAACATATCATAGCATTGTTCTCACAAAAACACTGAAAAGGACCTCTTGGGATGAAAAAAATCAATTGAAAGTACATAATCCAGAATGTTAATGGCTCCATTTGATGTCAGTTGTAAGCACTTTGGTGTATTCCTCCAAATAGTCCAGTTTCAGTTCTCTTGCTTTTCCATCTCAGCTTAGTTCAGCACAGCTGCAAGATTTTAGACACAGCCCTGCTTTGTATGTAGTGATCAACACCCACAAGGGAGTGTGGTTGTCAAAAATATCAACAATTTCTACATCAAAAAACATCAGAAGCTTATTTAATTATGAAAAGTTTAGATTTTTATAAATTATGAATTTAAAGTTAGATTTCTATGTTTGTATACATGGAGTTGTGATCATGAGTTTCCATCATCTGCTGATGAAACTCCTGGATGCATGGCACTTCTGAAAAGCAGATCGCTGACCAGCAGCAAAAACAAGCCAGAAGGTGTAGGATTTAAACATCTCTATTTGAAAAGCTTATCTACATTCAAAAATCCCACTAATATCTGTCAGGTAAGTAAATGTGTGCAAGTGATGTTAAGATTGGCTTTTGGACTTTTTTACTGAAAGGCTTCTCTACTATATTCTCCACCAATATGAGGAAAACTCATAACTTCTGACAAAGAGAACTGGCACGTTAGGTTGCTTTACATGACTTAAAACTTATACCTCATTATTAGGAAGTAATAACCCCTCACAATCACAAATGTAAGGATCATAGCATACAGTCAAATACAAAAAAAGCCAATACGTTTTCTTCAGCTAATTAGTTATTAATGATTGCAAAATTGATTTGAGCATAGAGATGGTTTCGTTATAACCCAGATTAGATTGTGGTTGTTTCTATTTCATTTCATTTCACTCAAATTTTGTCAAAATGTTTGAAAAAAATCCCTTAATTATTTACTGCTGCCTTATTCCCTGTTTCTATTTTATTTTAAGAAGATTAATTCTAAAAAGTAAACCCCAAACAAAGTCTGCCTTCATCTTCCACAATAGTGAAAATTATAAAATGTGAGTTCTCTCCCACATTACTCTCTTCTGCTTTTAGTTGACAATGACAAGAATGAAAGACTGTGGTATGACACATTCTTAGTTCTGAGCCCTCATTTTCTATTTCAAAAAGTCAATAGGAACAGATAGCACTTGTATTCTGGGTTGTCTGCAAGCTTTCTAATTAGTCCCAGAATTAATTTAAGATGCCAGTGATAAATTGTAAAGCCTTGCATAGTTTTCTTACTAGAATCTGGCATGACATTTCAAGTTCACTGAGTCATCCTGTGAAATTTAACACTAGCCTGGCAGGGCAGGCACAATGATTTTTGGTTCTGTGGCCATCTGTCCTTGACTGACTCTGTTTGTCATCCATAACTTGAAATTAAAAACACCTTTTAAAAACTGTAGAACTTTATTTTTTTATTTTCAGAGCATATTCATTATGATCCATTTAGTTAGGGATATTACTTCAATTATCTTTACAAGGTTTCCTATGGAAAGGCACTTGCATGCATATGCATTCCAATATCCACGCCCTGTATTGCAGAGAAAAACAATAGTTTTGTTTTTCTTCACAGTGAATAAGTTCTCTTCCATGAAATAAAAGTTATTTCCTTTGCCACTAAACGGTTTCTATAAAAATGTGTGACATTTCAGCAAATGGGATTGCACAAAAGGAGTCAGGTGGGCAGAGGAGCAGATAAAACCAAAATAAAAAGTATATCTCTGGGAAAGGCTGAAAAGAACCATCATACCTGCAGTTTCTTAAGTATCTTTCTAGCTGCAATATTAGAAGGTTGTGTCAACATTCAGAGTACAGATTTTTGCTTATATTGGACTATTTATTTATAATATATTCTCATAGTTGTGAAGTTTCAGTTGTTATAGTCTTCTGTAATGTACATCAAAGTAATGAAAAGATAAAATGTAAACAAAAGATAGGATATACAATGATGAATTATTAAAATTTCATGCCATTAGAAATTTAAATATTTTAATTTAAATAAAATATTACATAAAATAAAATATTACAAAATGAATAAGGAAATATTTTTTTCTTTCTTATACTTTCCGTGATTTGTCTTCAGTGCATTCAGTCTGTGACTTTCCTAGGCTTTCCACATCAACAGCATGAGTGACATTTTCTTCCCAAAGCCACCTCACTACCAGAGGGCAGTTTGACAGGAAAGTAATTGCTGAATTATTCCAGTTTTGCCCTTTACGAAAAGAGCTATGTAGTGGAACGAACCTTGTTATAGAAGTAGTAGCAGAAATACACTATCAAATCCTTCACTTGGTAATTTGATTTGTGATAACCAGCAGGGGAGAGGGAATTTCCATACTTCTTTTCATTCTTTCATCCACATGCAAAAAAATTTTCCTGTTTTTGTTGAGTATATCCATGTTTTATATTTACATTTACCTTCCCTCACATTTTGACAGTTTACAGCTTACCAATGTTTTTGCTCCAGCTTGACAAAAAATGTTATTTCCTGAAACTTCTAGAATCAGTTCTTTGATTAATTTAAAAGTTGCATTTTAATGTTCTCTGTATCCCTCTCCCCCTTCATTAAAAGAATTGGTACAAGGTCCTAGAAAGTGAAAACATTTCTGATGGCTGACTTACAAACCATATTTTCTGTTTGAGCATGTGTGATAAGTACAGAGAACAAATTCTTTAAAGGAATATACATCACTTATGTGGTAAAATATGCTTCAATGATCTGGTCATGATAATTTTTTTAACTGTAAGTAACATAAGTAGGTATTATATCTGCAAGTTCTCGTTCCCGTTATGAAAATATGTACTATCAATCTTGAAATACCTAAACTTACCTTTTAATAAGAATACAGGGAAGTTCTTAGTCATCCGTGCCCTTATTTTAGGCTGTAATTTTTATGCAAACATGTTATTTTAAAAATGTTATGAGCCACTGGGTTCCCTTAAAGAATTGTTAAAGCTCAGTAAGGCTCCTGTGGAGCATATATTTTATTACTTTTGAAGACAATTTCTTTTGGTATAGTACTGTTTTGCTTTCAGGACGTGCATACATGAAGTATATAAAAGTTGATACCAGCCATTTTTTCTACTGCTATTTCCTCCCTTTTATGGGAAACAACATAAAATGAAATTAAACGTATCATTAAGCAATAACATTAAAATGCCATCTACCACTAGGAGCATATGGATCGTAACTTGTTTCATCATAACCTTCTGCACTTAAACTTTGTCATTGGCTTCATAACTTTGAGAGTTTTATTTAAGTTCTATCATTGGTAATCTACCATCAATTTAAGATGTCCAGTCTGGAATTTTTAATCACCCTCAGATGCCCTTATCAGCCTGATTTTCTGAAGCTTCTTATCCATCAAATGGAGCTTTAATTTTTTGGAAGATAACTTCAGTCGTGTGTTTTTTTTAATTGAGTTTATTCATCAAGATTCATCCTTTCTTTTACAAAACCTTTCTAATTTTGTGAGAGCTTTGCTGGATAAATTTACAGAAGCCCAATTATGAAGGAACAAGATAGCAGTTTCAGCTGACTGCATCCCATCCTTATGACTGAGAGCTGCTGCAAAGTGTTTCTGTGTTTCTAGGAGATTGAGAGAGAGGAAAAAACACAGAAGTTCCTTGAACAAAATAAGGCATGTCATGACCAGAATTTCTCTTTCCTCCATTTAAACAAAAGTTTAGAGCTCAACCTGGAGATTCCTGTAAAGAAGTAAGCACCTTCTGAGGGTGAATCATCATTTTCTAAAATAAGGAAAAAATGAAATCAGGTGAATAATTTACAAAGGTACTTACTTTTCTCTGTTGAGAATGGAAAATTCTCATTAACATGGCATACTTTGGATGATCTCTTTAGGGTCATAATGTAACACTGTGTAACCAATTTTTTTGTCAACCTTTAAGATTAGGTGGTCAACAAGGAAACTCAAAATACTTTTGAGGAACTGATGAAGATGTGGAGTTTCTTACAAGCAGGTAAAAACATAAATTTTCTTCCTAATCAAAATTATTCCAAAAATTATTTTATTAAAAAGACAGAATTTACAAATCCAAGTATTTAATCGTAAATTATATCTGAACTTTGTAGCAGGTTATTGAAGTTCCACAATATTTTATAATCAACCAAGCTATCAAAAGTACCACTATTTATATGCATTCATATAAACCAAACACACTTGGTTCTGCATAAAATAAATTTCTGCAAACATTTTTGTGAATATTGAGCAAATAAAATATAAAGCAATGTTTATACAGGAAACTGAACAACTACAACATGAAGTCCATATTCTACCTTTTTGCATATTTTTTTTTCCTTATCTTAAGTGAGTTCTGCTGGTAAGATCCAAATGTCAAGAGAAACTTTGCATCAGTACACAAAGCAGTTACGAAAAGTAATTTATTTTCTGAACAGCTACCTCCTGTCTTGTTTTAGTTTTTGACTTTCATTTTAATAATTTAAACATGGATTCCTGTTACATATATCTGGAGTAGAACACTTACAAATTCTTCCACTTGTTGATGCATAATGAATGGCTGATATTTGATGCATATATCGAGATAATATGCTAAAAATACTTGTAAACTCCTCCAGAGCTCATAGTTATATGAGTCATAAAAAATCATATATTCATGTACTTCCAGTCTCCATGTGATCCAAATAGATTTATCTATGTGTTCAAGGGCAGTATATTATAGACTTTTTGTTGAACTTGAGGAGACAAAAAGACTAAGCAATCAATAAAGACTGATTAATAGGAGTGACAGCAATCTAGGCAAAGATAATCCTCTGAAATCCTTTTAGGCTTTTGAGATATATGGAACCAGCTCTGCAAGCAAAATTGTGATCTTCACCATTTTATTCCCTGTCCTTTTGTAGAGTGGCACTGCATTAATTCATAGTTTAGGACTTTTTGGGATTTTTTAAATCCCTGATTTGTGTTTTAAATTTATTAATCTTAATAACAGGTTTAAGACTTTTTATATACTATATATTATATATATACAAATGTATTTCTGCTAAGCTATGCCTTTTATCTGGGCAATTTATTTTTAACTTCCATTTTAAAAATGAATGGAGGTGTGTCTCTGAGAATGATGAAGGAGGGCAGAGGGATCCAAAACTGAAAATAATTCTTGGAGTTTATAATTAGTCTCAGCTGTAATTTTGTTTAATTTAGTTTCACCTTTTAAAATTTTTTTTAAACCTCAGTTTTATGGTTTACAGTAAGAAAAAAAAAAAAAAGAGAATGTCTCACTTTTTGTCAGAAGTCTTAAAATCTAAAGAGTTAATTATGAAATGTGACATGCTGTGTTCTGTCACTCATCTTTCTACTGTGGTGGCAGTGCCTGCTCTCAGCTTCTAAAATCAGAGGTAGTATTTTTTTCTTTCCAGACATGCAAGTTTTTATAGTCACAACAAGGAAGAGAAAGGACACAACCCTTTTATTTTGCCTGGCTCCATGCTATCATCATGCAACTTAACTGAAGCTGTATATTTAAAATATTAAGTCCGATTTTCCTGTAGCTTAAAAAAGGCTTTTTGAACAATGCAGAGCATGTTTCTTAATTATGCTCCCAGGGAGTACAAAAATTCAAAAGAAGACTGAGGTTTTGAAGAAGGAATATTTTTATTTCTGACCTCCATCATGAAAAGATTTTTTTTTCTTAAATTTATATTATTTACCAGAGCTGCAGGGCATCAGTTACTTATACATTGACAAATTATTCAACATTTGATCATCTATTTCTTTTGCTTTGGCAGAACTTTTCATCTGCCTATGCTGTATTCATGGAAGTGAGCCTGAAAACATGTATTGATAATGGCTGTTGGAGCAAAGGGAAATCTGCTTGTTTTGTCTTTCTTGTCTTTAGGTGTACTTTCAGTATTTTTGATGTAAAGCAAGGCATTTTATCAGGGTAATTGTATCTTGCTATAAATATTTACACCTTTGTCTTTCTGGGATCAGGAAATACTTTTTGACTGTAAGCATTTATTATCAGTAGGACAAACAAGGTATCTAGTGTGTTTCAGTGAGAGGTACTTTGCCTCTTCTGTTATTATTATGTCTCAATTTTGTAATACAATAAAAATGGCTTTTTCTTGCCTGAGGAGAGGATCATTTAGCTGGATTCATTAAAGGTATACATTAAGGATAGCCAAATATTCTTCTCCTGGGTCTTGGACATGAGCTTCTGCAGTGTGTTCTAAGAAAATGTTATGTGCTGATTAGTTTTTGGAGCTGCAGTGGACAAAGCTCATGGTGAAGCAGTTGGCATTTTCTAGGAGGCTCCCAAAGTGAGTAAACAGCGAGTCAGCCTCATCAAGGATGTAGTCAAGGGGTGTCCCCATGTAGAATAGTCAGGGAAGTTTAAGCTTTTCTGAAAGCAGGCATTCAAAAAGCTATTTAAACTGCTGACACTTATTTTTGCTGTCTGTTCTTTTCATTCTACATTCAGATATTAATATCATTGAGGAACTGAAGAAACTTTAAGGACATTGGCTTCCATCAGTTGATTTTCTGGGTACTCCCAGGAAAAATATGGGTGATTCTACTGAATGGCAAGACACAGACATTAAAAGATGTTATATGGCCAAGTATTTTTTCCTTCAATTGCAGGAGTATTCTTAGAGATGGTCAGCTGCTATATTTTTAATCAATATTTTATCCACTTAAAAATATTGTTAAGAGAAATATTCTTTCTTTTTGCATTTTCAGATGGGAATTATCTTTTCAGGATGATGCTTTCATAGAATGGTTGAGGTTGGAAGGGATGTCTGGAGGTCATCTGGTCCAACCTCCCTGCTCAAGGAGGGTCATCTAAAGCAGGTTAACCAAAGTAATATCCAGACATTTTCTTTTCGAATTTTCAGTATGCAACAGAAGGAAATTACTTGAATCTCTGCCTCTGTTGTTTTTTAAAATTTATTTTAATGCTATTATAATGATATTATCATAAAAATATGATATTATTGTAACGTCTTTTTATCTACAAGGAAACTGTTTGCATAAAGATATTTCACCTCTGAGAGATTAAATATCTCATGACAACTGAATTTGTACTCTGGGCTCATGATTATCAAATAAAACAAAGAACTGAAAATTATAGTATCTCTGCATAGAAAGCAAAGAGCTAATTATATATAAGCCATTAATATTAAGGACAAAGCTGCTGCATTTCATGTCTCTGGAACACATTTATTCTTTCTTGAATTTATAATATTGTCTCCATGAAGAAGACCTTTCTTGTTTGATGAAACTAGCTTTTCTTTATAAAGCACCTGTGTGTGAGGACAGGAGTTGAGCTGGAGTTCTGCAGTGGTGTTTGTGCTTTCATTGAACAGTGAATTGACCAGTATTGCACAAGTATCAGTTTAGTAGTCTCAGGAATAGTTTCACGGTGATAGTTTCATGAGGTTCCTCTCTAATATAAGTAAATATTGCTTGACCTTTCCTACTAATGATGCAGGAATATGCAATGGATAGCACTATAAAACAGCCAGCATTTTAAAGCCACACAGAGACCACTGTTCATGTTTAAAATGATGAGCAATGGGCTTTTTACCTCTTCCTCTGAGGATCATAAATTGGGAGTGGCTTAGAATAAGTAATTCAAACTTTATTTACATAAAATGAATGGAAATCAACTGACCTTAATAAAAAACTGTACAAATATCTGAGTCTTTGAAATTCATGATGAGTTTCAAAAAATTATGTCAGCTACAATTTGTGTTTGTCTGGGTGAAGATACCTCTCCAAAATGAAAATCTGGAGTTAATGTTTGATTCAAAATGTTCCTTTTGACTTGGAAGGAAAACAGGGCTGCTGAGTCTTTGTAAAAGGAAAGGAAATTAAATGTAGTTGTTAATAGATGGGAAAGTCACAAGCACTTTGCATATCTCAGGAATTATCATTCTCATTATCCAATTCTCATTGGAAATCTTGTTGCATTTATTTTTATGCATCAACATTTTTATGATCATTGGCTCAATCTTAAACAATATGAAATGGTTCTAACAGGACCCAAAAATCATTAAACAATGGGACAGATGGTCATTGCTACACTTTTTCTTTCAGTATTGGTTTATTTCTGAAACCAAGTGGACTAACGGATTAAAACAAAGAATGTAAACCCTTGCATGGCCTGCTGATATAATTTCAATTTTCCTGGATGTTTTGGTTGGACCTCTTAATCTTTATGCCTTCAGAGATCATTATACTTGAAGGGATAAATTAAAACCTTCACAAAGAAAGGAATTTAATTAAGCTATCCCATATTCTTAGTGGATAACCACAATGCTGTGGACAAAATTTTAATATTACCTCCTTCACAGGAATAATTTTTTACAATATTGACATATAACTATTTATCTAGAATATTTTAAAAAATGAATTAAAAAAATTAGAGCAAGACAAATATTACTTTATCTAGATGTATTATATAGATGTATTATATAGATATTTCCCAAATAAATTTATTTGGCTTAAGTTTATTTTATTTCAGCTGAGATTAAAATCAGGACAGATGTCACAGATTTTTAACATTTTGAGAATAAATTTAATTAATATTATTTTATTTATCAGACCAGTCAATAATTTTGCAATTTTTTCTACTCAGCTCCTTGTTAGATACAAAATTGTTTCTGATTTGTGATTGTTGGTTGTTTTCTTTTAAAACAGATGATGTGCTGGACCAATGTTTTAAGTTCTCTTCTTTCACTTGCTCTATTTGCATAGTTCAAATAGACTTCCTTTCTTTTTGTATTTCTCATACTTAATGAGACTAGGTAAATTTTTTGGTAACCTTTACTTCCTTTTTCCTGTTGCAGGAATATGATATATGAACACATGAATATTCCCTTCTGCATCTTTTACTCTTTCTGTTTCCAGGAGTTTGACATTTTTTAATCTTTGTATTCTGTAACACAGTTGTCTCTAAGCTGTGATCAGTACTTAGGATTTTACTGTGTGATTCCTGTAACACAGATGTTGTCATCTTGGAACCTTGGAAATGTCATAACGCCTTTTGAAATCAACCTTCTTAATATTTTTGCTGTTTTACTTTGAATAATTCTGAATTTAGTTATAGATGTTATACTGTCAAGGTAAATTTAGAAACACCACACAAAATTATAGAAATAAAGTAAATAAAAGTTTATTTAACTCTGGGAACAGGCTTTTTCTAAGGCGTTACATTGTTGGAATATAAATATACAGGCAAAACAATAGTGACAGAAATTCCTCCACCTTTTTTTCAAATAATCTTTCACATACTTAAGTACATAGCAGAACAGTTTCGACCCTATTTACGGAAGGCAACCACATAAAAATGTGGGGACTTTCTAGGTATTTAATCTTAGACTTTAAATTCTTTTTTCCCCAGAGTATTTGACCTAATAAGGAGATACTGATAGCTCTGCCTTTACCTTCATATAATGAGTGATTCCACTGGAAACAATTGACTTCTAAGCAAATGACATTGTGTGAAAATGACTTCTAAATTGACACTATGTTCACAGTTCTGCTTTCTGTGGATAATGACTTTTATAAGAAAAAGACTGATATGTTTAACCCTTAGGTGTTCAATGGAAACCACATCAGAGTGCTGTCATAGAAGTGCTTCAGCACAGTCTTGTGTCTGATTCAGCTTTTTAATACATCCTATAGACCCCTGGGTCTCCTGCAAACTGCAGCAAATTATGGAATATTCCAATTACATTGTGGTACAATTTTGATGTATATAATAAGTTTGATTCTGATATTTATTGATCATGCATATCAGTAGTATCTAAAATAAATATATATTTTTGGAAAAAAGAAGGAAACTGTGATTCACCAACATCAGCTCTGAGCATTTTAACAATATATTTTTTTATCTATTTTAACTGTTTTAATGTTATGTATTTGGAATATCCATTTTATGATGGTATGTGCTTGATGAATATATCCATATAGTACATACACATCTATCAAAGTCAGAGCATGAACACTATAACAAGGATGGACAGAGTAAATTTTTGAGAACTTTCTGACCAGCTGGAGTCCCAGTAATATTGAAGTACTCCTTATCTCTCAAATCCACTTAAACTACTTCACTGTTTTAGGGAGGAAGGTATTACTGTCATTCTTTTTATTTATCCAGATAAAACTTTCTCCTCTCTATCACTTTTGTACCAACATAATACAAATTGTAAACTTAAAATATGTTGACATGTCAACTTCTTCACCATTAAAAGTGGTAATAAAAATTTCTCATGATTCAAATTACACCACGGCTGATTGTGGACTGGAAAATATCAAAGAAGGAAAAAAGTTTAATCATAAAGAAAGCCAAATTCTTTTTTCATACACCTCAGCTGATATTTAATAAACTTTTGGTTTTGCAAAAATCCCATCCAGATTTATCTACACTGTGGTACTTAGCCAGTAACAAAAATATGAAAATGTTAGCATGTTTGTCTCTCTAAAATGTTGTACCAATTTAAGAATTAAAAATTATGTTAATACTTTGCTATTTCTTTGACTCTCCCAAAAGAAAGAACCCTCTGGACATGCTAAAATAATTAATTATTTCTTTTTTTAATCAAATCAAAAATAGACTTGAAAAGAGATAATTTCAGAAAAAAGGTTTTCTTATCATTAAAAACACAGGAATTTTTTTATTTTTATTTTTTTGTGGAAGAGCACGTTTGGCTGAAAAAAAATCTTTGTGCTTATCACCGTTTCTGCATTGCTCTGGACTCCCAAATAGATGTGTTTCAAAGGAAGAGCCTACTGAGCCAGTCTGAATTTCCTTCTGGAGAGATCACTCTCACACACTCTCTACAGATGGAGTTCAGGGAAATTAGTCTCCAAGATAAGTAAGCCATTCTGAATATTCCCTGAGGCACTCTTGAAAATGTTATCTTAATGCAATTTATCTTTTCTTCTCATAGACACCATAGTAATCTTTTGAAATTGTGTTCTGATACGTAATCCTTTAGTGAGAATTTTTTTTTTTGTTGTCTGGCCATAACAGCTTCTACACCTAAATTTATTTACTGCTTCTTTGGCCTTTTTTACTCTCTTTATTCCACAGAAATCATTACAAAATCTGGAGAATTCTAATACATTAAATGTCTTTTTTAAACCATTTGTCGATGTCTAATATATCCTTCAAACAACTGGATTTTATAAGAATTAACAATTTTTCTTTCTAGAATGTCTGTAACAGCCCATTCAAGTACAATGTTCTTTGTTGCTGTGGTGTTATGAAATTAGAATTATGGCTGAACTTTAAAGATGCATATGACATTTTCCTAACCCAATGATTATCTTCAAACTCTATTCAGCTGGCTGCTCTGTATCTGGGAATGGCAACTGCAATCACAGAGTCCCTGAAAAAGGCACTTTAGTAGAGGGGTGATAATGATAATGATAAGAATCTTCTGAGATCATATTCATATGGATAGCCCTGTATTAAGGCATTGCTGGTAACACTTTTATTCTGTAGTTAGAAACTCTTACTCTACTGCCACATCTGAAATATTTTTTCTTCCACAGTAGTGCAATAGCTTTATATTAATAATTTACCAAGTTTAATAAGTCTTAGGGGTGAGGCTTTACTAATCTGTATTGGTGTTGCACTTTTACAAAAGAGTTTTTCTTTCATTCATTAGAAATATCCAGGATCAATGAATAGTTGGTCATTTTTAGTTACTGTAAACAAGTTCATGTCCTGTTGTTTGGGACAAATTTGAGCTGCCTTGAAATGTTCCTTTCTGCTTGTTCTCAAGGCTGTGTTGAATCAACTTTTCCAGTGAATGTTCCTTATCACATGGTGGGTTGAAATGCTTGGACAAACATCCTTAAGAACACAATTACTAGGCGTGCCAGAAAAAAACTCTAAAATCATTTTTGTCACCTTTATGCTCTATTCTTCCTTTTTTTTTTTTTTTTCTGACAGAAAATGCAGATTAAAATGATTTGTAATGGTTGTTTTTTATGGGAACACTCAATTTTTGTCAAAAGTAGCATAAAATTGGAAGATTTTTGCAGAAAAACAAATGTCAATTGATTGATTAATGGATGGATAGATTTCGAGGTATTTGTCAGCATTACACTGACATTATAACTGAAAATACCTTCTAAGGCATTTCAAATTGGTTCCCATGCCATGTTACTTGTACTAACAAGAAAAAAACCCTGTGCATAATATTTTGATTTCAGATGGAACCCCCAATTTTCAAATAGCTTGTTTTCAATCAAACCAACAAAGAATCTGAAATAAACACATCACAAAGCACAAATCTTCAAAAACATTGTTTGTAAAAAATTCTTATTATAGAAAAAAGAGAATCTAGAAATGCATGAAGCTTACCAATATTAATTACACTATTACACAAAGGGGACACATCTCCTTTTCCAATCTTTTAGCCTTTCTACAATACAACAGCTATAATGAAATTAATCTAGACTGTAGATAAAGAATAGCTTTGTATGTGGTAGATCAGATCATTAGCTGGAGAAAATATTAATCTTTTAATTTCTTTCTCTGGTTATGTATCTGATCCAAAGCAGATGCACTTGTACCAGATCTAAATATTCCCTCCTAATGATAAAAATACCAATGTTATTAATTTTTAGTAGCTTTTTATCTTGTGATAAATAATTTCAAAACTATTAAATGAGAGAAACCTTTCCAGAGCCCGAAGGGATCAGTCTGTCTTATCAGAAGGTCCAGGCCTGAATGAGTAGCACTGATGTCCTTCAGTGAGGGGTCTGACAGAAACACAAATGTAAGTCATCAGCTGACACCTTCTGGGTGTAAGATAAGAAAAGACAGAAAGAACTATGGTCTTGTCTTTGGGTAGTTTTGTTTGTTTGTTTGTTTATGGTTTGGTTTTTTTATTTTTGTTTGTTTTGTTTTAAAATTTGGGTATAGTCTTTCCATCATGTGCTATGCATGGGTGGTGAACTCTAAACTTAGTTAGGAAAATTATTACTCTTTTTAATCCTAAGTATAATTATGTAGTGCTTGATTAAAAAATATTTAAAATTGCATTTGGTTTGTGTGTCAAGGTTGTGGTACAAGGGGTCTATAAGGGTGGCTTCTCTGAGATGCTGCAAGAAGTTTCCTCTTGTCCAATGCCACCTGGCTCCAAGATGGGCTCGGTGCTGGCCAGGGTCAAGCCCATCAGGGATGGTGGTAGTGCCTCTGGGATAACATAATTAAGAAAGAAAGAGAAAATTATTATGCAGAAGTAATTGGATCCAGACAAGAGAAGTGTGAGAAAATGAGAGAACCAATCCTGCAGACTCCCAGCTCAGTGAAGAAGCCCAGGGAGGAGGTGCTCCAGGCTCTGGAGCAGAGATTCCCCTGCAGCCCATGGTGAAGACCATGATGAATCAGGCTGTGCCCCTTGATCCCATGAATGTCCACAGTGGAGCAGTGTCTTGGTTTAGAAATGATATTCCAAATCAGTGTTCTAGCTGAAACCACATACCACAATGCAGTTCACTCTCTATTCACAGGGGCTGCAGAATTTGCAGAATTACAGCCTTGGTAATTGAGTTTTTTTGATTATAACTCCTAAACCAAAAGAGTCACTTTCATGTTCCTGTCAGCTCCAAGTGCATGAAAATCCACTAGAAGTGGATACGGTGGCTCCCCTAACGTGGGAAAACCATGGGAGCCTGAGTGGGGTAGATATGAAAATATATGATTTTCTTTTGTTCAAAGCAGTTGACAGGAATCATTTAAAACTACCCCCTTCACATGTCTACTTGCAGTCTCTTTCCCAATACAATGACAGCATGATTTTGACAGCCTGCTAGACTTTATAGTGCTTGGAAACTAACAGTGTTGAACAACTCACATTGGCTTACAGTGAGATGGAAACAGAGCTGAAGTCAATGAAGATTATACAGTTTGATTGTTTGGTAAATTAAGATCCATGTGAACTGAAAATCATATAATCTTTATTGGCAGGCTAGTGTTACTTAAAAATGTGACATGAAGAGTTTAAAAGAGCATGGAAAAACATCTGTGTTATCAAGAACAAGACCAGAGCACAAATAATTTCACTGATTTAATTAGTGGACTTGTAAAATATAGATGACTAATATTAACCTGTACTCTAGGTTTCCTTTCTTTTCTTTGCATCATATGACAGCTGACAGGTCAGTTGTAGACACGAGTTGCTCTTGAACATTTAATAAATGCTGTCATAGTTGATGTTCCCCATATTCCAAAGTACCTATCATACTATACTACCTGGGCTATACTAAAGGAAAAATCACATTAAAAGAAAAAATATAATGGATATTTTTTTAACCTGAGAATTTCCTGTGAGAGTAAAGAAGCTAAAGGGAAAAAGTTACCTGCTTTTTATTTGGGGAAATTATGGGAATATTTTGTCATGAAGATTTTCTATATAAAGGCAATTTTACATTAACTTACTGTTTCATTATTGTGAAAGGGAATATATATATTTAATGGACTATGATAAAGAAATGCTCTCAAGTCATACTCCTAACAGTACCATGAAAAACATTAGAAAAATTAATATTATTTATTATTAGAAATAATATTATTATAAACTTTTTTTTCTGAAAATAACTTCTCCCCTTCAAATTATATACGTTTAGGTTCAGAAGAGACAAACTAGCATTCTCATTTAGAGGGAGAGTCAGCAAAATTTCTTTGTGTTAACAAAGTTGATGATGGTAATGTACTTAGAAGAAGGAAGCTTACTTGGTCACACTGCCCAAGGACGAAAGTGAATACACGTGCATGTCGATATGTGACAGACATCTCTGAAAGTCTCTTCTTAAAGGCATAATGTTTTGTCTTTGCTCCTATCCAGTTTTCCTCTGCAAGCAGGTTTCAGTTTTACCACTTAAAGTGAATTGGTTTGCTTTTATGAGTTATTAGGGTTTAAGTTTTTAAAGTTTAATTAATAACATTTATTATGTACTCATAAAATTCAAAAAATGAATTAATATAATGTTATTATGCATAGTATTAATATCATAGTTCATTTCAAGGAGGGAGGTTTTTTTTTAAAACAAACACAACCTGCTTTTTTGAGGATATAAATGGCTACATATAGAATAACTTTATTATTGATAGTCATATATACAGTAATGGATGTTAAGATACACTTTATAATTGCTGAATACTCTCAATCGTACTGAAACTAGCACAAATTCTATTATTAGACCTCACAAGGCACTTCCTTCCTAGCTTTTTGGTGTCATGCTGTGCTTCCACTGTATTTTACATACCATGTAGACTAAACATGACATTAGTTGAAATTCAACTCTCATAGTCCAGTTTATTTAAACTCATAGGTAAGGAAATATTGATTTTCTATCAGAGAGAGTCTTCCTGAAATTGCACGTCTTGATTCAATATTTATGTATTTACCTATCTGAAATATGTTTAAGCCTTTATTTGCTTAACTAAAACTACTTGTATTTTTCATATAAAAAACAAACAACCCAACTAAACAAAAAAGGAGACAGAATATTTTTATAAGTAATAGATATGGAATTTTTTATCCTTAGGTCATTTGTTCAGATAGATCTTTACAGATAATGACTGAATGTTGTTACACTGTCAGGGTAGCTAAGTGAATTTGTGTCATTGCAGCTGTCAAGGATATGTTCATATTCCAAAAATTCTTGTCCATGGCCATATAAGCAGAATGTTCTTGTAGCTATACATCTTGTTAGCTTATTGAGCACATGAAGTCACTTTTATGTTTCCTTAGCCTTTTAGGACTTTTTTCACTTTGTAAGAATATGAAATGCAGCTTTAAAGGTCAGCCATTGAGGTTTACTCATCATTACTGTTGTCACCATTTATTTCTGCTCTGTAGGAGCATGGGCAGTGCAAAAGTGCTACTGCCATCTCTCCCTGAAGGGCATCGATGAGTCCTAGTAGAACAACTTGTTCAGTACTGTCCAGTTTCCATATTTGCCTGTTATCTATGATTATATAAAATAAATAGTGTGTTGTCTACTGAACTCCTGGTATGAATTCTGAAAGGAATAAAAAAATCTGTTAGAAGGGCAGATTTAAATGTTAGGAGGGCTAACATCTTGGGAAAACAGTAGAGACCATCCTTCAGAAATACAGACTGGCCAAGAGAAATGATGTATAAATATACTTGTTGTTGGGTCTGACTATACCCTGTCAGCACCTGGAATGATCCTATCCAAAGTCCACATTGATTATTCTAGAGTAGACATCTGCACCAGTGTTCTGTAATATGAATGTGCAAAACCTTTAATTACTGCTTTGTGCTACAATGCAATATGTTAAAACTTGGTCCTGTAGTACTTCCTCTTTTTTCTTCACAAATATCAAACTCCTCTAGAAGAGCTAAGTTCTAGTGACTTTCATGGTAGAATTGTCATACAGCCTTTAAATTGTAATTCCAGAAAAATTTATGGCTCAAAACTGATTGAAAGCCTCCACTTTCAAAATAGGTCTGACTGGAAGTGATAGTAAAAGATTTTAAAAATCATAAAAAATCTGGGGAGTTAGAAAGAAAATTAGGCTTGGCAAGCCCTGGGAAATGTGTTAAAAGTAGAGCCTGGGAAATGTTAGGCCTTGTGCTTGCTAAGATCATGTGAAACTGCACCTGTGTAGTCAGTATATGATAAATGATACAATTGTTAGATGTGATTAGATATAATTATAGTTTAAAGAATCATGAGAAGCTATGTTAGGGGTTTGACGGGAATCACAAGAAATCCATGCTTGGGTAAAATCAATGTATACAATAGAACAATGTAAGTTTAATAATCAATATGCAAGTTATATAATGATAGAGTATAAAAACATGTTCAGCTCAAAACCAAGTCGGGTCAGATTTGGGTATGTGTACCCCTGACACCCAGAGCTCTTCAATAAAGCACCTTCATATAATCATTCTGTGATTATATGTTCCTGAATGCTAACAGAAGCATCCAATAAGAATTCTTCCTCCAACTTTCTACTCGTACTGATGGATATTGAATTTTCTTTATGATAAATTTTGGTTATAAAGAATCAACCTTCAACATAAAAAAAGACAAAGAAATTATATTAATAAATTTCTAAAAAAAGAAGGATGTACTCATCCTGCTTTTAACTGTAATGCCACAGCTGAGAAACAAATGTGTGATTAACAAATGCTTTATCTAGAACTTAAATGGGTACTTCTGTACATACCATCAACCCTAACCCTAAGAGGTTACCCTTAGGTAAGAGGGGTACCTTTCATAGTTTTTAAATCTTTATTAACAAAAAACCAAGGTATCTATGGGATCATAGTAGACAGAGGTATGGTTTGCCACATGGTTTGAGATGAGTTCCATAAACATTTTATACTGATTCAAACATCTATCGTTCAAATAAATTTTTCTTAAACATAATATAATGTAAAGTTTTACATGGAAATTTCAAATCAAGATTTTTATGAGACAGTAAACTGGCAACTGGTACAAAGAAGAGAGCTCAGATATGCTTACTGTGAAAAGCTATATGCCTTTCAAAGGTAATATTATATACAAACCAGTGTTACTATCTAGCAAAAAGGGAGCAAAGACACTTGAGAGGAAAGGGTGTGATTTTTTGGCCAGTAGAAGACAAAAGAAGAAAGTTTAAAGAAGGCAGCATTGGGATGACTCTCATAAGACCTTGGCAGGTCACATCAAGTCCATAATGACCAGACATATATCCACAGCTGAAAATTTTTCTGGACCCTGTCAGATCTTCCAACATCACTTTCATAATTTTCATTTGCAAGACAAATTTCATTCTTTCTATTTTTCTATATTCCTTCTAAAAAAAGTAGAGAATGAGAAACTGAGAATGAGAATGAGTGGTTATTCTAATTGAAAACCCCCAAAGTTTTAAAAAGCAATATCCAGCTTTCTTGTTATGACATGGGATGAGTTTATAACCTTGTGACTATAATGAAAATTATAGAATAGAATATAGCAAGACATGAAATTGATTAGTACATTCAGAAGAGTAGAGGTTTTAGGCATTCTTCAGAAAGGTAAACTTCAGTTTCCCTCTGAATGCTCCTCAGGAACACCTTGCAGAACAAATAGTCTCACTTTTCTCCTGGAAACCACATTCTCAGGACATTGACATTCCTTACCTTGGCAGTTGTGTCGTTAATTCAAACTGTAACTTTGGAGGTGGTCTAACAGGTAATATTTGTCCTTGCAGATTTAACAGCTGAATAAAGAATTACATATATATGGGCTAATGATGTGTTGAGACTACTTCTTACTGACAGCACACATTATGTCCTTCAGTAAGGTGGAGTTCACAGGTCTCTGCGTCTATAGCCACATCTCAATTATCAGTGATCTGTAATCTGATCAATGGCCTGTTACCCCCATATTTTAGCAGTCAACACTGTGATTTTTAATTAAAGTTAGCCATTTGTGTGAAATGATTACTCTTTTCATTATCTTGACAATTTCATTACTGTATCAGGTAAAATAAAACATTTATAGCAAGAGGAAAATATATGAGCTACCGTAAGGTTCAAGGAGGTTCATCACCGCAGTTGGCTGAGGCTGCTATCATTAACATCAATGGAACAGGTCACAGTTCCTGGTATGCCACATGCCAATTATCTCCTTCTAAATGAATTATACATGTATTCATTAAAATTCCCTAAGTACTGTGGGAACATGAACATTACAAGCATTTGTACCCTGCTTGCACATTCAATATCGTGATATGCATGTGCAGTGGGGCTTAGAAGGATTTGACTATGAAAGGCTTTGCATGCATGATAATGCATCTGGGAGCTCTGTTGAGTGTTTCACATTCCATATGCAAAAGTTGTTTGTGTGACTTTGAATTCACACCAGTTGAGAATCTGAGAATTCAACTTTGCTCTTTATTCTTTCAAAGTGTACTTTTATGTATTTCTCATAAATCCCAGGGGGTAAATAAGCACATGCCCTGAGGAGCAGCCCAGACTTTTGTTCCTATTTCAATCTGGGAGCTGGTGGGAGGACAAACAAGAGGGGAGTACAGCAGACGAGAAGTAGACACATCAAGATGACCATCTAGATGAAAAGTTATCTATATATAATTGCGTGTAACCCACCCAATTTAATTATCATCAGGGTCCTTTGGGGAGGAAAGGTTATCATTGTTCTGATGCCGAAAGATCAACAGCAGCTGAGCTTTTAAAGATGGTCACAGAGATGTTGAACAGAAGGGAACATTGGCACAGAGCTTCTCTGTCAGCTTTGAATGCCTCGAGGCTGTTTCTGTTATGCACACTGGTCTGATGTCCAACTTTTACATATCTAGACTGTTGACAGAGGCCATGCTTTATAGTTCAGCTGTCATTTTTCCTAAGGGTGAAAGGGCAGAAAAAGGGCTGGAACTGGGGAGAGAAGGGAAGCATAGAGACAGAGTGGATTTGGTTTACCACCACTAGGAAAATTCTATTCTTTCTGCTGAGGATTTCAGCTTTAATTTTTCAGAGGACATACTAATAATTTCCTTAGCATTGGATGCAAATTTTCGTTGCAATTATAATAAGGCAGCAGAGCACAGATTTCTTTCTTTCCCCAGTAGAAGCAGCTTCAAAATGATTCAGTGAGCAAATCTTTTGGGAATGATGTTTAGTGCTTTTAGGGCATTAGGAAGAGGAACACCTGTATTCAAGCTAATTTATATTTCAAAGAGGTCCATCATCTTTACACTGAGTTAATTTCATCTCCAAATGTTGTGTTACAAGGATTGGTTTTAATGTTGTTTTGGGAGTTCAAGCACCTCAACGTTCTGATTTTCTGGTAAGTGCTCTTGTTACCTGCTGGTTGCACAGGAGATTGAGACTACATCAGCCATTGATTATGTAATAAAGTGTTTTCCTATCAGTGAAAATTAGACATGATCAGACCAAAGGTATCAATTCTCAACTTTTCCATATCTGTGTTTCTGAATCCAGACTGAATCAAAATGTGGAATACTGGTATCTGCATGTTCACACTGCGTTTTCTGCAAAGAACAATTTATTAGCTCTAGAGAATTCTTCAGACTGCATACAGAAGAGTTCTCCCCACTCCTCATATATTTTGTTGATATTCCAATAGACTTTCTGAATTATGGATTTCTAGTATGCTTCTAACTGAAGTGACAAATTCCAAAAAAGGCAAAATTTTGGATGTGTGGGATGTATCCTATTCCAAGGAACTGTATAATTTAATGACTCTTCTCTGCAGTTTTGTCATAAAAGTTGCAAAGTGAAAGTGGCAACTGCATGAACTACAGTACACCTAAGTATTTCTGCTACTTTCTATCCTCTTGTGATAGCCTTCCTGTTAAAATTCATGCATGTCATAGTAAATCTAGGCACGAGACCACTGTGATGCTGTGCCTGTGTGGCTCCAGTTTTGATTGCCATTTTCTCACTGTTGTCTTGTGTTGTTCACACTTCCCATGGGACATTGCTTAAATTTTAGTTCACTTTTCTATGTACAAGTATTGACTAACGTTTGAGACTGGCCTTTGCCAGGAGGCCTTGTATCTCCAGAAACTCTTTAGGGTCCCCACACTTTTGTGGGTATTTCAGATATCCTACAGGTTCACAAATATATATGCATGCCCTTATTTAGGAAAGTGAATGAAATTCTCTCCAATTATAAGGTCCCTTTATCAGGAGACTTGTTCCTGTCATCTTTTGGCTATGCAGCCTAGGTCGGTGAAATCCTGAACCTTGATGGGACATCCAAGTTCCACTTTTGATCAAGTAATTGTTAGACATGTAGCAGCACTGCCATGAAGTTACAGGGCAGTCCTTCTCTTTCACTTGTGCTTCTTAATACAGTATTTTCCTTCAGTGAAATTCAGCACTTCACTTCCATACATTTCTACATTATCTGAGTCAAGAATTACTTTATCAAAGCACAGCTGATAATTTAAATTCACATTTTTTACTTTGGACTCTTTAGACTATATCTACCTTTTGTCTTTCTCAACTATGTATGCTGAAATTTGTTATTCTGTTTGTATCCTAATTCCTGCTTTTCTCAAAGTTTAGAACTATTTGTGTACTTAGTGGTAGACAACTAGGTTGTTTTTTTTTTTTGGTCTCAGGAAAAATATCTGAATTAATGATTTGTTTGGGTTTACTGGCTAAGGTCAGTGTGACAGGAGTTTCATTATTCTTGCCTCTTTCAAAAAGAGTAATAATTCAAAATTGTATAAAAATCTTTCAGAGAGAAAACCATGGAAAAAAACCACAGTGTAACCAGGCACTTCTCAAAAGGGTTGGTATTCTCTCTGCTTGGTTCATCCTGATGATGGCATGTGCAAAGTGAAAAATGCAAAATGCACAAGGTGTGATCCAATGCTATCTCATCACAGTTAGCAAAAAACTGCACTGAAAAAGTCTAAAAGACAGACACAAGATGTATCACCAACAATAAAATAGTTGGCATTAAAGAATTTTTTCTTTTTTTTTTTTTTTTTAGCAGGGAGCAACTTTTGTCACTTGTAGCAGTGACACCAGGAATGCCCATTCCAGTGAAGAAAACCTTGTAAATTATTAATAACTCCACAAATAGGTTTCCACAAAGAGCACATGTCACCAAGATTGTCAGGAAGAAAATAAACAATTCATGAGGGGAATTTTTTTTTTTGCCAGTAGGAAATTAGATTGTGCAACTCTTCCATTTCTGTGTAATAGGGACTCATAATTTGTAATGATCAGAAAGAAAATATTACAACGGCTTAACAACATTACAGAAATTTAAATGGGAAAGAAACCAAAAAACACTCAATCCCAAAAATACAAAAAAAATTACAACACAAAAAAGATAAAAAAACTGAACTGAAAACAGATGTGATCTTACTATTAGAAGCCTCTAAACATAATCTAGATTTTAAGAACAGAACAAGCAAAGAAATATCATAAAGCTGGTTAATAGGACATTACATATTGGTTATTTAGCATTCTTATTTTCCTATAACTAAAACATTGGGGGCACAGTAAATGCACAAGCATATATTGAAACCCAATAAATCCTCCATTTCTCTTTTCCAGTGTTAAGTAGTTTTCAGAGATAAAACCCTGCAATGATAAATAATATGACCTTTATGGGGGAAGAAGTGATGGTAAGGAAAAAAATTGCTACAAAAGAAAGCAAACACATAGAGTTTAAACCTTACAGTCATTTTGTCATCACTTGATTGTCCTTACGTTCTAAGGATGTGCATCAAATATTGGAAAAAAGTTGCTATCACTCAATTGTACCTTTAGGAAGGATAAATAAAGAAATTCCTTGAGCCTTTCTGAACACTGAAATCTTCTTCCCAAAATAAATTGTTGGAGAGGTAAATACAGATGGGGAAATACAGAATTTACCCAATCACAATGCAGCTCAGGACTTCCATGTAGTTCTACTCATGGTTGTGCTTTGTGCTTTTATTTTTACACCTTTACATAGAAACTGGCTAAGGTGAGCTGTTCTTTTCCTCATGATGGTCATACTGTGTAGCCAGAGGCTGGAAGTAGTCAGTACTTTTTGGGATTGTGGATTATATCCTTAATTCTTTCAAGAAGACAGAAACTGATAGGTTTTGCGTTTCTTAATGAGGCAGAGAGTGAATGAGCGTGAAGCCTACACAGTACTTATTGACCTTTATCTTCATAAATCTTTTGTCATTCTGAAGAAAACACTGCTTCTGTAGGATTGTGTTACATTTTTTGAGAATATTTAAATTATTTAAGTTAAAATAGGCAATTAATAAACTTTTTTGATAGCTTTGTGTGATAAGACATTAACAACAAAAGATCATTAGGGTTTATCTCGTGTTGAGCGGCTTGAAAAGGTTTTATGCAGTTGAAGGGAAAAAAATTAAAATCTATTTCTTGAAATAATTTATGAACAATCTTATTAATGATTACATTATCTTACCTTTATCTTAGGACTTAAGTATAGAAAAAAAAAAAAGCAATACAAATAATGTCTGAAATATAAGTCTTTCTTGATGGAAAAATAATGTAGATTAACTTTTTACTGGTAAACCTTTGCCCAAAAGTGAAAATTTGGCTGAAGATTCATTTTATTTGCAATCTTCTATATCCACAATAGTTTAGACCTATTTTTTAGGCATATATGTTATTTTTCTACCTGACTACAATTTCTCTTTTTTATTTTAGATTCAGATCTGAATACAGGGTGGTGGAGATGTAAAAAATTATTTTAATTTTAAAGGATACATGTAAATTTCTCTCTTTAGAATTAAACAATGGTTGTTTTAATACCTTGTAATTGCAGAATTTAAGTAATATATCATCCACTAACTGTTGGATTATATCTTTTCCACTATTAAACATTTAGAATTTTCTTATTTGTCCACTGTAGTGAGTAATAGGTGTGTTAGGGGTGCTAAACATTTTTATGACTGAATTTTCTAAAACTTTCTCTGTAAGGGAACATTAGGAAGACATACTTTTTATTTTAGCAGTTTTGAATACATTAATGTATAAAATATTTTAAAAGAGAAAACAGTTGGGTTTTTAAATTATTTTTTTCCAAGCAGTTTAACCAGACGTAACCACCATTATTTTTCAAGGATTGCTTTTGAATTTGACAACTCCAAGTTATGGCTTAATATTTGCTGTAATCACCTTGAACATGTAAATACATAATCATTGTCTGTGTTCAAGTCATAACTTATTCCAGTAATAATGATTGGCCTTATAATTTGCCTTTTTCATATTTTTTTTTTAAATACTGATGACAGAAACTGAAAATAATACTTTTTTTTTTTTTTACATACATAGCAGTAACTCTTTATTAGTGTGGAAATTGGCTTGTTTCTATTGCTAATCATAATCTTGTCTTCTGATTTTGGCTATGTCATCCCTAGACACTTCAGGCATTTCTCAGGTACAGGAGATAACAGTAGAGCAATGTTTGAGAAAATACAAATGATCGATTCATTTATTAAGACTATTAAGAAAATTACATTGTTTTCACTACACAACAGACAAGACCAGTCTACATAAATAAAGAAGGAATCACAAATGGAAAGTTACATACATTTTTTGAAAGCTGTTAGATAATAGCTTAAATACACCTGAAAAAGACAAACACCCCTCTCACCAAGGCTGCTTTCTAATTATCTTTGACAAGAAGAATTATTGCAAAGAGTTTTATAATACTTGAAATCTATGTATGTAGTTTATTTGTCTTTGTAGATACCATGAAACCAAACATATTTGACAGGATGCCAACACTGATGGTGTAAGCCCACTGCAAGTGAGCTACTGTCTAGGTGTGGCAGCCAAGGTAAACCATGGCTTTAAGTGAAACAGCTCAAAACTGCAGGAGACCAAGTGGTCTAGTGAAATATTTCTTTAGAAATAAAAGAGCCTTTCTTTCTTATCATTAAATATGCCATCAATCTTTCATCCAAGAAGAAATTGATATGTTAATAACACTATTCTCTTAAATATTTGAGCAATGCTTAAGATATTAATGCTATACTGGTACTGTCCATTTATCACTAAAGAGAGAGAAAGATGGCTAATGACCAGAAAAACAAGACACCACAGTGTGGAGAAGGAATTGCTTAAAGATAAAACTGTAGTGAACTGAGATTAAAGAGGTAAGAGGAGGAGAAGGACATGCCCTAGGAGAAAAGAAGAAAGTGTAGAGCAAAGACGTGATGTAAATCTGAAACAATAAAAGTGAAAGTTGTAATCTTTTTAAAACAATGAAGGAAAACATCTTTTTAGAAAATTCTACTGTGCAATTATCTCTTAACTTTTACAACAATACATGGTTTATTTCAAACATCCCAGATGGTGCTGCAGTATTCCATAAAAAAGCTATCTGATGGGGCGGATTGTGTGTGTATGTGTGGTGTTTGATATCAATATAACCCTTTTGCCTCCTAGACAGTGAAGAATCACTGTGTTTATTGGGACTCTGGAAACATACCTAGAGTCAGCAAATTCCTACTCAGGTCAAAATGAAGTAGAATTCTGTTAATATTATGTTGCATTTTAAGTGCATACTTTGTAAAATCCTATTTAGGATGTGGTAAATTAACCTCTTTTTTTGTTTTATTTTATAGCATTTCACCTAAATAATGTTTAGTGCACAAATGAGAAAGATTGTATTTAAAGAGTTTTGTAAGCAGTGCCCTCCTTGCCAAGGTGACATATGCCATGATGTCTAGTAAGTGATCTTTTTCCAGAGCACATATGTTGGGTACATATGGATACCAGTAACCAGCAAGATGCCATTAGAAATACTTCTGAGGATTTTATCCTAAATATTCATAAATATTGGTGACTTTGAATCTAAACCTAGCTGCAGAATTGTGTAATCATCATCACTATCATCATCATCATCATCATCATCATCATCATCATCATCATCACAATACTAATACTAATAACAACAGCAGTATAAACAACAACTAATACTAATAGTAATACTAATAATCCCTTTTCAAAGGTTCCAAACCCCAGTTTAATTTTCTTGTCTTAATGTCGTATGGCATTATGAAATGCCACTTTTTCATCATGTTTACTCCTGCCATCCCTAATGCATTACCAGGTGTGAGATTAATGAGTGGAGCACATGAGACCTGCCACAGTTAATCACATTTGTAACCTTTCAGATACACAGCAGAATATTTCTTGCTGTGAAACATCCTTTACCTTTTAATCTCTGCTGAGCATAGTGCTAACTCAACACTCTAAGTTTTTTTCTTATGTATTTCAAGTTAAGTCATCAAATTATTATTCCTCTTTCACATTTTTCTATCAAAGAACTGTTTGTAATCTAAGGAAATATGGAAAATAGAGAGTAATAAGCATAATAATAATAAGCATAGTAGTAAACTCTTCTGGAATTAAAGAAATGTAAATTGATGTAAAAGAGGTGGTACTTTTGCTATCATTCATCATAATATTTACAGATAACTTATATAACATTTAGAGTAAGTTTTAGTTCAGAAGTTTACACTTGATTTTCCACTTTGTGGGAAGTGTCATAAGATCACTTGAGCATATTCTATAAATGGCAGAGTTAATGGAACTGTACATACAATGAGGCTATTCATGTGCTCATATGTCACTAAATATAGGCAGAAATATGTAAGGCTTGAAAGTTCCAAATTAATATTTTTTACTTCTAGAACTATGTGAAAATTCTCTGTGTGAATACATGTATCTATTTGTTCATATGTATTTTTAATTGCAAATTTAGGAATGGAGGTCTAAATGTTATTAATAATTTTTAGGGGTATTTAGCACATATAGGTTTAAACAATTAAACACGTTTAACATTAATTAAAAATGCTCAGAATCATGAAATCATAGAATGGTATGGGTTAGAAGGGATTTTAAAAGTCATTAAGCTCCAGCTACCTTGCAATGAGCAGACACTTTCCACTACACCAGGCTGCTCAAGACCTTTGAGCCTGACCTTGAACAGTTCTAGGGAGAAGCCTCAACTTTGGGTAACCTGTTGCAGTCCCTCACCACCTGTACAGAAAAAACTTCTTTGTATTTGATCTAAACCTTCCCTCTTTCAGTTAAAAGCCATTCCCTCTTGTCCTATCACTACATGCCTTTGTAAAATGTCCCTCTCCAGCCTTCTTGTAACTCTCCTGTAGGTACCAGAAGGCTGATATTGTCTCCCTAGAGCCTTCTCTTTTCCAGGAAAAAATCCTAACTCTCTTAGTCTACCTTCCTAGGAGAGGTGCTCCAGTCTTCTGATCATCTTTATGATCCTCTGGACTTTTTCAGCAGGTCTATGTCCTTTTTATGCTGGGGGCTGCAAAGCTGTATGCATCACTCCAGGTGTGGTCTCACGAGACCAGAGTAGAGGAGGAAGAATCTCCTTCCTTGACCTGCTGGTTTGATGCAGCTCAGATACATTTGGTTTTCTGGCCTGCAAGTGCACATTTTTGGGTCATGGCAAGCTTCTGGCCAACCATCATCCCCAAGTGCTTTTCCTCAGGGCTGCTCTCAATCCATCCTCTGTAATGTGCACTTGCAGCCCAGGACAAGTGCGAGTGCCCTGGGTCAGGGTAATCCTAGGCACAGTTAGAGTCCTTGTCAAATTTCACAACATTCACATAAACCCACCTCTGAAGCCTTTCAAGGTCCCTCTGGATGGCATCACTTGCACCCAGCATGCCAACTGCACCAAACACAGCTTGGTGCTGTTTGCAAACTTGCAGAAGGTGTGTTCAATCCTGCAATGTATCTCATCAGGTCCCATGGACCTGTGTACCTCCAGGTTCTACAGATGTTCTTCAACCTGGACTTTTCCTCCAGTGGCTGGTAGGTAAAGCAAGCAGTAATAACTGAGTTTCTTCTTACTTATTTGCTGTTCCAGGAGGAATTCCCTCAAAGAATGCAAATCAAGCTATTGCTTCTTTAGCCCACTTTATCTGGCCCTGACATTACGAAGGAAAGGCCTTCTTCTTGACCTTGCAATGCAGGATCCAACACTTTACCTTATTTTGGTTGAAGCTGATTTTAGTTTGTTTTGGCTATGATAACTATTGTCTAGCAGTCATGTCACTGACACTTAAATAATTTTTAGTTCTTTGTTTGATAAACATTGTTTATCTTTGAGCTGTTGTATAGGGTAACATCTTGTGCTAGTTAATAGATAACCGTTCTGAGGAGAATGAAAATGCGGTGTAGAAGCAGAGAGGTCTGGTACTAGAGGCAGCAGTCCTAGGTGGTGAACACTAACCTTGATATTCAGCTGATATGACTGATGAGTTATAACAGTGGAGGGTGTGAAAGGCAGGGTTCTGACTGCACTTTAGAAGGACGAACACTGCCTGGAATTAGGAGCTTTTGTCTCAGGGGCAACACAACAAGACCCAACCTAAACAGGCTCCCACTGGGTGAGAAGGACCATAACAACAATTAAACAATAGGATAGGGGACTTTCCCTAATAAACCAGGCATGCAACTGTGACCAGGATAACTGCCTAGAATTTAATATAAACCCACTCCTTATGCAGAGGAGATGTGCTTACAATAGCAAAAACATTTTTAGCTACCAAAATTAATTGTATGTACTAAATATATATTTTATATCTACATACAGATAAAAAAATATATATTTAAAATAGGAAAATTCATAGAAAGAAAAATCACAAAAAGTATTCTGAATATAATGGCAAATATTATGTATCATCATTACTTTTTAATATTTAAATCCTTTTGTTTTGGAAATCTAGACTTTTAACATGATCTATCTAGAAACCTTCAGGCAGCACTAATGATGCAGTACCCTGTACATTCCTAATGCTAAACCTATAATTTTATTCAGACTTGTAAATCTAATTTCACAAAAAATTCCTATATAGAAAGGCAACAATAAAAAACCCCAACAAAACCCAATGAAAGTAAAAATAGTGGTAATTTTTGAAAAGTATATGAAATGTTTAGGAACAGAAGGATAATATTTTTTAAAGAAATTACTATTACCTGTATTTATTTTTTATTCAAATCAAATCAATTACTTTTCAAAAAGTAGAATAATAAGGAAAACCTGGCTTTAATTAAATGAATAGCACAAGCTAAATTTTATGAACTTTATCATATATGCACTGCCAATAGCATTTAAAACCACTTTTTCTGTGTGCTACCACTAATAACATTCTTATCTTTACAGATGTATGTTTCCAACATTTGTTTTATACTGTTGATCCAATGATGCAAACCATAAACATATTTTACATTAATCTTATTCAAACCTCTATCTCATCTTGAATTTTTTTACTATTATATTCTTGTTTTAAGTTCACTGTTCATATGCCTCTGATGAGTTAATATCTGGTTCCTCTATCCTTATCTATTGCATTCCATAAAGACCCCACAGACTGAGCATTCCATAATATCTAAAGCCATTTAGATATTAGCCACTCAACTAATTTTTCATTATTACTATTCCCTATTTGCTTCAAATTCTAAGTCTGAGTAGGACCTGAAACTTGTCTCATCTCATCAAAGCTGAGAGGCTTCAGAGCTGTATTATATATGTCCTATCAAGATTCACAAACTATGCATTCCTTCATCTGCTTCCCCTGAGGGACCCCATGCATCCCATTGTACCTACCAGATGGCTTGGTCTTTATGAAGCAAAGCAAATGCGACTGCTTTCAGTGAAAACACAGATAGGAAAAAACAAACGCTGCGTTCTTCCCTCTGATTACAAGCCCCCAAGTCAGTATTCTTACAGTATGGAAAAACTGGATTCAGTGCCCTTCACAGCCACTCTTCTATTTTCTGTGTCTTAACATCAAGATATAGACTAATCTCCAATGTGAAAAAGGGTTTATATACCACTGTCAAGAAAAGAGGCAAATGATAGCTTTTAAGTTACTGTAAAGCACTCACCTGGAATGCAGGATAATTAATTATTTTCTTGCTTGAAGAATTATCACTATTGAGCATTCAGTCTGTGGAGCATATACCTCACTAGAAGTCATGCTTCATCACGGTGACTCCAGGAATTCCATGAGAGAGTGGCTCACTGATTTTTTCTTGTTTATTTCATGTATTTTGATTCCTTTGATTAATTTCAATTGCATAGATGACTGATGGTGTTACTTCTTAATGGTATTACCTCCTTCTGAAGCAACCTAGAAGGACCTGTCTTGTCACATAAATGTCCTAAGGATCTTTATGGTATTAATTTATATTGAAATACATAGGAATTTAGGAGTTGAATTATAATTGAGAATCTAAATGAACTTGAATATGGAAACATCCACAAAGATAAAAACTGAAATGCATAGTCTGCACCTATAAATTTGTAAGAGTTCACTCCATTTGACACTTTTGCTGGTTTTGGCTGGGATTTAATAAACCCCATTTAATAAAGTGGGAGGAAGTAGGAGAAAGAGGGAAACAGTGTGATGGTGTGATGGTGTTTGTGTTCCCAAGTAAATGTAGTGTGTGATGGGGCCCTGCTTTTCTGGCAATGGCTGAACACCTGTCTGCTCATGGAAAGCAGTGAATGAACTTTCTTTTGCTTTGTTTGTGGCTTTTGCTTTTCCTAAGGAACTCTCCATCTCAATATACAAATTTTCTAGCTTTTATGCTTCCAGTTTTCTCCCTGATTCAGCTGGTGGGAGAGTGAATGGTACTTGCACGATACTTGGTTACTGGCTGGGGTTAAACCATGACCCACTTTGAAAAGTGATATTTATAGATCTTAGAATGATTTAATGTAGAAAATACCTATAAGATCCAAGAGTCCAAATGTTAACCAAGTCTACCACCCAACTACTTCCCAAAGTGCCATATTTATATGTCTTTTAAATACCTCCAGGGATTTACCTGAGCAGCCTGTACCAATGGTGCTTCTGGGAAGAAATCTTTCCTACCATCAATGATAAATTATGGAAAGGGTATTGGGCAGCACTTTCAGCAGCTCCCTCAGTATCCTTGGGTGGGTCGCATCCAGCCCCATGGACTTGTGTGCCTCTAAGCAGGGTAGCAGATTGCTGACTATTCTTCTCATGGAGGCTTCATTCTCTTGTCTTTAGATCAGGCTGTGGACATACAGAACAACTGGACTTACTATTAAAGTCTGAGGCAAAGAAGGTATTAAGTATCTTTGTTTTCCTCAGGTCTTGTCACTAAAAATAAGATTCAGTGAGTGGAATAGGGAACTATATTAACCAATCAGAAGAAAATCAGGAGAAAAAAAAAAAAAAGCTGAAAGTATACAAAATCAATCAGGTACAAAAATATCTCAATCAGATTTTTTTGCTTTGAGGGTTTTGTTTTCAGATATGGTCAATTATTAGCATGGGATAAAAACCACAAAAATTGTAACATCCAGTTTTCCTATTCTTGTCTCACTGGGGGATGAAAGCCACCTGTCTTCTCCCAAGTTATGAATGGGAATTAGCTATATCACCATGTCTTGTTCAATATAAGCAATCTTACATTCCTACTCTCAGTTTATAGTTAAGAATGCAACATTTCAGTGTGTGACTATGCCATTAAATCTGCAGTTTCAAGTACAGTACTATGCATTGCTTTGCACTTTCTCTTGTGTACTGAGTCCTCCCAAACCAGCTTATTAGCTTCAGCCCCAATTAGTTCCCATTAAAGTCAAATTTCCCTAAAGTTCTCTAAGTTTCTCTAAATTTCCACGTTTCTCTAAGATTCACTGTCTTGTTCATCCCTGCCTTTTGTCCTCTCCTGGAGAGTGGGTCCTGGTGCTACCTCTGGTGCTGTGTAATATGATCCATTGCAGAAGCAGTGCTGTGGAATGAAATAATATTGTTATCCCTGGGACAGTGAAGCAGGTCAAACAAGTGCATTGCAGACTCGAGGTTTCCCATTGACTGTATCCTATAGAGAAGGAAATATAATTGTCATCTAATTAGACTATTTGCAAGACGAAGAGGTATCAACAAGATAACAAGCCGCATTACAGAATATGGATTATCCTGGTGACTAGTAAAAATCTGCATAATTACTACAAACTAGACAGACATGTTTAGATAACATCCCTACATTTTCTGAATAAATTTTCTTCCTCTAGTAGCTAGAAATAAAGGGATACTGACACCAGTCAGTCTCAAAAAGGTTTGTATTTTAGCAGTGTTTGATTTAGTAGTGTAAGCATTCTCTCAGATCACTTACAGACCTAAACACTTTTTGTGAAGAATACATCTCCTGAAAGACTTGCTTGAAGCTCAGTAGGTGTAAATTAGCACTTCCCATGTCATGGTAGCCACAAGCCTTTTTAGGTCTTCACACATCAGCTGGTGGAAATGTAGACTCCTGTGGAGTTAATAGGCAGCTCAGCAGGGTTTTGGAAAAGCTAGGGTGACATGCTGGAGTATAGATTTATAAACAGGATAAGATGTATTGTTGATTTATGTTAATTCAGATGATGCATGGAAAGTATGAGCTAGTCTGAGATACTTGGGAAGAGAAGATTCTACTCTTTACTACAAGATAATAGCAGGCATATGGACAATTACTGCAAGCCCTAAGGTCACACAGAAAATCCTTAGCAAAGATTTTAAATCTGGGTTGAAGTCCTGATGCATACCATCACCTCTCTTTGCTTCTTTTTTTCCTTTTTATTTAAATGTGAATGTTTCAGAAGGGTTATTCAGTTCTGCATTAATCAAGCAGCATGTTTCAGCAAGTCTTGTAGGATTTGCATGAAGAGTGAGGTTACAGATTACCAGTATTTCCTACACCTTATCTGCAAAGCAAGTCTTAATAGTAGGAAAACACAGCTTGAAGTCAGCTACAGTTGATTTCAGTGGGAATTGCTCAGCCCCCTTCTTCTCCATTTCAATGGGAGACAGCATGCACAAGATATGAATGCTCTTTCAGCTTCTAAATGGGTGACTTGTAAGAATGGAGTCAAAGCATTTTTGAACTTCTGCAAGTGTGTATTTCTCTCTATTTTTCCTTTTTTCCCCCTTTTCTTTTAATTTGCCAATATTTTCCCCTTATGTTTTTTCTAATTAAATTGGCTGTAGTTCAAGAGAAAAACATCCCAGTCCATATGTCACTGTGTTCATTGCAGGCGAGTGTGGTAAAAATATAGCAATATCTTCTTCATTTTTTTGGTAGACTGTAATAAAACTGTGTTTATTACTTATGTGATTAAACCAAAATCTATTTTTGCTTTGTTTTAAAGAAAGCTAAAACCTAATGTTTTGAATACACAATCAGCCTTCTTAAAGAAGTAAAATAATTTTAATAATAAGATTTTCAAGGCTTTTCCTCTGTCTTTCACAAATGAGACCACACACCTGAATTTCATTCAGTGAGTCAATGAACTGTGAATAGATTAATGTCTGTTTCACTTCCATTCCCCACTGCATATCTGATTAGATATATGTTACTTTTCCAATAGATACAAATTATCTGGGAGGAAATATATCACCACATTATTATGTTTTTACCACCACTGGGAGGATTGTGTGACATCTTAAAACTGGAGTGAATAGTGCTTTAGATTTCCACAGCCAGAGTTCTGTGAGGTAGATCCCAAGTGAACCAGGAGTGTTTCTTTATTGCGTTATTACTCCAAGGTAGTAGCAAATTCCCATGGTTTTGTGGGAAGCAAAACATTACAATTTCATTTCCCTTCTACTGGTATCAGTTCAATGCTGGATTTTAAATGCATTCACATTAAAAGATTATTTGTTTAGTTATTTCCTCCCATGAAGGGGCTACCTCCTGTACTCCTGGCACTTCATTATTTCACAGAAGTTGTCTTCCCAGAACATGTCTTCATATTTTTAAAATCTGACCTCACTTCATGCTTTTCATATCTATACATCAGTGGCTTGTTAATATTCTGATTCCTAATGTTGACACCCAGGCAAATTTGGCTGCATATATTTCTGCATATGAATGTGCAAAGGGCTATATCCCAGGTCTACTTTGATTTATTCACTATTCTCATTACTTAAGAGCATAAGAAAGCCCACAAATGCCTAACCTTATTGTCCTGGCCTGTCTATTACAATGGCCAGGATTTAGGGATATGGGGATCTTCACATGTTACTTCCCCAGACATACCCTCAAAATGCTTCCAATCTGAATCAGGTATTATTATTAGTATTAGTATTAGTATTAGTATTAGTATTAGTATTAGTATTAGTATTAGTATTATTATTTTCTGAGGAATGACCTCGTGCAAAGCAGCTCTGCAGAGAAGGACCTGGGAGTCCTGGTGGACAACAAGCTGTCTATGAGCCAGCAGAGTCCCTGTGCCAAGAAAGTCAAAGAATCCTGGGCTGGATATCCAAAATGGAATATTTCCAAAATATTTCCAAAATGGAAGCAAGTGGTATAAATCAACTAACAATTACTGTGTAGAATTTCTGATGTACTTTAAGTTTTACATATGTTTTACTCTTTTATAGGTACTCTCAAACCACAAATATTTGTCTTTGTCCTTATGTCTTGAAATTGAGTCTGTTTTTGAACTCACACATTTCATTCCATATTTAACAACTCCCTATATTAACACTGTTAGTATTTTTAACTTACCTCACATAGACAAATTCCACATGATCTACTTGTCTGAGTACTCAGTGTAGAGATATATCAACATTTGTTGAAGGAAAATCTGAATGAGAGAGAATGGGTCTCTATACAACAGCTGTACTGTCTCTGAAATGAAGAAAAGGAACCAAGCTGGAAATATATTATTTTTCTATGTCTTCCTTTGCTAACTACTTAGTCCAGATTACGTGGATCTAATGGATCTAATGGATCTAATTCTTCTTTGAAAAGTTAGAATTTAGTCTATTGAAACTGCCGGAAGCTACTATTTGGAACAAGCATGTATATTAATGACATGATTGTGTAGCAGCCCAGATATTTTATTTTGATTAAGTATCACACTGCCTATAAAACCCAGTTTTTGTCCCATTGAAATTAATGGTTTTCTCATTAACCTCTAGTTGTGCAGGCTATTCTACATATTGTTTTCACATGGTCTCCATACAGATGAATGTTCCCTTATAGACTCTGCTTCAGATGAAATAGACAACTGTGAATTTCAGCAACCTTAGCTTCTCATTGAATATTTCATCAGGTTTAACTGTGTTGGTTTCAAGACTCTTAATCCCAATTTTTTTTTTCTTTTTTAAATAACAATCATAACTGTTATGAGGATGTGAAATTTATAGTAAATATAAAAAAGACTCATTCTCTCACTAGTTCACCCAAGGTTTACTTGTGATTAAAGATTTTGTTGCTTTTTTTCTGTATCATTAATGCTTGTGTGTGTGTGTGTGTGTGTGTTAGGATCTCAATAATTTTTAGTTGTAATACAACGAAGAATCCTGACAACAGTTATCAGAGCACAAACAGCAAGATTAATAGATCCAGACTCACACAAGAAATTCAGTTCCTGAACACTACAGCATTGTAGTGTCAGACAATTTAAAATAACAAATGAATACGCAGTATTTGGAAAAAATCTGCAAATAGGATGGCAAAGGATGTGTGATTATTCTGAGGAGCAACAGTGTGCTGCTTCACAACTTTTTTCCATTTTACCACCTTCAATCACTTCCTAGGGACTACTTTTTGCATTCAATTGCCCCAGACCTCTGTTGGATAATAATATGACTTCCTTCAGCATATCACTGCAGTTTTGAGTATGGGTGCTCTGGAGAGAAGGCACACATTAGGCTCTGAGCAGAGCCTGGGAAGGGGAGTGGCTGATAGATCAGCAAGATTAAATGCTGACTCTGACCTTCAGGCAGAAACCTATTCCAGAATTGTGCATTTGTTTAACTTTCGCAAGCATTCAAAAGAGCACACAATTTTATCTGGTCAGAAACACAACATACTTTGTTTCAAAGGGATGCTACCTCCTTTGCCTGAAATATATCTTTCCATTCTTGAGTATGGAAGTCAAGGAAACACTAAATATCAAGGACAAAAGATACAAATCAGAACAGTTTCAGATAAGAGGTAAGCTGTTACAAAGACAGATGTAAAGTAATTTCTATATTTAGGAGAATTTGTAAACAAAGGAGTTGATCCTGGAAGATTTAACAGCATAGAGCTGCTCAGTTTTAGGCAGTGCTGGAGCATTCTCTACTAAATTTGAAGGTAAGACCTTAAGAAATCAATCATATACATATGTACACGTGAAGAGGCACACACACAGACGTCTTTTTCACTGTACTATGCATGCTTTCTGTCAAGAAAGTAAAACAAAAATTAGTCTTTTAATGGACATTCCAGGACTGAGTTAGTCATGGTCTTGATGCATCTCAGTCAAAGACAGAGGCATTCTTCTGTTTGTTCCTACTAAATGTTATCTTTATGAATTACATTTTTGGTACAGTGTGAGCAAACCACTTTTCAGTTAGTGCTCCCATTTTGGCAAGCCATACCCTGTCACAAAGACATGTTATATAATGAAATATGTGCAGCTTACATTCTGTAATACCGGTGCAACTTTACATTGTTCACCATGCCAGGGAAAAAAAAAAATCAGGCTGATAAAATCTAAAAGACATCTACTTTGGGCTGTGTGAGTAACTTGACACTGTTAACAGCAAAAGGATTAGAGATTAGTGTTTACCAAGTAATTCTTCTTTAGCACTTTAGGTATGAGTGACACCCAGCTCCCAGCATACTCCTTGTGAGCATGATGAAAATAATTTGGATAAGCCAAATAAAATATTTCCAAAAGTTCCAGAACTCTTCTTAAAGTTATGTTTTATATAATTAAGCAAATAGAATTCCTATATTCCTAACCTGTCTCTGGTGAAAATAAGCATCAACAGCTTGTTTCTAATTATCTGTATTACTCTACTTTTTTAAGATCACTTCATAGACTATAGCTATGGTACAGGAAAAAGACTTAACCTTTCTCAAAAACTCCTGAGATTATCTGCATTGCATCCCTTTCAACTCAGCTAATTCCATGATTCTGTGATTCTATATTAGCTGGGTAGAAATGTGCCCTCACAATTTGATCAAAGCTATGAGTTTTGTCCAAAATTATTTTCCTCAGGGATAAATATTGACATTAATATTGTTTAATACTTTCTTCTAGGCTCTGGACCTTGGGAAAGAATGTACCCTTAGCAAGTCTGTGAGCTACACCAAATTGTTGCCTTACAGAGGGATGTTAACATGAAGGAGGAATTGTTCCATTAGGAATTGCTTAGGGAGTTCAGTAAAATCCTGAGCTTGGAGGAGAATGACTCCATGAAATTTTCCAGACTGAGCAACATCCCTGCAGAGACAGAACCTGGGTGTTGTATGAGCAACAAATTGAACATGGTTCAACAGTATGTTTCTTTGTGATGGTGAATCCTAACCAGCTACAGCATCAAAAGTATCACTAGCAGGTTGAAGGAAGCTATTATGTCCCCTGTGCAGCTTTGCATCAAGAATGGTTCACTTTTGAAACAGAAATATCACCAAATAGAGATGACTGTCAAAGTGCCACCAGGATGTCTGGGAAATGGAACAGAAGGCATACAAGGTGTACTTGAGGAATATGGTTTGTTTAGCACAAGAAGAAATGTAGAGTCTAATTATCTCCAGGTATCTGTTAAAAATTGGATGTTGGCAGACTAGTCTTGAAAGTTCACATCAACAACAAAGCTGAGGAGTGCTGTTGACACATCCTAAAGGATGGGATGCTGTCCAGAGGGACAGAGACAGGCTAAAGTGGATACATAGGGATCTCATATGGTTTATGTGCAGGACCAAGTACAAGGTCCTGCACCTGGGCTGGAGCAATCCCCTGTACCAATACAGGCTGGAGGATGAACAGATTTTAAGGTCCAAGGAAGACTTGGGGTACTGGTGGATGAGAGACTGGACATGACCAGCAATGTGCACTTGCAGCACAGAAAGCCAAATGTGTCCTGGGCTGTACCCAAAGCAGTGTGACAGTGTGGGCAGCAGGGAGAGGGAAATGATTCTGTCCCTCTGCTCCGGTGACACCCCACCTGCAGTGCTGCATCCAGCTCTGGGATCCCCAACACAGGAAGGACACTGACCTGTTGGACTGGGTCCAGAGGAAGCCACCAGGAAGCTGATCAAAGGGATGGGGCACCTCTTCTATAAGGAAATGCTGAGAGAATTGGATTTGTTCAGTCTGGAGAACAGAAGCCTTCAGAGGGGCCTAATTGCAGCCTTCTGGTATAGGAAGGGAACTTGCAGGAAAGATGAGGCAAGATTATTTACAAGAGCGTGTAATGACAGAAAAAAGGGGAATCAGTTCAAATTGAAAGAGTAGATTTAGATGAGATCTTAGGAAAAAATTCCTTACTGTGAGGGTGATGAGGAACTGGAACAGGTTTTCCAGTGTAGTTGTGGATGCCCCATCCCCAGAGATGTTCAAGGCCAGATTAGTCATGGCTCAGAACAACCTGGTCTAGTTGAAGGTGTCCCCACAGGAACAATACCCCTGAATGGGGTTGGAACTAGATGATCTTCAAGGTCCTGTTCCAAAACAAACTGTTCTGTGATTCAAACAAATCACAATAGTCACAACCTGTAATAGAGAAATTCTAACAGTGTATGAAGAAAACACATTTTCTTGAGACCGTTTCAACACAAGAAGAGAGATACTGTGGAATCTTAATAGAGGTTTTCTTAATTTGTCTGAATTTTTGAAACTAGCCTTCCATTGAGCAGGTTATCATACTTATGAGCCCAGAAGTTCTTTCCAATCAATTTTTTTGATGATGCTGTTATTTTTTTCCCTAGATCTGGGATACATTTTGTTCTTAAATTTGAAATTTTTAGGTTTAACAGAAGTCATCAGGTTTGCTAGATGATTCCTGAATAATTTTTTTTCATGGCTGGTGATACAAAGGAGATCATTCTGTAAGTGGTTATCTGCTCTGGACTAAGTTTTAGAACAGTGTCAAGGTTAGTGAATATATGAGACCTACCAGTGTCCACTATTACCATGTGGAAAAAAACTGGTGTAGGAATAATCAGTTGGTTGCTCGTTATTTTTACAATGGAAATTAAAAACTAAAAGCCAGGAGAAGACATTACTCTGATTTCATATACTATATACAAATAAAAAATTATGTGCAAAAGGTATGTGAGTTAAGATGCTAGAGGAATCATATGCCCAAACAGCATATCTAAAATTAGGACAAATTAATCCAAATCTTCATTTTCAGTTGGAAAATCATGTGAAAAGAGAGTGAAATAAAATAATTATTTGCATGTAAGCACTGCATTCTCTTCAAAGGAACAGTTGCCAGTTAATTACAGGTTGTGAACTCTTTTTATACATCATGGAATGATTCATGAAGGCATTAAGGGAAGATTTCATAGTTAGAGGCAGACATTGAGATTCTCATATGATGTAAATCAGTCCTTTTCTTTTTGCTTCTCTCAAGATATGCTTCTGTATTCCATCAGAAAATTTAGTGAAGCAAATATACCAACAGCTGCACAGTTAGAATATCAGATATTTTTATTTATCTTTTGAATATTATAGAAAGAATTTAATTCTGCCATTAAAACCTGCTCTACAGGTCCGCAGCATTAAGTAGAGGAAATGGATTTTGTTTCCTATTGCTTTTATGCCATTCTCCAAGCCTTTGCAAATACAGCAACGACAAAAAATGGTAGCCTGAAGCTATTCCACAAGAAACTGCCATCTTGTCAGATCTTATCAGCTCAGACAAGTTGGTCCTGGTTTTTAGCTCGGGCTACTGCAGCAGGGAACATATGAACTTAAGAGTTGCTTCTATCTGTTGAGTTTAAGCCTGGTACTGCTACAGCAAATGGTTTCAATCTTTACTGCATGTTTTCCAGCTGATTTTTTTCTGATTTTTCTGTGCCTGCCTTTCCTGAGTTTGAGAATATTGACTTCTAGCTTTCTCTGTGAGTGAGAAAGGAGAAATGTGGGATTCAAACCCTGTTTTTCTGATACATCCAGGGAATATGTTAGTTTTATATGGTTTTATGGCTGCATACTATTCCCATGGAAATAATTTAGCAAAATGCCTTTTTTCTAATCTTTAGAAACAACTTTTGAGTGACAATGATGGACATGAAAATAAAAAGAAGACTAAATGATGGAATCCCTATGTAGAGAAGAAGCATGGACAGAGTAAAAAAACAAAATATATGAAGAAATATATCAATATCCTGTTTATCTGAATTTTTGCTTAAAATTCATGAAAAGGAGAGTTAACTCTTCTTTGTGTATTCCTGGCTTCATTACACACATGATTTGATGTGCAATGAAGGACTTAATATAATAGGGTATGCTGGGATTTGAAATGGGAAGAATGACACCTGGTTGATAATGTAAGAGAGAAGACAAGTAGTCTAAAGTAGTCTAAAAACACAAGTAATATAAAGAAAAAAGAAAGAAAATAAAGTGATAAAAGAAGAAAAATAATGATGAATTAAAGTGAACTAAAAGACAAAAGAAAAACTAAAATATTTGAAAGAGAATGAAACAAGGCAACCCAGTCTTGTATAAAATGTAACCATAATGTTAAGACCCATAGCACACATGTAATTACCTATAAACTAACATCTAATCTCAAATATCATAACCTTGAAGCAAATTCCAGATGAAGTGTTTAAAAACATCAACAGTATGAATATGTTTTCTGTAGCTGGTGTCTTCAAAGTTTATCTGCTTCCAAAGATTTCCTTTCTTTTGGTATTCCTCATGTCTCCCGTTTCTTCCATAAAAATAAAAAGCCACCTAGTAATTAGACTGAATGTACATGTAGCACACCTCTTTCCTTTTGTAACACCCAGAAGCTGATAATTAAAGTCCAGCATAAGAACTCTTGATTTGGAAATATTTATTGAAATCCAAAATAATATGTCACCATTGTACAGAATGTAGGACTACATGCATTTTCTTCCTCGTTTTCTCTTGAGGAGAGCTGGGCCACTTTATTTTCTGGGGCATCTGAACTTTTCAGTGTGTAGCTCAGAGGGAAAATACTGTTTCCTCAGCATCTCTCTTTAATAATTCCCATCATTCTGAGAAAATGTGCTTCCTGTGGAAAGGTGTGGAGACAAGCATTTTTTGTGATAGGACTAGTTCTTTTCAATACTGAAGTCTACAATTTTGTGTGGCCTTTACTGTATGGAAGATGTTCAGAATGTGTAAGGATTAAACAGTACACTACTTTCAGAACACACACAAGTCAAAAGAACATGCTCAGTTTATGTTTCATTTACTAACTGAGCCCTGAATAAAACTCTAATTCAGATTCATTATAGCAAAGAATAAGAGTAAAGGAAATGAGTGAGAGAGAAAGGAATGAGAGAATTGCAGAATTGCAGATTATGCTGAGTTAGAAGGAATCCACCAGGATCATCAAGTTCAGGTCCTGGCCCTGCACAGCACCATCACCAAGAGTCACATCATGTGTCTGAGAACATTGTTCAAACCCTTGAACTCTGGCTGGCTGGTGCTGTGACCACTTCCCTAGGGAGCCTGTTCCAGTGCCCAGCCACCCTCTGAGTGAAGAACATTTACCTGATACCCAGCCTTAACCTCCCTGACACAACTTCAGGCCATTCCCTTGAGTCCTGTCATTGGTCACCACAGAGCTGAGATCAGTGCCTGCCACTCCTCTTCCTCTCATGAGGAAGATGTAACTGCAGTGAGGTCTCCCCTCAGCCTCCTGTACTCCAGGTTGAACAGACCAAGTGCCCTCAGCTTCCCCTCAAGGCCTTTTCCCATTCTCATGGCCCTCCTTTGGGTACTCTCTAATAGCTTCATGACTTTTTTTCCATTGCAGTGCCCAAAACTGCCCCCAGCACTCGAGGTGAGGCTGCCCCAGTGCGGACCAGGGCGGGACAATCCCCTCCCTTGCCTGGCTGGCCATGCTGTGCCTGATGCCCCTGACACGACTGATGCTCCTGGCTGCTGGGGCACTGCTGGCTCATGTTCCACTGGCATCGACCAGGACCTTTCTGGGGACCAGGTCCCTTTCTGCAGCACTGCTCTACAGCCTCTCATTCCCCATTCTGTCCATATATCCAGGGTTGCCCCATCCTAGGTGCAATTCCATTCCATCGCTTTTCCTTGTTGAAGGTGATTGCCCAGTCCTCTCATTTGTCAAGGTCTCTCTGCAGGGTCTTCCACAGCTCCTCCCAGTTTTGTATCACCTGTGAACTTTCTTTGAATTCCTTCCAGTCCTGCATCCAAGTCATTTTTAAGAAGCTGAAGAGCACAGGACAAGGTTGGAGCTCTGTAGAACCCTGCTAATGACAGGTCACCGTCTGATGTCACCCCATTCACTGTAACCATTTGTACCCCACCCATGAGCCAGCTGCTCACACATTCCATGGTGTGTTTGTTCAGCTGTGGCTGGACATTTTGTCCAGGAGGATCCTGTAAAAGACAGTATTGAAAGTTTTACTGAAATCCGAAAAGTTATATCAAAAAGCACTCTGTATAAAACTTTTTCACAATATGGGGGAATCAATAAAGTACAGAAAATATATCACTTAGAAAAATAGCATGTGCTTTCCCTAAGCAAATTTTGGTAAAAACAAATACACTTTCAGAGAAATCTAAGCTATTCATAGGAGTCTGCAAATCCTGGAACAATAAATATAATGTATAAAAAAAAATAGAGATCCCTTTTCCTGGGAGGTTCAAGGGGAGTACTGTGAGGGCACTTCCAGTCCTACTATGCTATAAGCCAGAAACCACAGTAATCTTTGAGTGGTTCCCCAGAGACAAGAGAACCATAGTCTGCTCTTTCTGAGGCACCACACTTTCTTTTTTAATACAGTACTGCTCCTTTTTTAGATATATTTGTTGATAGAGCTCATTGATTTCTCTTGAGATTTCTATCAAAGAGCACCTTGGTGAGTTTATAAGGTGAAGCATGGGAGATACTGCAGTTATTATTTCATAACCTGGAAGACCTTTCCCAGGTTTAGAAAGTAATCCTAAACCATGAGGGCCCAGTCTGCATTGTGATGCATATAAGCCTTTAGAAATGTTGAAGGAGTATCCTTGCAATTCATGTAAGTGTCAGTCATTATTGTCAGCATATCTAATTGAAGGGTGCTGCTCCGTTCTCTGAGACTTTTTCATTGCTTTAAATATGTGGCACATATATATCAATATATCATATTACTATATAAATAATATATATCAAATCATAACACCTGCCAAGAAGAAGTACTTCCCTTTGTGAAAGAAAAACATATCTTTATTCCTTTAAGAATTTGTCTCTGTGATTGTCTTTAGTACAGCCATCACGAGGAATAAGAAAAGGGAATATCTCTTTTATTGTGATAAAATTTAAGTTCCTTTGGTTTATTGCAACCACCTTCAAGTGCTACAATATTGATTATTTAAATATTCCTTGCTTCTCTGAGTATTTTCCTGCTGACTGACAGATTCCATTACTTTATCTGCTGAGGAATTCAGATTTGTTAAAGTTATGAAAAACAGCACTGTGTACGAATCATCAATCTCCCTCCATTGTTAGCACTGAGATGTTATGGGGACAGCTGGCATTTCCTCGACACGTTGTACCATGTCCCCAAAATCTCTCATCTTTCTCGACTTGACAGAAAGAAAATTAATCGTGCAGACAGCGATTTGTCATTTTGAGGATTACCCAGGCAGCCCAGTAGCACTGAAAGCACTAAATGTGCTGCTCGCCATCGTAACCTGGGCGCAGATTGCTCGGTGGCAGCAGGACCAGAGTGACTCTGTGGGTTCATCGGTCCCTGCGAGGAGTGGGAGCCTCAGTCCCTCCTGCCCTGGCTGCCTAAAGATGGCAGCAGAGCTCTTTGGCTGGGGAGGCTCCTGGGGAGGCTCCTGTGCCTAACTTCTGAAACACCCTGCGAAATTAAACAGAAACATGAACTTTTAAATCGTATTCTTCTGTTTAATCTAATTGTATCCTTGCAGCTTTAAATTTATTTTTTAAGAAGGAAATAGCTACTGTTAAGGTATGACAACCTCTTTAAAATCTGAAATATCTGAAGAGATAGAAAGAATGATACTGCAGAAATGAATTATAAATCACATCTTCAAAAGAGACCTTGCATTTCCTCTCTGGAATGCTGTATTTATTTGCTGTCTCTTTTTTAGAGAGGTTTACATACTAGCCTTACACAAGGTTTAATACTAGCCTTAACATACTGAACACTTGATTTTATATTTGGATTGTGGAATTAAGGTCAAATTAGTGTAGAAAGACCTATACCTGTTCAAAGACATTCATTAAAGAAAATCAGCTCTTCAACTTGGAAAAAAAAATTAAAATTATTAGAACCAGAGTGAGACAATTAACTTAATTCTCCACATTTCACCCAAAGCTAGTGATGTGTTTGTCAGGTGTGCAGAGCCTGGATATCTATCCAGTAATAAATATAAAATGTGTGTGGGTCTCTTACACTGAGGATTTGGGAAATTCTATGAAGCTTTTCCTATTGCCCTCTGTTTTCTGTGTTACATTCTTCAGGTAGAGCATGTCTGTGGTCCTGGTTCCTACCCCTCCACCAGTCCCAATGGGTTGTGACACATATGTGCTGTATGGCTGCATTTCTGTTTATTTGGTGAAGCCACCTGTGAACAAACACAAATCTGATGGTAGGTCCCAAAGGAATGGAGAATTATTTCCTTCTTTAAGTTTTTCAGTAAGGCAAAGTAAGTCCTAGTATATAATTTTAAGAGAGGGACTGCAGCTGAAATTTACCTCTGCAAAACTGGAAGCTTGATGGGTGTCTGTCTGCCCTCTACCATTAAAAAAAAGTCCCACATGTTAGTTTCTTCAGATTGGACTATCTAAGAACAGGGAGAAAAACAGATATAAAACCTGATGTTTGTTTTAATCTCAGGTGGTTTGGGGGTGATGGAAGCACCTATTATCCCTTTTAAGTTATTCACTTGTTAATTTAGTCCATGACATTGATCTCATTTGTGTCAAGTCTGCATAATGAAATCAGACTATTAGTTTAATATTTCAATCAGTAATTTGCAAACTAGGGATTCAATCTGCCTTTCTTACATAATGAAACCAGGAGAGGCCTGAGCCACTCAGCAGTGATGTAGAGCACCATATAGATCAAAAAACCCCCGCATTTATATGAAAAAAATATGAACCAGAACACATTTGTGTGTGTGTCATTCAGTTGACATAGGCAAAAGAAAGAGTTAGGTGCTTTAGCTGTAAATTATAGCTCTGATTTTCTATGGAACTGTGCACAGCCTGCTTCCTGTAATCTGTGAATTTCTCATTGTTGTCCTCTCTTCCGTCATCCTAGCAGTTCAGTCTTTAAAAGAATGCTATGGAAAAGAGTGTGCTGCTAATTTCTTCCTTTGTATTCATCTCAAATGAATATCTGTTTGTGCAGCCAGTATGTGCACATTTTCCTGCAAATATAATGTAACTTTGATTTGAACAAACAGATGTCTCAGCCCCTCTTTGACACTGAGTGCTAAACACTCACATTTCATGATGCTTGGAAGTTATGAAGATAGGGATGTGGAGAAAAGGAAACAGCTAACATGGCTTATGCAAAATCTATAGTTGCATTGGCAGAATTGCTGCTCAGGATGGGATGGTGGCACAAAGCATCACTGTTCTGTTCTTATGTTTGTCCTTCATTTTGATTCAAACCAAACTACAGAGAGGCCCAAAACATTATTTTCTGGAGGTGTTTAATTTTGTACAAGTTAATAAGAAGATTACTAAACTTTAGTGAAGCTACAGGCTGCTGTTGATATTCAGGCACTCATCTGAGAGATATCTTAGCTAGAAGCCTAGTCCTGGGTGCAGCTCATTTTTAGGCATCTATTCAAAGTGAATGACCAGGATTTATAGAAAGATTTGGGGAAGATAGAATTACAAAACTCAAGATAGATGGCAAGCGGTTCTGTGAATCTATGTATTTCTTTTCTTGCAAAAATCCCCAAATAAAACATATTGTGTCCAAAAAAAGGAAATGGAACTAGTGAAGGAACTGGAGCACAAGTCTGATGAGGAACAGCTGTGGGAGCTGGGGTTGTTCAGCCTGGAGAGCAGGAGGTGCAGAAGAGACCTTATCACATTCTACAGCTCCCTGAAAAGAGGTTGTAGCCAGGTGGGTGTTGTTCTCTTCTCCCAGGTTTCATTTTCTTTCAGTTTCATAGTGTGATTTTATTTCTTTATCTACTTTTTGTGTTTTGCTTTTGATTAAGCCATATGAGACTACCCTCACCAGTTATTTTTAGAAATGGACTGCTTTTCCTACACCCAAAATATAGTCAGTACTTGGAACAGGAGATAGTCATTGACATCACACATATAAATCAGCCTGCAAAATGACCTCTACAGAGCTGTGCTGATTTACCAGATTTTTTTTATATTGGTGTACAATTGTCAGTGATTTTTAATTTACAGTAACTATGTCAAGCTATCAGCATGCATCAGCATTCGCCTGTAGGATGATTTGGAAATTCAAAAATAATGTTATAAATATCTAAAAGTCCTATTTTTGGCTAAATTTCTCAGTTTTCAAAATTTTACTATCAATACAGTATATTAGGTATTTTGTGATGAGTGATGTTTAACCGGAATCCTTATTTCTTCCTATAAATTTTGAATAGCCTTAAACGAGTCTGATTATCTCCTGAGTTAGTCCCTGACTGAGTTTCTGAAATTCATAATGTTAAAATACATGCTGTAAAACCAATGCTTTATTTGTATGGATGAAATGATCACAAGCCACAGCTAAGCTTCCCAACCTGACAGCATATATGAAGGATGTTAAAAATGTCTGCATGGTAATGTGAACCAAAGAATGTCACATCAAGCTTTTAGAAAATTCAATATTGGGAAATAAATATGTGGTAGGTATGGAAATTACATTTATAGTTAATGAGACTACTATAGAATAATTCAGTTAGGGAATTGAAAATTATTTTTCAAGGGATGGATTTAAATAAGTTAAAACAAGAATACTCAGAATAAATGCTAAAATGTGAATCAAATTGTGTGTACTTTCAGACATTCTGCTATTTTGGCATTGCAGTGCTGCATCTAAATTACAAATGAGCTCAAGGGCAGGGTACAAGAGCAAAGACTGCATGTAATTTATGTGGGTTAAGGAATACACCTTATATTACAGAACTAAGGATTTATTGTTAGATTAATTAAAGTGAAGGAGATATTATTAACTCAGTCACAATTAATTACTATAACAACTTATAATGACAGAATTGAAACTGATAAAGACAAACACTTTAGCATCAACTCTCTTCCCTGGTGTTAGGCTCACCCCTGAAGCCTGCCCAGCATGCTAGGGTCAAAGGCACTAGTCTTCCCCAGGAAGAAAGTATGCAAGTGTGGTGACTTGTCAAAATCCTGGCTCATTTGGCAATAAACATCTTTTATTGATTGCAGATTTCTTCCTTCTTGCTCTTCAGTGTATTTCAAACTCTGTTTAGATGTTTGCTGACTGTCCACGTACTTCATCTTTATATGCAGATCCCCATTTTCACGTACTGTTGAGTTTTATTATATATGTAATGTTTTACATATACTGCATATTCATTTTTTGCTTCTTTGTTTTCCTCCAAACAATTTTTTTATTGACAGTTAATAAGGCTTCATGCCTTCAGTGAATAGCAACTGAACATTTGTGACATGTTTTTCTGGCCCTGGGCTGACCAGTATCATGCTTTCACAGCCTACATCCTGATCTCTACTCACACTGTCAGCATCTCTGTTTCAAGCTCATGATTTTCTTCAATAGACTTCAAGCTGTGGTTTCCTGATAACAACTAATATTTTCTTACCACAAACTAATCTGAGAAACATCCTTTCTGGAGTGACACTGAATAGATCAGTCACTGAAAAAATGATCTACTGATCCATTTCAGATATATATCTATCATACATATTACAGGTACAGAAATTGTACTGTTGTTACTGCATGCTATTAATATCTATTTGTTACACTGACATCACTGATATCATTATTTCTTTGCTCTAACATAGTGTTTATATGCTAACTGAAAGTGCTATTCTAAAATCTATTATACTATTCTAATATCTGCTGTTCAGCTGTGATCTAATGTCAGCAGTTCCAAGTGTATCCTCAGGTACATCGCTGTTGTCCTTCCAGTAACCCATACATTCACCCATAAATTCCTGCACAAACAACTAATCTTCATATATGCATGTGTGTTAGTGTGCCCTTCCAAAGAATTTGTACTTGAAATATGAACAGAAAGTTAAAGGTAATATTTTTTTTCTAACAGGATTCCAAAATCTCTATATGCTCTCCAGATTTGTGGAATAAAAACATAGCCAGTGAACCAGAAGGCAAGGATAGATGTGTCACTGGGCTTTTCCAGAGGCCTCTCCATTAGATTCTGGCAGGCAGCACATTGTTGTGTTGTCTGTTGCCACTTCCTTGCCTTTGTCAAGCGTTGTGTGCTGTTGAAAGTATGGCACTGCCACACGCACACAGTGAGAAACACGTCCTCTCCTGAGTGAAATTCAGTGTTAGTGAAATTACTATATTCATTTTCAGCAAGCTAATGCAAACAGGTTGAATTAGCAGTTGCTGATGAAATTTTCAGCTTTGCATGCATATTGTGAAATAAAATCTATTCTGACTCAGTGCTTTGGGGAGCATTATATGTGTGTCATGTAATCACAGGTGAGATGCTGCTTAACTACTGGGGAAACTGCATCTCCCAGCCTGGACACTCCAGGCTACAAACAGACAAATATCTAACACAAAGAACCACAATGAGAATTGCTCTCACAGGATAAGGTTTAGGATATTTTCAATATCCTAATATCTTCATGAGAAAGAGAAGTGATGAAATTATGAAGTGATCACAATTAAAAGAAATAATACCTGTGGTTTGGAGAGTGAACAAGATTTACCAAGTCTTGTATCTTTCTCATTTCAGCTTGGAAGAAAATACCAGGTATTGGCATATTTTGAAATGGTAGTTCTATATTTGTAGTTCTAAATTCCTCAAAATTTGGTTATTTCTTTTAAGAATCCCTTGTTAAATTTTGTTGGTTTTCTTTTCTTTAAAGCTAAAGTGCTGCTCTTTATGCCCTCCATGGGAGCTTCACACAATAAGACTGTGGGATGAAATATTGCAATGGCACAAAAAAAGGGCAGAGTTAAAAATGAAACGATCTGCTGTAAGGAATAGAGAGCTGGAAATATGAAAACTTCACAGACAGATTCTAGTCCTGGTGCTATAGTGCCTGTTGTCTAGCTTTGATCAAATAACCATTTTTTTTTCATTTTACCCATCTATGTTAAAACAAACGTCCCCAGTTTTCCCTGATAGTATGATAATTCATGACAAGTTCGATACTCAAATAGCACTATTGTTTAGTATCTGTTATAAAAGTTTTCAATCATATGCATATGTTCAAACATCATAGTACATTCCATACTCAATTTCAAAAAGGTTAGTTTTTGATAGCTATAACTTTTTAAAATGTCAAATAACCACCCTGAAGACTTTTTTTTTTGTGACAGTTGTAGTGAGAATGAAATGTTCTGCACAATCTGTTCTCTATTTGAAAGTATAAGTGTTGGAAAACAATTATCTGAAGATGGTAAATTTTTTTTTTCAAGGATCAGTATGAAAAAAGAAATTTTAAAAACAGTTAAATAGAATCTTGGGAGGAGGGATTTGAACAAAGTAAAATAATTTTTACACTTTAAATTAAGTATGTCAAGTGTTTTACATAATAATATTTTATAATTGATTTATGATTACTGAAAAAAGGAGCTTATGAAGACATCTTCAAAGGACCTTTTAATCCAGTTGTTCTAATAGAATCTGCTAAAACAATTAATAATGCATACAGCACTATCCTATGTTGTCATTTTTCTTTCCTAGTTAATGGATACTGCTTTCAATTTTGTGTTCAATTACTCTGATTAATTAAGTTTTTTTGTCCCTCACTTCTATTATCAGATTAAATGTAATAGATGTTTCTCTTTGGGGCAATTAAACATCCTTTTAATAAGGAAAACTATTTTTTGTTTGCTTGTTTATCTTTATAAATATCCTTTTAATCCCACTTCTTTTCTCATGGAGAAAGCCAAGAGGGAGATATGGGAATGCAAATGCTTCAGAATTTATCTCCTCATTTTTTTCTCTGCATATGAACTAGAAAAGGAAGGAATTAGAGGATGATATCTTTCTTTTCTGCTACCCTATGTCTAACAATACTTCACAAAGAAGGAAAGAATTATATTTCCTATCAAACAAGTTTCTGTAACATTTTTGTCATGAACTCATTCTGTATTTTTTTAAGCAAAAAAATGCAGGCTACTTACAGGTCTTGTCCTCTCTGTTCATGCATTTTACTGGAATTGAGACTCTTCTACACAATTTCACTGAAATTGGCTGGGAGATGTGCAGACCTATTTTTCATGAGAAGCCAAGGTGCAAATGCTTTGCATGTTGCATTCTCAGAACACATAGTGCACTATGAATAGTTTTAGAATTTCCTTACAGGCAATGTTTGAAAAAGGCATTATTTCTGGATCTTTCTGTGATTCCTAATGCTGTCTCTGTCAGCAGCAACCATCTGCTTCACAGCAATGAAGAAAAATCTCCTCTCATCCTAGGGAGGTGAAAATGCAAAGCTCTAATATTCACTATTCATGGCCACTTCTTGACCACACTTTAAATTACTTTCATGGGGTGAGACTGTCCCTGAACATGCTTGGGGCAGCATCAAAGTTTTTCTCAAAATTGCTTATAATAGTCTTCCATGAAATTACAGAAACATGTGCACATGTATGAAGATTCATTTTAAATCTTAATATTTCCATTTACAAATAAATCCAAATAATGTTACATTTGTCTTCTTTATAGTGGATACTCTCACAATGGAAATGATTATTGACTCAAAGATGGACCCTGCAGTAAGTGGAAAAAAATGAGTCAGACTCTAAAAATGTGCAAATCAATTTCAAATCCTTAACTAAATCTTCATATGACTAATATTAGAAGATCTTACATATGTTATGACAACATAAAAAATCTTTCAGGAATGTAATAGATGAACAGTTTTTTCTGCATAGATATATAATCATCTGTGGGATTAATGACTTAACACATTTTATTCCTAAAACATCATGATTTATGCATATAATATGTCATTTAAGCATGTAAAAAGATAACCAATATGATCGTTATACTGAGACTAACAAACTTATATTAATTATTTAATAATATTTAATAATTAATTAAGCAATCAAATAATTAAATTATTTAAATATAAAATTGAGAAGTGGAATTGAATATGACAATCATGATTGCATTGGAGCTTATATTTTGATACAAACTTTTCCCCTGTGGGGTGGATTGACCCCAGCCCATTTGCTCATTCACTTCCCTAGAGGGTTGACAGAGGGAATCAGAAAGAAAAAAAATGAGAAAGCCTCATGGATCAAGAAGAAGACAGCTTAATACTTGGGGAAAAAAGACCTTAGCACCAGTCACCACTCCCAAAAGCAGACCTATGCCCGGACAGTCTCTGAGCAATGCCTACTTTGGAACATCCCTCTCCCATTTTATTGCCAGGCATGGCTATTGCAGCACAGAAAAGATTTCCTGTTTTGTGTCAGTTGCCCTGGCTATGTCCCTGTCTGAACTTTTACCCTCCCCTGAACCAAAGACTCCAAGGAACAGAGTCAACTGGGGGAATTTCCATAAAATTTTACTACTTGAAACATCGCTGAAGACACAGTCTGGATTTTCAGCTGGGGGTAAATTTTGACTAGTTTGAATAAATTGATTACTGAAGGTATCTCAGAAATTAATTTTTTCACTGCTAAAATTAAAGGTGGAATGAATTTCATCCTGACAAGTATTTTGCATTAGTTTCTTAATACCACAAAAACACTCACAATAAAAACTTCCACAGGTTACTTCTGCATTACAGTCAGTGATTCTATTACGGTAATTTTCCACTACTGAATAAGAAGTACACTAAAGATGCAAAGCCATGCACTGTATTTCAAAATATGACTGAATGGATTAATAAATTCAAGCTGTATTAACCTGATATTTTTTAAAAATCAAATTTTTTCAGACCTCAATAGAAATTACCATGGGTGAACTAAAATTGTGGGATTAAAAATTGTGGTAAAATACATGAATGTAGATAGACAGAACTGTGAATCACACTGTAGAAATGCCTTTTTTCCTGATGCTGAAATCTTGCATTTAAAATTAACAATCCCTTGAAAGCTGACAGCTGCATCAAAGGGTACTTTGAAACAGATGTGAAACATTATGAAGGTCTAAGAATCCTTTCTTTTTCTCTTTTTTTTTTTTTTTTTCTTCTTCTGATAAATTAATAAATAAATCAAAATATATAAATTAGGGAACAAATAAGACACTCTTTCTGCTGCTATAAACAGACTGTGACCTAAAACATTTGTTCAGCACTCCATTTTGTTAACAACATCAGATTCAGATCACTGGTTCATATTACCTGGAGACAGAAAGAAAATTGGTCGAACTAATTAGGAAATTTGCAAGACAGGTAATTCATGTTTAAGACTCCAGGAAACATATACCATGTTTCATAATAAGAGCTGAATTGCTTAGCTGATATACAGACAATATGCAAATATAACTTTTATTTTTACAATAGAGGTGCAAAACAAATTCATATGGAAATTAGGAATCTCATGTATCAAATCAGAGACTATTCACAGAAAATTTTTTCAGGTCTTAAAGTACATGCAATTTACATAAATCTCTTTGGTTTTGCATAAAAAACAAAAAAAGCTTATAGGAAAAATTTCTTATGCACACTGGGAATCAAGTAGATGTAAAATTTTTACTATATTAACTAATTTTTTCTGTAGATTTAGTTTATTTTAGTGTAATTGTGGTATGGAAGGATTTGAACATTCTGATGATGGTGAGAATTTTTGGGGACTATCTAAAATAAAAACCTTTGAATTTGAAGGAAACTTGAAATGCCTTTCATATGAGTCCAGTGTAATATGAGATACATAGTGGGACATCAAAGAGTTGTATCCCTTCTTACAAATTAGAGAAGTCAATCATAAATCTAACCAACTTTCAGTAAAGCTGTTGTCTTCACTCATGTCAGAGGCAGTTTTTTCACTGATATAAGCAAAATTAAGATAAAGCTTCAGCAGGCAGTTGTGCTAAACTGAATTCAAGAGTACACTGTGAAACCCATAATTTTAAAAACATGCAAAAATATCAAGTACATTTGTGTATTGGGTAAAAAACCATATCACTACATTAATGCATATTTTTGTCCACTATGGAAATAGTTTAATGTAGATATAGAAAAATCATTGCTTCCAAATATTCATCTCCTATGCCTCTGAATTACTTTCCTATTATCTGCTGCCTTTCTCCTCTGAGGCAGTTTTTGTCTGCTTTTCTAAATTCCACAAGTCCACATTTGCTAATAGAAAAAGAAAAATAAACAAGAAGCGATGGATCATTCATAGATATTTAATGATAATATTTCTTTCCTTAGCCTTAAATTTCCAGACATATTATTAATTGATTATTATACTATAATAAAAATGGCCAGATCTGCAGCAGGCTTATAGAGTAACATTTTATTGATTTGAGGTTTGACTGATGAATCACTGAAGAATCACTTCATGCTACCACTGAAATTACTGTTTGCTACCTTTTCACTTTGAAAAATGTGTATACCAGTTCTACTAATATCTCTGGTGGAAAGATAGTTTCTGAGCTTTCTGTCCTTAAAAATTCTGCAGAGCATTTCCATAATTTTAATTTTCCTTTATATGATTTATTAATTCATTATTCATGGCATTAGATGGATGGACAGACATTCCTGACATAGTTAATAAAGGTGCTTGTGTAGCAATCTTTGTTATTTTCACAGGGCCATAGTATCCTACACAATAGATTTCTTCATAAAGATAAATAAAATTAGGATATTCTGTTTGTCTGTAACTGACAGAAAAGCACAGCTCACAAGATCATAACATTGTGATCTTATCCATCTGTGGCCTTCTTTAGTTTACCAATATATCTCCTTCCTAACAAAAATGCTAAAAACAGGCAGGGGATGTTCTGCAGCTGCTGCAAACCTGTTTCAATGTTCAAGTCCTTTTGCCACCAGAAATCTTTGTTTAGTATCTGTTCCATCTTCCCAGCTTCATTCTAAGGTTAGTGGTTGAGCATGAAGAATGCAGTAATTATTTCTTTTGGCCACAGGATGTATTTGAAGATATCCATGTTTACATTAACAGAATATAATGAAAAATTCATCAGAGCAAAATAACTCTTCCTAGGTCAAGTTACATGTACAATTTCTTCATATTCATTATTTTTCCTCAATTTTTATCTTAAAGACAAATTAAATTGCTATGATGTAAATATTCACAGAAAATTGATGCTGACCATTATTTTTGTACATGTTTTCTTAAGATCCTAATCTTAGAATTAGTTTGGTTAATCTGACAAATTGAAATAGAACTGAAATGTCAATAATTTTCCATTTATTATTGTACCTCAAAAATAGGCATTTGTCCATACCTTGTGTTTTAAAATTTCATAAATTTTCCATGGAAGCACTTGGGAAGTTTGTGTATATTAGGGCAAATTTATTTAAAACATCTCAAAATCTTGCTGTATCCTTTTAAACATCCTTTCCTAATTTTCTTTTGCCTATTAAGTGCTATTTCTTTTACCCATTAGTTACTAATCATCACAAAATCACATGCTGCACAATCAATTTACCAGTGGAAAATTTACACCATTATAGAATTCACACTTGATTTTGGTGTGCTGACAAAATTCTGTCTCATCAGTGAAAGGAAGAGTAAGCTTTCCTGATGAGTTCAGGGAAACTGAGATTTAGAATTCTCTCCTCATCCTTAATTTTTCAGAATGAGAATTTTTCCTAATGTTTTTTTACCAACCAATTTGGACACACATTCATTTTGAGTGAATTTCCAACACCCTTTTGTTCCATCTTGAGTTGTTAACCTGTATAGTTTAATCTCTTTCTGCTCAATCCATTAGACTTTATTTTGCATTAGATATTCTGCTTTGCAGTGTATGCCATTGTACAATTTTAAGTAGCATAAAATGTTCTGTATATATATATATATAAGCATATTACAGTAAAATGACACAAATCCTTTTCAGTTTAGTTTTGTTTTTTTTTGTTTGTGGAGGACAAAGTTTGTTTAAAAGACAAAGTTTAAAGAAAGCAAAAAATTCACTTCATGCAACTCAGATCTATATTTTCATAAGTTTAGAATCCCACATGCTAAACAGAAGTGAACAAATGCTTAAAACTTCTTAAGTGTTCACTCTTAGGAAGTCATGTGAATGTATTTGTATGCCGTCAGCAAAGATGAACCTTTGGTCAAAGAATTGTCTATTAACCATGGAAATAGATAAAAATGGCTTTAACCTGAATCCTTGGAAGTGTTGAAGTACTTTCTTGACTTCACTGATATGAAGATAACTGGGGTCTAAATCTTTTGAAGGAACTGAACCTTAGTATACACTCACTCCTGGGTCCATGTCCTCTAGGTTACACACTACAAGCATACCCCAATTTAGGTCTCAATTACATTCTCTCCCTGGTCAACGAAAAGAGACACCTTCAAAGTGCATTTCTTTCTATGTGTTATGTACCTATTTAATGAGAGGATAAATCAGTTTTTCAAAGTGCCTGTCTCTCTTCATTGACTACAAAGAATAACCTAGGTGATTAGGTTAAAAGAGATGTAAAATCTTCACATTATGAAAATTTTCTGAGGCCAGTCTCAGCCTGTAACCTAAATCATGAGCCTACAAGACCAAAATAGTTAAGGCAGAAAGGTGCTGGAGAAAAATGGCCAGTAGCTAAGCCCTATAAAGCTACTAATTCATTCCCCTGCCGGTAGGACCAGGGAGGGCAAAAGTGAGAAAAATTCTGGGATCAAGATAAAGACAATGTAATAAGTGAAACAAAGCTCTGCATGCAAGCAAAGCAAAATAAGTCCTTTATTCACTACCTGCTGTCAGCAGGCAGATGTTGAGCCACTTTCTGGAAAGTATGTGTAATGGTTACTTGGGAGACAAACTCCATAAACAAGAATTGCTCACGCTTTTTTTGCCCTCCTTTCCCTAAGCTTTCACTGCCGAGCACATCACAGGATACAGCGTGTCCCTTTGGTCAGCTGGGGAAAACTGTCCCAGCTGTGTCCTCTCCCAGCCTGTTTCCCATCTCCCAAGGGCTATAGTGAGAAACAGGTGTCACACCAAACACACAGGTGTGTCACCCTCACTACCTTAGTCACAAGGAATAAACACAGTACCATACAGGCGATTATGGAGAAAACTATCTTCCTCCCAGCCAGCTCTTGTAGAGTCTTCACTACTTATGCCATATAATTTTCATAGTGCTCAGGCTTTCACCACCCAATATAACCTTGTTAAGTAGCAAGCAGCTTTCTGTCCTTCCATAAATACACAGGGAACCACATCAGCATCAACTACCAGGCTGTAACTGTGGCCATCCAGGCTGGAAAATCCTGCCTGGAGCAAGAAGTCCATCAATTTTTATGATTTAGGAATAGAAGTTGCAGAAAAACACCTCTGTTTCCCACTTCCATTGTTTCAAAATGGAATTTATTCTTTTTTTTTTTGCATGAGAAATTGAAAATTCAATAAATGGAGATTTTAAAACTGAAAAGCCATTTTCTGTTTTTCCCTTTTAAATTTAAAAAATGTTGATGCATTTGTACAGCAATCTATATTCAGTTCAGAAAATGGATAAATGTTCGGTGAACAGAATTAATAGATTTTTAATTTATCTCAAATTGAGACAGTTAAGCAATTTCAAAAGAAAGTCATAAATCTCAAATAAGTTCTGCAAATAGTTTTTTAAATTTTTTTTTAATAATACATAGAACATTAATTTAGACTTTGAGTCATCTTTTCTCAGTTTCAGCAACTGGCTTGGGTATCTAAGGTCTTAATTCCACTATGGACATGTCTTTTTCTCTGCTTGAACTGTACGTTAGCCAGACGAACCTGAGTCAAAGAGGCTGATAAGCTATCCCAGCTGAAACAATGAAAGCTCATTCTCAGGATTCTAAGTTATTCAAAAAGTGAGATCTTTTATTTTCGTTTAAATTATTTCCATTCTTTTTCTCTCAGGAGAGTGAGAAAGGACAGGTTCTTTATTTTATTTTTCTCCTTAGCCATTGGCTTACTGGTTTCAGTCCCTCTCAAGGTCACAGTATAGGTTGCCACTATTTGACAGTGAATTATCCTAAATGAAATCAATTGGTGACCTCAATATAACCCCTGCTGTGTATATCCTCATCACAATTCAGCAGAGTGCACCGACACTAAATGGACCCAGAATTTGAACTCAAGAGATGTTTCCTCCAAGCCTCGGTTAAGACAGAGAGCACAGTAACACAAATAAGCTTCTTTATGATTATTTTCTTTATTACTAATATTTTCCCATCATCAACATGAAAAATAATTTCTATCATTTAATAGAAGAAGAATTTTTTGGAATAATAGCTCTTCATGAGGTTACCTATTTAGTTTTCAATTAATCATATCCTTCTTTAAGGACTTCGGGTGAAATAACAAATGTTACAAATACACAATTTTCCGAGGCATAATGGGTTACTTGTCCTTATTCAGTGGCTTTATTTGGAATAAAGACATTTTATATATTTATGTGTTGTGCTTAATCCAGTGAAGTCCATTTCTTCACTGTGGTTAATAACTTCTACTACAACGAAAAGAAGTGTAGTAATTTCAAAAACATCAGTTTTTAAGAATTTTTCTCCCTGCTTTGTTGTGTCAATTCAAATCTTATGTACAAAAAAATCAATCTCAGATAACAGACGTTCTGCAGAGACCTAAAAATAATTAGGAATATTAACCAGTTTATACCAGTACATATGATGGCATAAACCTTGGGACACATTTACTACTCTAGTCTAATCAATGCTGTATTGTCCTTGTTTCCTTTGGGATAGAGTTAATTGTACTTCTAGTAGCATGTACAGTGTTGTATTTTGGATTTAGTATGAGAATAAACTTGATAACACTTTGATGGTTTAGTTGTTGCTAAGAAGTGCTGACCATCAGTCAGTGATCAGGTGTATAAGAAGCAGGGAGGCAGCAGGTCCAAGACAACTGATTCAAAATGTCCAGTGGAATCTATACTGGGGGACTTGGCTGAGGAGACACCAATCATTGCTGAGGTATGGGCTGGGCATTGTCATCGAGTGGTGAACAATTTCATTTTGCATAACTTGTTTCTTTTGGGTGTTATTTCTATATTTTTTTTATTATCTCCTTCTTCTTCTTCTTCCTCTTCTTCTTCCTTCTTCCTTCTTCCTTCTTCCTTCTTCCTTCTTCCTTCTTCCTTCTTCCTTCTTCCTTCTTCCTTCTTCCTTCTTCCTTCTTCCTTCTTCCTTCTTCCTTCTTCCTTCTTCCTTCTTTTATTTTATTTCAATTACTAAAGTATTTTTATCTCAATGCACAGGTTTTACCTTTCTCATTCTCCTCCCCATCTCACCATGGAGGGGGTGGTGGTGAGCAAGCAGCTGTGCTGTACTTAGTTGCCAGCTGGAGTTACACCACAACACTTATATATATCTAAATTCAAAAAGTTAATCACCAGACTAATTCAAAACTGGGAAATGTTGTTGATGGCACTATTCTGTGAAAATACATAGTTTATATAACAGATCATGTTCTAAAACTATAGCCTACAATTTCTGAGACTAATAATATCACATTGAAACAACTTCTTCCAGTGCTGGCAAATAAAACTATTATACTCCAATCTTTCCTTGATGTCAATTTTCCCCTCATTCTTTCATAATGATCTGACAGTCATACATACACCCTACATAAAAATATATGAATGTGTATAAATACACACAGAGCCCTGTACATTTCACACACATAATAGGTCAGCTGAGCAACTAGAAAAATTTCAAGTGTTATGTTGACATTTTTTGATACATTGAAAAGAGTAGTTCTATGGTAATTTCTTTGCTTATTTTATTTTCAACATCTTTCTTCAGATTTATCCCTCATCCTTTTTCCCATTTTCTAGAACATAAAAATGTATATTAGTTATTCTTAAATATATGTTAATGAATTTTATAGGCATGCTGGATGGAACTTGTATAAACAGGCCAGAAAATCTGAAGCCAGAGCCAAGGCAAACTCATGCCAAAACATTAGTCGATCCATTGGAACTGATTATACACATACAAAAGGGAGAGTGCGTGAAGTGATATATAAGGTCACTGTGACAGCCAGAAGGTAATGCCAAAATATTCCTACTATCTTGGCTCATTCAGATGTATGGGCACAGAGCTGATTCAGAGCCAAACACTCTGCATGAGCCAAACTTAACTTCCTTGGCTTGCCCACCTTCAAAGCACAGCTGTCGTGGCAAAAACAACCCATCAGACACGAATTCATTTTGCTAGTTTTCATCTGCCATGACTTTGTAAGATGCAGCCACCAAGGGCAGAGTGCTTTTCTGCTGCTGCTGCTGCTGTTCTGAGAGTAGTCTGCACTACTGAAAGAACCTGTTGGACTCACATTACCTATTGCAATGAGGTGTCTGTTTCTGAATAATAAACATGCTCTTAATGAGGTCTAGGCACCTCTAACCATGATTTCGAGAATGTGAGTAGTGATTTTGATTGTACAACACGCTGGGACCCATCTGGAAGCACCTGAGTGGTCTGATTTGAAAAAAACACAGTCATCTTTGTGAAGGATCAATTAAATACAGTCTTGAATAGGACCTTCCAAAGCCAGGGTTGTCAAAATCATTAGTAGATTTTTAACTATCTTAGGCTAATTAAATTGAATAAGGGGGGACTAGAAACACATTGACAAAAGGTATTCCAAAGTCATAATACTTATTTTATATTTAATATGGTGGAAATGATAACATTTGGCTTTGCTTAACATCCACAAACAGCTTCTTCCCCATTCCATCCCCATGTCCCAATCAGCCCCAAAATGTTTTCTTGAGTTTCTTCTCATCTCTGATGTGATCCTAAATTACATAAGTTCAGCTGAGGTCAGCTCATGTGAAATAAATGGTGTTTCCAAGGTAGAAAATTCAGCCATCTGCCCTGGATTTTTGTTCATTGCATGAATTTTAAGTTTGTATTGTTAATATAGAAATGAAGTGAAAAGCAGAGTTTAGCATTAGCTTACTGTTAAATATAGATATAGACATCTTCCTTGTCACTTCCACACCCTTGATAAAATATTAATAATTTTATGAAAATTTATATTATGACTGTATGAAGAGAACACCTTTTCAAGCCAGATAAACATAAAGCAAAAAAAGCTGATATCCAAGCAATATATTCTTAAGCTGGTCTGGGTTTTCTCATCTTTATCCTCCTACACTCTTTTCATGGAGGTCTCCATAAGGGTTCTGAGAAAATTTTCTGGATAGGAAGAAGAGGCACATAACTTTTCTTAATATATCATATAGTTTTCTCTCAAATACATATTTTTTCTTCTCTTCAAGGAAAAAATGAAATATTAATTTATTATAGAATGTGATTTGATTTTACTGCCTTTAATTAATCCTTGGTTTATAATTAATTGATTAATAAACTTCTTATTTATGCAAGACTCCTGAAATATTAACATAGACTCTACTATGCATCTACAAACAATCCATTTTTGGATTCCTGAAGTAAAATCTTCAATAGTGATTGAAGTTAACACTTCACTGCCTCAGGATTTTTTTATTGAGATCAAAGCATAAACTCTGGTACATGAAAACTATCACAGAAGACTATGTGAAAAAAATTGTTAGCTATAATCATATTTAGATTATCACAATTTTTTTTGGGCCAATTTGCCTTAAAACTGCTGCCTTATTTTAACATCACACCAAGATTCATGAGGCTTAAATATAGAAATATTTTTTTAAATTATATTTTGACATATTCCAAATGTAGTTTTACTGATACCTATGGAAACAATTCAAGAGAAAAATCATAACATCATAGAATGGTTTGAGTTGGAAGGAACCTTTAAAGTTTGTCAACTCCATGCACAAGGACATTTTTCAATAGACAGTATCACTCAAAGTCCCATCTACCTTGACCCTGAACACTTCCAGGGATCGAGTATTCACAGGGCAACCTGTTTGAGTGCCTCAGCACCTCACAGTGGAGTAATTTACCGGGGCTTAACTGTGTATGGAACTTTGGCTTTTCTCATCGTTCCAAGGAAGCTCATCCTGCTAGATGGAAATGGTGTTGTCATGGTACCTGAAAATTCCTAAAAGAGAACATTCACTAACTTGCAATAGAACACATTCTCACACTGTTATGTAGTGACCCTTTACTGTTCATTTTACTAATGGACTTTTCTAAAAATTTTTCACCTTGAAATTTTCCTACTTGAGACACAAGTGGAAAAATAACGATTAAACATTAGATAAAGTTTTAATAAGGAAAACTTCGAACCACTTGAAGCCACACCCATATTTTCCCCCCGTATACAGTCACAAAAGAACTCAGAAGAATTTTTAAAGCTTTTCTTTTCGAAAAAAGACCTGATTTCTTCAAGGTGATTCCTAAACTGAAAATGTATCTTAATAAAAAATTACTGTTACTGTGGAGGGGCTTAGCCAATGGATTTGACCATTTGCTTAAGGTCAAAAAATGTGATAAAACAGCGGGTGATGCTTAAACAAAGCATATCTGGTTATTAAGGCCACATTAAAGAAGAGAAAGAGGAGTTTTCAATGTGACTGTATCCAGGCTTAGACATTTTGGTCACTGGCTTTGCTAAACCAGAACACACTCCTTTAGCACATTTCCTTCTTTCCTCCACTTGGAGGCAATGCTGTCCCTGTTGTCCTAGGATTCAGACCGTGACATATCCGTCACTCTGACATACTGTATACTGGTAAAAGGAGGCACTCACACTTCAAATATGAATCTTTCACTATAGATAATTATGAAGAAATTATGCTTCAGAAACTAATTTAGTTTCCGAAAAAGGAACTGTACTTCTTTGTTAGTTTAGCTCCAGACAAAAATCCCAAACAATTCCAAAGCTCTTTCCCAGTGAGCGAAAGGTTGAAAAAGGTTTTTATGTGAAATATTTTAATCATCAGTGATCAGCAGTAGCCCCATAGCAATTAGTGTTTAAATTAGCAGAGAAGTAATTTGAAGATACTGAGGATGGCTAACTATGCTTTCGAACTTTCTCCTTTAAAGAGTTTCTTTGGAATAAGAGTATATTTGGAAACTTGGCTAAATAAAAACTGAATAGCTGTTGTATTGTATATATTGAATAAATGCATCTTTTATAAGGTGAAATTTTATCCTCTGTCTTGATATCAAATGCTGTTTTCTGTTTCTCAATTACAAGTGAAGACTGAAAATACACATGAGAAGACATTTAAGTCTGGTGGGATTTTAGTAGGTGACTAAAGATCTGGCATTAAATTTTACTTTCTACTGTGACTGTACACCCTCTATGGATGTTTTCACTAGGCTTTCACCAAGGGCCAAAATGGAACTTTTGGATTATTTTATTATTATTATTGTTTTTATGTCCATCTGCTGTAATCTCTAAGAAAAAGTCAAAACTGCATTCCAGCTGCTATCATTGTACTGTACAACTTGTCCAATCAAATCAAGAATGAATTTTCATCAAAGGATCAACACTTTACATGACAACATTTTAGTGTATTCAAAATTATGGGGAAAATAGGTTTATTTTGGATGTACCAAGTCAGCAGATCAAACTGCTAGGCAGTTTTTAACTTCCTCACACTAACAATGATTGCCGATTTCTCTCTGAAAAACAACTTCTCTTGCTGATTACTTAAAGTTATCATTTTAAGTACAGGCGATTTTTACAAAGAATGAATCACATAAAATCACAATAAACTATTCCCATGACATGCATTGTGAGATATGCTTAAGAAAAATGAAGAAAATACTGATGCTTTCTCATGAGAAAATAGGATATGTTATGTACAGGCTCTTGAAGTGGCAAAGGTACACTCAATAAGTATTTGAAATAATTACGTTCAGTTAATTGGGACTGGTACAAGAATTACTGATCAACAAAGGTGTTCTTGGTCCTAATCTAAGACTGACATGAATATGCTTGAGGCAATCCCACTTGAGCCCTGCCTTGTCAATTTTTAGAATCTTTCTGTTCACATAGCCCCTGTTCACCACTTACTTATTTGCTTTTGGATCATCATCTTTCTTCCTTTCTGAATTCTCTTTGCTAAGTGGGAAACCTCCCTAGATGACAGGTCAGTAAAACAGACAGGAACCTTCGTCCTCTGCAGCAAGAAGGTACCCACTGCCATAATTGACTGTTTTTTGTTTGCTTCTGGGTTTCAGACTCAATCAGCACAGCTCAGCTGCTTCATTTGACAGCATTCCCTCACAACTTCAGTCTTGTTGCAGAGCTGCTCCCTCTTCCTGAAGCACCCCTGGGTCAAGGGCACCAAAACTGCAGGGACAGTTCCAACAACTACCAGAAGCTGCTCTGTGCTACATCACTGCCATTCACGAGGATGCAAAAACCAATCTGAGCAGACCTGCTAACCCCCCACATTTGTAATTTTCTTTTTTTCCCAAAATGATGCACAAAGAGATCACAAACCTGTTAGCTATGCTAAAGTGCCTGATTTTCCCTGATCAATGGTTAGAAGAAACAAAAGCTCCAAGCATTTTGTGATCAAGGACTGCTGGGATCTTCTTAAATACTACTAGAGGCTGCTACAAAGGTTGTCAGATGTTAGGGCTGCTGTGGCTATCCTTACCTGGGAGCAGTGATACCTCCAGATTCCTCAGAGGATTCCTGAGAGCCTCTCAAGAATCTTCGATAAAATCAGGAGGGTAAAGAAAATCTCAAATCAGAGCCCAGAAAATCTTGTCAAACAGTTGTATCTCCTTTGTGCAATAAACCTTAACTCTCTTCTATGGAATAAGTATAGGATACAATAAAATGTAGATTGCACTGAAAAGAAATCAAGACAAGTTGATTTATCTTCTCAGCTCTTCTTTCTCAGAGAAATGTTGCAATTCTAGGGAGGTTTACAATAGAATTGGATTTCTAATTATGTTTTTATTCTGATTAGGTTTTATTTTCAGCATATTGTCAAAATACCAGTTTTATATGAAACTATGGTTTTGGATTTTATTTTTTGTTTGATTGGTATGAAAAAGGGAGTTTGGAAATATCTTGTGATGTGATATTGTATATAAGTATTTACATATGGAAGCAGTTTTACCTTTTTTTTGCCAATTTTTGATCAGAATGAAATGTTCTAATGCATTTGCTAGAAACCAGATGTACTGGTTTACTGAAAATGAAATAATCAGTATTTTCTATTTGCATATTAAGCTATTTATCTTGGCATTCATTGTTGTCAGAGCATAAAAGCAATAAAAAACAAAGAAAATAGCCTGAGAAGATGGGGGAGGGGTTGTAGTGGTCATTATTTTGAAGGAATGAATCTGATGATTGTCCTAGAGGAATGAGTAAATAGTGCCCTGCCAAAAAATTCTCTTAACAGATTTCCAGCAGATTTCTGGAGTCAGAAGAACCACTCTGCTACATACAGAATTCTTCTCCTTGGGCAGAGAATGAGAGCATGGATTATATATGACAGGTACACAGATGCATTGCTTAATCTTCTTGAGGGTGCTCGGGTACAGCAATGAGAAAAATGAACACAGGAGCTTCCATTGCATAGCCTTTCCTCACAGTCTGATATCAGAATAGTTAATGACTACCAGAGAAAGGAGGGAAGTCTGGATACTAGGAATCTGGTTTCCAAGAAGATAAATGAAACTGTGATGAAGAAAAATTGGAAAGCAGACTTGTCTGCAATTTATTACATATCTACCAAAAAAGAAACTACAGAAAATGAAAGTAGACACATTAGAAATATAAAATAGAATTTGTATAGAATTTACCTCTGTGCAAACAAACTGAGATAGGCATGACCATTCTTTCCCTTCCAATTTATTTTCCGTGTAATCAAAACACAGTATGTGATTAAAAGCAAGTTGACACTTATTTTTAAAATATTTATTGTTGTTGTACTCCCACAACAAATATATGACTCACAACAAATATGCAAATATAAAATATGAATATAGAGAGAAAGTTAAACTTTTGTAATGAGCTTCCATTATGTATATAATATGACAGTAAAAGAAATTAATTCAAGTTGAACATATTAAGAAGTCTTGAATGAAAAAAAAATCTATAGTGTTTTCTGACAGGAAATGGTGCAGTATTGTGTTTAATTTATGGGAAAGAGTACACAAACTCTGTAAACAGTTAAAGGTGTTTTTTGAATTATGACATTGTGTTATTGAGATCTGAAAGGTCATCTGTTGACAATGTTAGCATATTTCAACAACAATTTTTTGTAAAACTGAATTATTTTCCTAATGAGTTAAAATTACACGTGGCTTAAGGCTGAGCCTAACGGGTAATGTAGAAACTACAATTAAAAAAACACAAAGGAGATAGTATGTGAGAAAAATGTATAAAAGAAAATACAGTTTCCTATTTACGTTTATTTACACTGGATGGGTAGAGGAAGATATATAAAACTCAGTTCACAACATCCTGAATCCTGCAGAGAGAAATGCCTAAAATCATCCTGGTACAGGAATACAAGTATGGCTAAAATCTTGTTTCCCAGTGTTTGGACCTCATATGTGGCTGCAAACTGATGTTTGGGATTCAAAGAGTAAAACTTTTTTTACATCTACAAACTTAAGCTACCCTTTATAAAGAAGTTCATTCTTTAATTCAGAATGTTTGTGGGAAAAGAAGATGTAAGTTTTCATATAAAACTTCATGGCTACAGAAGGGAAAATTACATTTGCTTCCTTCTTGGAACAAAAGATGACTACCTCTCCTGCAGAATGCTCAGACAATATCTGGAACTACTATAGTCAGGTTTTGTGCAATTTGTGCATCCTTCCCAAAAACCATGTTACTCTGCAAACAATTAATGAGAAGAACTTAATAAAGCAGAACTAGTGATTTATTCTTTATAGTCTAATAGCCAAGATGCATTGCTAACAAAAAAGAGAGATTATGGTTATGGACAACATTTCTGTAGAATATATCTGATTTTATTTTGCAGCCTTCAAAATAATCAGAACAAAGAGCAGACAACCTTCTGATCATCAGGAATTGGATCCCATGTTTTCTTTCTCTCCATAACAGATGGCATTATATATATGTTTGAATAAAATTTATAATCCACCATCATGACTTTGAAATATTCTATTATCTGTTGCTTCATAACCAGGTTCTTCAGTGAAGTGATGACTATTATTTTAAATCCATGTTACCAGTTCTCTACACTAGAGATTTGCCTTCCAAATCCATTCTTGAACATTAGTTCATTTTCTTTATCAATAATTAAACAATTATTTATTCATACAATCTCTTTCACAGTTCATCTTTTTTTCATTTCCCTTTACGCTGGAAGTCCAGCCTTGGTGTGTTTATCTTTGGAATATAGATGTCTATCATTCTGCCCCTACAGTGTCTGTTTACGTCCACCAAAACATCAGTAATTTGTCTATCCAGGAAATACTTCTAAAATTTAACATCTCTTAAGTCTCAGACTTTAAAAAAACCTGAAATAGTTTATTAATTTTGGCTCGCTGTGAAGAAAATTAATTCAGTAACAAACAGGAACAAGGATAGAAATCCAAGGTGGACTGATTGCAGTATATCAATAAATTTCCACAAGTAATTGTTTTTAGCTTTCCACCCCTTTTTCATAATTATGGAGCAAATTGACATCATATAAATAACCCCAAATCATGGAATCACAGAGCTGTTAGTGGTGGAAAGGTCCTCTGAAGATCATCCAGTCCAACCCCCTGCCAAGGGAGGGTCACCTGGATCAGGTTACACAGGAGCACATCCAGGTGGGTTTGGAAGGTCTCCGGAGATGGAGACTTCACAACACCCTGGGCAGGTGACAGAGTTCTCTGCCACCTGCAATGTAAAGAAGTTCTGTCTTGTGTTGAGGAAAAACTTCTTATATTTCAGTTTATGGACACTGCTACTTATCCTGTGACTGGGTAGCACCAAAAAGAATCTGGCATCATCCTTTTGGCACCTGCCGTTGTGATATTTACGTGCATTAATATCCCCTCTCAGTCTTCCCTAGACCAAATCCTTGTTATCAAACAAGATAACTGTGAGCATGGCTTAAAATCAACATGTTCTAATTTACTGCAGAGACAGAACCAAGAGGTTGCACTCAGTCAGCTTATGGTTCAATGACAGAATGATTTCATTAACCATACATAGCAACTCAAAGTTTTTCTGGTTTGTGATACTGTGCCTGCTGCTCAAAAATATTGACTTCAAAAAGAACACACTGTAACATTAGCTCTACAAAAACTAGTCTTCAAATATTTAAAGCATTTTATTAGAACCAGGTCTTCTATCTTTCTTCAGAAATGATGGATGCTCAGAACTTAGGTTTCTGAGGAAAGATGAGGTATGATTATACTGCTGTTCGGCTTTCAGGCAAATAGTATCAGACATCATGAAAGAATCATTACACTTGAGAGCAAATGTATGAACATTACATTTAATAATCAGCTCAGGGCATAATGTTTTCAGTCCTAGTTGCTTTGAAAGCAGCTCTTGATGCAACCTTACTCACAAGATGTGCTCTGTCTTGTGGTGTATTTCCATGACAATATATAAAGAAATCACAACCAATTTTTCCTTGAGGCTTTTTGATCTGAGAGGGTAAGTGACAATGCCTTTGGTCTCCAAATCAGTACCTAGTTACAGGACTGCAAGGTCATGGATATTATCCTGTTTTAAAAAGACATGTACATGAAAAGTTTTTTCAAAATCTGGTGTGTAGTGTTCAAACACTAAAGAAACATCAAAGCACAGAGTAGGTCTGGGAGGTTATTCGATATTCAGATTACTATTGCAGACATCAGAGATTTCAGATGGGAATCTGCTGTTTTCCTATTGCACTGAAATTAATAAAATTGCACAGCTTTCAGGTGGTAAATATTAAGTGATGGCATCTTTAAGACATCAAAGAAATGTATGGAAAAATGAGAAGTTTTCTGGAAGAGGATAACAAAGAACATTTACTTAAACAATCATATTTTAACCTGTATTCCTTCAAAAGGTATAATAACTATGTAAATAGTAAGGGGATACAATTGGTGTGTATGCTTTTAATATGTTTTTAAGAATGATACTCAACTTGTCTAATTATTTTAAAAATCACGTTATGCTAGAATTGAAATACTGTTCTTTACTGTGATGGTTAGTAAAAAAAAAAGTTCTGATAGCACAACAAACATGGAACAAACAAACAAACAAACAAATGTGGAAAAAAAGACATCTAAAATTATATTCTTGAAAATAAGTTACAAAACTGTGACATTTTTAACAGGGAACAGAAAATTCTGAATTCAAATATGTTCAGTAGTGTTTTTTTTACCTCTCAAATTCTATATGCAAATTTATTCTTTCTGCAATTAACCTTGACAACAAACTGATTGATTTCTAAATCACATATTTTTTATATGTAATCTTGATTTCAATATTGTATGATGAACATTGTAAGCTAATTGTCTAGAAGTTTTCATAGAATCCTTTTAAACACTTGAAAGTCTCCATAAAAATCCCAGTTAAAATTTCTTTAGCAGAAGCTGTTGATTCCTATATCCTCCCATTCAAAAATCTGTTTTACAGGTCACTAACATTGACTGTCAGAGTGCAGTGCCTGGTCCTGGGGATGACTGCTCAGTAATAATTGCTGAATGCACCTGCTGTGAGAGACTGCAGACATTCCTGAGCTGCTCACAGGAGCTGGCTTCTGGCTCAGAAATGAACATTTTACAACGGCTCTAAGAAGAAAATTCAGTCCATCCTGGATCCTTGAATCTTAACTCATCTTTTAAAACCCAGCTCCACACAACTGTTTGCCATCCTATGAGTTCATGTATACTAACTGTGATTATATACAGTGTCACATGGGGATATTTATTCACTGAAAGAATTTACAATTTACATTAGATTATTTTCTGTAAGGTATAAATTTTAATAATACCTTCATCATTGTTATGCTATGAGCCTGATAAACACTACTACTACTGCTGCTACTACTACTACTACTGCTGCTGTTGCTACTACCACTGCTATTAAAGTAGCCTACAAAATTTCTTTATAATGACTTTTAAAAGACTATAAAATTTTCTTCAGCTAGGCTGACATTGGAAATTATTAATTTATAGGTATGTACTGCTATTTTATTATACTTAATTCAACAGTGTATCAGAGTAGATGAAGCTTTCTAAAAGTGAAATTTTGCTTTTTCTTTTTCTGTGAAATAATCAGGCTCAGCCTGCAAGTACCTAATCACATCCTAAAGTAAAATAAAATTCTTATTGCCATTTCAAAAATATATTGAAAACTGCTTATGATTCACTTTGGTACATTTAAATCACAAAACTTTACCTTACGGAAGTCAAAAATAATTTCTTCATAATCACTATAACCAAAGCACTTAAAACATAAACAGATTATATTTTTTGCAATGCAAGTTTAATTGCAATGTTTTATATTATAATACTGTGGCTTTTAAGATACTGGTAATGTAATTGGCCAGACAACACAGTCTTTCCACAATATATTTTTTCAGTTTCTTTTGTAAACTCATACCTTGAGAATTCTAAAACTGGAAACCTCAAAAAGAAAGATGGGAAAGCAAAAAGCAAGTTCAATTCATCTATAACTTACTTAACTAATCATCTCCTTTGTAGAACTTTCATCATGCTTAATTATTTTGAATCTTGTTCAATACCCATTAGAACAAGTGAGAAGAATCTCCATGTTTAATATAATGTTTTCTACATAATATACTGGATTTTGATTAAAAAAAAATGCTTACACAAATACAATTTAGGTGCTGGTATACTTTAGTTTAATCTTTACTCGTAAACTTCAGATGAAAGTGAAGATATTTTACTACTTTGGTTATTGTATTTATTTTATTGTGGTATGTTCTTGAACCACCAAATGGTTGCATTTCATATTTATTTACAGAAATATAAATTAATATCTTGGTTTCAAGACAATGGAGAATAATAAATCTTTATGGTGAAAATTCCAAGAATAAAGTCTTAGTTCATATGTTAGAAGCCTGGCTAGAGTCCCAGGTGTGGAGAGAATGACAGTGTAAGTGCCTAGATACTTATGTTCAGCATTTTGTACTCACTAGAATTCACAAAGTGGAACTGAGATCAATAAAGCTCCTTTTTCCATCACCATGAGCACAATTAATTGCCTAAATCCGCATATTTCACAACACTATAAAAGCAGACAAAACAAAATGTATTTACTGCTGAAGAGACATGAGAAAATCTTATCCCACAAAAGAGGATGTGCTATTCCTTCTTTCATTCATTGAAATGCTTTTTTTTGGCAGTAGGAAGCAGATCACAGTACTGGAGCCTCTCTGCTTGCAGAACCATGAGGCAAGTACAAACTAGAATGTGTGTATTAGCATATTTTTGACACCTCAGGGGCTCTACAATTTTTTATGATTGAATAGATATTAAATGGAGTTTTCTGCTCAGTTTGAAAAGCAGCATCCCACACCTCTGGTTATCAATTATCTTGTGCTTCTCATGCATCCATCACTTCAGTAGCTCTGTACCAGTCAGAGCAAACTTCTTTCTGACATAATGATCATGGTTGTTTTATTGAATTCTATTGTGCTCTCTAGTTTTCTTAGTCATCAACATAGAAGAATAATGTTGTTTGATGGCTTCAAGGACATATTTAGAATAATTTTTCATTGGTCTGACAGTGTTTGAGTAAGGAAATACCCAGAATTTGAAGCATTCTGGCAATGGAATCTATACAAACATTGAAAGGAAAATGTTCTTGACATTTTCAAGGCGTGTAGACTCTCATATTTTGTTTGCTTGAAAGCTAAATCAGTTATCCTGAGGAAAAATGCATACAGTTGGTATTTACATTTTGTCTCTTAAAGATATCTGTTCCTGAAACAAAGTGGGGGCTGTGGGCTGGGGGGTGGGAGTGAGGTGGAGAAGGATATCACACTAATGTTATATTGAAACATTAGCCTTTTTTGTATAAACCCTACTAATATGCAGAATCTTCCCTCCAAATTATAATGTAGGTTTTTGTCTCCTACAAGTAAAGAAACCTTTACGAAGCAAAACCTTCCAGATCACTCGTTATTTAGTAGTCCCTTCAAAAGAGTACATTAGAACAAATTTTGTCTGTCTGCCACAGTTCATATCTCCAGAGCAACCTAATGTACCAGTCACTACAATATTCTGTACAATTCCTGCAGGTTCACTTTACAGATATTCAAGGAGAATAGCTAAAAGCATGAAAAATATAATGTACAATCCAGAGATAACTCGGTGATGAATGAGCACAGTGGTATGCTTGGCTACAAGGGTCATACCTGAAATATGTAAATGACTGACAGGGTGAAATCAAAGATCTTGCAACCTTACATTATTGGGGGAATTTGACTTATGAGAATTTTGAATCAAATTAATGTCTCTATATCCCAGTGGGCTGTCCCTAGGCTTCCTTTCAATAATTCATTCATTCTAGAGTTTTTGGCTGACGAACCTCTTCTTTGTCCTACGTGTTTGACTGTACTGAATAAATCACTGCTGCCACAGCATCTGGGACTTGGCAAAACTTGTCAGATATACAGTAAGGATACAACTTTGCCATGGATAACTCATTAGAGCTGTCCTGACCCTCCTTGAATGCCCAGATTTCACTAGATTAAAGAAAGAAATAATTTGGTGTACAGAGTTGGAGTTGCACCAACTCCCACAAGATATCAAAGTTTGTCTGTAAAAAGAAAGAAGCAAGATAAAAAAATTTCAAAAGGTGTTATTTTAATAATTCATACATTTCAATCTGACCATTTAAAAATTTTTTTCTTCCCTTTAATTAAAAAAAAAAATAAAATCTCTTTATATATGTTTTTTAATGTCTCTGTTGTTATGCTACTTTGTGAATTTGTTCTCCCTTATTTCAATCTGTCTATGACCAAGACTCATTTCTGTCAGTATGCAGGTTTTTACCTGGGACAAAAAGCTGGATTTTAGTCCGAGAACCTAATGTTTTCCCTTTACCATGGCTAAGATAATATCTTAAATTGCTTAAGAAGAAGTCAGGAGAATTCTGGCTGCACTCATCTAAGTTTCTATCCCAACAGCTCACAAGGACTAGAGCTCTGTCTGCAAAGTACTTTTATTATAACTCCACAATTTCAGAAAGCTGCATGCCAAAGCAACTGAAATGTACCAGATTAAAGTGTTTTATTAAAATCCTCTTATTTTCCCCATATTAGCTGCACTACAGAAGATTTTGAAATTTTGCTGAACTTCATTCAACACCAATGACGGTGGTTCCATTGCAAACAAATGTATTAGTGCGTTCAGTCTCAGTTGCATCCTTTGAGCATCACAGTGATGGATTTTTTCTTGTATGAACAATTGCACAGGAATGGATGATATCAGTGAAGTAATGCATAAAAAAAGTTTCAGAAAAACAAGTTGATTTTAGAAGGCAAGCCTCCCCATAATCTTTTCAGTAGGGAAACATTAACAAAAAATGGATTTCACCTCTCTTTTGCAAGACTTCCACATGGTGTTTGCCCATTCATGTTCAAATTGCCTATCTCCAAAGAAGTATTTTTTAACTTGTGGTGTTTCATGGACAGTGAAATTATTACATTATTGTAAAATTCAATACACACCTAAAAATACTTATGTATCTATCTACATCTATATCTATAGCTAATCTATATCTGTATCTATTTTGCAGTAGCTGATCTTTGAAATTTAGTAGAAGGTTTTTCAGTTAGTCAAAAGCAGTCCTGGGGCCCTTTAAATTTTGAAAGCCTGGAGTTTGATCTAATGGGTGAGAGGGAATGAGAAATTTCAAATGAACAGATGGAAAAGTGCAAAAAATCTAATTTCATAATAAGCCAGAGAAATAACACAGGCACTGTGAAGAAAGTAAGCCAAAGCAATAAAACTCCTACAAGAAACCAAATAAGAACTTTTCAAATAAATGCACTTAAATGATAACATTTTCCAAAAAGATAATGTGTTTGGCATTTCCACAACAATTGATAAATTCAGAAAACCTGGGTATTTTTTTATTCTCTTTTGTGGCTATAAACTAACCATGTCAGCCAAGTTTACAGGTTTGGATATCAAAATTGACATCTATAGGCTGGAAAATATTTAAACAGTATCTTCAAATGCTTTATTTTCATAATGGGAATGATTTTTTTAAACTATATTTGAATATTATGGTGGTGCTTTTGCTACTTATCTTTAAACTAAACAGGAATGCTAGAAGTGCAAACACCACTTGGCTCTATTCTCTTCAATGGATTTATTTGCAAGTTCTGTTTTTTAAAAATATTAATAGGCTTCCCTGGTTCAGTCCTCTTTGGGAAAAAAAAAAAAAGGAGAAAAAATGTCATCAGCAAAAAGAAGCAAAAACATAATTTCTTCTTCTGACAGAAAGTACAAGTTATGAGTACTGGAGCTGCTTAAGCTCAGCAGAGACTCTCAAGAGAAAATAGGAGTTTCAATCTCCCAGCTTTTTGCACATTTCACTAAAGGCTCACAGATGGTAGCTCAGGGACTATGATGCAGAAGGCAGGGTATTACTTTGATGGAAAGGTGTAACCTTGTGAATGATTTATGTGAGTGCTGCTATATGCTCTACATTGTATTCTGTTGGTAAGGATGTCAAAATATGATTTCCACCTTCCTAGAATGGTGAGAGTTCAAAGAGTTAATGTGGAGGCCATCAGTGGTCAATTTGTCATAGGATTTTATGAGCTGGATAGGGGTAGAAGAAGCATCTCTCTCTACAGCCTAGTTTAATCTCACACCATCTATATTCTTCAGGCAGAGTTTTGGTGAGATACTGTAGGGATGAGACATCTTTTCCATTATCTGGATGATCTGAAGAAATGCACTAGAGAGGATCACAGTGTCAGATAAATTGATTTGTTTATGAGACACTTTTTGAATGATATAATTTGGGGGAAGTAGAAAGGGGACTAATAGAGCAATGGAGGAGAAGGGAGTGTTTTATCCTCCTGCTTCAAGGAAGTTTTAGTGTTTTTAAAATTCTCTATAACTACCAAAGGTTAAAAAGTACAAGAAGTAAAGCAAGTTAGAACAGCACTCTCAGAGGAGTTATTAAATTATCACAGTGGTGACACTTGTAGAAATCTTTGGGTTAGTTTGATCCATTTTGTAAAATTGTATTTTCTTTAGTAAAAAGAAATGCTAAGTCTTCAAGGACACTCCTGATTATATTGGGATTGCAGTAAATTGTCTTGGAGGCAGGTAACTTTTAGTTCATTTTCTTTTTCTCACTTAGCATATCTCCTTCCTTTTTTCAATGTTCAGTGACCTTAAGCAGTCAACTAGGCTTTTAAACCTTCCACTGCTTTTTAATCACATACATGAAGTTTCTGGCAGCCAGTAACGCAGTTTTGAATTCCCTCCCTTTCAACACTGTATATTTTCCTTTCAGTTCTTTAGAAATCTATGATGATTTTATGCTGAGAGAAATGCTATGATAGAAGAACTATTTAATGCTTTTTTAATTAAAATAATGTGGTTCAATTTAATGAATTTAATGAATGCCGTATTTTGAAATGAAACTAAATTTTCACCAACGTATAAAAGGGTGGCAAACAATTAGCAGACAATAAATATGAACACTTAAAAATTATGATCTCATCTTAAACAGTAGAATATGAAGTCATCAATAGTTTTTTAAGATTCCTTTCCCATCCAGCCATGGCTTTGGAGTTTCAGTGAAATATATTTCAATCTTTTAATATGAATATAAGAACGCATATGAGACTTTCAAACTAACATTATGAAGCACTTTCCAAACATTTATTTTCAGCAATTGTGTGTGTTTTGCTTCATTTTATACATATTTTAAATTTTACAAAATAATTTTAAATAATTTTCTAAAAATTGCATACTCTATTTTTTGGGGGACAGTTTTTATATTTTAATAGCTTCCTTAGAAATGTCTAAATATCTAGAAAATTAGTATCTCTGACTTGGACAAAGTTCTGATTTCTATTATACTTAAGTTATATGATACATGCAAGACTTTGCTAACATTATAGAAAAAATCAAAGCTTTTTACAGTGTAAATGTAATGGATACTGACCATATATCCAGTGTGTGAACTATAAATTTTGGTGATTTTGATTATTTTTCAGTGAAGTCATTGATTAATTTCTGATAGCTGGACTATATTGTTTCAGGATTTCTGATTAGTATGATATACCTTTCAGTTCTGGGCATAAGAGAATGATGTTTCCTCTCCTTTACTGAAACTCCTGGCCTGAAACTTGCTCCCTTCAATACCTATATTTAATGTTGTGTCTCTATTTGCTTCTCTAGAATTACTTTAAGAAATCTAAGTAGTGGTAGGGATGTTTTCAGAATCAAGGGCAGATAGAATTGAAGCTTTTACTCATTAGAGACTAAGATAGCTCTTTTTTATTTTGACAGAAAAGTCATGAAGCTACTGAGAGCAACCATTGGTTCTGAACTCAGGGAAACAGGCATTTTTGTTTGTACCCTGTAGTGTTAATGCTGAATACATCAGAAACTACTTTTTTAGAGGTGTTAATCCAAGAAAAAGGAGTGGATTTGAAACAGATAAATCTTAACAGTAGAGAAGCATCACTCAAAAGAAATACAATATGCATGAGCAAAAGGGTAATTATAATCCAAGTTAAAATATTTGTTTATGCTTAAGCTTAATAAAGTATGTGTGGTAAATTAGAGACTCATACTCTCTTTAATTCTGATTAGTAAAAACAACAGGATACAGTTTTATCCTGGAGGAATCTCCTCTTAATTACTGAAAGTAATGATCCTTCATGTTTTAGAATAAGTGTGTGGGGTTTTTTTTCTGACAGCTGTTGAATTCATTACATGTATTCAAAGGGATTTTAAATCCAATTGCTCAACTAGCTCATCTTAAAAAAACTAAACAGTGTGAAGACTTTGTAAAAAATATGAATGTTTGCCATGAACAAGTTTGAACAATCCAGAAGTTAGGCTTATCAGGCTGTTAAATTCTCATATTTTTTATATAATCACTTTTATTATGATTGAGATCATTGAGGGATTATTTTATTTCTTTGTTTTCTATTTCAGAGTGTCTAGATAATATCTGAAACTTACTCTGAGGTATCTTATTAATCCAGAGTTTTATCTAGGTCTTTCTAAAGGACATATGTTACAGTCCTGTTGCAGTGTGTTTCTTGTTAATGGTATGTTCTGTTACTGCCCAGGCTGATGGTTTGGTGCAAATGAGACCCTCCCACCCCACGTTGTCAATCTCCCGAGTCTCCTGTCAATCTGTTTTAGGCCCACCGCATGCTTGGAATTCCTCTTCGGAAATCCCCTAAACTTCCACGCTTGATTAGTCCATGTGACCCAATTTCCCCCCTACCTCCCTCATTGGATGATGATTTTGTGAACCCTGCCTTTTACCCTCCCCAGGATATCTCTGATTAGCTGATGCTATGTACCCTCCCTTTGAATTGCCTCCCTATTTCAGCTGTTGCACGCTCACATTTTCTGTCTTTTGACCCAAAGATTCCCCAGAGCAATAAATCCTCTGTTATCCTATGCAAAAGACCTCCCTCTCATCCTTGTCTCCTCAGAGCTCAGACTAACAGCCAAAAATCCCAGTCACACCTCGGGTCATCCTGCTCCTGGGGTGTGACCCACTCCTGGCACAGCCCGAAGTGATAGATCAGCTCTGGCCCATGCGATACAGAACAGATTAAAGACAGTTAGTTACACAAATGAAGGTAAGACAAGACACTCAATATTTCCCAATACGTGTATAATTGTGACCCATGTGGGAGCAAATACATTTATTTACATTTACATTGTTTAAGTACAATGTTTTGCTGCTCAGATTCACAAGACTTCCATGTATATTTTTGTTTCACTTTGAAGATTGCCTATTGAAATTGGTTATTCTATTTAAAATAAACAAGGATGTAATTAACTTTTCTCTGATTGCATTTTGTAGTGAAGACTTCCATCTCTTGAAGAATTGTGTATTTTCAAAAGAAAGATCCTTTGAATGGAATTCCAACTTTATCAGACAATTGTTGAGGTGTTTGGGATTTTATTCTTTTATGTATGAGCATATGCCATTAAAGATATGAGCAGAGATTTTTCAATGGACTCAATGGCCTTGTTGAATGTGAAAAAACAGACACTGTGTTTGCTGGGTTTGTTGTCATCTCTGTTATGAAGGCAACAGGTTGTGGAAGTTTCTAGATGTTGCCAGCTCTATGAGAGTTGTATTGGTTTGTTGTAGACAGAATGTGATGAAAAAATGAGCTATTAATACAAAATCCCTGTCCATCAGGATAGAACTGGATTGCTAATCACTGCAACTCATCTGACACAATCAAAGCCCTCCTGGCTTGTTTAGATTTATGATGATTTTGCACAGGTGTACTGTTTGCAAGGTAACCTTAAGGGAACTCAGATGACAGTGAATTGTTGTGCATCTATTACAATAAAGCAAAAAATGCCTATAGAGACAAAAGGAATATTTTGTGAGAATAAATTTCTGCTATAGTTTTCCCCTACGCATAGGTTCCCACAGTAGCTAGAGACTGATAGAGTAATGAATAAAGTATGGCAAATTGTTCAGTCACAAAATGAAGAATTTTCAAAATTTACTTCACTAGTTATGATTTCTAAAGTTTTTTTGAAGAAAACTTCAGCTCATTTTTATCTATTAACTGGTGCTGATTTGTTTACTAAGTCCTTTTAACATTTTCTTGTGAACTGCAGAGCTCAATTCTTGTAAACATGAGCATAGAAATCAAACTCAGGATATTTTTTTTTTTTTTCTTTTAATCAGTCCCACTCATAAACAATGACATCAGACAAAAGGATGTAAGTTAAGGTAACTGTAAACCTATTTTTTATTATGCCACTCACAGTTTATATCAGGGTCTGGAAAACATTAGGCATAGTGAAGAGAGAATCACCAGATTGCATTACAAATATTGCTGCCTGGATATTTTAAAGCTCTGTACCAGATGATTGTCCCCTCTCCAGACCTACTTGGAGTTTATTTTCTAATCTATTGGCCTATCAGAAAGCTTTTTTTTCTGGTGGGTAGTGAAGAGAAGGGGAAAATTCTCAGAAAATTCTTTGATGATTACTTTTTCTTTGGTGGCATCCTCAAACTCTTTGCCTTCATATACAAAATCCAGAAGGCTGGTTTTTTATTTCTCTCAGATTCCACAGTAATGTTTTAATATTAAAATGCATGTCCAAATCCTCATTGCATTTTCACTAATGGTAAAAGGGAGGCAACAAGGCTACCTTTAGACTTTATGAGAGTAAAAAAAAGAAAAACTTATTCAAAGGATGACTCTTAGTGATGATTAAGCTCCTGCTCTCAACAACTCTCTAAAGGATTAGGGCAAGTAGATTATAGACACCTTTGTAACATACACTCTTATCAGGGAGTTATAAAGAATAAGTCTAGCAAAAAATTCCCCATGTGGGAGATTACACAGGATTTTAACTACCTAGCTTTTTATCATAAAGTTAAGTAGTTAAGTAAGACTTGGCAATATATATTTCTAAAAACCCTGTGTAGATGAGAGAATTGCTGATATGAGGTCTTTTTGAGCTAGAAAATACCTATTTTATCTTACCTATACCTTGAGAGCATTCTATTTCTTCCTAAACTTCCTTTGTTGGCTAGTGTTATCTTTGATGTGAGAATAAATCATGCTGTTTCCCCCCCACACAACACAAATTTACGTGGAAATAAGACAGTGAACAAATAGTTATTATGTGTAGATATCTTCCCAAAAGTCCAATGTAAACAATTCACTGCACTAAAAATATGTTTTTGAAAGCAACATGTCAAGAAATCTCAGGTGAGACACAGGTCAGTTTTGGTGTACAGCAGATAACCACAGGGGTGAAAGGGCACTCAGATGACTAAAGAATTGTGGAATTGTTAATCAAGAATAACTACACTTAAGATGCAGTATTATAGAGGCAGAACTGGAAAGATTTGCTGGTTTTGGCTGGGTTAGAATTATCCTTCTTCCCAATGGCTGGTATGGGGCTGTGTTTTAAATTTGTGCTGAACACAGAGTTGATAACATAGAGATGTTTTTATGATTGCAGAGCAGAGCTTGCACAGAGCCCAGGCCTTTTCTACCTTTTGCACTGCCACACTGGTGAAGAAGTTGTGTGTGTGTGTAGAGGCTGGGAGGAGACAGAGGGACAGTTAACCCAAACTGACCAGAGGGAAATCACAGACCATATGTCATCATACTCAGTAAATAAAATGTGAAGAAAGAGGAAGGGACATTTGGAGTGGTGGTGTCTGTCTTCCCAAGTCACTCTCATGTGTGTTGGAGCCCTGCTGTCCTGGAGATGGCTGAACACACCTGCCTGACCATGGCAGTGGTGGGAAGTGGTGAATGAATTCCTTGTTTTGCTTTGCTTCTGTGTGGCTTTTGCTTTTTCTACAAAACTGTTTTTATCCCTACCCTCAATTTTTTCTAGCTTTTACCCTTACAATTCTCTCCCTGATCCCAGTTGTGGGGGAGAGAGTGAGCAGCTGTGTGGGGCTTGGTTGCTGGGTGTGAGAAAACCACGTCAAAAGAACATAAACACTTTTGAGTTTTGGAGGAGGGAAAGAACGCTAAAGCTGATTCCTTCCCAAGAATTAATTGCAGTCTAAAATGTGACAGACTAAATGGAGTTGCCAAATTACTGTTTTCTTGAAAGAGCAAGAAAGCTGCTTTATCTCATGTTCTGCTCTATGAAAATTTTTAAGATGCAATATGGATTTGATACAGTATATTCTTGTGTATATTCACAATTCTAGGGTGTGTGTCTGGTTTTTTGTTGTTTAATATACAGCAGTCACATAAAAAAAAACTACTTCCAAAAAAACATAGTTATTACTGCCTTTGAAAACATGAGGAGAAAATGAGGCAGCGACTTTACATTTAGAATCATTAATGATATTTGTTTTGAAAGTGTTGAGCACTGACAATTCTCTGGGAACCCAATAAACCCTCAAATATAGATGTCCTCACAATGTATACCACAGAATCTAATAGAATTGTTCCTAATTAATTACTTCCTATACTTTTTTGACTTCTGTCTTGTTTTAACAAAGCTGAACTTGATTATGTTTAGTGGAAGTCATCTTTAAAAATCCCTGCTGGTTTTGGGGAGCACTTAATGAACCGACAACACTGCACTCATCTGGTAATTTTATGACTCATCTTTATGGTTAAGTTAATCAAATAATTGTATTTAAATGATATAGTAATATTATAGTATAAAACTCCTGTTGATTATACAGGGACTTGTGTATATGATATTAAAATAGAAATCCATTATATATCTATTACTAAATGAAAATTCAAAACATTTTCTAAACTGTGTAACATTTTAAATGACATTCTTTTTCTTGAAAGATTTAGTCTAAATAAAATTTGTATGGGTAGTTCAATGCATTCTTACTCAAGTCCACAAGCTAGGAAATTACTCTGATTCTTCCTTGGCCATTATTATTCAATGCCTAATTTAAGAGGACTTTTTCTATATGGTTTTTCCCTGGAAGCTTATAGCTTCCATTTAACTCTTTGCAGTCAGTCATTATTAATGGGCAAATTTTGGCTGAGACATATGAAAGCTAGCTATTATATTCTCTGCAGAAACATTTTATGGATCTTAAAATATCCCTATATCTCAGTCTTACAGATTTTATTGACTATAATCCTTACTACCTTCAGTTTTTTCCCAGTGTTTTTTAATAATGAAATGCTTAAGTAGATTTTTGAGCTAGAAAAACTATTTATAATTAATTGCTTTGCTCTGTAATTTGAAAGCTTTCTGAGAATGAAGCAAAAATTTTAAAACCTGATCTCACAACTCTTTTTACCTTTAATGAGAAATGTTGCAAAGCTTGGTTATGATTTTAACAGAAAAAATCAAAACAATAGTTCCTGCCAGACAAGCCTATTAGAAATGTAGCATTAATTAGAGAGAGAGAGATGACTGTATAGCCCTCAAATACTTTTGTGTGTGGTTGTGTGTGCAAATGAGGTTCAAAATATTAAGATGTATGTCCTGGTGAGCAAATAGATATTCAGTGAGTTGCCAAAATGAGTCAGATGATATTTAGGTGTTCCTGCCCCAGTGAAGCAGTAACACAGATGATAATTGAAGCCTTTTTAAAAATCCACAGTAAATTTCCATCTCCCATCTACTCCCATCAGTCATAACTGAGGTGTCAATCTACATAATTTTTTCCATGTTTGCAAAATTATGAGTAAAGCTATGGAATTGGCAATTTCTCTGCCGAGTGAGGGCCATGCACCTTCCCATCTATGTTAAAGGCATGACCATGGTACATCAAACAATCTCTTGTTGCCTGACACAGTGTTATTTTGAAATAGACTGGGAAAGCACTGTGGAATGCACTATACTTTTTTATTGAGCAAGGTTCAAGGAAAGTGGAATAAATTTTGCTGTTCACCTTTTATGATTCTGTTGCTTTGCAAACAAAAGAAACCATCTATAAATTGTCTGACAAAGGAGCTAAATTGATGCCTTTTTTCACCATAGCTTCCACATCTATCATCATGTCATGTTTCCAGTTGTGTTCTGTCATAAATTACTATCACAGTAATCTTGACAAATTTTAACAAATAGAGCTATGTCTCATAAAAAGAACACGCTGGTTTAAAAAAACAAAAAAATCCTGGAAAATATCCAGTGGTGCTCCAGAATACATGAAATCTTTGTTAACAAATATGAACTGAACCAAATGTTGTGGTTTAACCCTAGACAGGAACAAAGCCCCTTCAGCCTCTCTCTCACCAGTGGGATCAGGGAAAGAACTAGAAGAGTAAAAGTGAGAACACTTGAAGTTTTGGATAAAGACAGTTTAATAGATAAAGCGAAGGCTGGACAAATAAGCAAAGGAAAATAAGGAATTAATTCACTGCCTCCCATGGGTAGATATGTGCTCAGCTGAACTCAGGAAGGCAGGGCTCCATCATGAATAATGATGACTTGAGAAGGTGTGGTGGTTTTCAACATGAATTTGGGGTTTTTTATAATTTCTATTTATATGTCTATGACATGATGAGCAGTGGAGGTCTGTGAATTAACTGTGCACTGTATGGACAAATTCTATTCTGGTAACTTTACTGTTTTCATTTCTGTATATAATAAGAAATAGTAAAAATTAGTAAAACAATGTTGCAAAGTCAAACAGAGGCACCTTTGCAATTTCTGAAAATTGAGAAGCTCCAAACAAACTGCTGCTAACTTTCACTAGTCTCTTGTACACTCAAATAATTTAATTCTCCTCATCTTTCACTATTTTTATCTGTGTTTAGCTGTGTCAGTGTGGCTTGATCCAGAGCAATGGGTGGTGACTGTAATTGATAAAAATATCAATATCAATATCAAATTATTTTTAAATCAATTCTTGAAAAGATAGCAGAGGTACATAGTAAAGAACATACATTTGTTTTATACATATACAAGAACTCCTCAATATGAATTAGTTTATAACAAGTCACAATAGTTTTCTCTTATGTGGTTTGAAAATTATTATTTTTATAAGATTGAAACTATTTATTACATGAACAAAACTATATTTAAATTATGCCTATAACATCCAGAGAGAGGTCTGTTCTGACAAAGTGCTTGCTTTCATTTTCCAGTCTCAGTAAAATTTATTGTAAAGTCAAATGTTTCTGACATCTTCATGTGAGAGGAAATGAGTGTCAAGGCTACAAAGAGCAACAGTAGCTCAGTATTCAGGGGTTTTGTTTGCTTGTTTGTTGTACTGTTTGAGTCATATTGTTTCATCTTAGGTAAAACAAATGGCCTGGAAATGTTCAATACATTGAAAAGAAGTAGCAAATATGCTTGAGATTATACTTAGAACAGTTAACTTTTCCTTTCATTTTGTCATTTAGTCCTTATTTTATGGTCCTAGAAAGACCAGTCATGACCCTACTTGCCTGTCCTGCCCTCCTTTTTCTTCCTCCCTTTCCTTACCACACCATCTGGTTTCATTTAAACTTATCTGGATGGAGTTTTTTCTGTCTGGAACAGATTCCCTTTGTCAGTCTAATACACCTTCCCCAGTTTCATGTTCCTTATTAAATTACTTTTTAAAATAAGATTCCTTTCAGCTCTCTCACAGTCTCCCTTAGTAACATCAACAGGGAGATAGCTCAAATTCATTAGTGTTAAAACATAAACTGATAAGACTCATAAGGACTCTCATCTATTGAATGCAGCTGTCTCATAATACCATGAAGATTTTTGTGAATTTTATCTAAAGGAAAGTCCTCATCGACGTGATATGAAATACAATTCTCTTCAAAACAATTCAGTAAATTGTTGTTCAGTGGAAAGGTGTGATGGGTTTGATTCCACACATAAGAAGTTCAGTGGAGCAGAGTGCAAATGGCAATTCCCTGCCATCATTCAGTCATGAATTCAATGAAATTCTTGATTCAAAGGACTCTGCTGGAGAGTCAGGGGCCAAGTTTATTTGTCTAAGGGATCAGAAAGATTGTCTTCATATGTATTGAAGAAGAAACATTCTATTCAAGTGTTGCATATAATAGAGCTTTCCTGGAGAGACAATTGTACAGAAGCTATTAAAATTTAAATAAAACAATTATCTCTTCATAAAGTAGATAAACAGATATTTAATATACTATTGCAGAAGACACAATTATGTATTTAACTTGTGTACTGTAGTCTTTAGACCAATCCAATATTAGATCAAATTAAGCAGTTAGTTAAACATTTAGATTAATAAGACATGTTCATGATGAAGTATTTTTGTGGTCTGGGCCTGTAGTTTTTAGATATATTTTTATTTACTATATTCTGCTATTTAGTATATTTTAATGAAATATGAAGTTCATAATTTCATTTTATTTAAGTAGTGTTTCTTCATGACACCACCCAAGATAAATTTTTTGTGGAACAAGATGTATATTTCATGTCATTTTTCTGTTATTTAAATGAAACTTCTTAGACACATGACTTTACAACAAATTCTTTTGTGTTTGCCAACTGAAACACAATAACTACATTGCTCAGAAGTTTGCTTTTAAGAGCATGGATCATCCACTGGGGTTTTAGTGAACTATTTATATATTTAGAATATGAACACAGAATTGTGAATGTGGGAAAATACAATTCATTTATTTATGGAATGTTATTTCCATTGCAAGAATACAAAATATGAAGCAAAATGCTTATCCTATAGTTTAAATGTTTAGATGAGCTTCTCTTTGTATATTCAGATGCCCGAATTAATTCAAGCAAGATCAGTTTAGAAAAATCACTCTGTTGCACTTTCTGGATTTTCTTTACCCAAAATACAGATTTTAAAAAAAGGTTTTTCTCAAAGCCTCAGAAACTAGATATTGTTTTTCTTTATTTGAAATGAAATTGCATGATTGTAATTACCACTTTTTTTTGTACTTCAATCCATTGTAGCACACATTAACAAGGCTTTTACTTTCTTGCTGATTATTTGAGATTTTGAAATGCCTCTGCTTTTTTTTTTTCCTTTTAGCTTTAATAAAACAAAAAATTCTTAGTTCATCAAACTGAAATATCTTCAAGTAGTTTAAACTGAGCCCAATAATGTTTCATCTTATGAAAGGGAATTCTTTGATCAAATATACATTTTAATGCTGTTTAGGTTCTGATTTAAAAAAATATTTAAATACAACAAAATGAAGTTAAACTTCAATGACAGCTGCATAAACTATATGTATTCCAAACCTCAAGAGTTTACAGTATATGTAAAAATTAATGGATTGTTATAAAGACAAGGCAAAAATGGAAGAGAGAAACTAATAAGAACAATATATGTTAGTCACCTAAGATTATTTCTGTAGTAAAATGACAACAGATATAAAAAGAAAAAGTTGTTCTAGGAGAAAAATGGAACACCTGTAGTTTCTTTAAAAATAATTTTTTTGGATTTAAGTACATTTCTACAGTGAAAGTTACTTTGGAGTCTATGTTAGGGGATAATTGACAGGAATCTCAATTGTTGTTCTGATAAAGCTGGATCCAAGACCTAATTTGCTATATATGAGGGTAATTTTTCCTAGGGCTAGAGAGGGAATTTTGTTCTGCATGAGGAAGGTACAAATGGATCTAGGAAATCAACAGCCTTTGGGTCACTGACATAGTTTATACAATTTAAAGTTTTGAAAGAAAATATAGCAGGTTCAAAAGCAGTAGCTATCTTTGAAGTTTGAAAGCAATGTCTGCCCATAGGAGTATGAAAAATACGTCAAGTAATTAATGTTGTATGATATAAAAGCATAACACAACTATAAAAATAATTCTGCTGTATTTAACACATTATGGCATGATCATTTATTTTTTACAGATACTGTATAGTTATTTAAGGGGATGAAATATTTTAATATTTTCTACAGTTTTTAAGAAACTTCTATAAAATCATGCATGCAAGAGGTGTGCTGAGATATGGGTTGTTCAATAACCTTAGTATTTATGTGACTTCTCCAAATTACTTAATAGTCACAAAATTGACATATTTGATAGAACAGATTAAGAAAGAACCACTCTTCAACACTGTACACGCTGATGATTAGAGATTCCCACAAAACTGCAGGTGATCTGTGATCAAAGCCTTACATTTAGGCAAAGATTTTGTGTATCAGCTCTGAAAGTTTTATCTGCCTTGCAAATAATTGGCTAGGATTAGGGTAATAAAAAAAGAAGAATCATGACTCAATTCTGCATGGGGAGTATGGAATTTTCTAGACCACAATGTAAACCTAAGTACATTAGAAAAATAAGGAGTGGGTCTTATACTTGAATCATCATTTCCAAATTTGTGGTTTAGGGAGATATCTGTTCTAGGTGTGGAACTGTGGTATAGAGGCCCTTTCTAAGTGCCTTGAACATGGTGTTCCCTTCTACGTGGTTTTCCTGATGGCCTTTTTGCTGTTCTACCTGAGGGTCAAACACTGGGATACCCATGGGTGAAATCAGACTGTCATTGGAAGCTCTAGTACATTTCTTTAATGGTTTTTTGAGTGAGAGAAAAAGATTGACATCTATATAATTTTAGAACTGAATAATTACTGATAGTACTTCCACCTCTCTGTCCTTTCACTAAAAGCATAATATTTTGGGTCTCTGTGAAGTACAATGTAATTAGTTTCTGCTGGTTAATTTAACATTTATTTTTTATTTAAAAAATACACTACATAATAACATTCAGGGAAGCATTGCCCTCATTTCAATTATTACTTCAAAGAAAAAGCCAGGAACTTGGCATTTTTCACCTAGGATGAATTCTGAAAGTAGCTATTGAAAGAAAATCATGCAAGGTTTTCACCACAATGCATGCTAAGGTATATTTAAAAGACATTAATTGCATTACTATAGGTATGCAATTAGTGCAAAAGAGACATGGTTAAGATTTAATTTATATACAAATTTCTGTTTATGAATTTTAAGTTATAAACTGAGAGTAGATTTAGATTGGATATTAGGTAGACATTCTTGACTGTGAGGGTGGTGAGACAGTGGAACAGATTGCCCAGAGATCTTGATACCCAACCCAGGTCACAGTTCAAAGCCAGGTTAGATGGGATTCTGAGGAACCTTGTTTAGTTAAACGTGTTCCTGCCCACGGCAGGGAGATTTGAACTAGAAGAATTTTAAGATCCCTTCCAACATAAACCATTCTGTGATTCTGTGGTTCTGTGATTCTGTGATTTGTGATTCTATGTTCTTAGTTTATATCTAAATTCAAGTTCTTAATTATCTTAAATTCTGTTCATTCATCAAATTCATCAAATCAGCTGGAAAAGAATAAAAATTCCATGATATTTTCCCACTCAGCTTCATTATCTTGACAAAGGTTCTATGGACAGTTTTCAAACATGACCAAAACATTTCACATCAGTTTTGGGTATAATACCAGTCATTATACAGCTTCGGTCTAGCTTTCAGGCTTTGGGCAAATGAACAATAAGACAGATTTTTTTTCAATATTTACACTTATTCCTTGTTTGGAGAAAAAAAACCAAAAAACTTCTGTTCTTACCATCAAAATGTTGGTTATTTACTGAATGTGCATAATCTCCAGAGCTTTCTTTGCAGCTGTCAAAATGGAAAAGCCCAGATTTTCCACTGTTCAAGCTGGCAGTCTGAAAGATGAATACTGCTCATCCAGATTCATAAAATACTCTTCATTCTTTGTTTTAATAGTACTCAGCATGAAAAGTATAGAGGAATGGAATGTCTTTCACCAGTAGTAAACTTAGGGGGAAGACAAGTGACTAAAATTTATTGGTTAGATTCAACCAGATGAAAGAAGCTTAGAATTGTAGAAGATCATGATTTTTTTTTTAATGTAAATGAAAAGTCAAGTTTTATTTGGAACAGGATTCTGGTATTTTATTTCAGAACTATTACTCTTTGGTGATTTAACGTAATTTAGAGTGTGACATATTCCTATTGTAATTGTGGCAATTGCATTATGTTACATGGATCTTTTAGGCTACATGAAGTTTTTGGGTTTCCCATTAAAAAAAAAAAAATCAGATATTTTTCAAATGTCATTTTCAATTTCCTGAAAATTAGATAGAGAAGGTGCTTCCCCATTCTGCCATTCATGAAAGAAAAGCAAAATTGCTGTTCAATCCAGCAATTCCTCAAAACCCAATGATCTTTTCCTATCTATCTCTGCCTGTCCCACCAACTGTCCTTTTGTTGTAAACATAATAATTTCTGGTTCACATGTTTGATGAAAATTGATGTGCATTTAAGGCATGTAAAGGGAAAAGGTAAGTTTTTTTCTTATTTCAGTATTTTATAGCAATGTACAAATGGGCTACCATTCACTTGAAAAAATTAATAACCATTTTGCCTCAGACAAAACAGATTTCTGTGACCTTTAATCTGCTAGAAAATACAAGTAATAATGACATCATTATAGATGTCATCTTCTCCTAATTTCTCTTAAACACCCTTTGTATGATGGGCTCAGCTTTCACAGAGAAATCTCTTATTTTCATGGATGACATACTCTGTAGCTACATTTGCCACAGGTTATTGATTTGTGTCACGTGGCAAGGACAATATGGGACACTGCTATGTAGTTAGGACAATAGATCTAATTCTTTGGGACTTACTGACCTGGCCAGTCTATACCAATACTACATTTAATATTGAAACAGAGTTGCTTTGGTATCTTACTCATGAATTTTGAAGAGGTTCTTTTAGGGTCTTTATTGCTTGTGAACATTACTTCACTTGGAAGAAGTGCTAAGAGGCAGAAAAGTGTGCCCAGCTCTTGCAAGGGAATTAATGTCATTTTTGTCACACACATTTGAAAGTGGCAGTGTTAATATTTTGACTTTTTTAAAGTTTTAGACAGTTGTACTTCATCTTTGTAAGTGGCAACGATTAGCTCAGAATCTGAATTTTCTTTTCCTTTTGTAACCATATTTATAGAAACCATCACAAAGGGTGGAGAGAAATCAGGTAAATGACCTCAAGATCAGCTGCCAGACTGCAGTTTTGCTTTGAGGACTTAGTTTATGCAAACATCAGAGTTGCTCCCACGTTTACTGAAGCTTGGTATGATCCACATCAAAAGACTGTCTTCAAAAGTAAAGTGATAGTTCATTAATTGCCTCTTCTATTAATTTGTGTGTTGTTTGACAGTGAACCCAAGATGCTTCTTGTTTATATAACCATTGACAACAAAGCTGAATTTATGCCCAAGGCATCACCTATGCTACTTCACAGCTTTCATATTTTGACTTTAGTGACATTTCTGAAGCACCTTTTCCCCTGTACTAAATAAACAATCCTTTTGGAATAAGAAATAAAATCACTTGCTCTTAGCAGCTTGTCATGAAGAAATGACAAAAATATTAATGTCTTATGATGCCCCAAGTTAAGCACTACTCAAAAAAATTAATTCATATTTTATAATCTGAATGAGAGAGACATAATGAATTCACCTGATTTAAAAAATGTCAAATGCACTTTTACTGTTAAAATGAGCAGTTGAGAGGCTGAATACAAGTTATGATTGATGAGGTTCTGTTTTTTATGAAACTGAATATAAGGACACAAATATATTTTTACTCTAATATTGTGGACAAGTGTGTGGGCAGAACAAATTCATAGTTTCCCTGTAAGTCAAGATGAGAAAGTAAACTATATTTTTCCCCTGTTCAGATAAGATCAGGAGTAATGGCTTTTACAGCTGACTACTTCTCCAAGTTCATAGACCTGACATTTGAATTTCATATTGACAATAAGTTACAGAACAATAAAAACCATTATATAGTGTGATACATATCAAATGGCTTATGAGATTTTGATTCAATAAAACAATTCCATGAAGGCAAGTAAACACAGAACATATTAACCTGTATTTTCAATATATGGATGGTAGACTCAATATTTGTCTGAACATTTAAATGTCGAAATAATGGATTTATTTATTTTTCTTTTATGAAATAGAAATCTATGTAGCACTGACTGAAGATTCAGCTTAGATAATAGGAAAAAGTTTTATATAATGCAAGACTTATTTACTAAAATATTTCTTACTTGTGACTATAGGTACCATTAAGCATGTACTGCATGCAGTCAGCTTGTCAAGCATTCAGGATCATAATGTAGGAAATAAAATTTCTATCACATCCTAAAACAAAAAAATGGGAAAAAATTTTGGCTGTTAGAAGTCATGGAAGAAAAGACTGAGAAAGGTCAAAAAGAGATTTAAAACCCACACTGGCTTTTGTACAGCTTTTGTGAAACTGGTTTCCCTCAGTTATTAGAGTAACACTTATAATATTGGTAGAAAATGTTGAGAGCTTTTCAGAGGTGAAGCGAAGCACATCAATTTGATTGAAGTTCAGTGTTTGGAGACAATGAAGAATTATCGACCCTAACATGCAAAAACCCAGTCTTTTTGAAAGCAGGTACACTGTGTGCTGAGAATTGCAGCTTATTCAGCTTGTGATAGTCTCAAAATTACACAGTCCTAGGGAAAAATTGAAGCAGTTTTGACAGTTCCCTACAAAGAACAAAAACCAAACAAAACCAAATGAAGACAAATGAATCCAAAACAAACTGAACCAAACCACACCAAATCAAACAACGACAACAGAACCCCCCAAAACCCACACAATCCCCAGGAACCTACACCATAAAATTTTACCAAAGCCATTGCAATATGTATTACAGAGTCCTTTCAAAACCATTTCTGCTTGACTCTCATTCATTTCTTTTCATTGCTGATATTTCTTTAGTTATTTAAGTCCTTACTGCCTACAGAGATGAAGAATGTGATTGGAAAAAAATGACAGTAGAATATGGGATTTGGGCCTATTTTTTCTGGTTTAATCAAGCACAGTTCTGAAGTAGTTATTAGCATAAACAAAATAAATTTGAAGATAACATATCTTCCATCAAATGAAGGCTTAAAAGGTGCATATTTTCAAGTACTACTACTGTGCAAAGCTAGAGTTTATGACAGAAAAAATGCAAGATATTCCCTTTCATCATCAGTTACAAATTCTGCTGTCAATTCAAACCACAGGAAATTAATGGTGGTAGAAAAAAGGCCAAAAGTTGTTGGTTTAGAATTATGTGTTTCTGCTTAATGAAGCAGGATGGTTAATGAAGGCAAGAATGATAGCATTAAAATTTTGTATAAAACACCTGTGAGTAATGCTAATCTGGTTGCTGAAACCAATCTAAAGTATCTCGATTCTTACTCTGATTATTATCTTGCAATTTCACAGGTGAATTGCTGAACACTAAAGTAGGAAAAATACATGCTTCAATTTGTCTTTGTGGATATTTTTTACTGATTTACTTCACTTTGGCCCCTTGGTGGGAAATCCAAGAATGACAAAGTAAATAATTCTTATTGGTCACTTTTCTAGGCTAAATGTCTGTATTAATTAATCATCCTTAAAAACAAATTTTATTCCTGGTTCATCTTAATCATAGCACTAATTTTTTGAATGGTATGATATACTTTGGTTTTAGTGCAATTTTTACTTTGGACCTTAGCAGCAAACACCAAAGAAAATAATCTTGAACACCAATAAAAAACCCCAAATTCCCTTCTCTCTTGATAGAACAAGACACACGTGCCTAATCTCACTTGTATTTATAACTCTATTAAATTGAATTGATCTCTATATTGAATAAATGGGAAAATTTACCTCATTATGATCTCTGCACATTGAGAAGGGGACAAAATCAAGAGAGCTGTGTTTCAAAGCTTTTGGGCTATTGAAACCAGAAAAGAACAAGTCTTTACAGTCCACAACCACTTCAGTATTTCTGTGCATAACACTGAAAATGAGGAGACTGAAAGTCTTTGTAAAGCTCAGAAGTTATGAAGATTGACTGAGTGGAAATCCTAGGTGTTTGTATCATGCTAGAAAACTTCAGTGTTTCTGTGGAGGTGTTTGACACAGTCCTGCTTGATAGGTATTTAAGAATGAGACGTTACCACACTCCTCCTCTTCCACATTTACTCAGATGTGACACACAGTGAGGATAACACTCCCTTTTTCTCGGGGTATTTTTAGCTAGTTGTGGTTTTACTCAAGAATATGTTTTATTTTCCAAATATTGTCTTCAGCAAGCTATTCCAAAATATTCACATGCAGAAGTCACCAAAAAGTATTAAAAGTAAACAACATGTATTATAATGCATACATTGTTCTTCTAACTAAGTTTTTTATTCTTAGTGTGATACAGCTGGGGATAAATGCATAAAATATGCACAGTTATGCAGTATACTTTGATATTAGAAAGTTATTTGATAACTGCTATGTTGTCTCAGATTTTAAAAGTCAGTATCAGGATCTTTTTCAAGTGTGACACAAGGATACTGTGAAGCTAATTGACAATAGAAAGAAATCTTACAAAATCCAAGTATCATTTTATCATTGAAACAAAAATGACTTCAGCATGACCCTGTAAAGGAGTGTATTGATTTTCAACTTCTATTATTATTGTGCTTTACCTACCTATGATTCCAGGTCAGCTCAATTTTCAGAAAGGTCTGAAGTCAAATACAGATTTACTCTTTCCACAATAGCAAAAAGAGAAGGCTTAGGTGTGTACATGTAAAGACTTAATGCATGGAAGAAATTACTATGACACCATTTCTACTTTTTCTTTTCTGCTTTTGGTATAATTTTATTGATTATTATAGGAGAAGACTAGAGGTATAGGAGAAGAAGCAGGGAAAAACACATGATCCGTCGATCTCTACAGCATTGTAACTTTGTAGAGCACCCTTTAACCTCCACAGGTGCTTGAGGATATCAGCAGAAGTGTGAGAAGTTGTATTTAATGAAGGAGAAGTGGAAAATACAAATTTTATCAATTCCCAGAAACTTATGATTGTATTGCCATTATGGTGTTTATTTTCTAATTCTGTTTACACTGAAGATATTACTGTGCTACATTAGAACCTAGATGCCTTAATTCAGGTCAGGTTCCCACCAGGCTAAATTCAATTACACATACTTGAAGACATTAACAGAGGATAGGACAAATAACATATCAATATTTGTAATTTACATAGTAGAAGTTACTGGAAATTTTGAAAAAATGAAAGGCAGACCTGAAAGATCTTCAACAGTCAACAGAGAACTTGAATAACACAACAGGTTCTGTAGCCTTTATTAATAAATAAGAAGCCTAATTTATGTAAAAATTTCTTTGTTTCACGTAAACATAGCCAGGTGAATCTATAATGTTGGAAATTGCTAAACATTTTTTTCACTCTTTCCTAAATTCAAAGTATACCAATTAAGCTTTCCTGCATCCATAAATATGGGATTATGTTGAGACTGAGGCTATATACAATTAATTTTAATCCTAAAAATAAAGTGTTTACAAAATTTGAAGATATAAAAATTATTGTCCTTTTAAAGTTCTTATTTTGTTGTAGTAACCATATGGGTAATCCAAGCAAAGGATTACTGTCAGGGTCAAACATGTGTGAGCAATTATCAGTGATGCCAACAAGGGATTTATGATGTAACTGTAAATTAGTATTTCATATGCCTCATTGCATATGAGTAAAGGTGGTAAGAAGATTCCCCTATGGAATAATCACAAAGTCTGTCTTCTTGTGTCCATGGATGGGGAGTGCACACATGCTGTGTTCTCCTTCTCTTGTCAGAACAGCATCTAACCTATAAGGAAGTTCTGTCACAAGCCAGTAAGCATATTGAATCCTTTAGGATTTGCACATAGGTAAAAAGAGATGCTGTGGTAGCTCTGAGTACATTTCACTGTTCTGGATATTCCCCTAGAGCAGAGGATGCACATGCTTCTCTATGGGTCCTTTATTCACATCACTTCCCTAAAATAGTTGTAGAAAGTTCTGTGTGATTTTCAGCTGACTCTCATGAGCCCAGTTTTACATCTGTAATTGGTGTTCCACACAGGCAAGTTCAGTTTAGGGGTGTGCAGGGTTCTGGTTCAGGGCTGAGTCATCCCGAGGCGTCGGCTGCTGCGTCACTTGCGCCACTGCACGCGAAGGTGAAACGCCCCTCTGGCACTGACCTTTCCTCCGTTTGTGAGACGTAACAGCCAGAGCTGGCAGCACTGCTATCCACATTAGAAAATGTCAATACATATCTTGCTGTTGGATTCAGAGTCTATTTGTACAACCTTTAATCAGTATTAGACATGACATAGGTCAATGCAGTATCTTTGGCACACAGATTCAAAAGCTTTACTTCAAAAACATTACAACACAAATCATACACCGAGATGTTTATCATTCCAAACATGAGGCAACCATACTTTGAAAATGTCAGAAGGATCTATACAGTGTTTGCTTTCTTTCTGTCTATCTCTGTGAAAGTTCTAGCTGCAATGATTTTTCATGGATGACTTTTTGGTTATCAAACACAGCTATTATGCTGTAAGAAATAATCTTTGTATGTTGGCCTGTTACTTACATCCTTATAAAACTCATAAAATAAAAATACATTAGTTCCTGAAAGAGGCTGTTGTTTCTGATGGGTCTATTATTTTACTTATTCGGAGAGTCAGATACATATTTCAGGTTTTATAGACATATTAAAAATATCATGACATTGTCTATAGAGGAAAAGTTCTTCCTCTTCAAATATACACTGAGTACTGAAATTTAGGTACTTATATTTCAGGCCATATACAGATTTTTTTCAAGTGTTTAGGAAATGAAATGTCCCTTAATTAGAAGGTTTGTGTACAATCATAATAAGAAAGAGAATGTTGTGTTAACAAGCCTCTAACAAAAGGTCATTACTTATTATTGTTTTTTTCATTAATCTGTCCATATAATGAGGGACATTTATGAGTACAATTTTCTTGAGAAACTGTTCATGTGGTGAAGCACATTGTAAAATGAAAAAAAAATAAAATATTTACTTCTGTTTATTAAAACAGGAAAAGATGTTTGAGTCAATGTCATAATTAAAAAGATTCCTTGTTCAGGACTCTAGAACCTAGTTGTAGTTATTGTGCCAGTCAGAAATAGAAGAGGAATTTGTTGGTCTGGCACTGATCTCATGTATGTTCAATGTTAAATATTCAATTATTCAATGATGTGTGTGGTGTTTAGGGAGTATAATGAGTATAAAAGCCGCTGTGAACACTGCAGTATTAAGGAAGGAATTAAATATAACATTTTCCTAAGGTTTAGCTACTGAGATTTGCTGTAAATTGTTTTATTTGTAATGCCTGTTACGTCTTTTTCTTTACTGGTCGTACTGCACATATAAGGGAGAGTAGTGCTCCTTTGAGGAAGGAGAACTGGCAAAAAAGACATGGGAAAGCTGTGGAGAGAAATGATGTGATTAATCTCTTCTGACTGGGCATCTGCAATGTGGTTGTCTCCTTTTGAGCTTTTAGTCAGTGGAGAAAAAGGGGTACTCTCAGGATGTAGCTCATCTGATTTATTTATAGGTATCTGTTTTAGGATAAAATAGATTGCTCCTCAGAAGAGCCTGTGTCTCCCTACCAGCTGTGAAAGAGAGCTAGATAGTTATTTCAAAAGCATAAATCTATATTATAGATGCTTATGTTTTGTCAGATGAATCCTACTGATTGCCAGTACTGAATAAAAAGAATGAGAAATTTATTTTATTCTAATAAAACGGTACTCAGTGTTAGAGCAAAATTGTTATGGTAATTTGCATTGAATTTTTTTGCAATGTTAAACATAATGGAAGAAAAACAGTGTAACACTAAATTGGAAGAAGTGCTGGTGTAATATTAAGCATGCAATTGGTCCTACACAAAACAACAATGCAATCAATGGCATGTGTCTGGGAGGATTTTTTATGTGCCACCTGCACAGGAGTTTTCACAGTTGCATAAATGAGATGTCTTCAAAAGGGAGGTGGGGGGGATCTGTTAGGGATGACAGAGCAGTGTGTGCCACACAGCTCACACACTGCAGCTGGGTGGGAGGGGGGCTTGCTTCAGAGTGCAATGCAGCATGGTCCAGAGATTCCTGGGATAGCTGTGCTCTGTCCAGCAGGTGACAGGCAACACGTGCCACATGAGGCAGTGGCTTGTTCACACAGCTCTGACTATAGCAAGTCGAGTCAGCACTGACCAGGCACCTGCCAGTCCCAGTGTGGCTAGGGCAGGTATCTACAAGCTCTATGAATATAGTCAGAAAGTAGCAAAAAATGGCTGTGATGCCCCCTCTCTCTGCAGTGGTACAAGGAGGATTGGCCAAAGTGCTGGACATCAATGACATAGCCAGACACAAATGCTGAAAATGCCTGATTTATGTAAAACTCTATAAAAGCTGTTTCATAATTCTTTATTTCTAGTACAAATGCATGTCAGTATTAAGAAACCAAATTCTGAAGACTGGAAGACTTTAGGCAGTAAAATTATATAACACTCCTCAATTCAAGATATATGTGAGAAAATTAGACATGATTCAAAGTTCATTCTTATATGTTTCTGCATTTTGGGTGAATCTTGTTAACTCAAAATAGTTCCAAATCCTTTGCACAAAAGGAAGAACAGAAGAGAGAGTATTTTCTACATACTTAGTGATATAGAGATCTTTATCATTGCATATACTATATACATACAGATATAAAAGGTATACTATAACTGTTTATATATAGATAGGTATCTGAATGTATCGCTTTGGAGATACCCTAAACCCAGCTGGATGTAGTCCTAAACAACTTGTTCTAGCTAACCCTGAGCAGGAAGGTTGCTGCTGATGATCTTGAGAGGACTTTTCCAACATAAAAAATTCTGTAATTATATTTATGGGTTGAAGGAGATTTTAAATGAAAGAGAATAGAAGAAAATCTGACTTATCACTTTATTGGTTTTCCTTTTTTTTTCCCCCTCAGAAATATTATTAATAATCAATTATAGTAGAAGCAAAGTCATGCAAAATATCTGCAAGCAGACTTCAATCAGAAGTCCAGATTTCATTATAAATCACAGATTTCCAAAGTGAGACTTTGGATCAAGCATTTAATTTTAATTATAAACTCAATTCAGAATTTTTTTTTTACATGACAGCTAAGATGCATTCTCTTCTGAATCTCTGTGATCTTTCTCAACCTTGGCAGCACTGAGTTGTCATATTCTAATTAATTTTATTTGCTAGATCAAGTAAAAAACATTTGCAAAGATTACTGGAAAAACAAAATGGATTGCATAAAATCATTCAGAAAATCTCACAGGTTCTTAGAAAGACAGCTTCTATTAATTCTCAGTTCTAATGGCAGTTCTCTTGTAAAATTCACTAATATTGGTAGCTAATGACCTTATCAGACCCTACTCTTGTAATGAAACCTTCTCATCACTTCCTTGCTAGAGCTGTGTGTCACTGCTGTGAGACTGTGTGTGATCACATGGAAATTACTTCTCCTTCTTGATCTTGAATTCTAATAGGAAAGGGAAACAGGTGAGTCAGTTATGGCTCATTATGGATGCCACAGAGAATGGAAACCACAGAATTTCACAGTTTAAAAGTAGTCAGGTTCAGACTCGGCTTGATACCATGGATAAACAGAGATAAGAAGGCAGTGGAATTGTCTCCTTGCAAACTCGTACAGTATGTCCATGCTAGAGCTGCTATCAGATCTGTGGCTGATAAATTGACACAGTAGGAGAAATTCACTAGTTTCACTTACAGATATCAGTTAGGGATGGATTCCAAAGGAGAACAGCATGCTGGAAGGTGGCACCACCAGCAGTCCTTGATGTTGCAAAAGTTAACGAAAGTCAATTCCAGACTGAGACACAATATTGCAATTTGTTACTGAATCTTGACTATGGATTTAAAAAAATAAATCAAAACACAGTTTATTACACAATGCATTTTCTTTAAATAATTTTCATATGTTCATACACTGTCACCCCTTCCTGGCACATTACCTTACTATTTATAGGCACTTCCCTTATCATGGCTCCAATTTATTGCAGTTCACATTATAACGTTATTTTTCAAGTCACAGCTGAAGCTGTGAATGGTTATTAAAATCTGTATGTGGGTTTTACATATGCAAGCCTTGATGTGAAGTCCCACAACAACCCTCACTATATGTGCTTTAAAAAAAGCAAGCTCGAACCATGACATTAACTATAGAAAACTGGGCATATCTGTCTATTGCTGTCAATATATTTCCTTTGCAGTCATATTTTTTTTTCTGTTTTCACACTGTTTGGGGATTTTTGTTTGTTTGGTTTTCTGATTTTTTAAAACATTTTCCTGTTTGTTTGCTTTTCTTCTGTTAGATATAGTTAAGAAATGAATGCAATTAGTAAACATATAAAATCTCCATTTAACTGATCAGATTTGCTAGCATTTTATAATGACTTCTATATTCATGTAACAGTAAGTTTGAAGAAGGGTTGTGATTAATTTTGCAAATTTCTGTATTATTTTAATAGTGAATATGTCCTTAAAAGAATGTGCTATATTATTCATGCCTTACTTGGTTGTCACAAACTAACATTTAATATCACAATTAAGATTTAGTTGATCATTAACACTCCTGAAGAAAGTCCTTCTATAAACTGTAAAGCTTATTATTTGTTGTATTTTCCAAACAACAATTATTTTTAAGGACCATGTTTAATTATTTTAAATGCATTCTCCCCCAAAACTAGTAATCCTAGGTGTCATATTTAGCTCCTAGTGTTTCTTAAGTAGCCCATACAGCCCCTGTCTGGCTCCTGGCTGAGTTAGGCAAAAATAAATCTCATATACACAATTACTGGAAGATATAGTCAATCCTTCTAAATCTCACTAGAGAGCCAAAATAATGGGGCAAAAGTCCCATTGATCAAGCATCTTCTGGGAGGAAAAAAATGTGTTCTTGGTAGTGGCAGAGGCCCTTATCCTGTGTTTCTAATGTAGATCCCTAATGTAAGCACTTGTAAATCTATAGAAGATACTTTTCCAAGGAATGAGATCTGGTCTTAAAATTAACACCTGTAGACAAAGCCAAAGCTGTGAAATTAATAGGTCTCCCTGAAAACCTTTCTAGTCTAGTCTTCCAGCAGGAATCTGGGACTGCAAAAGATAGCTGACTTTATCTTCATACTGGAAAGCCTTAAAAAACCCTGAAATATGCTCACAATGCTGTTAATAAAAGCTCTCCTAAAAAGAGATGCAGGTGAGTTACCATTACTGATCACTGACAGCAGAGCTTTCAGGGATGCAAGGCTTTGGGATGTGATTGTGATCTCCCTTACATCCGTAGAACACAGTATATCCAGGAAATTGTACCTGACATTGAGATATATAAGACAGTAAGTCAATACTGCCAAGCTTATTTTTTTCAATGCAATATTTTTTGTTGTTGCTATTTCTTTTTTTATTTTATTTAATATGTTTTCACAACTGTTATGGTTTAAGGGAAATTTGTAAGGAAACAACCAACAAGGCTTTTTTTCTCTCTGCCACTCCTATGTTTTTCTTTACCACTTGCTTTCTAAAAGAGTGCTTTCAAGAAAGGAGATTTTTTTAAATGCATGTACCTGTGTGTGCTAGCACAGGCAGGACTCAGCAATAATCACAAAACCACAGCTGAAATGCAAAAAACAATTTATTTTCATACATCACTGATGAGATGATCCTGCCAGCAGCACTCGGGCAGAGGTGCTCAAGTGGGGACACAGGGACTCAGTCCATGCTAGAGAGTGACCTGCTCCTTTTGCCTGTCAGGGACCCACACCACTACAGAACACCACTGTGTTCTGGTCTTTTGTGCATCAGGGCAGGAATCTCAAGCACATGAGGGTGTCTCTAAATCTGCCACAAGCCTGTGTTGTCTAAACACATGTGTTCTACTTGTCCGACACACAGGACTAAACAGTGATTAGAATGATGTGTGTCCTTTCCAACACAAGTCAATTGAGCACGTTCACAGTCCTCTTTGTCAGTCTTCCACTATAAAATATGAAAAAATACTTCCTGTAAGATAAAGATTTTATTTTCAAATAGTTTGCATATTTTTCCATTATGTGTATATGAAGACCACAAGTAATGCTCATATAGAAACATATTCCAGTTGTGGCCTTTGCCAAATATTCTATAAATTTCTTCTTTGCTTTGTCTGCCCTTTTTTAGGATGAAAAAATAGCACTCAATGCAGCAAAAATTCGCAGCTTACAAAAATATTTCTGAAAGTGTTTTTCAAGGTTAGTATATCTAGATGACAGTGAAAAAGATATTCTCTTTCCTATCTCTTGTTTGTCCATTCCTGTCCACTCTAAAGATATTTTTTATCAACAAAAGACAAAGATATTTTCTGAAGAGATACTCTGAATTAAATACTCTGAACTATGACATTTACAGGTATCACTTGGGCTTGTACGAGACATCATTGGTACAGACCTTATCTACCATATTGAAGCAAACAACAGCAAAGGGTAAATTTTTTTTGGAAGCAGATTTTGAGTTTGAGGAAATATTTTTATTTAATTTTTTAACATTGCAATCATTGCTAAGTCATAACTTCCTGACCTTATTCTGTTCTAACTCTCATTGAAGTGGGCTGCTTACCACCAGGTGGTCCTCTGAGACAGATCATAATGGAAATTTTATGTCCTTGAAACTAGAGAGAATTCTGACAATTTAGTAGTACCCCAGTATGTCCCCAGTTATCAGCAGGGGCCTTATGGACTTCATGGAGGTGTGCTTCCCAACCCCTACAAACTCTGCAAAATCTATGAGGCTTTTCTTGTGAGTGGCTTTGCCAACACAGTTCCAGATGCTGCGTTAGGGACTTGAAGGAAAACCAAACCAAAGAAGGAACACTGAGAAGCAAATTTGCAGAATGAGAAGTAAAGAGTGTTCTAAAGGCAGGGATTCCATGAAAGCTGTCTATACAGCATTTCTGAAGTAGATGGCAATCAGGAACAAGATAATTGGAAAGTAGCTAAGTCTCACTCTCCTGGCCATTCTCACTAGGATTTTCTGCATAATCCTTTGTTCCAGGAGAAGGTGACAACTCTGTTTCAAACTGCAGAAACTATGCAGCCTGCCCTGAATATCTCCTATGTAACTTCAGGTCATCCTACTTTTGTCCAATCAAGGCAAATTGAAAACTTTTAGTCAGCTTGGTTTATATTTGGTACAGTACATTATTTGAAGTTTTATTTTTCTACTTTTAAGAAAAGTTATATAAAGAAGATAGGTGGTTTATAGAAAACTGATTCCTTCATGAGATATTTTGAAGCTGCTCAGAGGTTTGCAGTGTTAGAAATTGTTTGCAGGATGATAAATTAATGGGCAAACTGTAAGTGAAAAAGGTCACAGATCTATTACATGCAGATAGAAATATCAACATAATTTTTGCTCAGTCTTACAAAGATAAATCATGCTGTTGACAAAATCAAAATATGTGAGTGTCAACCCAAATACTTAATCTGCAGAATAAAAATTAAATCCAAACCACACAGTTTTGATGGAAAGCTATAGAGATAATTAATTTAAAATGTTCTTATTAAATAACACGATCCATTTTTACATTACTATTTTCAATTCTCTTTGAAAAGAATTTGGACCAAGATACTTATGAATCAACTGGGCATCAGCAGATCATCATATAAATGAAGACACCAGGAGAATGTGTAGGAGATATAATGTGTAAACATAATTGGATTCATACATCTACTATAAGGAAATTCTGACATTATTCTAGTTGAAAAACTGCTTAAACTTACTTAAGCATAACAAAAAATAATGCATAAAAAACCCAGAAGGCAAACTATGTTAGTGTGCACTTTCCTTCAGAAACTACATTACTTTACACTGAAATTACCGTTATTTATGTTTTCATGTATTTTTTAATGTCAGGAAACAACATGAAAATCTGAAAACTTCCCTTTTTTTTTTTTTTTTTCTCTTGTACCAGAAAAAAATAAAACAATACAAGAGAAAATTTACCAAAGGCATATATAAAAATAAAATATTTGGCTAGAAGAGAAGATATATTTCAGGAGAATATGGATCCCATATGCTGTTTAATCCTGGTGTTCTGAAACTGCTGTACAACCAATCAAATTTGATATTTGGCTTCTCACATTAAAGAAATTAACCATGAAGAGATATGAACATGAAGTTTGTAATAAAGCAATTTTTTTCCAGTCTTTTAAGATGAACAATATTTTTTATGCTCAGCGAGTACATTCCCAGCACTGTAGTTTCCCTAAGGTCAATAAGATGCTGTAGTTGTGGTAGCAGCAATCAGAAATGACCTTTAAGAGTTTTAATTTTCTTTCCCACTGTAATTTGAGGAAAAAACATTTGAGAAAATCATTATACTTTTCTTGCCTTTCTTGAATCAGCCTATTTTATCTAAGACAGGGCAGCAAACTCACTAGACAATGTATTTAACAGGTTCATATGTGGCTCAGTTCCCTTTCAGGCTGGAAGTGGTGGGATTGCAATTTGCTAAGGAATTTGCTGTGCTAATTTACTGTGCTTTCTGCTTATGAAGACAGGAATAAAGTTGAGCCACATACAGATTCTCAGAGATTAAGGGAACAAAGGGGATGGAGAAGCTTCAAAGCTTGGGAACGTGAAAAGAGGATTTAGTGCAATGTTATTTTCTTACCTGTTCCATAAGCTATGCTCTAAAATGTAGGGAGGAACATAGTACAAAAGAGTTTATGGTTCTTCTGAGAAGTTCCCTGCTCAACTTGAACTCTTTTTGTGCTGTCCATATTAATGAACCAAGCAGCTGCACTGCTAGGATATTTATTTTCAAAAGAAGTTTAGAACATAACAATAACTGTGTTTGAGTCAAATAAGTACTAGTGATTTCCCTCAGAAGGGAAATATTTCTCTCTTAAAGAAAGTGTTCAACCCACCAGCACTGCAGGAACTGGGATCTACAACCACTGAGACCAGGCTGCAAGCTCATATAGCACTGTGAGAAAGAATATCATAGCTCTAATGCTAAATTAGTTTCTGCTTGTTTTACAAAGAAAACAAGCTTGCAAATGTGCTCATGTGTAAGTTCAATATATACTGAAAACTACGATATAGATTCAAACACAGCTGAGAAACAATAAGTTAATTTAAGAAAAAGCATTGACTTGGGCTGAAATGGCCTAAGATTTTAATTCATCATTTTAAAACATGTTAGCTGCTTATTTTGCTATAGATAATATAAGTATTGTTATTGATAATATTAACTGAGCCACTTGATACTCAGTTTGAAATCATGTTGCTATATCTATCATATGACTCATTTCTTTCAACCTTGTCTTTTGAAGAAGGAACAATGACAATCAGAACCCAGCTTTATTTTGACAAAACCTTTCTCATTCTGTTCAGAAAGAGAAAGAAACTGAAGTATATTTCACATGAGGATACTGATGTCAGGAAAATTCAACTATTAGATGGAGCATACAGAAAATTTTTCTCTGAATGCTCATCCACTCAATGTCAGGTGGGAAATTAGGGCAAAATATTCAGTCTAAATAGGGAACTTGAAAACAGGAGCATAGTAGAGTTAAAAAAAAATAGTAACTACATATCTAGAACTGAATAATGGTGAATTTTCTCAAATCCATTTGGGAACAGGTCTTGGCTTCCAGTTGTTTGCTTACTTGGTAGGTTTTTCAGGGGCTGTAAAATTAGCTAGATTTTGGGATTTGGTCTAGCAGCTGGCTTCACTTAGGAGGATATAATAAGGAGTCAATGTGCATCCTTTTTTTTCCCCCAGACTCTTATAGGGGAGCAATATTATGAGGGAATCAAACCACCTTCTTTGAATTTTCTTATCCTATTTTTCCCAAGAAACCATTTAGGTTCTATGTGGTGTTTATACACAAACTGGGCATCTGTTTTTCATGTTGAGTGGCCTTCAGAAGTGTCAGATAATGATGAGATCATTACCTATTATTTTGCACTTTAATTGGAAGACATCCAAAAACTTGAAAATACATCCATTAGCTGCATTTTCCTGTTTGTCAGCTCTAGGAATCAAAAATTGAAGTTTACCTGTGTTTCTCTTTCTTCTTTATAGGATATAATACATATTTAATCCTGTGAGCCTGTATAAAGTTAGCTGAAAGCTGGAATATTAAATTTGCCTGGTATACGATAGTTACTGTGGATCTTGGCTACATCATCAGGGTCCCGTCTTGATTGAATTGAATATATCAACTCTAATTTTGGCCTGAAGTATACCAGTCTCATTCCTCCAGCTGCTGTGCTTGTAGTACGTGCACTCTGAACTCTGCAAATTATTGGTTGGCATTAAAAATGTCAAAGTCCTTATCCCTTTGTCCAGTTTTTGGCTATGATCACAGAGTTCATGCCAGCTTCCTGCTCAGTGCCTGGTTTTTTCTGTGGTATAGGTCTTGCAGATGCAGTGCCAAGCTCCAGCTAATCCACAGCCAGAGAATAAATACTTCTTGAAACCAAAATCCTGGCATTTGAAATAAAGATTAGATGTCAGTTACTGAAAACCAGGTGTAGGAATATTTTAAGCCCATACATTTGAAGCATTAATACTTGAAAAAATTGTCTGTTATTTGCCAAGATTAGTTAAGCTTTTATTGTTTTCTTTCAATGTTTATTTTTTCCAGATGGGTTTGCAGGTGTGGTGGTGGCTACTTGCTGAAAGATGCACAGACCTGTGGTGTCACGGCCTGAAATACAACCTGGGTATTCAATAGTGTGTTCTCTAAGCTTTAGGATTCCTTGTAGTACACTCAGAAACTGCATTTTAATTTAGCCATTGGCAAAAACATTTGCAGATGTGGAAATTGCATTTTAATTAGTTTGTATGACTACACAAGGTAGGTTTGTAGCAGGAGCTACCATAATTACTAGCAGCAAAATTGATCTAATAAGGGCCATATGGACATTTTTCTGTAATTATCATTATTATCTAATCAGCTTCCAAACACTGCCACCGCTTCTGAATGGTCAAAGAGGACTTCTGGGGCCAGATTATTCTCTTGTTGAGAGATAAATGAATGGAAGTGCACTGATATATTCTTCCCTGGATCATTTTGATCAACAGCAGATACTGGCCTCATTAGTGCTTTGAGAAATTGCTAGCTGGAAAAAAAAGCATTGCCCAACTTCTTCCATTGCTGATAGACCTTTTTCTTACTCAGAATAGCAGCAACAGCTGCCTCTTTCAGAGAGGGGCAGTTTCTCTGAGCTGCACTTCACAGAGCTCAGGGTGCTGTGGGACAAAAGTCACTTTGGAATCCAGGTTCTCTGGTGAGCTGAGAGTCCTTGATGTGGGCCAGGAAGGAAAAGGATGCTGCAGAGGGAGCTCAGTGCACAGCATGTCACCTCTCCACTTATAATTCCAGGAGATGATTCAGATCCATGAAACTACCTGGCAGCTGCCAATATAGTTAGGATGATCCTTTAAGGTTCTGCTTCACTCTTTCCACCTGTCAGCTTTTTATTCACATGATATGCCTGTAATAAGAAATGTACCATCTCCCCAGAAACCAAATTAATACACAGCTTCTTTTGCCTTTGATGTCAAGGTGTCACTATTGCTTCAGAAAGTGCTATTTTCTAAATTTAGTTTCAAATAAATGTTAATTTTTTTATTAACAAAAACATCCTTTTGACATAAGAGATGTAAAAAAAAGAAAATCTTATTATTTTCCCCTGATATTTGCTTATACTTAAAATCCATCCTTTCTGAATTCACTTTTATTCATTATATCTTAATGAAATAAACTCTGTCTGTTTAAGCAAAATGTCTTCTTTATTAAAATTCTTGTATGGGTCTGAGATTTACTTTGCTTCATTGAGATCTGTTACTTAGCTTTCCACAAAATACTTGCAGGTTTTAGATTAATATTAAAAGGCCCACTATGGAGACAGCATTCCATTCCATACTGTTCCATAAACATGCAAAGAATTGTACTCTTTTATACTTTTCCTAAACTACAGTAGCTTACAAGACAAGAGACTTTTTCCACACCTGCAATATCTGCTCATTGTTGAACTTCTGTGTAAGTACACTTCTTTTTTTCTTGACAGTGTACCAGTGTACTTACCTGAGAAATCAAGTGAAAATACATCTGAAAATACATTTTTTAAACCGGTCTTGATATGTTTTCAATGTTTCCAATAAACAGGGCCAGAATAGTAGCTAAAAAGATGCTAACAGCTTAAAAAAGTAAAAAGAAAAAAAATATTTTTGTTACAGAGGAATTTGCTTTTAGTTTGGTTTCTTTTTTTTTTTCCTGTTCAATTCATTTTAAATGCAACAATTCTATTTTCTTTTCATCCTTACTGATGATGGCTATTGTTTTACTTCATTCCTTTTCTCAAAACCAAACAACCTCATTCAATGTGTCTGCTTAAAATTTTTAAGTCACAGGCTATAAACATTGTTCTTTTGAAAACAGAAATATTGTCAATGTGATTTATAGAATATAATCTTTTCATTTAGTTTTTGCAAAATTGTAATTCAAATTCAAATGCAGATTGTAAATTCATCTTCTTAATTATAAAGGGTTGTTTGAGATGGGTTGATATATTTTTCATTCTCATTTACGCAGCTCATATGAAGAATCAAAACTACAAACCTTATGTTAGTAGCTCCCATGATAAACTGGGAGAGCTGGATCATATAAAGTCAGGGTCATCTAGCTGTCACTATTTTGATTTAAAAGGTATAAAAGTTTTCTGCTGTGCTGGGGCTTAGTAACTTTAACAGAATTTTACAAGCTAAAAGAGTATTCTCAGTGTGACAGATGTGTTGAAAGATAAATTAAGGTAACTCACTCAAGTTCTAATGCTGCAAAATTCTACATACAGACTGTGAATAGTTTTATCCATCTCTTTGAGAATAAGTAGCTCACTGAGCTACTACATGAAATGTTTTGCAGACCTAGTGCTACAACTCTACTTTCTAGATGCTCATTTACAATGATAAAATTTAATATAATTTAAAATAATTTAAATACTATACTACTGTGACTTTAGTCTGGCCTAAGCACAGTTCTTTTTGTATTTAATCAAATAACTTGCAATTGTAAAATTAATATAGATGTCCTTAAGTGTCATTATGTGTCACTGTCCTCCGGTGTAATAGATCATGGAATTTTCAGAGTTACAATTCTTCCAATAATGAGAAAAAATCATAAATAAAAACTTAATCACTTCATATAAGCAGCTGGATCTTGAATTAATAAAAGAGAGAAGAACACATAGGCATCTATTAAAACTGAAAGACATGAGAAAAGAAGCTTGATTTTAAATATTTACTCTGTATATGCTTACAATAATTTATATCTTGGTGATATTTTGGCAAATGATAACAAGAAGAAGCCATGTTCAATGCAGGCAATTAACAGATTATCTTCTTTCAAGAGGACCACTTTACCAGAGACAATGGAAATTACAAATGATAGTAAGAAGTACTTGAAGAATTACTAAGAAGTAATTACAGCTACGTAATTATTAAATCAGATCCTTTCTTCCACTGAAGAGTAATTACAGCATACCTATAAGAGTTTATGGAGCAGGAATTATAACAAAGCATAAGCTAGAAAGAAACCCCAAATTCTCCATGATATCCTGGTATATTGCTATTATCTTTAAAATAAAAACTTTTAAAACAAACTTGGAAAAAGTGCTACAGAGCTGCCTGAGGGCCACAATTAAGTATACATTAGTAGTTTTCTCCAAGAAAATAAAAAAAAGTTGAAAAAAACCAATGTAAAACTGTCTGCTGCTTTTTTTTATGGGTGGAACTGGCACTTAGACTGATGAAAAGCTATAGGTAGACCTAAAGGTGCTTGGTAAAAGAGTGGCACATACATCACTACAAAAGACATTGAAATTCTCCTATTCAGTGCTTTGGGAGATTTTAGCATAAATATGTTTACAATCATCAGCTTCTTAAGCAGTATATAGACGAAATCCAATGACACAATCTCCTATTATCAAAGATTATAGGGTCATACAAACTACTATGAAAAAAACTAACTCTCTTCTATCCAAAATCAACCCACGCTTCTACAGGAAGAGCTTAGCATCTCATCTTCCTTCCATAAAAATTCCACAAAAATGGTTATAGAGACAGGACTTTCAGAAACCTTACCAAAGAAAATGCAGTGCCTTATGAAATGAATAAGTGGTATGTATCCAGACCTAGTCCAGAGCAAGGGTACCATTCTCAAAAGAGATCATATGTGCCAGGCTTTTAATAATTCTTATGCTAATAAAGACAGGTTTTCAAAATATCACGATCCTTTAAAAAATCTTTGCTGTTGAACGCAAACCTCTCACTTTGATGCTTGAACCTAATTCTGGAATGGGAATGAAAAGGTCAGCTTATAGTCCCTGTCTCACATTTAAACTCTACAAAATTATGTGTACATTCATCCTTGTAAATCACCTGGTTCACAGTTATGCCTTCCCTGGAGTACACAGGAAATCTAGCGTGTCAAAAACTTTGGGAGATGCTGGTGCAGGCAATCTCAGAACCTCTAAATTATATTGGGTGAATAGTATCTGTTACTGAAAATGTTCTACCTGTAAAACATTTTTTCACCTCAGGAAGAAATCCTGAAATCCTGAGGATTCATTCAAATTCAGGAAGAAAACATGCCGGGTGGCTGCCTCAGGTAACTGATGGGAACACTTCCAGCTTAAGCAAAGAGCAGGTTTTATTTTTGCAGCACAAGATTCTTCAACATGTCTTCCAGCTGTTGCAGAGACCTGGTGCATTTCTTTTCATCAGTAATAAAAAAAAGGTGCAGCATCTACTTATGCTATGAATAAAATGGTGATCACATTGTTTTCTAGAAGGTGTTTATTCCTCTATTTTTGAGCTTGTCATATATAGAAATTTCTGTTGCATAAAACATAATAAGGAGGCTGCTAGGAGTCCTGTACATTAGAAAGTTGTGTGGTGAAATAATTGGGTGAGAAATTTGTGTGCACCTTCCCATCTTTATGCAGAGATTGCACATTTAAACATTTAAAACCATATGAAAAAGCCCACAATGCCAAAGTATAATAGATAATTATTAACTGAAGGTATAGAGATGTAAAAACAGATGTGTAGAAGTCTCTCTTAAGTTTTATAGAAGCTATGTTTCACAGAGTGTTTCACTGGTACAGGACTGGTTAAATTAATAAGTTTGAAAACTTTTAAAACATGGCTTTCTATCAGTAGGTTTTTCAGACACAGGACATCCAGGTGGCACTCAGAAGACAAAATGATAAATCAAGCCTTTAGGATGCAATATTCATCACATTATCAGATACAGCAAGTTTTGCCAACACGTGGCAATCAAGGAATTAATCTTGCAGTAGAGCCATTAAATGGACTAAATAGAAACTGTGGGATACCTGTTAACAAGGTCTTCAGCTGCAGAGAGCGTTGGCTTTTCTTTCCTTCCAAGGTTTGTAAATCACAACACACAAATCCACCTGAATAATAATTTTGAAAGAAAATATTTCATAAGGATTATTTAACAGAATAATCTACTGAAGAAAAAGTTTCAGGGGGAAAAACTGTTTTTTGCAGGAGCACGTTTCAGATTAATATTTCTGAACACAAATAGGAAGCAAGTAAGTATTTAGTTCTTGCTTATATTTATGCTTCTTAAAAAATGTTCCTTTGACTTAGTAATTTCTCAATTGTGATCTATATGAGCACAATAGTTAATGAGAGTATTTCTATCAAATGCAAAAGAGTAAATAAGTTTTTGTACTCATATGGAAAGGTTTTTTACCCTTGCCAACTCTTGTGTCATATAGTTTAAATTCATATTTTAATCTAATGTCTTTATAATTTTGTTTAAAAAATTAACTGAATATGATTTAGATCTCTTTTTGTGGATTTTTTTTTTAACCCCTTTGGTTAAAAATAGCATTTTTCATGTCAGATTGATCTGTTTATTATAGTCACACAGTGTATAGAATGCTTGTGGACAAAACTACTTGATGTTGTGGATTTTCTCACTGTCTCATAATTGGATGTGAATTTCAGCTCTCAGAACTTTATCAAGATATCAGTTTTCCATTACAGAGAAATAATTGCTGCTGTCAAGTACTAAATTGCACCTCAGTTTGTAGACAAAGTACAGATAGCAATTTTATTTCCATCATATGAGGCTACACAGACCCGATTTTGAGACCTTCTGGGCAGGGTGTCCTCCCATCAGAGTAGGCACAACCTGAAGAATCCAGTATATATGTGCTGGAATGCAAATGTTTCCATGCAAGTTCTCCATAGTGTCTCCAAATCTACTATATCCTCTGGACAGAGCATATCTAACAGAAACATGATAAGAGGTAAAGAAGGAAGACTCAGCAATGTGGACAGAAAAAAACAAACCAAGAACAACTCAGAGCTCTAAAAGCCCAGCTAGGCATTGCCAAGAAGATAAACATGTGGTTGTGCTTTTCTTTCAGTGTCCTGGAAGAGTAAACACAGTCTGCATATTCTTTTAACAGCTTCCCACTACTTGAAATTTATTTACTTGGAGGAGACAATTAACTATTATTTTTTCTTAATAAACCAGATTTTACTAACACTTCTACATTGTTTTCTTCCCTTTATGTCCAGGTATCCTTCCCTTCTTCTTAGACACAGATATCTCAGTGAGGTGGAGACAGTACATTTTGTCAAATTTTTTCCAGCTACAGCTTTTTGTGCAAACTGTGGGTTATGAATACACAGAAATCTTGAGTCTGAAAGAGGGTAAGTTTGGCCCACATGAAAAACGAGTACTATGGTTTGATATAGTACTGTGGCTGTTGATTTCTGGTTTTCTTTCTAGTTGGAGATTACAGAAAAAAATACCTTATTATGCATGAGTTATTCCATAACTCATTGTTAATATGAGGTATTCTTCATTTGCTTTTTAAATTAACATACTTTTAGAGGACTGCTTTGTTCTCCACAAAAGAAACAGCCATTCCTTTAATATGTCAGAAGCCATTAGGTTTTTATTTCTTTTGCCTTCAACTAACTATGCTGTAACTAAAATCAGTTGAATAATTCCCATAATTAAATGGAATTCTACCTATAAGGTGATTGAGTTTAAAACAGGAACTATTTATAGACAATTAATACATTTGATATTTGAAAAAAAAGAATGAATCTATAAATTCCACTTTTCTCAACTGATTATTAAAGGAATTTAGATGTAAAATTAAGGAAAAATATCTAAACTTCTAAACTTTACCACTGCATAGACTGCATCCAACCATAAGTCTTTGGGATAGAGATTGAGCTAAAAAAGAAATAACAGACTTAAAAATATACTAAGAAAGAGTATAATCAGATCCTGCCAAATAATAAAACCATAATGTACCCTCATATACCTTATTTCAGTTATTTAATTCAACTTTTTAAATTCAGCTCAAGTTAACATATTAGAAACAGAATGCATCTGTTTGCTTTCTAGCCCATTGCTGTTATGATTAGAACATTAGGCAAGCAGAATTTTTCTTCTTGACAGGAGACTTATGCATGATTATTTTAAACAGTCTGGAAGCAGTATTTCCCTTTACAGAAGAGAAAGAAAAATTATGGTGGATATAATTAACATACAAAGAGATGTAGAATTCCAGGTATGTGCTTCTAGCTCTCTTCTGCTAATTGAAGTAACAAAAAAAAAATTATCTTGAATCAGATACAGTGACAAATATTTGCCTCCAAATGAGCTAGGTATCGCATCCATAGGAATGACATAATATTTCCATTCATGTAGATGCTGAGGAAGTCTATGCAGATTATGAATTCTCAAACTGTTAATTTATACTTTTCAAGGTTAGGAATTGCCCACTTCTCTCATATTATACTGTTGCACAACTGGAATAATTTCATCTTCCTCTGTAGCATCTGGTGCTAACTGCTGCTAGACAGCTGGACTGGTAGGGCATTGGTTTATTCTGCTGTAGCCACCAGTATGTTGAGATACCATGGGCTAAAATAGACAAGCAATCAAGTCAAGAAAACAGCTTAAGAAAAGAATTTCTGCATTTCTAACTGAAATAGACTTACTGGAAGGATGCATTCAAAATAAATGTTTATATGCTCTGTTGCCTGCTAGTCCCTAATCTGACTGAGAAGTGAGAATGGCCCAATGTATAATTTAAATAAAGAGAGGAGGTACGGTAACAAACAATATTGCAGCATGTTTAATTTATATCTTTGAATCATTAAAAACACAATATTGCACCTGGTGTTTATTTCAACTAAGACTGAAAATCCTCCACCTACTTTCTTTGCTGTTTGTGTTATACAGCTCACTGATTCTTAAATTTTAGAAGATCAATCATTGAGGTATTGATTTAAAAGAGGTATAAAAATCAAAGCTGAATGAACATATCTGACTTGTTCATAATGCATGGTCAGTGTTGGAGAAGAAAAATTGTGAAATAACGTGGTGGTGGAGAAACACCTGGACTGTGACTTGAATAAAAGAGATTACTTTGGCAACAAATCAATGATAGAGCGCCGCATTCCATTTCATGCCTTTTGCAATAGACAGATGCAGAAAGGTAGTGTGCATGATCCAATCCCATCAACATTCCATTTTCTAAGCTGGGCAGGGGAATAAAATGCATGCAGGCTCTGAAAGAAAATTACATGTTTAGATATGGAACTGCAAAACCAAGTTTTGTTTGGAATTGTACACCGCTGCCCACTACATTTGATGAAGATGTATTTTCACAGCTGAAAGACTTTACAATAGTAAAATACTTGCCAGAATTAATTACCTACAGAAAAGAAGAAATGGCCTGCTTCACTAGCAGGCTACATTTCTTTATTAAATAGGAAAAAAGTCAGGCCGCTTTTTCTTTGCAATATTCCTTTGCTTTTGTTACTGTCACTCTGCCTCTTTAAAATTTTGTACCAAGACAAGCTTTGGGCAGGATTTTAAGCAATGAGTAAGAGATGAGTTAGAAATGAGGCAATAAACCATAAACATCTAACATAACTTAGAACACATGACCAATTCTTGCCCTAAAAACACCTTCACCCACTGTGGATCCACAAGTGTTGAAATGAGAGTAAGTAGAATCTGAGAGACAGAAAGAAGAAAAGGAGAAAGTTTGGTTTCATTTAAGTTTGTTACTGTCCCTATAAAAGGACTGCAGTAAATAAAAATTTAAGAATATGACTGAGAGCATATCTGGCATAAGTTACATAAATCTACTATTTAGAGCATAATATTTTGAATAGAGAGACAAGAAATTCAGCAAATTGATTTTTTTTCTCTTTGATAGAGGAAGCTTTCTTACACAGCTTACAGCATTGCAGAGAAATTGGCAAATAATATATTATTTAGGATATAATTTTATTATATAATCATATATTTAGATAAATAAGACATGCCAAATAGTTTGAGAAATGTTCAACAGTATTTAAAAAGAGGAGCTGACTTATATGTTTTTTTTCCTTTACTTTGGCAAATGAGAAAAGGTGTCTAGACCTCTTATGAAATAAAAATATTTTCCATCTCAAAGAAAGAAAACAGTCTCCTGAAATCCTATGTACTCCAAGGATTTCCTTAAAGCAGAGTGGTAAGCGTATGAAAAGTCTTTACTGCAAAAATGAATCTGAGGTGAGCTTTCAGAATCTATGTTAAAATGTCCTTTAGAGACAAATTGAGAAGTTACAAAAATATATAAATATACCTTTCAAGAAAAGTCTGTTTTGTGTTTTTTGGAGTTATGTGATTTGTTTGGTTTATTTTGGTTTTTTTGCTGTTTAGTTTTGTTTGGGATTTTTGAATTTCTTTTTGTGTGTGTGTTCTTCCTTTCTTTCCTCAAGCAAGAGGAAAAGAAGGGAAATTTCTCAACTAGTAGAAATAATAGCTTGCAGTGAAGAGCATGGCACACAACCTAATTTCATTCTGACCCAAAGGCAGAAACATCTGGAGAATACCTTTTCTGTCAGAGATATTTCCTCTCAGAGACTTATAACCTTGAATGGTAAAGGAAAAATCTTCCATGAAGCTGCAGTTCAGCTAAAATGGTGGGAATAAGGCTTGTAATATTCATTGTCTGCTTTCCAAAGAGGAGACATCAGTATTGGGCCCTGATTCTAGGAAATACTGTAGTGATGTCTTTGAGAAAATACAAACCAAGAGGTTTCAAACTTTGCTACGTTTTGCTACTTCTGATTTACAAGAAGTAATTTACTTACTTTACAATTTATTTCTGTCTATAACAAGAACAAAATAAGAAGTCCTATAAAATGACAGACATTTTTACTTAACACATTTTTACATAATGTAGGGAAAAAAGATGATTTCTAAGCAGTGCATATATTAAATACAATAACATAAAATTCTTGAAGTTCAATAGTTAGCTGTATCACTCTAAACTGAACTTTCTCAAAGGGAAAGCAAGAGAGTCCTCCTGTGAAATTGAGGCTTTTCAGTTCAGGAAGAGAAATCCCAAAATCAAAAACTTTCCTTGACTTTTCTATTTTTTAATGATGTGGACATCTCAACTAGAGGAAGAACAACTTCAGATCCCGCACATTGCTGGATGAGCTTCCAAGTGGCTACATGCCAGGTACAGGAAGAAGCTTACAAAATAATAAAAAGTAAATAATAAAGAAGCCTAGGCAGCTCATATGCTTGACGCTTGGCCAAACTAGAAGGAGCTGCAAACACAGACTTGTAATGGGAAAATGTCAGACAAACCTAACTACGGGAATCACCACCTGTGTCGAAAAGAATAAGAACATAAATGAAAGCTGCAACAACTAGAAATCATTCTCTATTGAATAACATTATATAACACTGCTTATTATTTCTTCTTCACATGGAACTCAGTATAACAATTTGGCTGACATTTTCTGTGTTATTAAATTTGACAGTTTGCAGGGACTGTCGATGACTAAACCCTATACTTGCTCACAGCTCCATGCTGGGATCTGAAACAGGATTGGCAGCCTTATCCTGAGAAGTAGGGGCTACAGGATGATGAAGTTCTGATCGTACTTTGGTAGCAATTGGGAAAATCTGTCATTCCTCAGGAAGTCCTTGTGCTACAAGGTCTTTTTCTCCCCCTCCACCCATAAATCAAGTCCTCACAGAACTACTCAATGCAGAGAAACCTCTAGACCTGCTTTGCTATGAACTGTGTAAATCCACGTGATACAGGAACAAAGGGAAAAAGTTCCCTCTTGGCCCTGAAAGTTCTTTGAAAAGTTGTGACACAGACACTATAAAAAAGGACTCTTGGCATATTTTTTAAATAAGAAATATCACCACTCTGGACTTTTGATATGCTAACTAAATAAAAATAACATTAGAGAGTTCATAATTATAGTCTTATAACTGTTGTGAAACTCTTATCATTTTCATCTTATTCCTCCAAGTGGCTCTTTCCCTGTCATTGCAACAATTACCACCCTACTTACATACTGCATCTTTTTTTTTTTTATTTATGGTACTTGCTAATTTTATCACTCTTCTGGTTTATATCCTATTAAGTGTTAGACATACACAAAACATATCTAAAAATTAAGATGAACTGCTTTTTTATTATTTAGTCTTTTTGCTATTAATATAGCAATTGATTTATTACAAGTAGAAAAATTCTAAATACTTAAGTGATAAACTTAAGTTAAACTTAAAGTGATAAACAAAATTTAAGTGATATTTCAATGTAGTTAATTTAGAAAATATACATACACAGGGGTTTTTCCACTTTTCTCATTTATCTGTTATTCTATTTGTGTATTCTCTAATTTTATTGGATTGCATTTACTTTTATTGTTGTGAAATACTATCCGACATTCAGGGGAACACAGGAAAAGGATAAACAAGTTCTGTTCAGAAGAGCTTTAGCCATTAACTATTGGCTTCCCCCTGCTCTTCTGCTGACAGAAGTAGCAATGCCAACAGTAGAGAAAAGAGTGCTAAGAATAGAACTGAAGTCCTTGCAAGTTATACTTCTCAAACTTGTAAGTGAAAAATGGATTGACTATATTGGAATTCAATGCATACCTAAATAACACGTAACTACTTTGCATTTCAAGGATGTCTCTGTTGAGGGCATGAAGGTGCATGCAAGCATTTATCACATGGACAGGAAGAGTAAACCTTTGGAAGAAAAAGACCAGCCAAATCCTTTCAAAGAGCTCATATTTTTAAATAAGGTATTCTAACCACTCCGAGTGAGAGAGAGTGCAAAAGGGAGAGGGAAATGCACTTGGAAGTCAGGGACAGACCAAATGAGACTAGAAGAGAATGCAAAAGTGAGACTTGTTTAAGAGTACGAAAAGTCCACTGCCAGTGACACAGAAATAGCTAAGGTTTCAGATAAGGCCATGTGCAATATCTCTGCATCACATTTGCTGAACTTTTATGTTCCTGATTACCGCAGCTGAATCTGAGCAAACAAAAGATAAGGGAGTGAGGAACAGATCTGCAGAAGTCCACAAAGACTGGGGCATCAACTGAATTTTGATTCAAGCCACCTTGAATCTTTAGCTGAAGAAAAGGGGCTTAGTCCTTTCTTCCATAAGATAAGATAGATTTTGTTTCCACCAAAAAACAGCTGAATGGGAGGCTGCTATGTAAGACCACAGCGCTGAGAACATTCAGTCTTCAAAGATTACTGTTCCACACAGTGCTGAACAATCCAGCCACTCTCTAATCTGTATTGAAAGGACCTCATCAAAAGAATATATTCAGTCCCATGTCTATGCTGAATGTCAAGTGGTTGGAGATTCACAAGATGTGGGAGTCTAGAAATCTGTGACTTCTGACAACAGAAGTCATTTGCTGATTTGCATCACAGAAACAGATACACACTGGGCACTGAGAGAAAGCAGTGGGTAGGAGGGGTTGGGACCTCCTGCTGAGGGGAAGTAAGAATGGCAGCAGCCTCAGTTCTGGGGGAATAGTGACTAGAGGCTGAAGCTGAGGTAGGGAAGACAGTAAAACTGTGTGTGGAATAACAAACAGTGTGATGACCACTGCTCACAGACCTCCCTTTCTGAAAGCAGCAAGTCTGGGTCTAGACAATGCAGCCCAGACAACAAACAGTAATTAGAAGCTGTGCATAGTGGTAGACCTTTAATCTTATGGGGTTTGCAGAGACAGGTAGATGCTGCCATGGACAGATAGAAGGACAGGTCCTGGCCAGCAAGGTCACACTCTTAGCTCTGGCTCCCTGTCCCTTAAGGAGTAACACCTCTCTTGGCTGTGCACTGACACTGGAGTTAACATGATGCGGAGTAAAAGATGCAAAAAAGAGAAGGACGAGGAAGTGCAGAATGATGAAGCAAGAAGTGTTAGTATGGAGAGAGTATAGAGAAAAAAATGTAAGAGTGAAAAGAGTAAGATTTCAGAAAAGGACAAAAGGAGATAATAGAAGTTTTGATTAATTAATTTAGCATGTTATGAATGCAGGATGCTGTATCTAATGATATAGCAGCGAGGTTGAAAGCTGAAGATATGGCAGGTAATAAATACCTCATTTTAATCCTTAAACATGTCACCAAATGGAAGAGTCAATTTATGCACTCTTAAATATAATTTCTCATATAAATAAAAATAACTTTCGAGTTTATGTCTGAATATTTCACTCTTGACTTATGCTCAAACTTCATTTTCAGTGTCAGCTGTGACATATACTTTACCTCTCATGTGGGAGCAAGTTGTATTATAAGAAGGTTATGATTTTTTTAAGTCCTGTCTAAATATAAAGAGTTTTTAAAAACAGTTCCATGGCTTTTATTTGTAAGATAAATAAACTAAACAGGTATCCAGGATGTCAAATTATTATACACAAACTAACAGCAATATTTGGTTATTAATCTTTGCCACAAAAAATAAAATTTCTCTACAAACAGTCATGTGTGTTGTTGCAAATGTATATTCTGGCTTGACTTAATAATCACAGATGCATTATTTCTTTATCCAGAATTTCAAGTTGTGTATATTTATTCTGAAAAGGCAAGAAATGTACAAGGCATTTAGCTTAGACTATTTGAAAGGTATCAACTGTTTAAATGACATTTTCACCTTCAGCAAATACATCTTTGCCTGCTAGAAACAGTGATGCTATCAGACTGCAGGCAATCTATGATACAGTCATGTCACAAATAGTTGTCAACTCTTATTACATTCTCAAGTATAAATTCCACCTATCAGTTCCCACATAGTTGCAGATGTTTTAACAATTCCATTTTACCATGATTGCACCAAGGCTTAACCTCAAATGCTTTATGATATATCTCTAGGAGCCACCGTAGATTACCAGATTTGGGAGCAATATGTGTACTTTGTAGCCACCTGGAAATTTTTATTTCCAAAAAATATTGAATTTACTAGTAATATATTGTCCTACTTCCTGGATAAATGAGAGTAATAATTTGTTATATTTCTTTAGATTCTGGTTTACTTCATTACAAAGAAATAATTTGTTATTTGAAATTCAGATCTGACTTTTCCTTTTCTGAAATATTTTTTTCAGGAAAATTTTTCAGTCAACTCATGCTATGATTATTAGTAAAGTTTCTGTCTAATGCCAAAACCCATATTTATTAGAAATACATTTTAGAAAAAATTATTTTGGAAAATAAAAGAGAGGTCATATATCTGTTCAGTAAGGTGAAAAGAAGCAATAGAAAGTGATAAATTCCATTCTTCTCATAGGCTGCAGTCTGCTTGACCCTTTCCTGAACAAACCCTATAGTAGTTGTTATTTATTGCTTAATAATCTAAAAGTGGTGGTACATAAAACAACCTAGAATTTTATTATTTTGAGGGGACTGGATGCTTTTCCACAGAGCAGACAAATAATGAAAAATAAAACAAAATAAACACTTCCATCATCCACCCAGCAACAAAACAAACACAAACTAAAAAACAGGTGCCTTTGGTCAGTGAGTCCTCTTCTGAAGCACAGTGTATGTATCCACTCAAACAAGAATCTTAGTTCAAAGGACCAGGAGACAAAAAAATTTGGTTTGTTTGGAGTTCTTTTAAAATAGTTTTGCAGAGAAAACCTCTCATCTGACAGGTGATAGGTCCAGCTAAATCTGTAGGCATTTCATATTTTGACTGAATGAAAAGAAAAATACTATTTGGAATAAGAAGCAGAATCCCTGCTTGGCCTGGAGGGACTGCTGATCTCCTCATGTCTTTCTGCCTTGCCTTTTTATTGCCCCTGACTCAGTACAGGCATAGAGTCACACAAAGCAGCACAAAATGACATTAACCCCTTTCACTATCTACAAGAACCAGAGGGAAAAAAGTCACTTTAATAGTATCACTCTTCATAGGCAGTAAAATATCTTGAGTGTAGTAAAAGGTGTGTCATCTCTTTCAAGACATTCAGTGTCACCTCCAGGATAATTCCAGGTCATGCCTGTTTGAGGAGAGTGAGAAAACTTGGTTATTGCTGAAACAATACCTCTGCATTGTCTACCATCAAATGAGAGTATTAGAGAAATTACATTTTTGCAGTATATCCAGATCCTGTCAGTAGAATTCAGTGTTTCACAGAAGAAAAATTTAGGAAGCTCTATGCTTCCAAAGCTGCAGAGCAATATATAATGTTGCTATAATGCACCATGATTATCATTGATACTTCATTACTGCAACATTGCATTTTTGAGTCCTTGAAAAAAATTCCCTCAATTTAGAAAACTTTAAAAGCACTCAGCATTGCATGTTTGAACAAAACACTGATCACCTGCATCTAAGTTTTAAAGAGTTCTATGATTAGTAGTATCAAATGTGATGAATGTGATTAGCATTAACAGGTATCATTTGCTCATATAATAGGTAGTAAAACTACTGTGCACTAAATCAGACTTGTTTAGTGATCAGACAAGTTAAATTTATACTAGAACTCAGCACTGAAGTTTTAGATAAGATCTGAGCTTGAAATTAATAGCAGTGAAATCTCAGACTGTCTAATTATTTTCATAAGGCTTCTTGCTCAAAAAAAAAGAAGGCTACAATTATTAGCATATAATACTAATTTTTCCTTGTTTCCCTGAGTGAATTGAAAAATTCCTGAGAGACCAGGACACACCTCCAGTGGAACAGAAAAATAGTCTCTATTACTTTACAGCAACAACTTAGATTATAGTTTTAATTCATTCTTCCAAAACCAAAAAACTTTCATAAGGCACAAGCCAAAAGTTTTAATATATAGTTTTACTAATTTTTATAATTAACATATTTTCTCATAATTTAATTTTCCTGCACATAAATATAAAATTATCAATCTTGAAAAAAAAAAAAATGATGTAAAATGTTGATAGAAAAATGTGAAAAACAGGGACATAAAGCTGATAGAAAAAAAAACAACCAAAGAGAAAAAAACCCAATAAAATATCCAAGCTGTGATTTTCATGTTTCTTTTATTATTCAGAAATTTACTAGAAATCTCTTGGTGCTTTAAGGAGATGAGTTAAATGTACATACAACTCCCATAGAGAATAATCCTTTTTTCAGACAGATTTCTTGATGAAGTTCCAGATTTCCTAATGAAAGATTTCAGGATGTGACTTGCTTCATGAGCTGCATGCATTTATGTGAGGGGAAGGAAATGTTTCCCCCTTCACAGGGCCTGTGCAGAGGGAAGAGCCTTACATTGCACAAGAGCAGGGAGAATGCATCTCCTCCTCCCTAGAAGGAGAATGAACTTTTACAATAATAGATACTGGAGGCTTCTAAAAGACACTGGAGGCTTGTGATTTCTGACACAGAGTTCCCCTCTGCATGTGTTCATTTGTAGACAAGCTTCAAACGTGGCAACAGATGATGTGACAAAGTCTGTTGGGGAGCCTGTCTACCTGGGCAGCTTGTGCCTAATCCCTGTCTCAGGCAGTGGAGAAAGCAAGGGACAATGGTACTCAGATGTCTCCTCCTGCAGGAAAATAATGCTCCCTAATTCTTCTGTTTTGCAACTTGACAAAGATTAACAGAGGAATATCACATGGCCATATAAGGAAAAATTAAGCTTGCCAAAAGGGTGTAAAGAACAAAAAAGGAGGACATAAACAGGTATGTCATCTATAAAAATTAAGTAAAATAAAATAATTGTCCATTTAAGTCAAATGAAATCCAATAATAAATTTTACTGCTTTCAAGAGAGGTGGTGAACTAGTGACAAAGGATATAGAAAATACAGAGATATTTAAGCTGCTGTTTACCAGAATTTTTAATTGCAAAGTGTGCTCAGAGTGTCAGTCAGTGACAAGAGCTGCTCCATGAGGAAAGACCAGCTGATAACCAAGGATATGGGCAAGACAGCACCTTCACCAATGGGGTGCCGCTCCACATACCCAAGCAGGGCTGGATCTGTGACTGACAAGTTCTGGTTTCACTTTGGTAATCATCAGATATGGCAAGATAAGAGTCAGCTTGAAGTTCAACCCAAAGCTTCCGACCAGTTTGCAAGTCAGAGCCAGGGCTGAGACTGAATGGTCAAGACTGATGTCCCAGCTGAGACATCAGGACAATAAACCCTGATCTTTCACTCCAGGCTTAACACAGACCTCCATGGTTAGGAACAACATTTGGGTGAGGAAAGTATGGCCCCCAGTAAAAATGACCAAAAGTAAGGGCTACTCATAATGGACACACACACACTCATCAGACTGGGCAGGGTGTGGTTATGAATGCAGAGTGGTTAACAAAGCTTTGATGCCACTTCTCTAACCTTTGAGAACAGGCTAATGGATAGACTGAGGACTAAGGTCCTTTGCCCAGCAAATTAAAAAGAGACAATAGTACAAGATGCAGCAGGGGAAATTACAAAGCACATTTCATAAAAACAAAATCTTCATTATTGGAATGGCAAGCCCTGAAAGCTTGTGAAATCTCTAACCTTTGTGAGGACATGTAACCTGGTCTGACTTTGAAGCTAGCTCTGTTTTGAGCACGAGGCTAGACAAAATGACCCTCAGAAATCCTTTCCAATCTCTCTGTTCTATGATTTTAGCACAGACAGATTTCAATTAATTTTCTGGAAAACATTTATTTTATAACTTTTTTATTCCAGCACAATAACCGAGACTGAGAAAAGAAAAATAACTTTTGAAAGTTGGCTAGCTGATTTCTTCATATATTTATTCAAAAGTGCAAATCAAATACTAATCTATAAGTTTAATTCAGTTGAGCACACCCAAATCTTGTCAGAAATGAGCAATAGTGCAGTACAGAATAAGAAAATACTATTGTTCAGTATTTAAATACTTGAACTGGAACAAATATTTCTAAGTTCAAATAAAAAATGTGCAGTCAAATAAAGTGCTTTTTGCATCTGTAGAATCTCCACAGTTAGTTGTACTATTTTGGTCCTGAAGTTCTATTTTAACAGATATTCTAATATAAAATAAAAAACTTTTGAATTTAGTGTCTGTAGGAAGGTGAAGTATGAATAGACCAATCTCCATTTAAAAATATTTAAAATATCTTTTAGGCTTTTTGTTTTTTGTTTCTTTGGGGGCTTTTTTGTTTTTGGTTTTCATTCATAAAACAGAAAAGGAATCATTCAGATTCATGCATTCTTCTTCATAATCACTTCACGATTTCATCTCTTACTGAAAGTTTTCAGAAACTTTTCTTCTAATTCTGTGTGCCTAAATATACACTAGGAATTTTAGTAGGAAACACAATCTGAAATCCTTAGATTTTTTCATCACTGCGTTTTCTTATCTCTAAGTTGTCTTCCCAGATACTGCACTTTGAGACAGATACTACATTGGCTAATAAATATTAATGTCTCGGCAAAATTCTGTATTGACTTCTTGAAAATTTAAGGTTAATGGGATTTTTGAAATGTCTATAAATATCTCATTAATAAACTCTTTATGCAGATATTGCTATCAGAACATTGACAGGACCAGAAGGTAAATGTGAAAAGAACAATATTTTTTATATTTCTTGCTGAAGAAGAAAACAGTTGAATAAAATTTTTAGATTCATCCAAATAATGGTGTATTTTTTTTTTTCTTACTTGATTTTGATCCATGGCTGATGGTGGGTTGTTTAATACATCACTTAGAAACAACTTTCAGAGATGTAGAGATTTTCAGAATAATATCTGTCTTCCTTACATGCTCTTTTCAAGCGCAATTCTGAATTGACAAAGATTGATAGGTTTCTTTGCTAGGTTTTTTTTTCTTTTAAATCAGTCATATGGCACTTGAGGAAAATAAAACTACAATGGAAAATTGTTTAAAAATTAAATACTATACAAAGAGATGAATTAATGAATGTATTTGATAATTTTAAAAATACATATCTATGACTGACCCATGATCATATGTCATTTTTGTACTCTATCCCATTTATATTTTGATTTCAATATATCAAAATATTTAATATATATAAAATATATATGTCAAAAATATCTTCATAATTCAGAAAGTAGGAAAACCTCACAAGAAAAATGTATAAACTCATAGAGAAATACATTTTATATTAACCTATTGTATTCATAATTGCTGAAAAGAAGCTGTTCTAATTTCATAGATAGATATATAAAATTAATATAAAATATTAGTGGAAAAATATTCTCTGCAGAGCAAGAAAATCTTATCTTTAAAAAGTCAGATCAAGATAGGCAGATTCTTTACACTGAGTTAACTATATAATGATAATTAACTCTCCACTTTGCAAATTTCCTGGCAAATATATTTTAACCTATTCAGCCTTACATAATTTAGACTTTTTTATCTGTTTGGAAGATATAGAAAATGACCATACTCTTTCAAATTAACATAAGGAAGCTTACTAGTGTATTAGGTATGGACACACAACAACTTTTTATTTCTTAGAAAAGGTCTGAATCATCAAGTTGTCTTATAATGAATGCATTGCTGAGGCCAATATGGAAATACATTCAACATGGATATTGAGAGACCATTAAATATTTCAACTGTCCTCACTCTGTCATGACTGTAACAGCTTCTGCAGCAAAACTTTTGTCTGACCTGCAATGAAAATGCAGTTTTACCAGATTTCACCCAACTGATTTATGTAGAACACACCCACAGACATCATTGTACATTAGAGTACATCAAACACCATGTCGAAAAAAGGGGAATACAATTTCCTATAGAATAATTCTCAACACTGCTTTCTGTGTAGAAATGTACTTCTTGTTAATGTGCTATATTTTGTACTGATGTTTAAGTTAATATAAGGGGACAGAAATATATTTTCCTCGTATACAAATCTGAGATGTCAGAAGTATGAGCCTTTAGCTGATCCAGCATACTGGAGCATATTGTGAGAATCAATCACAATAATGTCTCTACAGTCTCCCTTCTACTGTAAACATTGGTCCCAGCCAAATATACTTCCCTCTTGCCTACTCAGCAATGTTACTGAAAACACCATTCCTCCCATAGCCAGAATAATGATAATTTTACTCCTTTAGTGAAATTTTCCAGCTGTGTTATAGCCTGTCTTTTCAGTTATTCATCAGACACATTTTGTTTCATTTACAGTTCCATAGTTGCCATCATCTAGCTTCAGACTTCAGAGACCCATGGTCAATTCATGAGAAATATATTTTTGTCAAATCACTCCTCAATAGCTGGAAAGTGCTGCAGAAAGGAAGAAACTCTGAGAATAATTTTTTTTTGCTTGAACATTCATGTTCTACTGGATTGTTTTTAATGTTTTGGGGATTGTGTGTTTGTGATTTAATATGAGCCAAAAAGATAAGCACAGCTGAGCTTGCTATATTATCAGGGTTTTGAATTTGTAGTTATGTTTTCTAATTTGAAGTTATGCCTTCTAATCACTTTGCCTTCTGTAAATATCCTGGGTGAACTAGGTTTCAATCTTCTTCCTTTGTTGGCTTCTCCATATTATTGATCCAATTTTCTAAACATGATTTTTGTTCCATGGCTGAATCAGGATAATTTTGAAAAATTGTAAGAGAGAGAAATCTTTCCTAATTCCTCTTTTTTTTTTTTTTAATTTTACCTCAAATTTGCCTTAAAAGTATTCTCTTATTTTCTGAGAATTCTACTCCCTGTAGTAAACAAGGAAGCAATAGACACATCAGTTTAAAATCAGGTCCAGCTTTCAAAACTGAGAGTTACCTTCTCTAATGGAATGAGCATGGATTTTTTTCCTTAAAATGGCAATTTTAATGGAAGCATTTTTTCTTTAGGCTTCTTCTCCCAAGGTCATTAATGAATATAGCTTTGCCTGAATGAGTCTACTTCTCTGTTTATCTTTCACTTTTTTTTAGGCAACTATGTTAAAGGTTACTCATTCAACATTTTTCCCAAAGCATTAGATTCAATGACATGAACATGTCAAGAACAAGCAGGAGCAACTTTTGTTACTAATCTTATTGAATATACATTAAGGCTTTTGCAACTTGGGAAACAATGGAATATTTCAGAAATTAAATGCCACTTTTAGGACCGGTTGTATGAAATAAGAACAAATATCCACCTAGAAAAGCACCCTGTGCTTACTGTGGCAAGTGGAAACATAGTCAGAAAATTAATATAAAATGAGTTGTCTACAGAGTAATCTTTTCCCCAGCATACTTTCTCTCAGCTTCCAACAGCTTGCAGTATTGGCATCTACTTAGTTAAAATTCCTATTTATAACTTGGCATTTAAAAGGTCTGTAAGGACTTTTAAGCCATAGATATCTCTAATTGCTTTTTGATTTAATTTGTACTTTTGACTTTCGTCCTGTGGCAATTTAATTCTGTGGTTTAATTTAGATAATAATAGCAGGATGGGCTTCAGCAAAATATTCCCTAAATCCCATTCTGTGATCTCCCTCAGCATATTTTACTCACCTATAAAGAGATGGTAGATGTTCTGTGATAACACAATGAGTTTTCTTTTTCCAAAAGTTTTAGTACATCAAAAGCCTTTAAATTTAACCCATTTATATAAAATATTTTGTGTCTGAATATACTCAGGACTAGATGAAAATATTTATAAATAGAGGTCAGAATTTAAATGATCAAAAAATTTCATAGTAGGGAATTTTAACTCTAGAATGGAATCATTGATTTTGATCCAGAAAGGGAAAGCAGGAAACTGTAAAAATACTGAGAACACACACTTGAAACAAGCATGACTGTCTAATACCTTTCTTCCAATGAATTTAAAGATTGAAGGAAAGTCTCAGCCCAGGTAAGTATAATAACTGTAAATAAATTTATTTTTAGTGTATTTACTAACTTATTTTTTAATAGATTTTCAAAGGTCTTAGGTCAGTCCTTGATTATACTTTAGATATTCAGATATAATCTTGCCTTTCCAGTGGTTTCAAGAATTTGAAGATTAAGCACTATATTGACAGCTTGCTACTGAAAAATTTAGACTGAAAATGTTACCTACTAAAGACTTCTTAACAATCGAATTTTAATCCTTAAGGCTTTTGTTGTTGTTGTGGTAGTTGTTGTGAAGTATTTACTAGAGTGTGCTAGAGAATTAGTGTTAAAGATGGAATTTTTAAGGGAAATAGAAAATAAAACAGAAAAATTACTACATGTAATGCTTGCTCTTCCAAATAATTTTTTTTAAAAAGCAGAAAGTAGTGAGACAGTGTATGAAACTTAATAGTGAAAGAGATTTTCTTATTTTTTAGCTCAAATATCATAGATTTAATCACAAAACTAATTGTTGGAGCATGCTGGTGATCTTTTCTTGTGCTTCCCATATTTTTTATGTTGTCCCTTTTGCTTTAAAATAACTCCCAAAGTCAAATTATTTTCTCACTAGTTTTCAGCTCTAAGTTCTCTGGTGTTTCTCTGACATATCAATCACTTTTAAGGAAAGAAGACATATTTTATGAGAATTTTCACTAGATTGAGAATATTTATTTTTCTGTGACAAAAAGAAAATTCAACATAAAATCACTTCACCTCAGTAACTGCTTATATAAAAGAAAAGCTTGAGACTTTACAGCTTGGTTTTGCTGGGTTCATAGCTGGAATACATTAGTATACATTTCTAATATATATCAAAAACAGGAAGATTTTTTTGTTCCTGTGTTCTAAAGTCCGTGTAGAGCCCAATAGCAGTGACTTTCCCTCCTAGACCAGGGCTCTGAGGAGCGCCAGTCTCAGGGCTGGCCTGGGCTCACCTCAGCCACAGCTGGGCTTTTTCCAGCTCCACTCTCAGGACCAAACATCTGCTGTGTCCTGGACCTGAGCCTGAGCTCTGTGGAGCCTCCATGGGAAGGTCTGTCAGAGCCAGGGTGTCACTGCCCAAATACTGACCACACTGCCCAGATACTGACCACACTGCCCTGGTACTGACCACACTGCCCAGATACTGACCACACTGCCCAAATACTGACCACACTGCCCTGATACTGACCACACTGCCCAAATACTGACCACACTGCCCTGGTACTGACCACACTGCCCAGATACTGACCACACTGCCCAAATACTGACCACACTGCCCAGATACTGAACACACTGCCCTGGTACTGACCACACTGCCCTGGTACTGACCACACTGCCCAAATACTGACCACACTGCCCTGATACTGACCACACTGCCCAGATACTGACCACACTGCCCAAATTCTGACCACACTGCCCAGATACTGACCACACTGCTCTGTGGCTCAGCCTGGGGAGGCTGCAGGGCCATGCTCACACTCAGCTGGGAGCTCCCAGAAGGAAGGAGAGATGGTGAGGAAATACAGAAATGAACACATCCAAAAACTGAGGATAATTGGATCCCGACCAGCAACACTGCATTTTCCCCAGGAGGGGACTCAGGATGTTAATGACTCGTCATGACAGCACAGAACCACTTGGCTGGGGAAACTGGAGGGACATTGGGAAGGTGAGTATAGTGTCAGCAAAAAATATTTAAATATTTAATATTTTAAAAAACTGTGTTTTTTTAAAGATTCTAAGAGAAATAACATATAGTTTTTCCTGTACTGATTTATACTATAATTATTGCTATCATTGAAGCTGGACTGTTGCTTTTAATTTGCTTTTTTTTTTTTTATTAGGCTGACAATACATTCTTGGCTCTATACCTGCACCTTTTTCTGTCCCCTACTTTGAACGTAAACCAACTCTTTAAAAAAATGGGGAACAACTAGGGAAATCAGACCAAGAGCTCAGAAGTATCAGAGAATCCAATAAAATAGACAGAGCTTCTAACAGTATACTCTTAATATAATTAAAGCTAATTCTGTTGTGGTTTACCATATTTCTAGTACTGTAGACCTCAAAATAATTGAATCTCAAAGAAGGTGATCTCTACTTCAAAATGAGGAAATATCTCTAAACATGGAATTAATTTTCTCTCTTCTCATTTCTTTGAGAACTTAAAATACTTAAAGTAACTTAGATGTGGAAAATGTTTGGAGGGTATTGGTATTTTTGGAATGGATTTTATTGTGCTTTTAGCTCCCAGAGACTTTGAGATTATCTCTCTGAAAGGAAGGAATTTTCATGTATGGAAATAAAGCAGGCATGAAATCTGATCAAATTTTATTTTTGTTTCACCTTCTGGTGTCTAGAAAGACACAGAAAGAAGGGCAGTAAACACTGGAAAATGTTTCTCTTTTAATAGTAATTTGAAGAAGCATATCCTAATGGTAATGAAAACTGTGAAAGATCTTTATCTGCTATGGCATTTCAGGATGTCAACAAGAAATGAATGAACAACAGATGCTGCTTTAAAAATATGGAATTTTATAAACCTCAGCACTGTGTCCTATCAGAAAACACATCTGATGAAAACTACAGCATGCCTCTCAAAGTTTCTATTTGTTGAAAATACTTTTTATTGTAATAGAAAACAATCCTGAGCTGCCTGCATAAGCTGCTGACTGCTACATCAATTTCTGAATGGAAAACAGGAAATATTTCTAGTAGGAATTTACTAGGCAGTGTCACACAGAAAAAATTGTAAGTGGCTTATTATGGCAATTAGTACAGGTACTAATCAGGAAGAATAATATGCCATCAAAATATTAATGAGCGCAAGAATTCAATGAGCTGATTATTTTACAGATCATGCAAACCCCAAAACTAGGTAGAATGTTGACCCATCTAATTGTTAATTTGCTTTTTTTTAATTTTTCTTCTACAGAATAGAGTAATAGAAATCTTAGATATCAATTTTCCTTTCCTTTGAAGAATTTTTCTGCTAAAACATTCTCTAGCCTTGGCAAAATACACAGCATTGTGACAGTATTAGCCCACAACATGCTACTTTGTTTGGGTCTGGGAAAAGAATTTTCAAAATAATTTCAAAATAATTCTTGAGATTTATTCAAAATAATGTTTGTTTCAAAAATTATTCCATGATTCAAAATGGAAAAAAAATAATTTAGGAGAACATGAATACAGTCTAACAGACTGGGATGGACATTTTTAATTTAAATAGGGTAAAAAGCTTCTGCTTGCTCACCTTACTGAACATGGAGTCTTTCTCCTCACAAAAGTGACTACATGAGACAATACTGTGACTCCATTTCTTTTTTGGTCTCAGATAATTTTATTCTGCACCTTTTGTTACCTCAAAGTTCAGAATTTTGAGAAAACATTGTTCTGCATACAGGGAAGTCTCATGAAAAAAAATCTGTTTTTCTAGGGAACAAAAGTCAGGAATGTGATCATTATCCTAGAATTCGGTCATGTGATGTGTTCCTGAGGTTGTATCTCACTGTTTTCTTGCATTAACTCTTTGAATTGCTTGCATAAATCCCAATAACTTTGTACACAGCTGTAGTCTACACTGTAAGAAATAGGTGACTTAATTTTACCCAAGAGACTTTGTAGAGAAACTGGTGTTAGAAAGGGCATTTAACAATAGTTTGATTGTGAATTGGAAGATGGAGATATTATAAGAAAGGGAGATGACAACTGATGGAATCAGTATATCAACAAGTGCTAGTTATATCAACAAGTGCTAGTTTGCTTTTTTTAAATGCTGGTGCAATCTTCAGACTCCGTCTTCCAATTCTTTCAGTGTTCTCTTCATTTTTTTAATCCTATATGCTTATGAGGAAGAAAACCAGCAGGTTTTCATTCAACTCTGTTCTTGTAAACACAGCTTCAGGTTCAAGAGATAATGTTCCAGAAAAAAATGCATATGAGGATTTAATTTGCTTCCAAGGGTGGATTCCAAAAATTTCTCCCTCGTATATAATCTGTTTTTAAAATACCCTATTAGCATGTTTTTCTTTCTCTTTCATAAAACTTTAGAGCCTGGCAATCTAAATCAAAGTAAATCTTCTGATTATGAATTTTCTTCTGCAAGAAGAAAATATAAAAGATAACTATCTGTTACAAGTATTTATGTATTTTCAGGGACTCAAGAAAATTCAAGATCTGGTCTGTCTATATATATAAATATTCTAAAAAGATATTGCTAGAGTCTAGTCACAATATAGACCAAGATGAACAGAAATGTGTAGCTTTTTTTGTTTTCTATCTTCTGAATGTAAAGGAATATATATATTTCATTTTCATTTTTTTTTAATCACGTACAACAGTCTGCCAACCTCAGAAGAAGAAAAAAAGGAGTTACCGAACAAGACATTAGGAATAATTAGCATAGTTCACTGTCACAAATCTGAAATTGCTTTAAACATACAAATTATTTTCAGGAACAATCCAAGGAGATCCCTAAAACTAGGGCAAAATTAATGATGTTACACAGAAAGGCAGTAGTAATTACGTCCAATGGCTCAGCGTGATTACAGTTCCTGAGTGCCTTCACAGCTTTATACAAATTATATAGCAACACTTGGCAGTGGAGAACATATAGCAGCACATCTTAGAGGTCTGTTTAAAAGTAATTAGCAACATTGATTCATGTGCAGGATCTGAAAATTACTATATCTTTCAAAGAAATAAAAGCTAGCTAATGTTGGTTTTATCCAACCTTCAGAATATTTTTTTAGGTTTAACCCTAATGAAAAAGAAGTTTATGTACTTTTGATATCCATCCTACCTCTTAAAATCTGAGGGACTATATTTAGGAGTAGACTTGTCATAGTGTATCACTAGGAAGTAGACTACCTTAGTGATGAACACTGAGACTCAGAAATGAAATTTATTTCTTAAACTTGCTTAGAAAGTCATTAGTTTGTCTGCTAATATCCCCTTGGGTAACACAGGTACCAAACAACTTTAGTTTTTCTCCCTCATGATCCCACACTGTCAGTGTGTTATCATCACTGTTTCACCTTTGGTCCCAAAATACACACATGAATGATTACTCCCAGGGATCCTTCCTGGAAGACTTCTCTTCTAGGATATATATAATAATCTAAAACATTGTCTAAATACCTCAGGCCTTTGTGGCAACATGCCTCAAACTATATACTGGACTGACATGACATTTGCAAGAATTAGTTGATGCTTGTGGTAATGATTCATAAGTCCAGGATTCCTTTCTTGCAGGTCATAGCCTACATCATTGTGTTAGAACACAGACACGTGATTTTTTGGTTTTCCTTTCCAGTTTCATTATTTTCACACTTCTACTTCCACAAAAAATAGTTAATGTGTTTAGTGAGATTAAATTGTGGTTTTATGGTTAGAGAATTCTCCCAGAAAAGAGAAAACCATGTTTGGTATCCTTCAGGTTGAAAAGAAAATGAAATATTATTATTGCATGCAGCTATGTAAGAATTGGACATTTTACCTTCTCCTGAAAAAAAAAAATTGTCCATGCACTTCACGTCTGAAATATAATTATTCAATATGCCTGATCAATCAAAGTCATAAAGACATTTTAGGGCAGAGTTTTAACAGAGACTCTGCTTTTGGCAGTTTTTTTCCACAGTTCCTTTTCACTCCTGAACACCCCCATCAACACTATGAAGTTCATTCTTCTGGTGCTATATGATGATCTATATAGGAAAATTTGCCTGGATTAAAAATTATGTGGATGGCAGTGTTTTATTTGATCCAATTCTAAGCCAGAACAGTACAGTAGTGGCAGTGCTGAGTGCCTATTTCTACAGATTTAGGAATGAATGATCAATTTTGCTAAAAAATAATTAACAAAACATCCCTTCTGTCCCAGTTTAGATCGTATTTAGGTACTTCTCACCTTCCTTATAGTTCTTGTGTTACAAAATGGGGAAAAGTAAACCACCTTTGCATATTATCTTTATTTAAATAGAAGTTCATGTGAGCAACTAAAATTAAATATTGCTCTTTGTCAATATGAAAATGCAGTGTCCCTTATTAATATGTATGTTGACCAGACCATGAAACAAATGGACTCATTCACAGTCAACAAGGACGAATTCCTAAAGGAAATCAATGATTTTCAATTCGAAAGAGTAAACAAACATGTTCCTGTACTTTGGCCTGTGAACCTGAAGGGACACTATAAACTAATTTACTGTGGAGTTTATTAAATTAACAAATTAAAACTCTGCATTTCCTTCACTGCACTATGTTGTTTGAAATAAGTTCCAAGAGCAATCATGACAGCTTTGAAATTCAGTTTTTCTGTTGTCATCTTTCACTTATGTTGCCATCTTTAAGGTAAAATTATCACAACTCTGCAGAGTATTTTAGCCTTAGAGAAATATATTCTAAGACAAAGCACCATTGTGATCATTGGTCCTAAGTGAGATCTGAATGCACACTCACATAATCTAAACACAACTTGAATTACTGCATTCTGCATTTCCATTCATGTTCAATAGAGTTGTAGAATCACAGAATGGTTTGTGTTGGAAGGAAAATTAAAGATCTAGTTCCAGCTCTCCTTCAATGGCAAGGATGCCTTTCCCCAGACCAGGTTGTTCAGAGCTCCATCCAACCTGGCACTGAATTCTTCCAGTGATGGAGCATCCACAGTCTCTCTGGGCAATGTGTTCTGGTGTCTCACCACCCTCACAGTAAAAAAAATTCTTGTTAGTATCTAATCTAAACCTACTCTTTTTCAGTTTAAAGACATTACCCTTGTCCTATCACTACAGATTCTGATGAAGTGTCCTCCAGCTTCCTCGTAAGCCTTCTTCAGATACTAGAAGGCTTCTACGAGGTTTCCACAAAACCTTCTCCTTTCCAAGCTGAACAGTCCCAACTTTCTCAACCAGTCTTCTAACTATTGATGCTCAGTGTCAGAAACCAAAAAACTCCAATGTATGCACACTTCAGCAGCTTCAGAAAATACTTGGGGGTCAGTCCTTAGAGACTGCAAGATGGCAGAACCAGTGAAATGTGTCATTTCTGAGTGTAATCAAAAACATTTTTGTTTTTGAAATTTACAATGCAAACAAGTCCTCTATGGGCTGCTGTATTGTGCTCAGAACAACAGGAGTTTGCAAGGAGGCACATGGAGCAGCACAAATACAATTCCTAATAATAATGTAGGGGATATAAAACAAGTCTCTCTGAGGTCATGACAAGCTCAAATGACAGAGCATTGTCTGAGAGCTGTTAAATAGTTCTGTCAGAAAACCAAAATCACCCCAGTGTTCCATTTTGCATCTTATCTGATGTCAGCATCAGATAAGCTGTAAATCAGAAGTCATGTACTTTCTGGGTACTTTTCTAATGCTCTTTAATCAGATTTGGATTGCACTTACAAATAAATGTTAAGCTTTACAGAGAAAACTTACGTTTATTTGTGTCCATTTTCTCTTTAAAACAATATGCAAAATAGTGTTTTCATATTTCAAGATTATGATGAAATGTATAACTAATTAATTAATGTTGGAAGAAGTCTTTATGAATAAACTTTCCATAGGTTCTCAGTGAAAACATGTTCATAGCTTTTTTTGAAACCAGGTAACAGTATTTAATTTGTCATTATATATTCATGAAGTAACAGACTGTTCTGACAAACTAATTTCTTTAATGAGAAAAGAGCATTTCACAAGACAGGTATATAATAAGTGGTGTAACAGATGCTGCTCTATGTAGAATTTCCATAGATATAAAGGATTGTTGCTTTATTTTGTTAAAACTACCAAATTGCTTTGCTAAAAACAAATTAGAGCAAGCATTACAGTTTCCTTTTCCATTTGCTGACTGCATGAAAGAAATGTGTTACAGCAAAATAACCTTATGTGCATGTGCATACAATTTTATCATCTGATTTACAGTATATCTCAGAAACACACAGGTCAGTATACATTCAAGTAATGATCTATTTTTACAGGCACTTCAGATCCTAAAGAATTTTTAAGTGTCTCTCTTTAGTAAGGTTTTCACTTATTGGAAAGCAATGCCTTTAAAATTATATAGTCAGAAATATTTTTGTGAAGAAAAATCACAATAAAATATAACTTTTCCATAAAAATGGAAAACCATACAAATAGACATATGTGGACAGAATGTGATTTTACATTTTAAGTAGAAACATTTCAAACACTGGACTGGCCACAGTTCTCTTAACATTTATATGCAAAATTGTATGTATAAAAATACCATTAAAGATAAAGCCATGTAAAATATATTATTGCATTCTTTCTGGACATATTTCTTAAGGATGTAAATTTTGATTTATGTGTTTCTCATGTTTGTATTTTTAAAGTTCTTAGATTTTTGATTATTGTAAATATCAACAGAACCTTAACTTTCCATAGGAACCCTAGATAGCAGAAAAAACCATCCTTTATGTAATTCCATTTGGTTAATTTAATGACTGATGGAACTCCTAGAAAACAATGATACAGAGGAATTTTATTTTTGAAGCTAAACTGCAATTATCAAACTATTATGTTTTTCTTTACAGTATTTCCAAGGAATCTGGTAAGATTCCAATCCTTCAGAAATTTATGTGATTTCAGTTCCAACCTTTGATGTATACCTATACCTGTAAAGTTTCAGAATAATAATGTGTAAAAAATGCTTAATAAATGAAGACTCTGTAACATATTTCTGCATTTTAATCAACACAATAAAAAACTATTTAAGAAGAAACTATTTTTTTTGAGAATGTGTAGTTCATATATTAGCAGATAATTCATTAAAAATAAGCAGAAAGAAGAATTAGTCATGAGGGATATACTTTTGGATGTATATTTATTTTGTTTTTAAAAGCAACAGACCAAGCTTCACTTTTTTTTTATTTAAGCTTTCAAATATGCAACGAACTTTAGATCAAGTATACTGCTATAAATTAATTCTCTTAGCTTCAAGATATGTACTCTTTTTACTCGTTTAAATGAGATCCTATACAACTGGCACTTGCAAGCTCTGTGTGAACTTTTGTTAGAATTTATAGTTGTAAAATTATAGAACTTATAAATGGTAAAATAATTTGTATATATTTTTTTTCCTTTCAAGAATAATAAACTTCCTTGAATATATTATGTTGCAGAAAGAAATTGTTTGGAAGAAAGAATTAAAAATTTCCCCAAAGAGACAGTGAATATATTAGGAGTTTCCATAAAAAATCCAGATGTATGAAGTTGTCAGAGGTGAATGGTCTCAGCTGCTGTTCCAGAGGCATCAAGATCTGATAATAACTTGGTTGGGTGTTTGCCAAGACACTTTTTACATGAATATAGCATATTCAGTTTTAGTTTTTTTTACATTTTCAGTATTTATCACTAAAAAAGATTATTTCTGATTTGTAAATGTATTGTTTATTGCTACTTAAAAAAATTTAATCTCCATTCTTTTAAAACTTTTAAGCTTTCCAGCTTGCCACCAAATCTCAAATAAAAAACCCATAATATATTACCATCAAATTACACAGAAGAGAATATTCAAGTTCAAATGATGGAGGCTGCAAAACATTACAATTATGCTTGCCAAGTTTTAAATAAAACATTACAGTTTAAGAAGTATAACATCACAAGTGGGAGGTTATTGTGGCCAAGTTTTGGCAACCTGGTGACCAAAAGTTAGCGGTGAATTTAGGTACTGTACTGTACCAAATACTGAAACAAAAAAAACAGTCTTCATAGTGGCCAGAGAGCCGCAACTTCTCTTTAGTTCATAGCATCTGCAAAAGTTTGTCACTGTGAATATTTGTTCCTCATCTGAACATGGATTTCCTTTCTATAGAAACCTTATTTTGCCGAGTTGGAAATGAAGAATCCAGTTCTACCTAGAATGCTGGAACCAAGCCTACAAGATTCCAACTAAGATCACCCTCATAAGAGAGAAATAAACCTGGATATTGAAAAACCTGATTCATGCTCTGACTGGGTCTTTTTCCCTTTTCAAGATAACTTTCAGTAGACTCCATTTCCAAAGAATTAATCAGAGTCTGTTTCAAATTTCAAATGCTTTTGAAATCTGCTTATTCATATTAAAAGCCAGGGTTTTATTGGATGCATTTACATTAAGATGAGAGTTGAACATTTTCCTAAAGTCTTTGAAATCACAGTCTCTCATTCTGTATACACATCTTTCAGACAGCAAATTTCCTTCAGGAAAATTGCTTTAGAATGCTTTTTATTTTTTTTCCTTCTCTGTTTTAAACATAAGCACATAAACCTTCAGCATGTCTTTTTTCTCCATCAAAAAGTGCTAATAAAATCCCTCATCATGCTAGAGTCTTACAATGTAGATTATTTGTATTATCTTCATCTATCAATATTTTAAAATATTTTTACTATCAATAATTTGGCAAAAAATAAGTATGTCTCCATGTGTGTTTCTGCTTATGTGTTGCTTCAACTTTATATTTTATTTCCCTTTGGCTTGTAGGGAAAAAAAAGCCTTTGGCGGAAAATAATAAAAAGAAGGTAAAGCTATTAGGAATAATCTTTTAATTTCTGGCAGAGCAAAACATCATTTACATGAATATTAGTATTTTACCTTTTAAGATGTTTTTGAGCTACTTAAATAATTCCTTTGTAAATATGTATGTATTTTTCCTCTTAACTCAGTCACTATTTAAAACATCCCAGAACTACTGTTGATCCAGAATTTACACACATAAATAAGAAAATTTAAATACTTTAAACGGATTAACATATTTTAATACCACTAGACTCTTGACATCAATTATTTATACCCTAACAAAGTCATAAACTGAAGCTGACAAGAAAAAAGAGACAGGGCTCATATTCCAAGTCCTGGATGTTTAGCAATGCCTTTTTCCTTCTCATGCTGGGTGTCATGGGGTGAGTTTACTTTTAAGACAGCTTTGAGTACTAAGGAAGTTGAAGCTGCTGGTGGCTGATGGGAGTCTTTTCTCCTGACCAAGTATTGGTCATTTCTGAGAATTGACAGTAGTTTTGACCATTGAAAAGTGAGATCAACTTGTGAACACCACCTTAAGCTGTAAACCCAGAGCTCTCTTGTTCTCTTTGGTTTCTGGCTTCTGAAGAGGTAACAGGCTCTGTCTCGGCCTCCTCCCCCTCTCCAGGCCGGACAAGGCCGCAGAGGGCGGGGAGGGGAGAAACGGAGCCGGCCGGCCTGGCCTGGTTTGTAGTTTCTGCTGCTGGACTGAAACCTGACACCATGAACATCTGCAGCTTTCCAAGACTTCAACTCTTTTACTACCTGGATGAGACATACAGATTACTCCTTTTTCCCAGAGAGAGAGAGAGAGAGAGAGAGAGAGAGAGAGAGAGAGAGAGAATCAGCATGAAAAAAGACATCATAAAACCATCAAAGACCATGAAGAAAAGAGTTAAGTTTTAGATGGGGAAGAGAGAATAAGGAGATGCTTTATAAGCTGAATACTTTTTCTGTTAAAGCTATAGAGATGGAGAATAGTGTTCTGAAAAAACTCCTTTAATTCATGACAGAGTATATTGGGAGGAATGGAGTGTTCAAAGTGTGGATTTTGAGCAAAAGGTGGAGTAATTGTGATACAGTGAGGTGCTGGAACAGAGTGGGGAGAAATAATAGTTGAAGATTTGGGGCCATTGTAGAGGCAAAGAGAAAACTTCTGTTTCCAGTGAAGCTCACAGAGACAGATGAAAAGAACTTTTGCCTTTGAACAACTCATCCTTAAAAATGACATCCCTAGACTGACTGACCGGTACACACCTCAGAGTGATGTGAAATGAGAGGAGTGAACTGATGACAGATTTCCGGGCAGCTAGCATCAGAGAAATAGAAAACTATAACAGAAATAGTTTTCTTGTGAGAAAATCCATAGATTAGCCGAAGAAGACTTCTGTTTCTCTACAAAGGCTGATGAAAAGACTCTAGCAGGAATTGGGACTGTTTTAAACACCAAAGTTCCAAAGTTTTTTTTCTCTATGTTGTCATGTGAACAAGATAATGGTTGAGTAGTGAGGGATAAAAGAGTTTCCTTGAGGTTTATTCTGGTGTTCTTTTTCTTGTAGTTTTGTTAATAAACTTTCTTTATTCCTTTTAATTTTTAAGCCTGTTTTGCTCTTGCTCTAATCCATATCTCACAGCAAGAAATAAGTAAGTTTTCTAGTAATTTTTTTAGTTACTGCTTTAAAACCACGACACTGGGGCAGTTCAGTTCCATGACATCTCATGTTAAAAACAAAAACAGTTGCCTGTGGGCCTTTTGGTGGCAGCTCTGTAACCTTTCTCTGAAGCTGCTGAAGCAGAATTTCAGTGACTCTATGGCAATATTTCCCTTGTTATTCCCAGCCTGTTGTGGTCTCGTTGTCATTCTCACAGCCTGATAGCTGTAAACCCCTGATACTGCTGTTTTCGTGGGGTTTCATGGGAGACTATTATCAGGGATGGGAGTATTATCTCGTCCACCTCTCTTTAACTCTTGCTTTGAAGTTTTTAGTTTAAATTAGAGAAAATAAAGATGGGGCATAACAAAATAATACTCATATAAATATTTGACAAATATTGCTCAACACTTTATGGGCAGAGATGTTAAAAAAAACAAATGTGCAACATTTGCTCGTTTGCATAGTCCTGCTGGTACCAGAAAGATCAGAAACAAGAACAACCAAGGGCAGGGAAGAGGACAGTCCCAATGAAAAGTACATAGTACTAGCAGAAAGCATGACAAGCCCTCATAACTGGTGGCACTGGAGAAAGTGCTGTCACTCTTCCTCACAGATGATCAAAAGTCAGTTTTTCCTTTCCTTGTTCTGTTTCTCTCTTTCTTTTTTCCCCATATTTTTTTCCCCAAAAGCAGCTCAGACTGTTCAAGTCTGTGTATTTTATGAGTTAGAGAACCCAACACCCAACCCTTAGTGTGTTTAAACCTGCCTCAGCATTCCTCATGAGTCCCCATCTTTCAGAAACTGCCTCATAAGTGGCTGGCTGATCAGTTTTAGAAGTGATGTCAGCAAGTCACTATTTATCTTCTTGACACCAAGCTGGGACACTGGAATAGCCTGCCTTGAAGAAGTAGCCATATGCATTAGGTATCCTCATCACAACATAAATGAAGAGGCCAGGATAAGAGACATGGCTGCGTGCCCACTAGCAAGAAAAATCAAAAAAGGTGATAGGGAGGAAAATTTCCATATCTTACATATGTTACAGATATTCAGAAATATATGGCAATCATGAAATTAATAGTTCTAAATCTAGTGTGATCCTTGTTCAATGAGAAAATTTTATAATGTACTATTGCATGATGTTGTAACACCTTCCTTTGAAAATGCTTTAAACTGCACAGCTGCCACCAGCTGCAAAAAAAGCATAATAATGAAGGTAAAGGATAGAAATAGAAATTCAGACAAACCCAAAAGAAGCAGGGACAAATTCAGTCACTGGATGTGAGCAAGTAGAGGGTAAAGAGGAAGAAGATTCTCAGCTATAAAACACAGAAAAGATAAAAAAACCACGGAAATTATCACAACTCTATTTTATATAGATTCAGAGTCTGGATTTATTTTAGAAAAGAACAGGGAGAGAAGTAAGAATAAAGGCAGAGGAAAGAGGAGGAGTTTCACATGAAGAAAGTGAGAGGATGTGTTATGAAAACCTTCAGAGCAGGGCAGAAGCGAAGGGGAAGGAATGAGAGCTTTTGCAGAGAGATGAAAGACAGAAACAGCTGAAGATTAATGCATCTTTCCCAGAACTGGGTTTTAAATTTTTCTTTTGCAACTGTATTTCTGTATTTCTGATCAAGACCCTGCCCTTTAATTCAATTCACATTGTACCATGTGGGGTGTTTTTTTTAAAAAAAATAAATTTGCTCACAAATATAAGAATCCCAGAGGCTGAAAAATAATAAACACTCATCTACAGAAAGTTCAGGAAAGTAGCAAAACATTTTCCACCAATACTGAGGTAGAAGTGTAGGAAATCTGAGCCTTTGCTTTTTACAAAAAATGAAGGGGAAAAAGGGTTCTTAAGTAACAAAGGGATACCATCTGCAACAGCCCCTTATAAAACAGAGGCCTAACTGTCTGAATGGCAGGAAATTTGGATGTCTTGACATAGACCTCTGTTTCTAATTTCATATTTCTGACTGCACACATTACTGCTAAGAATATTGAATGCCAATGTTCAGGAGGGTTATGCAACCATCATGTGTAAGCAACGTTCAAATACAGTTCCAGTTCTGAAGACAAACTAGAAGAGCAGACACAGAAGTGTAGTATTCATGTAAATCAGATCCTGGTTTAAAGTGGGAAATTAGGGATTTTCTTTCCAGTGTCTTACAGATGAAGCTGTACATCTAATTTACAAATGACCAGCACAACATGAAGTTACTCATAATGGTGGTGAAACAATGTGAAGGCAAGGGCGTGGAAGTCTGTATTACCTGTGGACATGTAGATAATACAGTTACCTATCGAATCAAGATATGAAACTTGACTTCTGTTAAACAGCACATGAGAACTCAGGTTCCTGGAAATGACAACTATTTTATCAGATAATTCTCCTCAATTAGAGTGCATTCCCTCCAGCACAAATATACATGCAAGGAGAAAGAGAAGATCCTTCTGCTTTGGAACAAAAAAAATGTGGAGCTACTACAATACATTCAGCAAGATCACATATAACAAAGTGGTCTTTAAAAGTGGTGGGTTTTGCATTTCTAATGCAGCTGATAAAATTACAGCAATTTATATTTGGGTTTTTGATCTGTTGTCCATAACTTCCTCAAAGTCAGTCAGGGAATTGTAAACTTTTACTTTTGTTTCATCTATACTCATGTATGTGTTGTCTCTCCCAGTTTAATTTGGCATTTTTTTAAAAAAAAAAAAGTAAAAAAGGTTTAAGTCTTGTCCAGGGCTGAACACAATTGGCTTTTATTAAATAGCTAACATTGGTTATTGTCTAAATATGAAAAATTAAAACATTGCAGCCATGACTTATTTATAAAATTTGCCATAAAAAATTTTACCTCACCATGAAACTGAAATGCCACATTAGTGAAAGAAATCTTGATGTGTACTGGCCTACATCTGTCTGTTCACACAGTCAGCTGCAAGAATATATTAAAAAAACTAGCACTGTGTCAGTAGAGAGTAGAATGCTTTCATGACTCTGGCAAAGATCACTGCAGGGACCGCTTTGGTATACCAAGCTGGAGAGAGGCTGCTGTGATGAAGCATCATAGCTGGAATTAAAGAGGACCATCACAGAAAAAAAGTTAATATGAATACGACATGAAACTATTTAAGGAGAGAGAAAAGAACAGAAGGAGTGCACACAGAGCTGTCATATCAAGGACTTAATTACCTAACTATTCAGAAACTTTCTCTCCAAAGTGCTGTGCCCTACAGCAAAAGGAATTATAAAAGGAAGTGAGATAAAGGATAGAAATGAGATTGCCATTGTATGAAACTTCAAATATTTCCATTAAACAACGTCAAAGAAGACCTTAAGAGCCCAAGATAGAGGAAAACTTGCTAAATATTACAGGAGAACTTGCAAGATAAAATTATCAAAATATTTTGGCCCTTTCAGCATAAAGGCTGGAATAAGGAAACATGACATTAGGGCAGTGTATGAGTGAAAATAGTAAAGATTTGTCATTACAAAAAGTAAGAATATGCAAAGCTGCATCAGCAGTAAGGCCCCATGACCTGGAGAATGTGATCCACAGCTTTACTCAGATGAAATGCTTTGGGTTTCCTCTGTCCTACAAACAGACAGAAGAGTCCTGAATAAAATCATACTTTTATTCTTCATTTGAAACTTTGATTTTCTCTGATTCTTTACTGTCTTGAAATCCTATAAAACATCTACAGGACAAAATGAATTCAGGATTTTTCAATAATTCAACATTAAGCTTGCTCCCTCCACATTCTGCAAAACCTAAATAGTGCTTCAGCATAACATTTCTCTTTTCCCAGTCAGCTGTTTCTGCCCAGTGGCAGACCCTACACTCTCACAGGAGTTTGGCTGCTGGAACTGAGGCACCAGGTGAGAGGTTTCCAGATGCCATGGGCAGCCATGTCCATTGACCCCTGGCCCAGGGGAAACATTTTCAGCTGAGGCTCTTGCCTTGGCCCCAGCTGATCTGCAGCTCCTGCTGCCCTGAAGATGAGTGCCTGCCCACAGGTGCTGTTAGGCACAGGTGCAGGACAACATCCTGGGTCTTGACCATTCTCAGAGGGGCCTCATAATCTGCCTCAGATCTTCCACCATGGACTGGCCAAGTGATCCAAACTGTCTGTTGATCCTGGTGGCCATCCTCACTCTTTCCTGTTTCCTCTGAAGCCTCAGTTGTTTTATTAAAATCTGTTTAATTCTTTAACTTTGATTGTTCTCTAAATATTCCTGAAATTTGACTTCTGCAGCACCTTCCCTTATGCCAGGGGAAAAAAATGCAGTGCTATGTCTGCTAAATTTAAGTGTACATTCCTCTACTGATACTCCCTTTTCTTCTCATTTTTAAGTTTATATGCGAATCATGCTTAATGGATCTAAAAAAATGCTAAGAAACCTGTATGAAAGAAAGGTATTTGGGAATCTAGATTTAACTTTGAAAGTATACTGCTTGGTCAGGTGAGCTATTAGTGCAAGATGAATTGCCTGTGGGGAATGCTCATTTATTTTGTCTTGACTATGTGAAAATCAGTGAGACAATCTTCAACACAAATATCTAAAGGTAACGATTCCCTGTTTTGGAGTACCACAACAGCAATTCTAATCCTTCATATATAGCAGATCTGTGATCTGCATGTGGTCACTGGTGGTGTCCCCCAGAGATCATTGTTGGGCCCAGTCCTGCTTAACATCTTTATCAATGATCTCTATGAGGGGATTAAACCTACTATAAACAATTTTGTGGATGACACCAAGTTGGGTCGGAACATTGATCTGCTGTTGTTCTGTTGATCCAGAAAGACCTGGCTGGATCAATGGGCCAAATCTAACAATATGAGGTTTAACCGGATTGAGCGCTGGGTCCTGCACTTTGGGCACAACAACCCCCTGCAGGGCTGGGGACAGAGTGACTGAAGAGAGGCCCAGTGGGAAAGGACTCAGGGGTGCTGGATGAACGTGAACAAGCAGTGAGCCCAGGTGGCCAAGAATCCAATGGCATCCTGGGCTATATCAGGAATAGTGTGGCCAGCAGGAGCAGGACCCTGATTATCCCATTGTACTCAGCACTGGTGAGGCCACACCTCGACTGCTGTGTCCAGTTCTGGGCCCCTCAGTTCAGGGAGGATATTTAGGTACTGAAATGGGTCCAGAGAAGGGTAAAAACCATGGTGAAGGGTCTGGAGCATACATCCTGTGTGGAGTGGCTGAGAGAACCTGTTTGTTTAGCCAGGAAAAGAGATTTGGGGATAATCTTATCACTCTCTACAACTGCCTTAAAGGAGGTTGTATCCACATGGGGGCTGGCCTTTTCTCCCAGATAACAAATAATAGGACAAGAGGAAATTACTTCAACCTGCTTTAGGGGAGGTTTAAGTTGGACATTAGAAAGAATTTCTTCATGGAAAGGGTGATTAAATACTGGAATGACCTTCCCAGGGAGAGGGTGGAGTCACCATCCCTGAAGGGATTTAGCAGGATCATGATGTAACAAAAAACGTAAGGTCTTTCCGTTGTGTGTAATCCAGATCCAGTTAACATGTGCAATATTTTTTCACAGCAATATGTTTTTCTGTCTGGAATACAGTGTTCACCATCCCTGGATGTAGCACATAGTTGATCTAGTTGACATGGTGTTGTTTGGTCATAGACTGAACTTTATGATGTCAGAGGTCTTTTCCAGTCTAATTGATTCTGTAATCTTCTCTGCTTTGATGGTATCTAGAACCTAATTCTAGATATCAGCTGACTTCAATGAATAATATTAACTAGTAGTTTAATTCAATCATATTTTGACAAGACTGCCTTTTCAACATATTTAATAAAATATTATTATTGAAAGATATTTCTCCATGGGATAATTGTGATAATTTTTTCTTTTTAAATAAAAGCTGTTATTTTTTGATTGTTTATTCAGGTTTTTTTCTTCCCTGATTAATTTTCAATTTTTTCCAATTTATTTTATTTTTTATTTCACCAGTAACTGCCACTGAAATTTTTCTAAGAGCCTAAAAAAGAAACAAACAATTTTTAAATGTACACTAATTCTTCAAATGACTGTTTAATGTTATAAACCCATTTCACTTTATACTATATTGTAAACTGCCTGGGCTTGCTGATCATTACATGCAGCAAGTGCCATGAAAGCCTCAGTCTATTTATCAATCCATCTGGCAATCAGAACATTCAGACAAACAAAAAAAACCAAAAAGCAGATATCTCTCAAAAATTGCTTCCTTTCTTCCTTCTTCTACGATCTTTTTTTTTTTTTTCTTCCCAGGGAGATGACACTGTCTCCATACATGTGTTGCAGACAACTGTCATTTGACATCTTCACACCTTAAAGTCTAATCAGCTTTGAGTTATTACAATCCTTGCATAATAGATAAAATATTCTAAAAATGCAAACTAGAACACTTTTTTCTGTATAATTACAATGGCTGTAATGAATGAACACAAATGATAAGAAAAAGAGAAGCAGGATCTCATTCACAACAAGCTAGTTCCTAGGGAATATTAGTGATTTAAGAAGAAAGAAAACAATGCCCTTGAATTTTTATCCACTGAGCGCAATTATGCATTCTATTTTCTTTGCCAGAAGACTGCTTAGAACTGACTGTACAAGATTCCTCTGAAGACTAACACAACAAACACAAATAGAGCATTTTAGCAAAGTCCATACTGTCAACCCCTGTGTAAGCTGAGAAAAAAACCCAAAACAACCACGAAGAAGAATTTATCACCATGCTTACTAATGGTAAAGTAAATAAGAATGCATCCTTTATAAGTATAGAGATAACCATACAATGTAAATTATTTAAAGTTTAGAGGAAAAATATAAGCTTGAATAATCCTAGCTTTAGCACATTTTTATTCAGACTGGGTAGAAAATCACCACCAAGACATGAAGAAAGTTTTGCAGTAGATCAATGGGTTATGCTCAATTGCTAACTGTTTCAGTACAAAAAACCCTGCTTTGTAGAAATAAGAGTACAATAGATTTAGTCTGTATAAGGCACTGATTAAGTACTGAAAATATACATTAGTGAGAATGGGAGAACATACCCAACTCTTCCTGTAAATGGTGCTAGGCTTCAATGCAGATTTCATATAGTACAAATAAAAATTCTGAATTTCTGTCTTCCACATTGTTCCTTAGGTTTTTACATTTTGTCCATGAAAAGACTGTATCAAGATATGTCTTTAGCAAAGGAGGTCAGAAAAATCTCTATTTCTTTGGCTTAATTCTGAAGCAGTAAAATTATGGACAAAGGACTCTAACTATTTAAAGTTAGGGAGGGTGTGTTTATTACAGCCAGGAAGCATGAAGTGTCACTTCTCAAAGATGTGCACACACCACCACTGCCCCACATTCCCTGTTTATTCTCTAAATTATTGCATATACATAGTTACACAATGCACATAATACATATTTGTTCCCTGACTCTGCCTGCTCTTGCCTCATATCTTCCTCTTCCTCGGGCTTGAACTTTTCAGCTGTGTCCTGTTGGCAGCTCTCCTGGTTCTCTTGGACACAGTTCAGATCCCTTGCTTGCAGGTGTAGACACGGTTCTCTCCTTTCCATAATTGTCTATTCTTGTCTCCCTCTGCAAACACAACTTAAGTAAATGATATATAGTCTTATTCTAAGCATTAAGACAAGCGGAATGATATATATCCTTGGCTATTCATTTCATCTTGGCAATCATTGACTACTTCACATGTTTTCTACAAGCAAAAGGTATGTAGCTTTACTTCTAACTAACTACACCTAGTAATCATTAACTAGTTACATTGCTCCTACCTTAGATTTCATGTTTCTTTTACCTTGAATTTTCTTAAGCTTCTCTTATTCTAGTTAAAATCTTAATTTCCTATTTTTTTTTTTTTTACTCAATTCCATGTCTCAGAACTCTTCTTCAGTTAGAAATCCTGTACTCAGATGTGACTGCTGAAAGTACTGTTAACATGCTGGCATATAAATATTTGGCAATGGCATACAATGAAGGAAATTAGCAACAATCCATTTTTATATCAGATGGCAGAATGTGCCAATCATGTGGTCCTAAAAATAATATAATTCCCCCATTACTACTGCATCAGACATTTCAGAGAAGAACTGAGACTCTGAGGTTTAATCTTTAAAAATATCCTTAAGATATTTTTAAGAGCAGTTTGTGCACTGTTCACTTGCTGTAAAGGAATGTATAAAAACTGTACACATTAGACCACATTTGAGAAAGCAAAAATAGGCTGGAGACTGTAGTAAAATCTTTAAAAGGAAGAGATAATCTTTTTAACTCTACAATGGAGGGAACTATTAATTAAAAAAAGGGGAAATCAATGTAAAAAATTTAATTTAACCACCAAAAAATGGATTATATGTTGTTTATGTAATAAAATTGTACAAATGCTACATTTTTAAAAAGGAATAGAAATGAAGATGTGGGCATATAACAAATTAATATTCAGTCTTTTTCTTTTTTTTTTCTGAAACATTTAGATCTGGATGAATAATAATTATATTGTTAAGACTTCAATTATGCAAACATTAATTTCTTGGTTTTACACATCTGTGTATAGAGCTTTTTATACATAATCTTTTCTATACATGCCTATATAGCTACTTCTGTCTGTCCATATGGTATACTTTCTTTTTGCCCATAAACAAGATTTTGACCATAAAAAAATACAGAAGTTCATTTGCAATTAGATATTGCTGAAGTATAATTAAAAATTTGTGCCAGCTGGAGACATCAGTTGCTTTGATTTTTAATAGTGTCTGGTAGCAAAGAACTTATTTGCTCTAGCTTTGTAATCTGTGTAGTCCACACTTCGTTTATAGCCAAGTACCTATGATGTGGCTATTGAGCAATACTTTCAATTCTTTTTCTTGTTGTAATGCTGAAGAATTGTAAGCATGGGCTTGGGATCCATTGAATACATATATTGCAAAGATATAACAAAATTATTCTTTGCCAAGAGAATTCACAAGACAAAACAGGAGATGGATTCAGGGGTGCAGGAAATCAAGAGAGTACCAGGCTAACAATGGCAGTACTGGTCAGTAAGACAAAAAATGTCTTGCTGGGGATGCTTAAGAGAATATCTAACTGATACCTTAGGAAAGTGATATTTGGTGTAGTATGCTGGATAGCTGCCTTAGAAACACAATCTGCTTTTCAATGTTGGGGAAAAAGTTTCTTGATTCCAAATATAAACTGCTTGAGAGCCTAGGTGCTTCTTTGTGCAAGATTATCTGCTGAAACTCTGTGTTAGTAAGGTCACAGGCAAAAAAAGATAAGATTTAGACAAAATTGCAGCAAAGAAAGGTGAAAATGACACCTTGCTTATTGACTGGACTATTAGATATCTTGGTGCTTTTTTCACACCAAGAAAAAGACAGGATGGAGAAATAATTTCTAAACATATCGGGCTTTGGTTACATCTGAGCGTTTGCATTCTTTTTTTCTATACTTTTTCTATGTGTGGACTTATTGCAGAATGTTTTCTGCAATAAGTCCACACATAGAAATCTTTTCTGTTGCAGCATGAAAGTGTGAGAGAGTTTGACTATTGGGTTTTTACATACGTTTGAATGTTTTTTTACAATATGTTACCAAGTCCTTATTTGGATTGCAATGTTTAAGAAGCATATAATACTGTTTGCAATTAAATGGCTGAAAACTATAAATGTCTTGACTTTTGCTCCTTTCATAAAGAGTAATGTGAACATGAAGAATCAGAAAGCAAATATTCTCTCAACAATTTCTGTGGCAAGCAAGCAGATCCCAAAGTGTACATAAGCACTTTAAACTTCTCAAAACCCATAATCTGAAAATTTATAATAGGTTAAATATTGTGTACTTTTTTTATTCTAAAGTGGAAGGTAGAAAATGTCAGAGAAGGTCCTTCTTGATTCATATACCTGGAAAAGTTAAAGGACTGATTCATAATTCAGACAATGTTACAATAGATTTGTATGAAATCTAGAAAATCTCTAGAAGTTAATTTATTTCCCTAGCGAAAAAGAGTATTTGACACAACACAGATTGTTTCTGGTGTCAGATATCCGATCTATTCCCTCTTCAGGCTAAAACCTGAATAAAAACATCCTGTTAGTGGTTAAGGGTTCTTGTTTATATTAAGGTTTGTTCTAAATACCTCAGGTGTTAATTTATTTCCTTTTAAAGATATTAAACATCTCTAACAATAGTTACACAACATCAAAGATACAAAAATTTTAACAATCCAGTGCAAATTTTGAAAAGGAAACTCTTATAGGAGATGAATATACACTGCAGAATTAATTTCTGGAAGAAAAATGAAAGTGAGGGGAACACTATCCCACTGCAAAAAGGTAAAACACTCATGTATTTGATATAATTTTTCTGCCTTCAGATAAGAGCATACAACTCTGGAACTGATCCATTCATTCAGATGAAAAACATTAAATCCTATAATATATATATATAGGAGATAGAAAATGCTATTTAAAAAGGCTAGAAAAGAAGAATGAAAGGTAGGAGAGTACAGGACAGACGAACACTACTGTACGCTTTCAGATGTTAATAGAGCACAATACCAGGAACAGGTAAGTCTTAAACAGAAAAAATTCTTCCTAAAAATGGTTTCCAGTTTTTCCTTCATAAGATTTTTTTTCCCCCCTAATTTTGTACTTCTGCATAGTATAGATGTACTCTGCATCAAAAAATGGTTGAAGAGTAAAGATTTGTTAATTTTAAAGTCTAAACTCTATATTTTGGTTGAGTTTATTTGTTTTATCTTCTTTCTGTTGATTATCCAGGAAAAAAGTCTACTCTATTTACTTTAAATTGCTGTCATTAAAACTAATTTTCAGCACCTCCCATAGTACTTTAAAACGAAAAGACAATTCAGTGAATGGTGAACATGTAGCATTTTTTCAGGGCAAGCTTTAGAGTTCATCAACAAAATAGTCTCCTTATCTCTACCACAAACATTTCCAAACATCTACTGAGATATGGAGACAAAATCAAACAGAACAGAAAGGCCAAGAGAGTTGAAAAAATAAAAGCACTACAAAGAGAATTATAAAAATCCGTAGAACGTCTTTTATTTATTTTAGTGTTTTAAAAGTACATTAAGATATTTGAAAAGGAGATAAAAAAAAGGATTTGTAGAGGGAAATTTAGGGAATTAAAATAACTTAATACTTGGGAACTTCTTCTCAGGAGATAAGAATTAAACTTGAAATATATAATTAGAAATAGAAAGCAGAAAATGCAAAAGAAAGCAGCGCTTCTGAAAGTCAATAAGAGAACAGATATACCAATAACTTTGTGGGCAGAATGAGATAAATATGACTGAGAAAAAAAGAAAACATAAAAAAACAGCAGTGTGCCTGCAGGTAGAGCAAGAATTAATATAGTGTTCTTTCAGTGAAAGAATTTGTTACTGTTCCATCAAAATTCTTAAAGTAAATGAAATTAAATTACACTCACAGAACTTCATGAACCCATGAAAGATGGGCCAGCATTCCACAGGAAGCACTCTGTGATAAACAATTTCTTTAATCTAGATTTCTCTGACAGGTCTGCATCTACTGATACTTTACTCTCATCCAATAAAAACTACATTTCACCTTAAAACCTTTACTTGTAGAGAAACAAGTAACAAAAAAAAAATTAGGGCTATTCCTGTATTTTTTTTCATTGAGATAAACAGCACCAAAAGCTAGAAAGGAGCCTAAAATAGTGAGTATGCAGGCATCCATCAAGCTTTTGTATCAATTTTAATATTACTATTAAAACTCAACGTATTCAACCAGTCCTAAGTGCTATTAAAAGGCCTCTTATAGTACCAAATGGGCAAGTCAAGAGGAAATGGGAAGAAAAACCTTATAATAAAAGGTGGTTTTGTTGCCTTTATTTATTTTTTTTCACATAATTCATCACTATTCAATGCAACTTAGATAAGCACTGCCAGCTGGAAGCTAATTACATTCAGCTGAACCTAATTATTCAAAATTCCTTAATAAGTGAGGACGGAATTGTTGTTAAGGACGGATAAGTGGATTGGGCTGAAGAGAGGATGAGAGATTTTAAATCTATGTAGGTGTTAACCTACAGGTGTGATGTTTTGTTGCTATTCTTTTTCCTGTTTGTGCTATTAAAACCATGTTATGCTTATTAATTTCACGAACAAAAGAAATAGTCATAGGATTTCCTTTATTGACTCAGATTTAGCTAGTGATATAACTTGTGATGTGAAATAAGGTTGTTAAAAGCAGCCTCCTAATACAGCAGTTCTGGGCCTCCCTTCTGCCCGGGTGCTGTAGCCCAGCCTGGGGACCAAGGGCCTTTTCAAAGGCTCAGGGATGTGTCTTACTTTCCTGTGGACAGGTTCAACCAGAAGTGAAGCTGAGCATGTATCCCAGAGATGTAGACATACATGGATACAGAGTGGGTAAGGTGGGAAGTGACCACAGTGGTGTCATCTCCAACCTCCCTGCTTAGTGGGGGAATGAAGGAGTAAAACTGAGCCTAGAGAAAAAAGAGGGTGAGTAGGAGAAAAGACCTTGTCCCTTTTTTTTGTTTGTTTTTTTTGTTTCTCACTAGCTAAATCTATTTTAGCTGGCAATAAACTACTTTTCCCAAACTCAGTTTGCATCTCCTGTGAAGGTATTTGATAATTAAATCCTTTGTCCTTCCATTTACCCATGAGCTTTTTCCATCTTATTTTCCGCCTCTTTCTCATTGAGGAAAAGGAGAGAGGGAATGGGTGGGTGGGCATAGGGCAGCCAGACAAGGTAACCCACCACAGTCATTAGGGCACTCCAGGCCTAGAACAGAATTTATGCACTCTCTGTCCGCCCTCAGAGATTTTTGAAAACAAACAGGATAGAGCCCTGTGCACCTTGAATGACCTCTTAGCTGAGATTTCTGCAGGAAGCTCAGTTAGGGCACTTATTTCAGTCCTTTCAACTTGGATTACTCCATAATTCTATGAAAATCCAGATGCTTTTTGTTCCAAACAAGCATCTAGTCAGGAAACTTTTAAGAATAAAAGCAGAGCTTACCTAAAGTTAAAGGAGTGTTCTGAAATCATTCAGTCATCTATAAAATTTGACTGGTGATAAGATTTTTGTAAGGGAAATGTTTAGAGCTTTGAATTTAGTTAAAATCTGAGTTACAAGCTGTTGATGTAATACAATATTCTAAAAAGGTGTCAAAAATAGGTTTGTAGTAGGAACCTGTGACTGGACTGGTTCATGGTGTCAGCCTGCCAGTTTTATGAATAGGGTAGTTATAATTTGGAAAGAACACAAAAACACCCAAGTGTAACACAAGCCACAGAAAATTTGCACACCCTCTAACAAAAGTAAGATTTTTGATGTCACTTGACATCTGCCAGGATGTTTGTAGATAAAAACTGATAGAGTTTCTAAAGTCTTTTTGGGAAAGGTAGTTGCTGTAAAAGGGAGAAAGCAACTAAATGGATATCACAACAACCTCAAGATCTTTGCTAGTCCACTATGTGAGAAAAATTCTTCTTGATGTAAGGTCTGAGGGTCTAGGAAGATTTTAGAGTTAAGCCTCTACACAAGCACAGTCTCACACAATTTTTAAACAGTCACCTATTGCTGTCTTCAGTGACCCTTCTCAAATGGTGTGTGATAGCTCTGCTCTATCATGTTTCAAGCCTTCCTGCCATCAGCTGTGCAGTGTGTTCTGTACTGCTATCCCATAACATATTAATGTCCCTACGTTCCTTGATGCCAAGCAGTATAAGGCTGTGTTTTTAGAATCATGTAAGAAAAGCATTGTTCTCTAAGAACTTAGTTTCAGGATAGAGGTATGTTTGAAGATAACGAAATCCAAGAAAGGTGATCTGATGGCTGGTAGGATTCAGGCTTTGTAATTATTTTTCATGTCTGGAAACCAGAGCTCACTTTATATCGGAATGCTGACTTCACAGTTCAGAAAAAAGGATATGCAAATTCTGGTAATAACAGTTGCAGCAGAGAATTGCCACATTCTCCTAGCCTGTTAAAATCTTTTGGAATAGAAGTGGAGGAAAAATCAATGCAGGCTGCACAAAGAACAGAAGGTTTATCTTAAATTGTTCTGAAATTGAAAAAGTAAGTATTCACAGCAGTAGTCATCTATGAGACATTTATTATTAAAAACCATAAAAGATGAAAAGGTAATCGTAGTATTAATTCAGTTATATGTTTTTACAGTTTTAAATTATTTTATGAAGATTTTAATTAAAAGTAGAGTTAAGCCTGCACTGAGACATGTCTGAATTGCCAGCAATGAAAGGAGTTTGCTTCAGCAACAGTCAGTTATGTTGGACCACACAGCCTTTTTACAGAGCTAAGGAAAGTGAGGAGCAACTTGGCTTGAGGAAGCAGAGCCAGGCTTAGGAAAAGCAGTCTTAATTAAATTTCAAATATTTTAGTGCACTACCATAAGCTCTGAACATATTCAGTAGTGCCAAGACAGCCAGAGGATGATTTCTTGAGGAAGGACAGTGGAGCTGCTTTCTCTGTTACCTTGAAGATCTGTCTTCATCATAGTGGACCAGAGCAGTATGTGGTCCATCACATTCTCTCCTTGGATAGATTATAAATGTCCATTCTATTTTCTTGCTATGAAAAATTAAGAAATTAGGGTGTATAAACATGTGATAAGGTGTGGAATATTTTTGTCAGATATATTCATCAGGAGTACCTAAACAGAACAGATCAAAGTAATATTTAGAAAACAGAAGGGGAGAGAAAATAAATATAATCTCCTTTGCAAGAATTTTTACATTGATAATATTGCAGCCTTATAAAATAAAACAGATTTTTCTTACCCTCCCTCTCTTCTTCACATAAAAAAATGTTAGGATTGCCTATCTTCATTCAGGAGTATCCTTCAGAATATGCAAAACAAAATGTACGGTGCTTTCTATCTGAGAGTCATTCCTTTATGTTATCAATCAGCTGTTTTCAGTGTCATTCAGTGTGACAGGTAATAACCATCCATGTATCTGAATTCAGTAAACAAAGGCACAAAATCTGAAACTGCCTATAAATATGCAAATTTTCCCAAAAGTCAAAAATTTCGGGACTAATGATTCTTCAGTATAATGTTTCTGTTATGGCCTCTGCAGTTTTGAGTATTAGTATTCATCAAGGATGTTAAATAGTAATGCTATTTTGTTGAATCTGTAAAATTGCCTGTTGCTGAAGTTAGGCATCTGAAATTTTACATACGGAAAACAAATTGTAGAATATTTAAAGCCTTCCAGAGTCTCCAAAACTAAAATATATATTTCTTAATAAAGAAGTGGGGAAATTTGTATTTAAAAGTAAAAAGAAGATTTTTGAAATCTGGTAAGTAGAGAGCATAAAGCTGATTCCCTGTGTATTTCACCACAACAATGTCCTTCAGTTGCTGAAGGGAATCATTCAAGCTCCCATGGTTTTGTCTTTGTATTTTTGGATTTACTGTGGAGACATCACCTGTATGACCGACAGAAAAGCCACAAAGCTTTCTGAGATGTCTGATTTTTGGCTATTTTTCATATTAATAATTTTAACATGAATCTGTGCTAAAAGGTTGATGACTTATACTTTGGACTCCAGGTAGTAAAAGAGAATCTCTCTTACTTTATTGAAGTTTTGTGATAGCTCACTGAGAGATTCACACTAGAGAGTTAAATTCAATAAACAGTTGTATGGCACTTCCTATCTCCCAAGTATACTTCTGCTATAGTGCACTAGGCTACTGTTTGTGCAATAAGCAAAGATGTTTTTATGAATATTTCAAATATGCATGTTTCAGAAAAGAAAGGATTTGGTATTCTTTCTCCACCTTCAGATCTAGAGAAAGAGTTCAGCATATACTCAGTACAGGCTGGTGAGCTGTTTGCTGTCCATCTTCCACTCTACTTTTAGAGGAGAACTTAATACTGACCTTCTTAAAAGAAACAACCAGAAAGATAGGAAAAGAAATAATGTGAGAATGAGAAGGAAATATCTCTCTGTCATCCGGGTCTGAATTTCACACTGCCTCTTCTTTGCTATTCTCCTTTAAAAACGCTTCAGTCACTCTCACAGCCAGAAACATGTTGGCTTAGTCAGCACCACAGCTGAGTGATTGCATAGAAGCAAAGATTTTCATAATGGATTGACAAATGAACTAGTTTTTAACTATTAGCATACAAATAATAATTCTTCGTATCCACTACATTTCTTAAAAAAAAAAAAAAAAAGCCTGACAAAACCACTAGTTCCATTACCTTGAAAATCCATTATTTTAAATAGATCTTTTATCTGTTAAACAGTGAAAATAGAGAGAGAAAGCAAAGACAGAAGAGATTCAATCTAGCTGTTACCGTGTCCTACAAAACACTGCATGGGGTGACTCTATAGAGAGCAGGCTCCCCATGGGGATTACTAGATCAACTTTTTGGAGTGGAAAGCCTTTGCCTTCTCAGTCAAACTTTTCTAAGCTCCTCCAAATCTGATTCCTTCTTAAAGCTTCCCTTTTAATCATGTCTTTCCTTTATCCATTGCTGACTTCATGAGTGTGGAAGTGTTAGTCGTGACATGTATAGCACAGTGGGTTTCAGCGAAATGTGAGCAGCCATGTCCGTACTCTGCTTTATATCTCCTTTGCTAGTGAAATAAAAGCATCTGGAGTAAAACCAGAGGCGACTTCCATTTCAAATTACTTTGGTAAGACAATATTTTTCCAAAAAGTATTTAGTATTCTGCAGTTGTACTACCACCTCTAAAAAACACAACACTATTTCAAGTAACCTCCGGGCTAAATAAAGTTTAGTCAAGGTCACGGCCTTTAATGAGTTCCCTGGATATCCTACAAAAGTTATTGAATATATTGAAATGTATGCCTTACCTAAAAACATAAATACATCACTATAAAGTAGAATCTATTTTCTTAAACTGTAATGAAGGAAATTAATTGAGATCACCTTAAATTTTAATTTTAAATTGAAATTTAAGGCACCCTTAATTAATTTCTGTGGTGCAGCACTCAATTTTTTTTAGATTATACCATCTAGTCTATGATATTAACGCTCAAAAAACAAAGACATACACCTGGGTATGCAGATAATCTTTTTTAATGAAAGGGTGATGCCCGAGGTGAAGAAATAAAATCTATACAGTAAACCATGAATTTTATATTTTCATAAATATTTGAAAAGAAGGAAACTTATTCTATAAAGTGAAATACTTTTTAGTGAGACATTTAAATCTTCATAATACATCATGAAATGCAGCAGGATTTTCATAGTTTATACTTCATAAATATTTTTTTAAGTTCTTGAAATGTGGAAATATTAATTAAAATGAATGTCTGAAAACTAAAATTCTATCTTGACAGTTAAGTGCTTTCTGGAAAAGCTGTTTATGTTGCCAACAATCCTGAAGTCTCAGGGAAACTCCTAGATTTAATTTCCAGCTGTCGGATAGTAAGCAGTAAATAAATTTATAATTCTAAGAATTGGTTTTCTGTAAATTAATGTTTCATGTCTTAATAAACATCAAAAGTTCTGAATATCAGTCAGTACAAAATAGATGACCAAATGAAAATTACATTAATTAATATATAGAAGTTACTTATTAATAATGCCAAAAATAATAAATGGTCACATCTGAAGAAAATATATTGAACCAAGAGGTACATTAGAGCTTCAATGATTGATGTCCCAGGCAGACTTTATTTTTTCTACTAGAAAAATAATTTTTTTTTCTCCTTTTACTTAGGTTTCATTTTGTGGGATCCTTTGTGTCTGAATTTTCTTGCAGTGGCCAAGGGGCTTGGAGTCTAGAGCTGTCTGGTCGTGTCTGTATTGCTGCTCTGTACCTTGTGTGTATCACTGCTGGGGGATGTGGCTTTGGTGGGGAGAAAAGGCAAACACATTTTGTTTTTGTCTGGGTGGTCACACAGAGCTTGGTTGGGGTGGTGACCACCTTTTCATGTGTGAATCACCCTCTCTTCTGTATACATCTATCACTAATATTGTTTATGCTACTGTTTGTTTCTTGCCTCATTGCTGTTTTCAAGCAATGTTTCTTAACTCAGAAACTCTGCTTTTTTCTCGCTCTCACCAGAGGCAATAGGAGGAGGGAAGTGGCTGAGTAGGATTTAATTTCCAGCTGAGTTTAAACCACAATGCTGATATTTGAAATTTTTTCTACTAGCAATTAGCAGTAATCCAAATGTGGCTTGTTAAACATATACTATAAAATATTATATTCCACTTCATTGTCACAGAATATTTTAGCCTGTAACTTTAAAACATGCAGTACTTCCAAATTTTCTGCTACCAGCATATACAGGACAAATTATCATTGTCACTTCTTCCTCCAAGGATGTTGACCATGTCCAAAAAAATCAATTTTCTGAGCATAATCGTTTTCACTGAGATGTGTCATTAAAATCAGCAGTTGAGATGTACCACAGTGGTATCTTTACTTTATCAAGTTATAAAGTTGTATTTAAAATAATACCTATATTAAGTTTTATAAATTATAGAATTAGAAATGGTCACCATCCTGTTACTTGTATATTCTTTCCAGGTGCTTTGCCAACTAATTATGATATTTCTGAGTAGTTTTTCTGGCTGAGGAGGCAATACTAATTTCCTCTTCTGTGATAAGGGTAAGTAAAACTGAGAAAAAAGCAAAATAAATACTCTTAAAGGATCTGGGAAAATAGGAATTCTGTTCATGTCCACTTCTGCAGGCAATAGACATTGGGGATGTGAGGTTTATAAGCCCCAGGAGAAATATACTATTTTTTTTTTTTTTGTCTTCTTTCTGTGAAGTTTTGCTATATCATGCAGGAAGAATAATAGAAAACATGCAATGGGGAGGTGTGTATTAGTGTGATCTGGGTGGGGGATTTTTATCTCATATCCAAATGTTAAAAATTGTGTTTAATTCAACATTGTTATTTAGACTTGTTTTAAAAACAACAATGACAAAAAGAAAATAAAAAAATACAAATAAAAAAAACCCTCAGGATTTCTTCTTCGATTGGAAAAACCAAGAAGCAAAGTTCTTCCCATTCCTGACTCTATTGAAAAGAACTGCTCAGCCTTTTACTTTTAAATTTATTTGCTCTATAGCTAGCTTTTGGATGGAGAAAACTCATATATGGAAGCTGTCAAATAACATACAGAGAAGACTGTGAAAATCTTTATTTGTGTTTATTTGTGTACTATGCTTCCTGATTTATCTAAAGGTCTTCCAAAAAGAAAATGAAAACAAGAGCCATGGATATTGTATATGTTTTCTACTGTAATTTTCTATGTGACCTACCTTTCTGAAAGTTTCCTGTCTGTTTCAGTTACTAGTGTCCAAACCAGAGGAAGGTCAGATTTCAGATTTATCTGACATTTAGACAGTTAATTCACTTCATGTATGTTTATTTGTTAAAGGACTCATTTTTTTAAGCTTTCAGAGGCAAAATTGATTCCTTAGATAAATGCTTTTCTACATCTGCTTTTTGAAAAAGGTTTAGAACTCTAAATGATATTACCAATACTTTCTATATTTTTCTTATTTATTTATTTTTAGCAGCATTCCTAATGCAGTATGTATTTTCAAGCTTCACAACTTTGTCCTACATTAGATTAACACCTTAATACAAAACCTCAGAGTAATGTAAATATAAGTCCTCAGCTTTATGTAAATATAAATCCTTCTTTCTTACTTTATCGCTTTATTGCTTTACAGGAATGAAAATGCCATAACAATTGCCTTGATATGTTCAGTTAATTCTTTGTCCATAATTTGGATCTTGCAGTCACTGAAGTGTGTCATCACAGTAAAAATGAAAACAGGGAAATTAAATATATGCTTGAAGGAGCTCTTCCTGATGGACATTTTTTTTCTCATTTGTGGGAGCATTTGGAGGATAAGGAAAGTCAGATTTTTGTCAGTTTTTTTACTGGAATTTCCTAAGGAACAGGAAAAACATACAGGAAAGTGTTTATAGGCATTATGTCTAGGAATAGGTTTCAGAAATGATCTTTCAAGTTATAGACGACTGAAATTGTTGGAGAGATTTATTCCTTGTTATTATTAATAAAGAGTTATTTACAACTCCATGAACAGATGAGTACAAGAGAAAAAAAAGCCTTAAGGAGAGATTCTAGGCACATGTAAATTAGTGTATTTCTGTTATCCTTAATGAGATTGGACTAATTTACACCAGTTAAGGAGTTGTTATATTAACTGACAAATATTACATTTACAAGTTTAGTAAGGCTAATAATGCTTCAGAGTTAATTTTTCTTCTTGTGCACTGGCATGTTTCTTATGTTCTTTAAGAGATAAGGGTTTTTTCAAATTTTTTCAATCCCAGAGCATATTTTACAATAGATGTATTTTTAGAATGATATTGAGGCTGAGTGACTTAATTTAATTATATTATCATGTGCTAGGTCACTGTCTTTTTCTGTTAGGGTACTGATATTTTCATAACTGATTCACACTAGCAGCTGTGAAGCTGCATACATTTTAAAAACAGACTGTTTTGTGAGCTAAATTCTTCCTATCTGAAAGACAAAAAGCTGTTAAAGTATAAAACATTAATTTGGCTTATATTTTTGTGTCTACAGGGGCAAGATAATCTCTTTTCAATTGTTTTACAGATCACCATGGCAGTACTGTCTGTGTTTTGGACAGGAGAGTATTGCACAAGAGATTTTTGATGTAGAAGAAAAGCTAATGGATGTATTTAAAAATGGACAGACACAGAAAGAATAAATAAGACTACATCCTTATTCAGTGTTATTATGTGTATATTTGTAAACAAAGGCTAGAAACTTTATGTAGATTCACAGATTTAAAGTTTCCTGCAACACTTAAGTCCTAAGTGAGCCTGGGGCCACAACAGTAGTCTTAGTATTGGAGGAGACTGTGAAACTGATTTTGTACTCTGAGGTTACCAAATAGAGTTTACAACACTTTTTGTAAATTATTGTTTCTTGCATGTGGCTTTCAATCACTGAAATGTTTGGAGAACCACTGAATTGCAATCTAGTTTTGAAAATTTTAGTAATAGATTTACGATTTAGAATATATGCCCTAAATTTAACTGACTATACCAATTCAGAAATAATGACTTATAAACATTTTGCCAATGTAAATAAAAAAATACTTAATCAAAATCAATTGTGTTGTGCGGGTAAAAACATTGCATAGCCTTTACTCAAGTTGTAATATATATTAATATATAAAAGAGACACTTGAATTTGTGACACACTGCATTGCTACCCATTTTCTGTTTGAAAACCTTTGTTCCAACTGAATGCTGTGCAGTTCCTCCAATGCCTCTGTACTCTCAGAAGAATGAGAGTAGGATATAGATAAATCAATAGATCAAAAAGGGGGCACACTGCTCTCCAGAGAACAATTAATGATCGTTTGCATAGTCTATACAACTTTACTATGAAATAATAGCCATGTGTCCCAACTGAGGGCTGAATTTTGGTCTACCATTTCCCACAGGAAATGAGAGCAAAACAAAATTTAGCAGAAGAGAGAGTTATTTTGAACAACTTCACATTTAAAGGAATCACATCTAAAGTCCCATGTATGCTTGCATTTCAGGGAAATCTACAGTTCTCCATATTTTGTTAATGACAGACAAGTTTCCATTTGTATAGACAAGTTTCCATTTGTATCTGTTTTTGATCTTTCCCCTTGTTTTGGGTCAGTATTTTATGACTTACAGATTTTTTGGATAGTGTTATTGTAATCACCACCGTACTCATACCACTAGAGTTATTGTCACAGTAATCACTATGTCTTGAATAGTCTTAATTTATGGTTAATTGTCTCATTCTCCTGGTCAGTTGTTCTTTTACGTCTCTCTACTTAATTCTTGTCCCTTTTCCCCCATCCATCCCCTCCTTTATTGCTGAAATTTGTCTGTACCATGTTGGCTCCACTGAGCCACTGACTATCTACAGAATGGCACCTGCAAGGGAAGGCATAACCAGGAGTGAGATCACTCCTGGCACTTGGCTTGTTGACTGGACCACAGATGCTCAGTGTTTGCATTTCCTGATCAAGATCCAATTAAAAGCCTACCAGCTGCCATAAATCTTTGTATCCATACAGCTTTCAATACAAGTGGCCTGCATAAACATTCAAGCTTTAGCCTGTCTTTCTTTCTTGTCAAGTTATCCAAACATTCCTTTCCTAGGAGTATTTTTTCAGCTCCAACAGTTCTTTTGTTTGGTTTGTGTGTTTGTTTTTGCTAGGGTCAGAGGTTCATAGGTTCTTTGAAAAAAATTGTTTTGCAATATAACTCAGTTATTATTAAGTAACATTGATAATTACATTGTAGATTTGTCAGATTTAAGACCAATGAAAATTTTATAGAAAAATACTGATGGAAAAAAGACTTTAGAAAATTATCATAAATGAACATTCTTTGGCTATAAAAATATGAGAAATGTTTCATAAATATTTTAATCCAAAGTGAATCCTTAGAGATGCAAAAAATTGGACATTTATTCTCTAGAAATAAATTTAAAAAGTTAGGGTATTAGCGCCTTTTCTACAAAATATTTTTTTGTTTGTTTTTTAAGTGAGGATATGAACTTCTATTTGTTTACTGAAGTAGGAACTAGATTTCTTTGGTTAAACCAAAGACAGTGTTTATAGGACTGGAAGATATCTCAGAAGATCACTAGGAATTCAGAACCCTTCTGGGAAGGCAGCTTGAATGAATCAGCTTCCTTTAAGACATCTGGATATGCTGACCCTTAGAAAATTGAGTAATTTTATATGTGATACTCTATGATAATTCCTGCACAGACTGTAGATTCATAAATTGTAATACATAGAATGAATGCACATCATCAGGTATCTTCTTTACTAAACTTGAAAAAAAAAGTGCAGTTTTTCTTCTATGCTGGTCAGCTTTACAATCTAACAACTTCTTGTAACTGCAGGAAAGGCTTCAATTATTCTTCTGTGTTTTGTAATTTCCTTTCTCTATACCTTCACATTATTTACCTCAAAACAGAGGGGGATAATGCAGTGTAAGTCAAAGCCATGACTGTAAGAGTATTGAATTGTACAAGTCCCCTCTTAAGAGCAGAGAGTGTTCCTAGAGAAGTAAAAATTGCAATTTATAGTTGATAAAATAAAAGGACCAGCATGAATGGAATGAATGAGAAATAAATGTCCACACTGAACCTGAAAATATGTTCATTTTTTAGTATTACTAAATGTACTGAGGTGTCTGTTCTGCGTGGGGTGGGAGTTTCAAACAAAGTTTGTTAGAGAAGCCGTGATGTTGAGCCACAGGGTGGAGAGAGGACCCCTTTGCTTCTTAAACTCCTTCTGAGAGAGGACCCTGAGTGTGGCCCCAGACTTTGTCAATGATTTAAGTAATGTTATCTGGCAAGATTAAAGATGGAAAATCAGATTTTTAAAATAAAATTTATTATTTATAAATTTATATATTTATAAATTTAATAAAATTTATTATGACAAATTATTAGAAAATATATCTTAACTGGAATTACTTACTACACAGTATAAAAGCTAAAACAATTAGTAGTGTGTAGTAAAGGATAGTGTGCTATATCAAAGCAATTATTAACAAAAAGAAACAATTATTAACTAGAGATTGATATAACTTACCATATGTTTTCTCGTACTCAGATCTCTTTGTTTTAACCCCAAGGAGTGTCCCTGGGGGGTGTGGGGCATCCTCTATCCAAGAGAGGAATATTCATCCACTTCAAAGAAGAAAATGTCAGAAGAACCTAACTGTATGAAGGTGGACTTTTATAGTGTAAAATGATATGACTGCCAGTTATATGTCTCCAGGTGAATTTAGCAGCTTATCTGCCAAATCTTTGCCTCCCTATTAGAATGTTCATTCAGGATTAGTTGCCATACTGGATTTAGCATAATTCAACACCAAAACCAGCATATGGTTGGTTCCCCTCTCAATCCACCAATAACTTTGCAAATAGGACATTGTCTGAATTTCTTGACTGCATTCTAGGGCAGAGCATCCATGGCAGAGCACCCTGACACAGCATCTTCAATATTTCAGAAGTAAATATAATGATACAGAGGCATGATTTCATACAAAAAGAACTTTGAGTTCTCAAGAGCTCAAGTATACGTTATTTAGGCTCCTGGACCATGAAGCAGAATTGTAAATTTGTATTAGCAGTATTACTTCTAATAGCATAGTATTAGTATCAGACGTCCCAAAGAAGATCCCAAATAGTCTTCTGAGAAAGATATGCAGGAACCTTTTTTTCTTAGCATCTTGAGTATGAAGCAGTGGCATGCTCAGAATAATCCTTCACTTCTTATAAGCATTGCTCATGGAAATCAGCTGAAAGCCTGGGCACCCTCCAATCGTCAGTTCCACTGGTCTGATAAAAAGCAGTGTGCTCTAGGCAATGGCCCCTGTTCCAAGACTATCACAGGTAAAAGTACTATAAAGAGTCATTTTCCATGGCAAAAAAAAGTGAAGCAATGACTCAACAAGTGTTCCTTATCTCTAATATCTTTAGCTCTACAGTATATGTAGAAAGCACTGCATGAAAGAATTGTTAGGCTGTAACAAATCATTAAGAAGAAAAATGTGAAGGTATCCTCCCATAAACACTCTTCACTTGTGGATCTTCTGACTTGTTGAGAAACCTTGATATATATGTCTGCACACATATTCTCCCTATCCCTTACTACTTAATTTCCAAACAAGGCAACAAGACTGATTTTTCTGAGGCCAATTCACCTGATTGGCATCTAAAATTCTGGGGATTTTTCTTTGTTAGAAATTTAATTCTGAGCTTGGCTTAAAAGGCAAATATGCAAACAGAATTTTTAAAATGTACTTAAGAAAGACTGTTTATGTAGAAATATGGTAGAAGATTATTTTTCATGATTAATTATTCAGTAGAACAAGTCATGCTTCTTGTCTCCTGAAAGTAGAATGCACAGTGTATCTCCAGGTTTTCTTAATAGGCCCAAATTATAATTCTATAATTATTCACATTAAGATAAAATTTTGGCATGAAGTAATCTTTCTCAACATCCTTTATTAAATTTGATGGCTAAGTATTTTGCCTTCCTCAAGCCTCAAGTATATTCAAACTGACATATGCTTTCTTTCAGTATTTTGCCTGTAGCAGAAACATATAGTATTCCCCCGGCCTCAGCAATTTAATTGTTGAAAATCCATTTTCTTATTCTGTGTTGTAGTTTTATTTCCCCTTAATACAAACGTTTATCTGGACTAATATATGCAACCTTTTCAGTATGCTGTTAAACTGTCATATTAGTATAATTCACAATAACTCTAGACATTAATGAAATTTAATTCTCAAGATAATCACCAGTGTTGTGTGACGTACATGACACACTAAATAATTAATTTATTTTTATTCTGTTTTTTCCATATTTTTAAGTGAATTTGCTTATATTTTGTAGAAATTTTTATTTGATTTAATTAAACTTACCTCTTCTATTTAACTGTTCTAAGCAATAAAATGTGACTAAGTTGTGTATGCAGAAAGCATCAATGCTGTGTCAAAATTATAGATACACAGATGTTTTTCTTAATTTTTTTCTTAAACAGTAATAATATTGAAATACAAATACTTATGTTGCTTGATTTTTGTTCACATGATACTCTTCTGTCCAGCTTGAATTTAATTTTTATTTTCACTTAGTGAATGAAATAGAAAATTTTGTTCAAGGGAATTGATAGATAAGAATACACTGTTGAAAGCAAAATAGAGAGACAAATATGACTACAATGTATTTTCTGTTAGTAGCCTTTTTGCTGACATTAAGGGTTTTTCTTGCCAGAAGGAAATACTCTTGAAATACCATTCAATAATTATGGTTAGAGTCTAAGAAGTACTTAACATGAATTTTGTGACACTTGATTATTAACACCTTTGAAAATTCTATTTATCATTCTTTGCCACTGAGATGAAAACCAATCTGCAGTGTCCATGTGACAATGACATGTATCTTAGAATACCCTGAAATGACAAAATATTATTGTTTCCTTAATTTGCACATGTTGGGTGGAATCTATAGAAAAACAAAGGTATTCTCCATGAGGAAACATAGTTTTAAGTTTTCTCTGGAAATACAAACATATGAAGTACAAGTACTGCACATCAACTTAAATATCCTGATATTTTGAGTCATAATTAAACATGAGAATGCAATTTGTGGCAAAGCTACACAATGCTAAAAAGTTTTCTTTCCAGCTAAAGGTACTCTCTCATATCCTAAATCTAAAATGTCACCATAAATTAGTTACTGTTGCAACACAGAATATTCTAGCTTCACGTGTGCCATGAAATATGCATCTTCCAAATTTAAAAAAAAAGATGTTTCAAAATGAAAAATTGTTGGCTCCAACTTTTTCAATTTCTATGTTGTATTAGGTGCCAGAAATTACTTAGAAAATGATAGCCTCTGGATAAAACAGAATATATAAAAACTGCTTCATTTTACATCTCAATAGTCTAAGCTGACTGTACAAATCAAGTGGAGGCAGTCATCATGGTAATCAAATAGACACCTTTTAGCCAACCTTGCAGATTTTTGTTACTAATGGGCTTAAGTTTTTCTGAAATGATGTTAATGCTCATTAAAAGTGACACAGGTCATACTGTATAATATTGTATATTGCTAAGTCGGGGGGAAGGAAAACAGCATCTCATATTAAACACCTCTAGGTTTTACTGCAGGCAGGAGACACCCACTGGTATTTTCTATCTCATCATTTCTAGAATCATCAGACTTTTCTGGTTTATTTCTACTCCACCTCAGAAAACAACACTGTATCAAAATAAGAAAATATGCACTGTTTTTCCACACTACAGAATAAATGAATGACATAAGATTTCAGGAGGCATTCAGTGGCCTACTGTATATGTTTATATGCTGTTTCCATTGTCAATATGATGAATAAACAATATCCCCCTCATTTTCTTTGCCAAATACACAATATAAGTACCCTAAATTTCAGGGGGCTGCCTTAAATTTGTGTTTAGTGGATTTTCTCCTGCAGGCATTGTTCTATGTATATATCCATCTTCTGTTTCTTTGCCACCCAACCAACCCCGAAATTGTAAGGTTTCATTATTTTCCCTTATATCTTTCTCTTTGCACTCTCTTTTAAAATGTCTTTCTTTCTTTTTTAACTATTTTTTTGTGTGTGTGTGTCACATTTCTTTATTTCCAATCTGCTTCCTTTGACTTTGTAATTCTCTTTCTGTACACCCTTTATTATTGGCTATTTTCCATACATTTTTCTCAATTTTTAGGTTTTTTTTAACTTTTAACTTTTTTAAACTATTTTAACTTAATTTTTAATTTTTTTTTATTCCTTTTGTTGCTATATATTCTGCTGTCTTCTTTTTCTGCTGTCTTCTTTTTCTTTCTACATACACTCTTTTTGTCTCCCCTGATAATATTTTTTTTTGTTATTTGAACAGCAGTGAAAAATTGCCATACTTTGTACTATTTCACACAAAATAAAATTACAGTTGCACTAATTTCACAAAAAGAATGGTGGATATATATTAGCAACATTTTGCATTTGTTCAAGCATTACTGGTCAAGGAAAATTATTAGAATTACCCTGAGATACCATGTACTGTAGTGAATTTTTGTATCCCTTCACTGTCATTGCTGCCAGGAAAACTAATTAAAACCAATAAACTCTAAAGGTTAATATATACTCATAGTTCAGCTAGAGAATTTAAGAGCTGTCCAAGAAACTTGGATAACACCTCAACATATTTAAAGGTGGAAAATGAGCCAGGATTTACTGTCCTTGTCAATCTGCTTCATAAGTGTGATGACTAATGTCAAGACACTGCTGTATGAATAATGGTATTTCTTTATTAAGTCATCTGTTTTGATAAGTTTTCTGAAGGACTATTAAATCTCTTTTCCTTATTAGATAATTTGTTACTTTCATTATGGAACCAAGTTTCAAAAAAGCTTTTTTACTTTTGCATTTTTTCTGTAACTTCTATCAACTGCTTTGTTTTTGTTGAGTAGAACCAAAGAGGAACCTCTTGTAGAAGTATTCATTCCTTTATTTTATTTTTGGAGATCAATGATGTATGAAACCCTACTTGTGAAGTTGTATGTCTTACCTGTCAGTGACATCTTGACTCCCCTAGGATTAACTTGACCTCAAAGAAGCCAGAATTATACCCAAGTACTTTGAAGAACGTCACTCATTCACTACTGCTGACAATACATCCTAATGTATGTTTTTCATATAACCACATTGTATTATTGTTATTATTATTATTATTATTATTATTATTATTATTATATATTCTAAGATAAAACCCTAAAACACCATCAATTCAATTAAAATAATCTGATTTGGATTGAGAAATAAATCAGATTCATACCTTTGCAGGCATTTCTAAACTGATTTATAGTTTTCATGTATAAATTTTGTTTACATTACCATCACGTACCAGAGTTTATAGTTTGTTTTTTTTTACCTGCTCATTTAAGTGCAGCTTTTGTAAGCTCTTAATTGTAGCCACAGAGGGGAAAGATTAAAAATGTTTATTTTTAACCATGTGGATAGTTCTACAGAATCAATTGAAGAAACTGATTCATTAAAATAAACTTATATTTATTGTTGTCAGGTTTAGGTTTTTTTGGTCATTGTATCATGTGAATACATTTAAGTTATAACAGATATATACTTTATAGTTATCTAAACTTTTTGTTTAAGAAAATGTCAAAAAATTTTGATTTATCCAGGATAACTTTATTTAATTCCTGGATGAATAGATGAATAGTGCGTGGATAATTATCAGAGCTGAGGTTCAATTCAAAAGTATTTAATCCATGGATTCATCTCTCTATGGAAAGAAATTACCTTTTGCAGCACCTAGAGTAATTTTCTTGCCATGGTACATCAATTCTGACCTTTTCCTATACCCACTCCCAAAGTATGTGACAGGATGTATTGCTCCTTCAGGACACACCATAATTTTCTCTGTTAGCTACAAATTCATTTGGTTCCAGCATATATTCAAAACTTGAAGTCTTAGGTTTCTGCTTTCAAATTTTTACAGCATTTTGTAACTTGCTTCATAAAATGATGTGAAATTCAATAGTCAAGCAAAAAAGTTCTGCTTTCAATCTGAAATGGAACCAGCAAACTAAGTCAGTATAAAATATATTATAATCTTGTAGAAACGAGTGTCTGCTTCTAACATACCTGTTTACAGGTAAAGAAAATAAGATATTCTGTGATTTCTTTGGTGCTCAGTGTTTCATTGGTTTCACCTATCCAGCTTCACCACTATAGCTACAGTTGTGTTGTCCCAACTCAAATACTCTGGTACATGAATCCCTCCAGCCTATCAACCTTCTTATTCTTCCTCCGCAGCTAAATCTGAAGTCACAACTTCTATTCCTCAAGAAGTTATTTCAACAATGAAGCTGGATCAGACCTGGAGAAGGGATGAAATAAAAGAGCACTTTTAATCTCTCTCAGTAAAATGCTCTTCAGCAAGAGATTCAGAATTCATGGATCCAGTGAGAGACAGATGATGTAATTTCATGGCAAGTGAAAATTTTTCTGTGAAGGAAGGTCATAACAGGCATTTTCTTTCTAAATTATTTCTACTTATTTTTCCAGTTCATACTTACCCTAAAATTTCCTACCAGTTTCAGGAACAGAACCCAGCAGCCTCTTACTCTGCTTGAGCATCATTGACTGCTCTCTCTTCTTCCATGCTGGCACCCATCCTTTCTTTTTGCTCAGCTGCACAAGAGCTAAATCTTGTCAGACTGGGCCTTTCTGAACAGAGAGAAAGGAGGGAAAGCTGATTAACTACCACTTTAGGTAATTTACTTAAAAATTTAATCTGAAGTACAGAAGCTTTTAAAAACAGCTGTATTAGCAAAGCCCCCAAGTGGAGATAGACTTTGAACTGATAGAATCTCTTCTTTCCTTTGATCATTTAATGTTACAAAACGCCACCAGAAAGATTAATCAGCTTTAATTGTATCAGCGTAGATAGGATTTTTTTTTCCATGTTTGTAACTCTCCATCTTTAACAACAAGTTTTGACAGTGAACACTTCAATAAAATCAGGTTTTAGGCAAAAATTACATATGTATATGATCATATATGAGAGGAAGAGAAAATGAGAAATGACAAAAGTGAGAATCTGGAGGAAGAAAGCTTCTTTCCTCAAATAAACAGAAGAGATTACATCCTTATTCTACTGCAAACTGATCTATGAAAAAGAGATTTTCACTATAAGAGCCCTCAAATTTAAATACTAAATAAAAAAGAGAGTCTAAGCCTGAAGCAGTTACTTTCAAAACAGTTCCTGGAGATGTCAACTGCTTGTATATCTTTGCCTGGTTTATCCACTTGTCATGCAAGAGCCTAAATACTGGTTTTCATTCTTGAAAGTGCTGCCTCTAGGACGATTTTCTGCAACTTACAAATAACCTCTTCATAATGAACTATTCAACATGTGTACAGCTTATTTACGTTGCAATATATTAGGAACAAGTGTTTCAAATGTTAAATCTTTTACCAGAAAAACAACAGTTTTGGGTGAGAAAGTTTCATGGTTGGTACTAGCTGTCTTCATTTGAAATATTATCATGGCTCTTCTCCATGTACTTACCAACACCAGTGCCCCAAGACACAACTTCTTTCACTTTTCAGGTTTGTCAGAAGATGTTTTTCTGCATTGTCTCACATAGCTAATTTCTGGCTTCAAGTCTAGCAGTTTTTCACTTTAACATGTGCAATTTGTCTTTTTTGTTATTATTTAAGGTTTCCCCTTCCCTTTTCCCTAATTCTGTGCACAGCAGAATGAGAAAATACTTAACTGAGCAACGAGAAATAATTTACTGTCCAAGAATCTATTGAAAAAATATTTGGACATATTTTTTCTTAGAGAAAACTTCAGTGCAAAGTAACCGAAGTCACTTCTATTAAAAGAGTACCAATTATTCATCTATGCTCTGTATTCAAGGATTAAGCTAGTAAGATTAGTCCTTATCTGGAAACACCCTCCCCATTTCAGAAATAGTCACACTCTGATAATAAGTACATTTCAGAATACATCATCTTTAGCCATTGCATTTCCCAATGTGGTGTCACAGAGCATGTTACTCCAGGAGACAGCAGGGACAGGCTGCGCTGGAAGGGAAGACCGGAGGGACAAGGGTGGCAGGGCAGTGATCCCACCCATGAGGGACACTATCCACAGTAACTATGCAAAAAGAGCAGAGGTTTCAGTGTCAGAGACCAGAGAATAGCCCTGTGCTTGCCAGTGGTGTCCATGCATATCCGAGGCCAGGCTAGGGAGCAAATTCAGTGAATCCAGCTCAGGGACAGCAGGGGCAGTGCTGGAAAGAGGTACAGATGGGACAGAACTCACAACAGGGCATAGAGTTAGGACCTCAGCTTGAATACATCTCCCAAGAAAAGGGGACAGAAGCTCTGCAGCTCCTTCTCACAGCTCAGCTGTGCATGGTGGTCTGATCCCAGGTCATACAGCTAAAGAAAATGAAATCTGACCTTAAATATAGGCATCTGAGCTCCCAGGAGCAGCAGGAAGATGTTACAAGGCATCTTGGTCTATTTGGGGCCCTGACAGTGTTTAATTGCATAATCTCTTCAGTGATGCAGATTATTGCTTTGGAAAAATATATTTTGGTGTCAGGAAGGGTGGTAGCACAAGCTGAAAATCAGTGAGCTGAAGGTCTGAGAGAGAGCAGAAACCATTAGAACTGATAGCTGCTTAGCTACAATGAGAAAAGAAATAGATACTGCTGTATTAAGCTCTGATCTTAAAATCAAAGCTTAAAAGTGGGAAAATTATAAATGGAAATAAATGAATACATAAACCAAATATAAAGGATTAGATGCTCAAAATAAGTTCTACATGGAACAATCTTTCTAGGAGAGGTGGTTTCAGTACTGATTTGCGTCATCTCCATCCTAATTGTGTCTCCCAAAAGATGAACATGTTCCTCCTGACAGCATAACAGTAAAAAAATCATAGAAAAATAGAACCACAGAATGGTTTGGTTTAAAAAAGGCCTTTAAGATCAGCTCCATCCCCACTCCTCCCACCCCTCTGCCATGGCCACAGACACCTTCCACTAAAACAGGTACAAAAATATTATCAATACATTCTGAATGAAACCAATAAGCATGGGAAGCTCAGTGATGAAAATGAAATAAGGGGCAGAGACAGACACAGGCTTGCTTCCCAAGTTTCGGGCACTGTGAGCATGGCAGGACTTCTGGAATTAGCAGCACTGACAATTAACTCACCACAATTTTGTCAAAAATACTGTAAGATTATTAGAAATAAAATAGTATAAGGAAATGTTTCATCAGTTTACTTCCTTCCTGAATTGCTATGTAGGTAGTGCAACTAGAAAATGATTCATCTGATACATACAAAGTTAGTTACCAAGATACCTACATCCTAACCAGGTGTTATTTATGAGTACTATCTGCCACAAGCTATTGATGATGCCCAAAACTGTACATTCCTGTGTACAAACTTTGAAGAATCTTTCATGAATGCAGTAAATGTGGTGAATATCTCAATTTGTTTCTGTTCCTCTCAGAAAAAGGGTGTAAAAAATTTTTTTGTACAACCATAAAAGCTGCAATTACTTCTCCCAGCACTGTACTTTTAAAACAGCTTACAAAACTTAGCAACCAGATTGTGTGAGGTACTTGGCAAGCTGGGTGCTTGGGTTTTATGAAAATACAGATTCTTTTTAATTGCTGAAGCAAGAGATAATTTCTTTTGAAAATCTGGTCTTCAGTTTATGTGCATATTGAATGAGTCATTTTGACCTTGATGTACAAACTTCAGCTGTGGCAATGATTGTTTGAAATGCTATAAAATTATTCTCACTATTTTCATTATTTTAGGGCCAAGAGGGACCATATATGACCTACCACTTTTTGCTTCATACATTAGGCCAAGAGATTGGTCCAATTTTTTTATATTGGACCAATATATTACATTAGGGTTATAGCATGTATTTAGTTATGCTTTAGAGTGCTGCAGCAGTACCAACAATCCCAATGTAAAAGTAAAGCAGATAATACTGGAACATGAATCACAGTGACTTAACAGCTTGAGATACTGACATAAAACAGGCAGAGTTCAAAAAAACTGTTTTATGTCTAAGACCCAAGTGAGTTAAAGTAATCTTTAACAATTTCTTGACTGAGTATGAAAATTGAAGGAATCTTTAATTATTGGTCTAGAGTTTATTAACATTATGAAGAGGGAGAGAGGACACATTTCACTTACAGGACTGTTGAATTTTTTAACAGGATTTGGCTGCTGTGCAAACGAGCAAAGCAATTTTACCCTTTTTACGCAATAGGGGCCCAATCCTGATCCATAATTTAATGGTATTTTGCTCCTGCGTTCTGGGACACCTAGGGAGGATCTTAATTAAAAATCCTTATAAGCACATATTATACCCCTGGAAAACCGTAGTAATTTATCTGAAAATATTAAACTGTGTTCAGAGCTCCAGGCTGGAGGAGCTGTCAGAGGGTTACAAAGGTTATTACAACGCAAATGCCACTTGCTGTAACATTTTGAGATTTACAATGAAACTGCTAGTTAACTCAGCTTCAAGAGGAGAGCAGACACCCATTAATGAGTGCAGGGGTCACACTACCATCCTGCAGGGGCACATGTCAGTGATTTACCAATTACAGCAGGAACAGTAGTTCAGACCAGGTGGATAATTTCTATATTAGAAAAGCAGATGGAGTGAGGCATAGCTGAATTTTGGGCTTGGGAAATCTCAGAATTCTTGTAAAGGGAAATGATGCTGAAAATTTTACACTGAATTTTAATGTGAGCTGCTGCCACTTGTAACTTGCAAAGTATTTTTGCTAAGTGGTACAACACAAGACTGCAATAGTCAGTTAATACTGAAATAGTTGAACAGGAGAATAGCTGGAATATTTTTTTCCAAATAAAGCCAGTAAGTTCTAAAATATATCCTCACTACATTCACTGCATTCCATTTTTTTACTCTTACGGCCTATATGGATAATAGATATATAAAGTTTTATAAAACATATGGTAGCCATATGTGACAGTTTTGAGGCATCACCACATTTTAAAAAATTAGTCATCCCAGTGGAAAACACCACTAGGTCCTAGTGTACTTTGACAGAATGATGCCCTACTCCAATCTCACTTCCAAAGCAACTGTTCACATAGGTCCAGAATGCAAATTTGTGAATTTTCATTGACACAAAATAATCCACGTTACATATTTCCCTGGACATTTTGTAACTTCTGTAATTACCTTAACCTCTTCCTCTCAGCCTGTTGTTATTGTTGAAGGTGCAAAGCCTTGTGTAAGCCAGTTCAAATTACCGTTCTAACAATTGTTGGATATAAATGCATAAAATGGCCTCAAAATTAACATTACTCCTATTCTATTCAGACTTGATCTTGAATCTATAGATCTTCTCCCTATATTATATATGAATATGAAAAAATGTTGTGCAACTGCAGTGCAAATCCTGAAAAAGATGAAAGCAGATATATTTCAGAGAAATTAAAGCTGAGTATAAATCCTTGAAATCATCGTACTCAAGTAAAAGAACTGCAGAAGGTTAAATTCAGAAAGGAAACAACTGAGGAGTTTATGAGATAAAAAACTACAGTTGAAAATTCCATAGCAAACCCAGTTACTCATTTCAGTCGCACTTGCAGCTGTGTAATGAATACTGGTAAACAGTAAATCTAATGCAACTTTTAAAAAAGCTGTTAAAAATGAAGTTTATTAAAGAATAAATCATATACTTTTCCTATGGTTGCATTCCCGAAAGTTCTGTTCATGTGCAAAATACGTAAGAGTGGGTGGAAAGTACCATGCTTTCTTCTGAGAAAAAAATTCATAGATCTTGATAGCTGTGTTATTCCCTCTGAAACAGAAGTAGAGATCTCAGCATCTTTTATCTTAAAAAAATCAGTTGCCTTTAATATTGTAGAATAAAGATATCTATGAGGTGTTTAAGACATTTAAGAATTGCAGTTGCATAATGTCTTCCCACTCCTAGTGTGTGTTTCTTAATTACATCTCTAAGGTGAAGAGAATAGATTTTGATATAATGATATACCTAGATACAGAACATCCAGGTTTTCACCTCTCACACACTTTAAATAAAGAAGGAAATTTAAGGTATGTTTTCTGTGTCTCAGCTACAGAGTTAGACTTTCTCACTCAATGAATAATTGCCAACCTCAAGAGATAAAGATCCAAGAGAAAGGTGCTACTCTAGTCTAGTCATAGTGCATAGCTAATATAAATCTCTTCCAAACCAGCTCACAGTTAGAAAATGACTAAATATTAAAACAAATTTCCATGCTTGCTACTTATCTTAGATCTACCTTTTCAAAAGGTTGGCCTGGTAACATGTTCAGCTATGTCAATTCTCTGTCAACAAGAAAGAGACTTTCAAAGCTTCCTGCTTTCCAAGAGAAACAGAAATCAAAAATAGCAGAGTCAAATCCAGGGATGTTGAAATATTTCAGAAATAATCTCTCAAAATTACAGTATTGCTTGCAGCTGAGAGAAAAGTAAATAAGAGTATCCATGCATAAGCTAAGAGAACAGCTGCTATTACCAGCAAATTAGGATTTTAAAACCCCAAACAATGCAAACATTGATTTAAAGCAAGACTAAAGCAGCGGAGTGTGACTCCCAAAGCAGGCGTATGGTCATTAGGGATTCACTTTGCTTTACTTTTCTGCTGTTAGGGAAATGATATATCAGGTATGAGCAGATAGCTGGTATGTCAGTTAGATATGAAAAGGGTAAGTTCTGCAGGGATGTTTGCCAGAAAGCAGTAAATTAAGCTGAGTATTGTTGAACTGCACAGATGATAAGAACAAGTGTTGCTTATTGGTTTATTTATCTGATTATAGCTGGCAAGGGAGAAATCAATACAGTTAGTCAAGGATAAATTGCAGACTTGTTACCTAGTATAACTTGAACAGCTTGTGCAGAGATAATTAGCACAAACTCTCTTAGCTAAATTACTGTTTAAAAGTGAAAGGAAATAGACCAAATTTTCTCAACACTTATTTCATATCATAGTAGCACATGAAGAGAAACCTTGTGAATTTGAATAGGTATTTCAGTTCTTATAAATTAAAAGGATACACATACCTTGAGTTGTATGTGTACATATACAAACATTGGAATGCGCTGTAAGTAAAACAACAGAAAACACAATTAGAAGGAAATCTTTTCTCCATCATTGTTTGTATGTTTTCAGCCAAATTTCAAGGTTATTTTGAATTATTTTTCTTTATTAATTGAATATATTAAAGTGAAATTTTCTTCTAGTTAGAAACTGTACAATATACAAGAAAAATGGGCTTTAGTTCATTCACAGACATGAACAAGAAAGCTGTGGACTAATAGGGTACAAAAAGAGTGTGACAGTTACTGAATGAGAATCAGGGAGAGAGCAGACATGTGTATTTTCATGAGGTAAAATGAATGTTCATGATCAAAGGAATTATCATACTAGAAAAAAGCTCTAAATAGAAGATAATTCATTCTGGGTCTCATGCACAGGAAAAGATAAGATGTCCATCTTAGCAAACTCCTAGTGTTATAATCACATTATGCATCTTCTCTAAACAAAACTTGCTAATACTAAAAGAATTCCTAGAATAATTGTTGTATAAATACAATACAATGTGATGTAAACAACAGCTAAAAGAAATTTGGGGAATGATGGAGGTTTATATCTTTCTTATCTTGAAATTTTTTTCTTGATTGCTTCAATTTTCCGAAAGATGTATGTAAAAACCTCCAGAATTTCTTTCCCATGTTCATATCATGAAAGAATCAAGGATAAGATTCATAAAAATGAAGTCACAAAGGTATCACAGATGTATAAAAAAAGACAGATAAAAAAAAGACGAGGCATCAAGTACTTTTGAAATAAATCTGGTTGTATATATGTCAATCAATGGTTTTATCTTGTTAGGATTTTTCTCATGTCCTCATAGCTATATTAAGTTTATAAAGTCTAAATTTTTGTGTACAAAATGCTGTAAAGGAACTTTCAATACTTTTATTACATTTTGAGATTATTCTTTTGATATTAGAGCAGCCAACAGTATTCCTGTGTTTAAAATAATGGAATTAGATTGAAATTCTCAAGTCTTATATTCTACATGTTCAATATAATTGTCCAATTGAATAAATTCTCTTTTGCAGACTCTCTGCTTTTTGATTCAAAAAACCCATGTGGAGTTCTTGTGTCACTTTGCACTATGGCAGTGTAAGAAACACAAAATGAGCCCATCTGGTTACCTAGCTGTGCTAAAGAATGAATAAAATATGGTGTCTATTCATAATATCCAGGTTAGTATCTTTCTTCAGGTTCATCTGTCTGAGAGTAACATAAATGTCATAATTTTGTGTAATTTTTATAATGAGGCTACTTTATAAATGAACTGTAATGTGTCACTTTCTCATGTTTTCTATTTGAAATGATGCTTGGTCTTCCTGTGACAATGTGAAACTTGAATGATGTATGGAGAAGAATGTGTTTATCTTAGTTTATAACTTTAAAATCTTATTATGATCCCTACTATTCTCTTCTTACAGAACCTATGAAGGAATAGGACAAGAAAGATATTCCTTTGAAAATCTTGGTATGAGTATGGAATTTATATGAAGAGGTTGCTTCTCTGAGAAATGCTTATATTGAGTTAGGTGTCTGGGAAGCAACCAAATACTTTTTTATTTTCTGAACAGTGCTAGAGAGATACAAAGGCACCTACAAATAAAACATAAACCTGATGTCAGTAAAATCAGTTACTAGAATTTTATTCCAGTCAATGGGAACAGGATAGTAAATACAAAATTGGGAAACTTAGATGGTAACATACCCATAGTGAGTTGTCTCCTTTTATCTTTCCTGGGAAAATGTAAGGGACAGGTATTACTCCTGTTTACAAGTATATGAAGCATAGGTTTGTAAAAGACAACATGAGCAGAACCATCAGTGTTTTGTCAAATGCAAAGATCATTTCAACCCAAAGGAAGAGCCGTGTAACATGTTCTGGTTAAAACAAAAACAAACAAGCAAAAAGAAGAACATAAAAACCCAAAACCACAAAACTCCAAAAGCCAACTACAACAAAAAAAACCACAATCAAATAATCAAACAGGATGCATTCAAAATTCCTTTCTCTCTGACTGCAATTCTATCTGGAAGAAAAAATATGATAGCAAAAAGCAGGGTCTAATCCTAAAGTAAACCACCACATTAAATGTTATTGGCAGGAAGCACTATTCATTTTAAGTGGATGAATACACAGATAAGAATGTCTAATATAACTTGACAATGCCTTTTCTAGGGCTGGCTATATTTTCTTTTTATAAACTTACCACTAGAAAAGGTAAGATAACTTTTTTTTAAAGTTCCAGAAGCTTCTGGCAACAGACCACCTTAATAAAATAAATTTCTACAGTCTGGAATTATAGGATTTAATGAGTGGAGAAATAGTCCCTAAGTGACAAAATATTTCTTATTTAATGTTATTAGCCTTGTTTCCAGATTCAGAATATGAAATGGAATGAATATTTAAATTTAAATATTTATGATTTAAAAAGAAAAAAGAATAGTCTTCTCTCCTTAGGTTGATCTTTATGAGTACTGTATGTTTTCTGCAATTAGTAATTTATATTGAAGTTAATGACCCACAAAAGAATCAGGTACAGACCGTTGGCAACAGGAGGCAATTATCACAGTTTGGGATGTTTATTCAGTGTGAAGATACTGAAAAGAAGTAAAAGCATGAAATGGAGGGATTATCTCCTGTCAAAATACTGAGTATATAAAATGTGTCAAGCAACAGCATTTACTGATTTACAACAAAGGAAATGTTACATATTTACCTGTTCAAGATGCAAACATAGAAAAAACCAATTGGATTCTCAGCTATGGGATGCTGGAAAAGATGATAATTTCAGAACCTGAAGCACTTGCAAGTAATAAAATTCTATACAGATACTCTAAACTCTTACCGGAGAGAAAAATTCAGTCTACAGTCTAAATCAACTATGGACAATGATCATAGGATAGCTTTAGTAAAAATACCATTTACCTTATAAATAGCAACTTCTGCCTGTCAAATTGGTACACAAAGAGGAAAGAAACTTTCTGCAGAAATAGGTTCTTCAGGTAATTTTTTCCCTTGCAACCGTTGCATTATGCTTATGGGGGGAGAAGTCATTAGCAGTGTTTTCTTTTTTTAAGATTGCATGGTAAAAACTATCCTGTGGCAACTGCAATGTGAACTATAAAAGACATTAGCCATGCCTTTAGAAATTTACAGAGTAAATGGACAAAAAGCAAGGGATCAATAAGAAACCCAGGAAGTGGCACTAATTGGTGGTTTGGCTCTAATGGGCTTGTGTATTCTTTCCTTGGAATAATTCAGCAATTTTATGCCTCCAGGAAAAGAAAGTATTCAGAAAGATAAATAACAAAGAACATGCAGAGTTTCCTTGTTTATATTGTTATTTATACAGTGTAAGAGGTACAGTGAATTAGATGGAGGTTGCTATGAGATTTTATCCTACAGATCTAAGAAACCGCAGAACTGTGTATGGGGAAGATGCAGTGATTACAGAGAAAGAAAAAGAAAAAAGAAAAAGAAAAAGAAAAAGAAAAAGGAAAAGAAAAAGAAAAAGAAAAAGAAAAAGAAAAAGAAAAAGGAAAAGGAAAAGGAAAAGGAAAAGGAAAAGGAAAAGGAAAAGGAAAAGGAAAAGGAAAAGGAAAAGGAAAAGGAAAAGGAAAAGAAAAAGAAAAAGAAAAAGAAAAAGAAAAAGAAAAAGGAAAAAAGAAAAAGGAAAAGGAAAAGGAAAAGGAAAAGGAAAAGAAAAAGAAAAAGAAAAAGGAAAAGGAAAAGGAAAAGAAAAAGAAAGAAAAAACCAAAAGAGAAAGAAAAAGAAAAAACCATAAGCAGACACCGCTATAGAAAATTGAATCTCAGGTGTTTCAAGTTTAAAAGTTTTATAAGAAACTGGAAATAGGGTCATATAACAAACCACTTATGAGCACAGATTTTATTCTGCATTTTCATTTAAGGAACAAAAATCAGTTCCTGTATGTATTGAAACATTCTGACTCTGTGTTTAATGGGTACTATTCAAGAAAGCATATAGACATGGTGGAGAAGGATAGGAGGCTGCAAACATGGCACAAAACTTGTACAGCACCACACAAAGGCACATCTCTTTTCAGTTCTCAGCAAATCCATACTTGCTTTTGAAGCCTCAGTAGCATGCATAGAAGTCTTTCTAACATGAACATTATCATAACTCCTAACAAAACACAAATAAACGTGCCCAAATAAAAAAAAAATTAAAGAAAGCCCTTACAATGCTTTGAGGCAAAAATATTTTCCACGACTGCAGTCTGATTAAAATGACTACACTTGAAACTCAGTCTCAGGATAGCTTTAAATGTACTTTTCAGCTGGGACAGAATGGATTACATATTCTTCTACTTCAATGATTTGTGTTTCTCACTTAAATAAGATCTGCTTTGCCCACATTTAATATTTTGGAAAGTGAAGGAGTAACACCACTACTAAGCAAGTTCATGGCTTGCTCCTGAACAAGACAAGTTTTCTTCTCTGCCTTGACCTGACTTAATACAAGAATTGATAATATGTGATTTATGTAGAAAACCAGTGTATTTTTAAAAAAATGCTGAGAAGCAAGTTTTAACATAGAAATTTAGGCAATGTCTGATTTTATTTCTGTTTCATGATTCCATTTTATGAAAGCTAAACTGGGCACTACTAAACATCAATATTTCAAGGAAAAGTGTCCATGGGATATCTCAAAAGTTTTGGGGAAGAATGACTTATTTGATCCACTAATGCTTAGTGAACAAACTGCCTTTCAAACTTTGAAAATATTTTTAATAATTTCGAAATGACTTTTTGCCAGACTTTTAAAATTAAGAGCTGAATATAAATACACTTATTTTACTAATATGAAGAATTTTTATTAAAGACTAAAGAGTTCAAGCAGACCAGAAGTTTTCAATTCAAATCCCCAAAGTGATTAGACATTATCTGTTGTTGCTAGTTTTCACCAGCATCTACATTATCATCAAACAAAGATGAAGAGGCATTAAGACTGTCCATTTGAGTCATCTGGGTATTAGTTTCCAGATTTCTGCATCCTGAGAGTAGTAACTGTTTACTGTTTGTTGACACTTAAGAATAAAAAAAGTCACACCTGGTTAAAATTTAAAATGCTATTAGAAACAGCTTGTTTAAATTGCTTTGAACTTTCCCAAAGTTTGGCAGAATACCTTATGAACAACGTAACAAAATCAGACCTCACAGATCCTCTCCATTCACATGATATTATTGTTTCCTCCAGAGCAAGAACATTTTTTTTCCTAAAAATACCCCTAGTAATAGTATCTTCTAAATTAAATTTTATTAAAAATTTAGATAAATTAAGAATTTTTATGGAAAAAATCCTGATTTAAGAGAAATAAATTAAGAGTAATCTGATTATGAGAAGTGAAGAAATATCTTTTACATTACTAAACAATGTTAAAATTATTTTAATGTTGTGTGATAATTAAAACAGTAGAATATTGACAGTTCCATGGGAATTCTTGTATTTTGATGTCCCATATAATAAAGTAGTTATTATTTAGCTGAAACATTTTCTCATTTAAATAATCTGGATTTTTAAGTTTATTTTTAAGCTGAAATTATTATGAAACAATCATCCAAGAGCTACTCCCAGTGGAAAATTTACTTTCATGATTTCAGCTGGTAAAATAATTATTGTCATAATTGAAACATCTCCGATATTCGAGCTCTGGTCTCTGATCCCTACAGTGTCATATTAAAGCTACTGTAAGAGAAAGATAATTATTGCACAGAAAACTAATTAAAAGGTAAAATGTCCATCAAAGAAATACTTCATGCTGATAAAAAAAATTCTTTCATTATTTAAATTTTATAGTTATCTTAAACTAAAAAATTTAATTCATAACTAAGTTTAACAAATGGAAATGCATTAAGATGTAGAATGAATGTGTGCACAACCACTCACCTTTGATGTACTGAACTCTCTGACAAGATCTTTACTCATTTTGGAAATGCTTGCTTTCCACACACAATTTGCATTTCTGACATTCTCTTCAATCATTTTCCATATAATTTGGAAATACAGTATATGACAGATGCCTTCATCTTCTTCTCCCTAAGATCAAGAATGTTATAGCATATAGTGAATTTTTGACTTGTCTGTCTAAAATTGTGTCTCAGATAAAAACTGCTCAGTTCACATGGTTTAAACCAAAACATGATTGAAGCAGTTTATTAATTAGCAACACAACTAGCAACCAGTGAATGATATCAATATTATCAATACAACAAATAGGACCCAAAATTGAGTACCTCCACATTCTGCAATATCCATTTCTAAACAGCCCCCAACACCTCTAGGCGGCAGAGACACCCCGCTCCCCCCATCCCCTCCTGTAGCCCTGGGGTCCCCCCACTGCCCTGGTTGATCTGTGGTCTCTTCTCCACTATATGTTTTCATATTCCTTTCATACCGTTCCTTTATTTCAAATTCACATGTCAACAGCTTGGTAACCATTTAATCCAGGTGTTTGTAGCCCCCTGCCTCTTTATCACTTTCATTTCTGGGGCAAGCACCATCTCCTAACAGGCAGTTTGGGTTGCTTCATTCTCACATACTGTTTGACTCACAGCATGCTATTTTTACACAAAACATCACAAGATATGTGATTCCCTCACAGGTAATGTGCTGACAAATACTCCTATTTTGAGTAACTGTTGATTAACTCCTCACAAAATGACCATAAGCAGGAAGATATGTCCCTGGCACATTTGGGCAATTACGTTATTGGTTTTCATAATGCGCACAGAACTGTCTATACATTCTCCCCCTCTCTTGCTGAGTATTTGCCTTTTTGAGTACTGTGGTGGATTGACTGTAGCTGATTGCTAAGTGTTAACCAAATTCACTTTGTTACTCCCTTCCTCAGCTGAACTGAGGAGAGAAAATAGATTGAAGAGTCATTGAAAGGACATGGAGTAGTCACTCACCAATTATAGCCACAGGCAAAACAGACTCAAATTGGGGATATTATTTTAATTTGTTGACAGTCATATCAGAAAATATAATGAGAATTAAAACCAAATCCTAATCCATCTTCAGCTCACCCCTCCCTGCTTTCCAAGCTTAGCTTTGTTCCCAGTTTTCTCTACCTCTTCTGTCTGAGCATCTTAGCAGTAATGGGAACAGGTAATGGGGGCTGTGGTCAGTTCATCACACATTGTCTCTGCCACTTTTTTTCCCCAGAGAGACGACTCCTCACACTCCTCCCCTGCTGTGCCATGATGTCCTTCACAGGCTGCAGATAGTTCTCTGCTCCAGAGTGGACCTTCATGGGCTGCAGGGGAACAGGTGCTTCACCATGGGCTGCACAATGGGCTGCAGGGAAATATCTGCTTCAGCACCTCAAGCACCTCCTGCCCTTCCTTCTTCACTGACCTGGATGTCTACAGGGCTCTTTTTCTTACATATTCACACTTTTCTTTCTGCCTGCTGTTGTGGTCCAGATTTTGCCCTTTCTGAAATTTGTTATCCCAGAGGTGCTACCACCATCACTGGTGAGATGGCCTTGGCTAGCAGAGTGATGTTTGCTCTGTCCGACACAAGGGAAGCTTCTGTCAGCTTCTCAAACAAGGCCCCCTCCACAACCCTGAAAAAACCTGACCACACAAGCCCAAAACATGAGGTGTCTTTCAAAGTTCTTTCTAACAAAGTGAATTCATAGGAAGAAAATAGGATTTTCTGCCTCATAAAAATACCACATGCCTAAACAGAAATCATAATTCAGTGCCATTTGGCTTTCTCTCCAAATGCTGTGTTCTGCTTGTTATGGAGTCTATCAACCATATTCATGAAGATCCTCAAGATAACTTTGCTTCAGATTTCTTATGATGTTTCTTATGATGACTGATCTCAAACTCACCATCTGATGTTGGAATGGGATACAATTTGTCTTGTCGTTACTTAAAGTGGGACATAAAAGCTCAGAGAAATGGCAGTATGGTCAATTTAGGTTTTAATACTTTCAACAGAATGCAAACATTTTGTGTTAATTTCAACAGCCATTTGTCCATTTACTTGCACTTTCAAGACTCAGGACATATGGCAATACTGAAATTTTTAAAAATATTGCAGTACACTCAGAGAAAGTCAGGTGTTTCACTTTAGAAAATCTAGTTTCTCCCCAGCATGAGAGTGGTTGTGATTCTACACTGAATGGTATTAAGGGTTTTAACAGTGATGACTTCAGGATATGTAGCATAAGACCAGACTTAAAGCTGGTGTAGGAAGAATTCTGTTCTGCATCTTGTTATGTCTCTAAGTGGTGAAGTGCAGAAGAATCATGGGGACATTTAGTATAAGCCAGAGAAATTGGGTAAAATCCCCGTGACTGTTAATGTTTTTCATAACCCAACACAACACACTGAGGGACACTTTAAATTGTGAATTCACTTATTTCTACTATGGATAATGAACTGATATTATATTTGTAGAAAACATCTTTCTACATTTTGATCTACATTTGCAGAGCAGCACAACCTACTCTCAGTGCCTATTTTATCATGCTATTTGTCACACTGTGCAGCTCATACTAGTTTGATAGTCTATTTGTATTCCTGCTTTAGCCCTGGAGTGACTCTGATTGCCATTCAGGGACAAAGGTGAAGCTTTAGTCACTTTACAAGGGCATGTGTTTCCCCTCTGTCAAATTTCTGGGTATATTTATTGAGCTTTGTTTTGTGTCTCTGCCCTACGTCTCTTCCTTGCTTTTCCCTTACTATATATGGTGTTTCTATACTCTTCAGCCGTACTTTCATCCTGTGGACCAAATGATGACACTGACATTCAATTAATATTTGAATAATAAATGTACGGTTATCCTGTAATGTATCATTGTTAGCATCACATAAATTTATCTCCAGACATATATGGTACTTATTTTTGTGTAAGGTAAGTGAGAACAGAATTTCCCTAAAAAAATGTTCCTTTAACGTGCAAAACAACTTCCAGTTAAACTCAAATAAATGCTAATGTCCTGCACTTAAACAAAGGGAAAAATAATCTTCTAAAATAAGAAAAGTAGTCTTTATCGTCATTGTGACTACTCAAATGAACCATGTTATGGAAAGAGATGTTCAGAAGGGTTAAATTGTGGAGCTAGATGTTTTACAAACTATCTTCATCCATCTTAACAGTAAGCTGTGTAACCATGTTTCTTTCCCAGATCTGTTGCACTGATTAAATGAGTTGCACAGTATTTGATTACAGAGTATAATCAACATGTTGCAAAACTGAGTGAATAATTCATAATGTGTCATTTATCTGACAATTTTTGCCTCTCTGTTTGCTAGTTGTCATTGAGCAGATTATTATGTTCTCAAATGCATCCCTTATTTGAATTTATTTGCTGAATAATTCCCACAAATGATTCTTATTCTGTGCATCATCCACAGGCAGTTTGTTATGAGTTTTCAACACTAGAAGATGCAGTTTTTCTTAGATTATGGATTATGTGCTATACCTCTGTTTCCTTAATAGTTGGAACCTAGATCAAAATGAAGCTTCAATATCAAAATTTTACATGCATTTACTTCTAGTATACACATAAAATTCTTGGATAAGGGCTGGCATGCCCCACTAGATTTAAAACTCCAGTCTAGGAACAGTTTACTATATCCATTCCTTTTCAGATCACCTAAAGTCATACATGTACTGCCAGGAAGATTTGAGGATGCTGAGCCTATAAATAGCCAGAATAATGTGCAAAGAAACTACAGCTATTGGGGATCACATCCTCTTCTTTCCTTCCTGAAATTAATCTGGGCCAACATTGCTCCTAAAAAAGATAATTATTTCTCCTTTTGAAAAACAGCCCTATGGACAGATACCTCTGAACTAGGAGGCTGCATTCCAGGGGAATCTGCTAAGAGAGAGGGATTAATATATACCCCATGAAAGCAGCCAAAGCACTAGGCCACACAGAAAAATAGAATAATTTATTCCTTGTCTCTTATTTCTTTTATTCCTGTCTTGGTAATGGCCTAGCTTCTTTCTCCTTACTTCTTCACAGACTGCTTTAAGCACTCTACTAACTTTTCAGGTGTCTTTTCAGGATTTACCATATGGATTGCAAAGCAGTTCTTAAAAGTATGAGAACATTGCTGTACCACTGAATATTTCAGAGTTATTATAGCTACCCAGCCAGCAAACTCCAGCTCAGTGGCACTGTGTCCAGTGAAGCTGCCCTTCTACTAGGTTAAGCATTCCCAGGGTGCCAGACTTAATGTGTATAAGATTTAATGAGCTTTATTTGGTTCCTTAACTATGCAAGCTATGGATAAGCACATGAAATCTTTAAAGTTTTGTAAGGACTTTTATACTTGCAGCAGCTTACATAAAATATTTACTACAGGAACAAAATTCCTAAGCTATATTTTTCATTAATATTTTCTCTGTACATCTCATCACATAAGTCCACTGCACACAATTTATGTTGATAGCACTCATCCCTTGGATTAAATCTAAGATACAAATAACATTCCCCACAATAATAAAATAAAACACAAGTTTTTAAGCCTTTAAGGTTACTTATAGCAGAATTGGGCATTGTTGTGATGCGTAGAAAATGCTTTTAATATTTTTGTGTAGCATTGCAAGCTTTGTTGCCATTCCCCATAGACTGTCAATATCCATGGTCTGGGATCTGATACTGGTCTATAACTTATGATGGATTCAAGGCTGAAATTTTTATAGTTCTGAAGGATAAACTGAAACCATTTACAATTCTGCATAGAGCAGATTCAGGAAAAAGCATTGTCTCAACCTGTTGCTTTCACTTCATTATAGAGATTCACAACTTTCTTTTGTAAAAAATAAATCATTCTTTAAAGAATCAGCAATAGGAGTTTCTGTAGAAATATGCCTTTTCTTACAGAGCTGTGCCCTCTGAATTTTCCATTACTGTATCTACAGTTCATCCATAACTGTCCTGTCAGAATCTTCATCAATCAAATCAATCAATCAGTGAATAAATCTTGTACCTTTCTTTGCATGAACACACTTAATCTTGTTTTGTGTAAGTATTATTAGTGAGCCTCTGGCTCCAAGTGAGGCATATCAGCCATTTCTATAAGGCAGATTATGTCACCACTTTATAAATTAATTGCTTTTTCGAGCATGTAATGCTTAGCAGAATTTGATTTTATTTACCTTTTTTTCTATAGGAAGTGAAGTGTTTTTCTTCACCCAAAATCAATCTTTCAACACTATTCAACTTCATAAGACTTCATTCACAGGTCTCTTTGTGAACTTCACCAGTTTCATATTCCCTTATTTGATTTTCCTTTACGTTGGAACAGTCTTTCTTTTATTATTATTTTTTTTTGCTGATTTGCTCCTCAAACAGATGCATCACTGCTTCTCAGATAAAAATCACTGCTTGCCAGTATAAGTCCTAGAAGACCTCCTCTCTGTCATGGTATTGACTGCAGAGTGCAGTTTGAATACAGCAACACAGATACAGATTATAAGCAATAAATTTAAAATACTCTATAATTCCATTTAAATGTATTTGGAATGACATTCTATTTTTGGAAATTTCTCCTGCATCCCCTAAAATTAACAAAATTCTGGAAGACAGTATCCATTGCTTAGATTTAATCTCAGTTCAAAGCAAGCTGAGGGCAGGACAAGAAATGTTCAGAAAGAGCAAGTGTGACTACACTTGTTCACACAATACAATATTGGTAGTGGCAATGAAAACTTTGTAGGGGTACACAGTTACCCCATGAGCCCAAGGTGAGTACCAAGACATTTCCTGAAATCTTCAAAGTGTAAATGTGGGGACCTGGAATGTCTATTGCTAGGGACAGATCACATGCTTTGTACTGAGGACTGAAGTTTGTAAGGCTTGTCAGGCTCTGAACTTTTCTTGACCTGCCTCTGTGTTTTTCTTGGTTTAAAAGTGACAGACATTTCTCTAACTGATCAGATGTCAAAGGTTAATTTGTTTTCCTTGTGCTTATCTTTGCAGTAAGACCAGAGTTTTGCACAGATACTAGTAACAAGAAATTATTCCATGTAGAATGAGATATTACAAACCAAAATCCCAGTGTGCTGAGGCATACAGCAGCCTCAGGATGGGAGGCACCATATGTGGGGCAGAGTCAGAGAGATGAGACATAGGATGATAAGAGATGGGGCACAGGGTGCAAACTGGAGATTCTGCAGCAGTAAACAATAAAGAACTGGAGCAGGAAAAACATTATTCTAGACATAACAAAGAAATAATATGTAACATGAATAAAAAGTATCACATGTTAATTTTGAATGCAATATGGATTTTGATACCAAAGAAGAGGACCAAAGATTTCAAGGAGTGTTAGCAAACATACAAAAACTATTTGGAGTGATTCTCTGGAGGAGAAATTTAAAAACATGGATATGAATATCATATTCATTTTTCTGAAAGACTACAGGTGCTGACAACACTAAAAATACACCATAATTTACCCCTATCCCCACCACCATAACCATCAGATTGAAATAATCTCTTTTAGGATTCTAAAAGATTCTCTCTAAGCTAAGGCTGTAACAAAAGACAGACTTTGAAGTTGTTAACTTCTCTAACAAGAGACTTAACTGCTCTTTATAAGTACTAAAAGTACAAATCTGGAAATGTAAAACTGGAAGTTTAAAAATATAACAGTTTATTCTTTGCAATGGTTTCCTAGAAAAAAATTAATCTATGTTAAATTCCAAGGGTAAAACTTGAAATATTTTTCAAAAGTGATAGGCATAAAGATAAACTTGTTTGTGATCACTTAAGGGGCCTTTTTAAGCACTGAGAAATACAGATGATATAAGGGGTCTACTTCAAAGATGTAAAATGTGCAGAAATTATTTAAAGTGTTGAATAATATCACAGTTTTTAGCTTTATGCTATCACACACACACACATTGTCCAGATATCACGCAGGTCTTTTTCTAGTTCCAGAATATGGAACTTAGAGTGGCCAGTAAGTGATAACAGGATAACTGAGGATTAGGTCCATTTTACCTGTAAGACATGTCACTGACAGCAGAGAGGAAAACAGCACTGTACTTAGTGGGGCTCCCCATTCTTTAACTATGGAATTTTAGTATCACTGTAGGGAAAAAAGTAATTCAACACAAGAGCAGCTAGTGCTCAAGTAACTAGTGTATTTTGAATATCACTGTGTAGAGTCTCTCAATAAATTATCACAGACAATTAAGCACAGGTGTTTTGAAAGAATCTTGCTAGTTGTCCAAGATACCATAATTTATGAACAGAATGCTTTCCTCACCCTAGGAGAATTTTCATTAAAAAGAAAAAAAGTCCAATATACTTTCCAACTAATGATAAGTAACTGATATAATAAGAATTGACAGGTCACAACTTGCTCCTTCACCCTTGTTCAAAGCTGTAGATTCATAAAGTTTTAAATATGTTTAAATATGCAAAACCTTAACAGGAAATTCCTGGTTTAAAGCACCTGCTATCATCATCTAAACATTCAAAATATGAAAGAAAATACCTTTAAAAGTGAATCTCTTGAACCATACTTATAACTGATATTTTGAAAAAGTCCAACTGAAGCTTATTTTTACCATGTAGTTATTTTATTTCTTAGATAAGATTTTATGGTACTTCATAATTCAAAAGAATTTTCATAAATTTTTAACACACAGACATGACCTTCTTAAAATGCATGCTATCACTCTATTCACAAAAAAAAAAAATAAATAATGAGCTATATCGTTCTTTTTATTTTTTTAAAGAAAGAAGGAATACGAGTACAAAAATATCTCTATAAGTACTGCAAAGCTGTTACAAAAATACATTATATTCTATTGAATAGTCATTTGAATATTCCAGAAAATTAAGTAGGCATGATTGAATACTGCTTGTTTTCTCTAAAAATTTTAACTGATGTTACATGAAGGAGTGATGACTAAATATCAAATTTTCATCAGTCTTGAAGAGCACCATACTTTTATTACGACACGACTTTTTAAAGTTTTATTCTCTCCATCATTATTCTTTTAATTATTTTTAATTTTGAACAGAATATTAAGAAAAGAAGGACCTTCAAATACTGTTTCTTACGAAGACATGTTTTTTTAAAATCCTAACTATATTTTTATATATACATTATAAATAGTTTCACAAGAAATTCACAGTCACAGGGATAAGAATAAATTAACATAAAATAAATTTAGAATTATGGAGTGGTAAAATGTTTGGCTTGGAAGGAGCCCTAAAGTTCTTCTTGTTCCAACCATGGGCAGGGGCACTTTCTGTTAAATCAGGCTGCTCAAAGCCCATTAATCCTGACCTGGAACCAGGGGACAGAAAGCCACATCTTCTCTGAGCCAACTGTTCCAGTGTCTCACCATCCTCACAATAAAAAATTTCTTCCTAACATCTAATGTAAACATACCCCCATCCAGTTTGAAGATACTCCTGTTTGTCCTATCAGTGCATGCCCTTGTAAAAAGGAGCCCCAGTTTTGAATTTCTTTATACCATAATGATCTAGGTGTTTCAATCCTGCTAGGATAAAATGTTTCCTGACATGTTGTCTGGGGTTTGTAATTCCAGGCTTTGGTAGCAGAGGAGTTACTGGGGTGGCTTCTGGAAGAAGCTTCTGGAAGCTTTTTCCATTTATGGCAGAGATAATCCTTGGGCTCTCCAAGGATGGATGAGCCTCTGGTCAAGGTGGGCCAATTAGAAATGATGGTAAGTCCTCTGTGATAACATATTTTAAAAAAAGGAGAAAAAAACCCAAAACAAATAATAATAAAAAAAAACCACCAAAAGCCCAACAAACCCAGGAAAGTTTGTGCATAAATAAGAAAGGGGGAAAAAAATGTAATCTCCACTCCCCATCAGCCAGAAATGTTCATGCATTTCCTGAGCAGCAGGAATTCAGCATGTGGAGCAGTTGCTTCAGGAGCCAAACATTGCAAATAACAAACGTCCCTCCATTCCTCCTCCCTCCCTCAGCTTTTATACCTGAGCTGTCACACGCTGTGGAACGGCCCTTTGGTTCCCTTGGGTCAGCTGGGCTGGTCCTGTCCCCTCCCAGCCCCTTTCCCACCCCCAGCCCCCGATGGGGCCGGGATGTTGGGAGACAGCGCTGGTGCTGTGCCAGCCCTGCCCGGCAGCAGCCAAAACACCGGAGGGTTATCAGCTCCTTTCCAGCTTCCAGGGCAAAGCACAGCACTGTGAGGGCTGCTGGGGGAACATGAACTCAGCTCAGCCAGACCAGATGCATGTGCTTAAAATGTTTCAGAAGCTCTTTAATGGATTGAATTTCAAGGGATTTCAGGCATGAACCCTGTTTTCTGGGCTGCCTTCTTGAAGGATGACCAGAAGCTGAAGAAATACTTGGGTTTGGAAGGAAATACAAATTTTGGTGCCTGAGAGATAGATCTCCTAATGTTTCCAAACCTGGAACTCCTGATATCATTCTAGGATCCCTCTCACTATATACTTCCACTGTTCAGAATTTGATTTTGTTTTTCTTGGTGTCAGTTTGAACTTTTTCTTGCATTTACTTTAATGTATGACTGATTCCTTAGGGCTACAGAGCTTGATACGTGCAGATTTCTAATCGTTAAGTGACTGTATTGACAGTAGAGAGCAGTAAGTAGTCATCTTCATTTATATTTAGACAGAAACTCTTTGGGATAGCAGGAGAAATCCAAGCTTTTGGTGAGAAAGCAGCCTAACTTAAAAGTGGCTGGCCGAAAACAAGATACTCCAACTCTGCTAAATAGCATGTTAAATTGTATGTTCTTTTGTTCTTAACAATTCTTCACATTTATAACACTTTTATCACTTTTATTTCAGTGGTTGCTGAACACCTGTCACATAGAAAATAGCTTTTAATGCAGTAAAAATGAGTCTCTTTGATACCCTCTCTTTTCACCAAGCTCCTTTTCTTTCATCATAATCACACTGCCATCAGCAGAATACACAATTTTGTGTGCTACATTGCATTTCACTGCCCTAAACTGCTCAGACTATTCAAAAACTCTGAAAAACCCTGTGTAAAAAGGTAAGTTTTTCTTTTACATGACAAGTTATATTTTCATAAGACATACAAAGCCAACATAAAATGTGTAAGTTTTGATCAACACCTCTGTACAATCTTTCTGGCCAACCTTTCATACAGTTATATCTCTGCATGTTAAATTCTATTTAATTTACTTAAACAGCAAATGGATATGAAAGTTAAAGACAGTTAAAGAATCTGAAATAGAGTAGTTTAGAAATGCATATATCGTCTATTTCTATGTACGTCTGCTGCTATGTGATGCAATAACTTATAATGTATTCCCTAAGAAACTTTGAGCTTCAGTATCAAACTGACAGAAGGTCTTTGTGTTAAAAAGTTTCAGCATATCCAATCCTCAGCTGAAGCAAACTCCATTAAAACCTCTCTGAATTAGATATATATGTTCTTTTTACATAATTAAAATTTGGAATAAAGTGAAAAACATCAGTCCAAATAGAAACTGCTTTTTTTTACAATTCTTAAAAAATCATGGGGTAAAAAAGCATGGGGTTAATCAAGAAAATTAGTCCTGCATTTTGCTAATGTTTTCCACAGGCACCTTTAAAGCAATATTGGTGTTTATTAGTCAGATCTATTAATGCTTACAATGCTCATTAAAGTTGTTCAAAGTATAGTTAAAGTCAGAATTGAGTAAATCTGTACAGCTTCTGTCTCACAGAAAAGTAAACCATTTCATGCTTTTGAAACAGTGAATAAAAGGAAAACAAGCACTTTCAAGCTAGAAATATTTGGTCAACCTATAATGATAGGTCTTGTGCTTGATGATGAACTAATTTCTTTCAAAATAAGTACATGTTCACTCCTGGAACTTATGGGTAACTATTTAAATTTCACTCTTGAAGAGTTTTGGTTGAAATGTAGATAAAATTTTAATAGGTTGTTGAAGAAACATCTTTTAAAAAGGTGAGATTATTCTCATGACTTCTTAAGGCGCGTGTTCGTACATGAGTTTTTGTTGTTTGGATTCTGTTCTAATATTGTAACAGTAAATCTAAAGGTGTTTTAAAAATGTTTTTATTTTCTTGCCTTAGAAGCTGTTTTTAATGCTTCTTTTGAAAGGCTCAGTCAGTACAATACAAGATAAAGTGGTTTAATAAAGATTTTATTTTATAGTGCTACTTTTAAGTGGAATCTTCATTCATTAAAAGAAACCAGATAATATTTCTTAATTGAAAAAGACAAGTGATATGAAAAATATCAGTGTGATTTCCTACAGACAGTTCTTTATGGATCGGTAATTTCTTCATAGCCATGTTCCTAATGGACCACCACAGAGGAATATATTTAACAGTTTTACAGTCTAATTAGATGTAGCATCTGTCAAACATGCCTGATTTATCTCCAACAACTGCTAAACTACATATTAGGATACAGTTTGACCAGCTAACAACAAGAAAGTCCAAGAGTATTGGATACTGGCTATAGACAGAAACCACAGAGTCTTTTAATGTCAGAAAACAGACAGCTATTTATAAAAGTATCGTTTCTTTATTCTTTTGATAATAAAACTCAGACTATTGGCTAAGTTTTACAGTTTTTCTACTCTCTGAAAGGAGGAATACTTCCTCTTGCATGACTTGCTGAGGGCATCTAAACAAGATGGAGGGAAAGAAAAGTGGGAAGCTAAGCTCAACCATTCTGTAAGAATCAAACTATCAGTGCCATCACAAAATAATAAGTTTACTATTTGGAATGTCTTTTTGTTTTCTATTTTTGTTGTAACTAAAAATGCACAAAAAAGGACTCAGGGATGAAAAGGCTGGGTGTATCCTTGGCTGCAGTGAACATAAGGTGGTGGAGTAAGAATTCTACATGGAGAAAAGCAAGGTGAAAAGTAGGATTACAGAGCTGGACTTCAGGAGAGCTATTTTCCCTTCTTCAAGGACTTACTTGAAGGAATCTCATGGCTTAGAGCTTTAGTGATATTACTTAATATTAATGCTAATATTCAAACATCATTTCTCCAAAGAAAACCCAGCTCTCTGACTTCTGCTTTCTGTCATTGGACCTTAAGAATGACTGTGACTGACCACTTCCAGAGGGGCGATATCTCTTTTTAAGTCTTCCAGAGAATTTAGGCATTGGCCTTTCAGCTTGTATTACCACACCAAGGGGCCAGTTAATGTCATTTGCAATGTGGATTTTCAGCCATTAGAACTGAGACTAAGCCCAGTAACTCATTTCACTCAGGGCATTGAAAATCTGTCAGAGGCTAACAATTTCTGTCACAACTGTATCAGATCAGTTGTGGAGAAGTGACCTAGAGGTGTAATGCTCTATCTTGTTACCAGCTATGTGGGCCATCCAGCCTATATAATTGATATAATTATTTACTTTTTTTATTTTATCTTTTTCTCCTTGCTTGGGAAGACATGCCTTTAGTCTTCAGTAATGCTCAAAGAATATTGAGCTATTTTATTTTAAAATATAATATTGGGCCTCTATGTTAGGTGAAAGAAAGTTATGTTGCTCATTTTTCTTCCTTATATATAAATATAAGATATTGATTTTCACATTTATTTTGTGTTTCATTCTGTCACTTTTTTATATTCTTATTCTCCAGATAGTAGAGATATTTTCAAGTGTCAGAATAAAAGCCATATAGTATCTAAGAGGATGAGACCATTTGTCTGGGGGCATTGTGGTTTAGGATTTTGACTTTATCAGAAGGGAGACCTTGACATCTTTATATTCTAAGAGAACGACAAGAATGTGAGTAGCGTGTGTGAAAATCTCTGGGATAAAAGGGCTAATTCTAGTCACAGTGCTTTCAAATAATGAGCTCATTCTTCAGCTATTACCATTGTAGAAAGTAATCTTGTGTTTCAGGCTTCTGCATCTCAGGACACATCCTACCCATTTTAAGCATCTACAAAATTGTTTTGTAGTTAAAAATCTACTGAATTCTGATTAAAAATCTCAAAGAGGGAGGGATAGAGAAAGAGGGAAGAAAGAAATATAGAGATAGATTAGGATGGAGAGAGGAAAGGGGAAAGAGAAATCTTTAAGAACCAAATCTAACACAAACCCAGTGAAATGCATAAGATTTGGAATAGCATAACAGTAATATACATTGAAATGACTACATTAGAATTGGAAAGGGTTAATCTTTATTTTACGTAGGAAATATTCCAGAAATACAAACTGAAGGTTGATTTCATGGAGGTCAGCTCATCAAAGATTGTTTTAGATTGGGTAAAGGAGTTCATCTAGAATTACCTATGACTAAGTTCTGCCTACATATATATTTATAATAACTGGTACACTCTTTCATTTTTCTTATGGTCTTCACTCCTGTTTCTAGAAGACAGAGGAACATACAAAGGCAATAAAAATTTCAATTTTGTATTAAGAATTTCAGGGATCCTTAGGTCATCTTAATTTGTACTGACTACAGGTCTTGGAGAAATTCATGCATTCAAACATCTTTTAATTTCTTAAAAGCAAGAATTATTCACTTATCCAAAACCTGAGATGTCAGGAGCAGGCTTTAGGTCGGCCAACAAGAAGTTGTCATTTTCTCTGGTTAAACACAAACATTAAGAGTTTAGGAATACCTAAACATTTTTTGTAAAATACTTTTGATACCAATGATATTAATGTAAGATTATAAATGTAATCAATACCTGTAAACAGGTATTCCTGATCTTTTCCTTGTAATCAATTTCTGTTGAGTGCTACTTTTGCGAAGTGAAAAAGGACACAAGGGAAACTAGGTTGTACTGATGAAACACTAGTTGTGTCTCCATAATCATGAAGACATCTTTAGAACCTTTGAAAAAACAGCAGACTATAGCAGAATTACAAGTTGATAATTTGAAACAAAATTCACAGGATGATTACAGAGGTATAAATGTAAGTTTAAAATATGCAGTTATTAATCAATACAATTTTAATAGTAGGGTAAGGTCTATTTTAGGGCATAAATTAAATGTATAGCATTGTGGTACAGTTTGTTGTAGATATCTGTTATTGACAGCATAGGTGGAATAATCTTTAGATTGCTTACATGATAATAAAAAATCCCCAAACTAAATGCAGCTGTGCCTCTTCAGAACAGTGTATGCAGATGTGGTCAATCTGATATGTTATACTGATACTAAGCCATGCCCCTGCTAACATGAAAGGAAAATATACTTCTCTTTCTTGCACTGATACCAGCACCCCATTTCCAAAGACTGAGTTGTAACTGGCATGACTCAGTTGCATGCCCTCAATGCAGGAATATTTTCATCAGCTTTAGTTCACTGTCTTTGACAATGAAGCAAAGAAAACTAGACAAATGGAGCGTGGCCAAAGTTGTTATTCTGTTTAAGGATTTTTTCATATGTAAAAGTAATATAATTATGTGTCTATATTGCTATGAATTTGCCAAATACAAACTGAAATGCATTGCATTTACAACAGAAATATAGAACAGAAAAAAAACCTCATCAAATGTATTACTGTGGATTAACAATTAATTCAATAATAAGTCATTGGCTACTCTGCTGGTTGTACTAATAGAAAAGAATGTGACTTTTTTACCAATAAGCCTACTGTTTTTTGATATTTAGTGATGTTTCTCATTTTACTTGTGTGACACACCAGGAAATACAGACAGGTATTCCAACTGATAAGTGGCACTCTATTGAGCAAAATCAATTTTACAAGTATCTGATCCCTATCTTATATTTAGAATGTATAATTAAAATTTACCATATCAGAAAGAAAGGAAGTTGTTGGAAGCACAGGCATAGTGAAATTTTATTTGTTCTCTTTTTCAGGTCAGTTTAGACAGAAACATGGAGAATGTAAACATATCTATTTTGATTCTGCATAAGACACATATGTCACTATTTTCATTTGTTTGTTTGAGATTTCTACTGAGTTTTATGAAGCCTTTGAATGTCAAAGTGTGTCTATGAACTAAAAAAAAACTAACAAAAAAGGAATACACTTTCGACAAGTCCTCCAAATTTGGCTTTCTTACAATCTGACCATCTGTTTGTGCTGGACCTGGATTCCTCTGATACTGGCAATGGCCAGTATTGTCTCAGGTGGTGAATGCAAGAGAAGAAATGGTAACATAAGGTAGTAGGATGCTCAATCCAGCTAAGCAAAACCAAAATGAAGTACATAAAAGCAATTACAGTTTATCTTTTATGCACTGAAATTACAGAATGGCATTTTAAAGATTTTAGTAACTAACATTTTTTAAGGACTTAGTAAAAATTAGTTAAATGTCTTTAGGCTAAAAACAGATAAAATATAATTTTCCAGCCTGAATTTTGAGTTAGGTGAGTAAGAAAAAATATCTATGCCATAAAGGTGCTGAACTTAGGTCACAAAAAGCACAAAAAATTGCCTCAATAGTCAACAGACATACTTCAGAAAGGACATTTAGAACATATAAATTAGTTTATGGGTGCCCGCTTTATGTGTTTTAAAATACTCTGCATGTTCTTCAAAGTAGAAAACTAGAAAATTAATGTTAAATATTCTAATCTTCTCACAAGAAGACTCAGTTACTTTTAAATCTATACATTTTGGCTACCTACACTTTTTGGGTAGAGGATATAGAAACAGGTTTTTCAAGCAACTAAAATGCAGAGCTAGTAGTGAAGTTGTAGAGAAGTAGTTTCACCTCCCACATCATGTAAAGCTGGCAAGTTCTACATAGCAATGCAGACCAAGAACATCTCTTTGTGGTGAAGCTGTGTGTTTTGTTCTACACAAGACAGAACTTTCTTTGTATAAAATCTTAACTCTGATATGCCATCAGTCAAAACAAACCATATGCAGACATGGATGTGGACATTTATTTTTTTATATTCTACAGTCTAAATGATGTGCAGGGAATTTTTGGATCTTTTCAAGATGGAGAGAGAGAGAGAGAGAAAAAAAAAATCATGTACAGAGAAAAGCAAAATCTAAACATTCCCTTCCCTACCCCCACATTAAAGCCAGGATAAAAAGGAAAAAAGATCTAACCAAGTTACTATCTCTTCTCCATAGACAAACTCTGGAAAAGGTTAACCTGCTTAATGAATAAATGCCAAAACTAGCCCATAATTATGGTTTCCACTTAGTATATTTTGTATACTGCTCCATTCTGAAGAAATGGTCCTATTGATATAACAAATTCCAATACCTACAGCTTTTTAAGGGTAGGGCTTAAGACTCAGTACAATGAACTGAAATGACATTTAATTACTGATGTGCAGCCATTCAGTTCAGCTGATTATGATCCTTGCAGTTTAGTCATCACATGTAATTAACTTCTACTTTCATAAAAGCTTAATGTGCTGAAAAAGCACCAATGGCTGTGAATGTTACACTTCAGGATTTCTGTCAGAATTCAAAATTAATTCTAAAAGACAATTTTTCTTACTAAGTGTTAATACAGCCATCTGCTCTAAAACAATATAAATTTGTTTTAATAGAAGAATATCATTATCTGTGATTTCTTTTTTTAAAAATTTTATTAATTTCATGGTCACAGTAACTGCAGTATAAACAAGAGAGCAAATAATTCAGCTCTGGACAAGTAATAATTATCTATTCAAATAAATTAGAAAAAAGACTGATGAGTAATATTTAAAATTCCAGTTGGTTTTTTTCTGTTCCTATTTTAACTTTAAAAAAATAAAAATAAAAATAAAAATAAAAATAAAAAAACCCACATTTAAACCCACTGCAATTATCAGAACTTAATTTGATTTGTATTTCTGGAGCATCTTAGTAGCAATTAGGAAATATAGAGATCCATATACATATAGCTACTTACCAAAAATAATTATTTTGTAGAAATCAGGTTCACTACTTCATGTGTAATTAGTCAGGCTTTGCTGGCCTTTGTTACACAAACGGGTAAGTAGATCAAAGCTCTGAACTAAAATCAGAGATGAACTGTATCCAGAATTGTATTCCCATCAATCAGTTATGCTCAGCAAGACAATTACAACACAATTAAATCTCTGTGGTGCAATGGTGAAGGGACATGCCAATTAGCTCTCAGTGAACCAGGGTACCAAAGCACTGTCACAGTTTGGTGAAACTCTTTAACCAGGCTAAAATAATCCCTCTGCCAATAGATCTTGGTTACCTATTAACAACATGCTATTGTATACACAACAAACATAACCCTTGAGAACCTCAAATATATTTGTGAGGGTTATTGCTCAACAATAAAGTTACTTTAACAATGTTGGTTGTGGTGGCACAGCCCAAGCTCAGGCAGAGGAGGCAGCAGGCATTTGGTTATGTTAGGCTGACCCTGAAGCCAGCTCAAGCTCAGATTCATCAGGAGTGAGCCCAGGCCCGCCCTGACACTGCATTCTCAGGTCAGGAGTACAAATCATTGTGTACAAGAAAATGGCAACATCATTTTTGCAGAGCTGCAATGTAGTAGCTGTATTGCCTTGCTCTGTGAGGAATCGTAAGGTGACAGAAGAGATTGGTTCTAACCAAAGGAACAAAAGGTATAAAGAAGATTGTTATAAAAATAATATACTTTTATGAACTCTTTATAAGCCACGGAACAACTTTTACAAATGCAAGAGAGCATGAAATAGGCCAAAGACCAGGAGGCATTGCCAATGGCAGTACTATGATGGAAATGATAAAATTTGAAAAGTTTCTGGAATATTCTGATACCCTTTAAGTGACCTAGCAACAGCACAGAAAATCAAGATAATTCAAGAAACCACAGGATAAAAGGGTTAAACAGAAGTTAGCTCTCACATACCTGAAATTTTTTTCTTTGTGTATTTATACATTTACCCATTTATCTTAGAAATGAATTTAAATTCTATTAAAAACCCTAAATTATGATTGCATCTACAAACAGGAATTTCAACGTAAGATTCTGCTATGAATATCCATGTGAAAACTTCTAAAGAACTCCTGAACATCACAGTTTTGTGGTACTATAGTAATTAGACAAATACTGAACTATATTTGTTTTTTCTCTGTTTCAATATCTACCTGTTAAGGCAGTTTCCATATCATATTTATTATCCTTAATGGCTTAGACATTCCACCAATAATGTATGTCCTTAGACTTTTTATAATTTTTCCCTGAGCCCTATTGATTTCTGCAGGGGTTTTTTATTAATGCAAATTTTATTTTTCTGTATTTTCCCTTATATATTCCATATAAATGTCTCATAATTTTATTATTTTTTTTAATTTCTGGATTAAATATTAGGTAATTACCAAGACTGTGTTTTGAAAAGAGAAAAAAAATTAGAAGGCAAAGTCTATTTGAGACAATTTTCTAAACTTTTACCATTTTAAATGTAAGTATCTTATCTGCCTACCTGCCTGGGCCAGAATTGATCATATTCAGGCCATCAGATATGCTTGCTATCTTTCTGCACCACATTGCTACTGTTATGCATTGTTTGTATGTGTGCAGTCTAGTTTACAGGCTTGTCTTTTGTGTCCTCAGAGGTTTCAAAAGCCTTAAATGACAAAATTTGAGGTCACATTTTATTGAACAGATCCCCATTAATTACTTCCAGAAGACCACTTGAATCAGCCACAGTCTAATGAGATAAATTGTATTGAAGGGTCCTTCACAAATACAAGGGAGGAAAGTTTGGGATAATTTGTCATCTTTACTAATTAGAAGTGATTGTTTTTCCTAGGTCTCAAATAAAGCAAATATTTTAATACAAAGATATTCTACTTTAACTAAGGTTTGTGATTAGAAAGAATAGTCTATCAGTTTTCACCATAGCATTTTAAATTGAATTTGATGCAAGAATTGCACAGAACTATTTTATCTAACCTGCCTAACACTGTTAGGCAGTGATTTGAAGTAAGTGAATATAAAAACCAGTACATAAATGATAGAACTTCAAGAGTGACAGTATTACCCCCCATATTTTTAATTTGTTGAGTACATGTTCAAACCATCATGTTCATGCAATAAAATCTGAAAGAAAGGGAGAGGGATGCATTCCTTAAGGTGTTTTTCTTCTAAAACCACTACTCTGCGTAGTGAGACGCTACTTCCAAGGAATGGCTGGGCTTTTTTTGCTGATAGGAAGTAGAAAATGTGCATTTTTGGTTTTCTCTGCTTCCACACACAGTCTTTGCTTGCCTTTATTTAACTGCCTTTATCTCAGCCCATGAGTTTTAAAATCTTATTTTCTTCCCCATCCCTCTGAGGAAAGGGAGTGAGGGAGCATCTTGATGGGCACCTAGCAGTCTGCCATGGTAAATGCACAACAGAATTCATAAGCACAACCCTCCCTGTTGACCAGCTATTAAACTGATTATATGGATTTTTCTGTATCGGCAATACCATCTGTCCAGTAAGGTTTAAACCAAAATGTGTGAGCAAAAGTGATCTTTAGAGATCCAAAGGACATTTCACCGAGAGCAAAATTCTTTATTTTGGCAAAACTCCATCCTAGGCAATTATGTCTGGACTGCTTAAGTTCCACCTATAATTTTAACTTATATAAAATATATATAAATTTTAGATATAAAATTCTATTTTAATTCCCCTCTGCACAGTTATTGCGTATTAAGGGGCAAACACTTTATTTTATCCAGTGAAAACTGGGATGATAAAGGAACCTACCTTAACATTATACTGTAGCTTAGTTAATGAATTCTAAAATCTTGAATAAGTTCAAATGAATAGACTACTAAGATCAAAATATTCTCAAAGGCCCTGAGGAACATTAACCAAAATCTGTTTTTATGTGGATAGCTCTTAATTATTTTTGATCTTTCAATCTCTACTATGCTAAGATGTTCAGAAGTCAAAGAGTAATAGTGGTGGGACCCTGAAAATAAGCTCTGCAGAAGGGGCTGTCAGTGTCAGACTGGCTCCAGCTCTGTACAGTAAGCTTGTGGGGACAGCCTCACTAAGTGAAGATCCAGAGTGCACAGCATCCTCTGGTCTTGAGGACTCGCTATAAACACCCTGAAAGGCATCTGTGTATACCCTAAGTGGGTGAAACAAACAGTAAACTGGTGCTAGGTGTCTCAGAGCAGCACAGGTGTTAGGATAATATACTTATTTCATACCCATTACAATGAGATTTATCTATTCTTTGCTTGCAAGCACAGATAGGTGAAAACTTCTTAGTCCTGCACTTGCCTGTATTCTAACTCTGTCCATAGGCAAAGAGATACTGCCTTAATAGAAAAGAGAAGAGGATGCCAACCCATTGCTGTGTCTTCCCCAAGAGGTCACATTGCAGAATCTGGATGGGTGTCTACTTTGCAAAATAAAGCTTATTGCCTCTGTGAAGTATTTCTAAAACAGAAAAAAGTCTGTGATATTCTGAACTACAGTCCACTACTGGAGCAACAGAAACACCTGATTTTTTACTGAAGAGTAAAAAGATGTGGAAAAATTAAGCATCATCACCTATACATCAACATATATGAATTCTAACTACATCGAAAAGAACACATGATTGTGTTTGCTTTAGGAATCATTTACTTTTCCAACATTTGGTGTATTTGTATTTTCTTTATCTTTAGCTCATTTACAGCAAAACCAAGAAGATATAATGATGGTGGCTGAAGACAGCAATACGTTTCCCAGAGGGTTTTGTGAAGTCTTCCTCCTTAAATGAATTCTGGACTGGACTAGGCAGAGGAAAGTTTGAGCTTCTATTTAAGCTCTAATTCTTTAATCATTCTTATCCTTTTCTGGACTTGAAGGGGCACTGAAGGGATGAGCACAGTACTAGAAAATATAAAAGATATATATTTATCTAAAAGCTATGTAATAATAGGAAGTTTGTGCAACAGTATGAGAAAAACTGCCAGCAAAACTTTGTCCTGATAAGGTGAGAGGAGAATTCAAACTGCTGAGGGAGCCAATTAGTAAGGTTTTCTAGGAATGTGCTTTTGTAGGTATTGCTATAAATGAGTGCTGGTCACTTTTTTAGAACCATCTCTAAAGAGTGCAGAAGCAGGCAATTAGATTCTGTGATGCTTATGTGTCACTTCCAACTTGAGCTATCTAATGATTCTGTAATTAATGAGACTGTTCTGTAGTAGGTAACATGAGCTGTTACAATGTTAAAACACTAATTAACAATAAATTCTTAGTTCCACACAGAAGATGTATTGCCTTTTCCCCATAACAAAATCTGGATTAAAGCACCATAGACACCTATAGCAACTACAGTTTATCCCTGCCAATCCCTTCACCTAGACAGGCCTCTCTTAAGTCATCTTATTCCAGGAACAATTATCAGTTATTACTGTTTCAGCTTACTGAAATCAGTCACCCCAGTGCTGAGTAATCCTCCACTGGTTTTATTTTTTCTTTTTTTTTTTCAAAAGAGATTTATCATCCTTACCTGTGTTTAACAGTTGCTCTCCCATGTATCCATTCCCACACCTTTTCATTTTCAGCAATGAATTCTATTTTCCCCTGCTCTCCTGTATTGAACAGCCTGTGCACTAGATTACAAGTACAGCCTTGTTTTGTACAGGTATAGGTATTTTTAATCTTATTGGACTTGCTAGATCTTGGTCAAAGTTACTTTCCCATATTGTGTTCATTTATCTGTTTTGCACAGATAAATCTGTATTTGCCTGGTTTACATCACACCAATGTACCAGACATTGAAAATATCCCAATGCCTTGTTCTGTCATACTAATAATAATTTTCTTTTATTGTGTTATTTTAGCTCTCTGAAGGCTATTTCCCCAGTTATTTAAATGGAGTTAGTTGCTCACATTTAGACCAAAGAACAGCATAGTATAAAAATGGGTTTGGTTGTATCATTCTCTAGAGCAGATATTTCAAAGTTTTGCTCTGACATTAAATGTCATTGAAAACTCTATTTCTTCTAGTCTTTCAATGATTCTATATTATCAGTTTTTATTCAATTTTTTTTTATTATTTTCTATTGAGAATTATTTTCATTGCAAGTGCTTCACACCGGGATGTTTTGTGAGACTAATAAGAACCTTCCTCTTATTAACTGAATCAAAACATTAACTGAATCAAAGTTTAAGGTAGAGAAAGACATGGAACCTTATTGAACAAAAATATAATGAAAAGAATATAATTCTTATGGCACAGAGGTATAAAGTGCCATTGATAGCAGTTACAGAGTGGCAAGTACAGAAAAACAGATTATGAAATAATGTCACAATTTAGGTGGCTTCTAAAAGCAAAAAATTGCTGAAACATTTAAAGAACTTCTTGTAGAAGGATGGAAACATTTATTTAGGAAGAAATGAGGAAAAATGGGTGAAATTCTAAAAAAATTGTATTTGTTGATAAAATGGAAGGAGGCTGACTCATTTTTTCTGTAATCCTCAGAAATATATGAAAAAAAAAATGTGCCCATCCACAGGAAATAAATTCAGTATCAGTCAGTATGGATTCATCAGAAATAAACATGTTAATACAATTTCATTTTGTTCTGTGTTTGACTGGCAAGCTTGAGAGTTGAGAGTTAGGAAATATTACATGCTGTATTCATGGAAAAGATTTTGAGAAAATTGTACTTGATATCTGTAAGAGAAGTAAGTGAAAGTTGTAGGATGCACATTCATAAATGGGTGCAAGACTAGCTGGAAAAAACGTACCATACAGTTATGACAGGGTCCTTTTCCACCTGAGGATGAATAACTTGACATTTTCTGCTTGTCTGTATTGGACAACATTTACTAATTATTTTCATTAGTAATCTCAGAAATTAAATAAGTAGTCCTTTTATTTTGCCTCTCTTATTTTATGAGGTTGAAAACTGCGAAAGATAAGGAAAGGATTAAAAACCATTTTTACAATTTAGAAAGAGTTTAAAAAATATTCAAACAATAAATACAGTTAAGTATTGTAATTAAGTTTTTAAAAGTTATCAAAACTTTGACAGATAATCCCTATGAATTTCCCAAGAACATATTAGATTATGATGAATTGTCAGCTAGTCTGCTGGAATGGAAACAGACTAATATACTTGATTGTCACTAGAAGGTATTACTCATGACACCACTATCATCCAGATGGTTAAAGGAAGAGGAAAGTACCCATTCTAATCTTGCAAACTTATAAAGACACCTACAATGTTGAAATGAAGGTGCCATGAAAATATGACTCAGCCACATAACTCATATGAGAGAGAGAATGAGGGGCAGGGAAATGCTCTAATCAAATCAAGAGATCATATCTGAACGTTTGAATTTTTCAACATTGAAACATTTCTATCAGGTTTCTAAAGATTTCCTATTGTTGATTTTCCTTTTACCTATGGAGACTAGAGGTGAGCAATCATATTAAGGTGCCTTGCTAACCTTCAAATAGCAGTGTCAAAAGATCAGTAAATTCAATGTTGAAGAGCTTTTAAAGAAAGAGCATCTGATGCTTTGGAAACAGAAGAAAAAGAAAAATTAGGTTTGATGCTAACTTCATAAAATGAAGCAAGATGAGTTAAGAAGAAAGAAGGTAACTTGAGGTAACTTTGTGATAAAAGACAAATAATCAAAGTAATGATTGTTGTTATTTCATCCAATGCCATTCTTACTTCAAAATCTGTATGTATTCTTTGAGGAAAAGTGAACAAAAGCCAGATATAATGACTAGCAGGTTTAGTGAATTGTGTGCTAAGTGGACAGTTTCTGGGGAAAACAGTTATTTTCTAAATGTAGATTTGTTTGCAACTAGTTGTAGAAGAGAGTTCTTATTGTAATTAAAATGAATTTTTTTTTTCAAATTTTAGTGAGAACTTGTGTCCCATTTTCGGCAATCAATTCTGTTTTAATGAATTAATAATTGGAAAGCAAAGGTGGGTTTCATCCTATCTTACTTTGGCCACCTAAATAGTCACTTTTTTGATTAATTTACTGAATCAGTTTCCAGTGCTCTTGATGACTCTGTATAATACCTGCAGAGCTGGATGTGATGCACAATGAAACCCTACAGCCAATCTATATCCTTTGGGAGAGACAGCAAGAATATACCTGTACTTATAAAAACAATACTATGTGTCCTTAAAATGTGTAACTTTAAAGACACTTTAAAAAGTGTCTTTACTATGTGTAATTAAAAACCTCAGGTTGTGGTTTAATCTGACATGAAGACATTTAGATGCATGTGTCTAGACATCAGTACCCAGAGACATGTCTGAGGTTTAAGCTTTGATTTACAGTGAGTACAAATCTAGTGGAGGGAGTTTAGTGAGCTTTTTAACTGGGCACCTGGCAGATGCTGAATCTTTGTCTAGACCTATGGAATGGATTGACCAGTGGTAAGGACTTGAACATGTGTAGAAAGCTAAATCTGGAAGATTTAAATCCTGTGCTCAGCCTGGCCTAATCTGTAATTAAATTTAACTTATGGAGCTAGGCATGTACTGAGAAACAGTAGCTGTCACAGAAGAGGAAGACATTCTGACAACTAGACATTTACAGGAAAAGAAGCTCAGATGACCAACTTTAAATATACATTGACATCTAAAAGTTTAACTATTGTCATGGCATCACTCTATAAAACCCTAGTACAAAACCAGACAAGAATAACTAGCCCAGAACAGAGTAAGTAAAGGGAGAGAGATTAATTTAATCTTCACTGTCATGTTGCCAATGACTGTATTGGAGCAGAACTACATTTTGGCTGAAATGGGACAGCTTAACAAGAAGGCTTGGAAAAGGTGTACCAATTTAATAACAGTGATTCATGCATTAGAAATTCAAGGATGTGATTCCTTGGACTGATCTGTCCTTAGGAAAAGAATTCTTTCAATAAGCAACATTTCAGCTGTGCCTTCATCCATTTGTAGTCTTAAACTCCCCCATATTAGCTACACATCTTCTAAAGTTTTAGTGTTTATTCCCAAGATAATAAAAATAAATTAGAAAAATATCAGGACAGTTTCATATTTTTAAAGAGAAATGTTCTTTGTTTTCTTATACTCCTGACAGTGAAAATAGATGAACTTGCCCTAATCCTGAAGTGATTTATTGATGGTAGAAAGTCATGATGATAAGAACATTGGCTTACTCTAATGCTAACAATCTCCATATCTTGACTGCTAGTTAAGGACTAGTTAAGTACATGTCCAGTCAGCTTGGAAGGAGGATATAATTATCAAAATTTGCCTAGAAAAGAAAACCAATGATAACCCTCAGTATGGCAAAAGAACATGATAAGGCATTGTATATTGTTTTTTAATTTGAAGCTTTTTATACCAAGGATGCATCTGCATAAATCTCATAATTTGGAGATTATTAACACTTTGACTACCCATTCTTTTGCTTCAGAGATGAGCAGCAGCCAAGGCAGATGGCTGGACTTAATAGATATATTTTTGCAAGAAGCTATATTGACTTTTTCTAACCCAGCACTATACTTGAGACTCACACCAATGACAGTATTTAACACCGAGCTTAGCTGGGGAACATTTATTTCCAGAGGGTCTCTGGACATGTGCAAAATCACATTAAACTGGAAGCTTAGAGCTCTAATTTCCAGCAAAGTTTATTTCATTTGGAATGTCAAAACCAATTTTGGTGTTTTATTTAACACTGACTATTTTCTGTACCTGTTTTATGCAATCTAAAAGTTTCATCTAAGCTTCTCACTTCATCACTCACAGCTTATACAAGTGCAGACTAATTTTAATAAACATTTAAAATTATTCATCTGAATTTAGTGAATTTACTCTATAGTTAAATGATGAAGATTTCTAGAATTGTGGTCATTGACAGCAGCTGTATGGAAGTCATAGAAATAGATAAAAGTCAGCACATTTTTGGTAGATACTTGAAAGTATTCTGCATATACGTGTGTTTTGCCTCCGTATCTACAGCCAAGTGGATAATGATAAAACCTCCTTAAATGCAACTTTTAGAATTAAGAACTGTTCATGAAATAATGATTAAAAAACAAACTCTATGGAAATAGGTGGTTTCTACAGAGCTTTATAATAAATTTTGTTTTCTTTAATCTAAAAATAAATTGATGGAATAAATTTGTGTTATTGAAGAGAATACCAAACATTCATTTCCTAGCTTCAATTTCATTCTAAACTAGCAAGCACTTAACACTGTCAGCCCCTTGTGCTTTTAACTGAATAAAGGTCAGATAATCAGACATCTGAAAGGACAGCTCATTTATCATCCTTTGATAAATGTGTCAGTAGCTAATCTTTAGCAGTGGATGATAACACTACACAATGAAAAGTTAATGGATTCAAAGCACTGAATTTACCACAACATGGATGTAATGATGCTGTAGAGCAGAAAGTTCAATTTTATTCCCTATCTTATATGAAATTATATTTTTGTCTAAAAGCATTAATTACCACAATCTAAACATTATTCTGCTAAATTATGTTCCACAGAGGACAAGAATGATCTTGATAAGAAATTGTAATTATATAACTGATTGAAGTATTATTTCAAGAATCTAATGTAGTATTTCTATCCCATCAAGCTAATTGCTGAATCTTCACCAGTTTAAAATTTACTTCTAAATGTCTCTTGCTACAAGTTTATACATACCATTTTAGTAGCAGATGTTCTCATTTATATCTCATCTATGATTAATCTAAAATCAAAATTAATATAGTCATCCTAGACCCAAAACTGAGATTGAGAATACGTCTGCTTTAGGCCATATCTTGTCCGCTTTAAGTCATCATCCCTGTACAGGCATTTGAAATATTCTAAGGCATCTCCAATGACCAAACCCATACATTCAGACTGTTGCTGATCACTCATTTTCTGAAAACTTTATGGAACTTTCTTTTAAAATCTAATTTATAAGTATCATAAAATGTAAGAAAGAATAGTGCTGAAGATGGGTGGTAAAGAAAAATGATACACAGAACTTATTAGACTCATATTCCTTGGATTGATTCCAGACGAAAGATGTCTAACATGTAAGTTTATATTGCTTGATGATCACAGCAGGTCTCTACTTCCCTTTTCCTTTATTTTCTCTATCTCTTTGCAGAAGTTTTTGGCAGAATCACATGAAGACTGTTTTTCCTAGATATGGCAAAATAGAAGACTATTTTTCTAGAATTTTTTATATTATGGCAATTATGTTTAAAACTCTTGTGGCTTATTGGTCTGCTCTTCAGGCTGAAGGGTCTTCAAGGAAGTATATGGTATTCCCTCAGATTCTGCTGAGATTGAAAAGATTTGGGAAGGTTCCATACAGGACAAGGATGATGATAGAGACAACATTCTATGAATCACACTGAAAGAAGTCTGGACACATTTGCCACCTCACAATCACATTTTTCCACAAAAGGGAACAATCTAGAACTAGGTGGTTTATGTTCTTGTTTTTAGTATGAAACAAGAAATTTTAGATTTATTAATTTACTTTAAAAGGGCCAGAGAAAATACATCTTATTAATTAGTGTATGAATTAGCTTTATTTCCTCCATTCTAAAGAACATTCAAGTAACTATAGCTGTCTTATAAGGCAGTTTAGTCAGCACAAAGGAGAGAACAATGTGGCTAGAGTTCATATCTAATGCTTTAAATATCCTAATAACCACTTTTTTTTCTTTCATGAGTATCTTGTAGTTATACTTATTTTTTTTTCTCCCTATCTCAAATAATTTAGTATTTAGACAATTCTTTTATAAATTGTTCTTGGATAATAAGATTATACTATATCTTTCAATTGGGAATAACTTTGTGTTATGATGAGTGAATATTAATTCTGATTATTGCAAGATAAGCATATATGAAATGTACAATTTTATTTTTCAATAACTGATGGTAAAAATAGGATTTCTATTATCTTACTTAAAGGTTTATCCAAAGGACATTGAATTTGTAACTTATGCAAAATTAACTGAAGCACTTAAAAATGTTGATGTTTAAAATAATAATGAAGTACATAAAAAAAAAAGGAAAACACATAAATTATATTAATGGAAACTTATGTGCTTGCTTCAATCTTCCTATGTGGTATTATATGACAATCTACACACATAGTAGTGAGAGGCTGAGACTGGAAAACTACTGCAAAATAAAGATAATTTTTTAATGCGCAGAGTAGAAACAGGAAGAATAACTGTAGTGGCACTGGCTTGTACACAGTTAAAGCAATTCAAGTAACAACTGCAGACAGAGCATTAAAATTTTGATGTTGAATTCTTGGTTAAAATCATTAGATAGGGTATGTTTTAAAGATAAATATTTCCAAAGTGAAATATAAATTTTCTGTGCCTGTTCACTTTAAAAAAAAGAGATAGAAATTGTAGAAAACATATTTCTGGGTTCATAGAAACTTCTGGGTATTTGAAAGTTTAATTTCTATTCCACTACACTACAAATTTTATAAAGGTGACTTTTTCTCTTGAAAAATAGAGATATATTTTAAAAAAACTATGTGCATCACATGAAATCCAAGGAAAGAATCAAATAGTCTTAAAACTTTAACGTGTGTGAGTATTGCTGACTCACAAGCAATTGCTGTAATATTGCTTTAGGATACAATTCTACAACATATCCAGGAGGGCTTTACTAGATTGGTCAGATCTGAAATGTCCTTCAAAAGGTTTAAGAGACTATGCATCCACCCAAGTATAATATTCTATCAGGACAAAGTACATTAAAATCTCAGTCTTTCACTAGATCTATCCATCACTAGTACTATTAATGATCTCCAAATGGAAGAAGAAAAAGAAACATAAAAGCAGAGTGGTTTAAAATTATACATTGTATTATATGGGAGACACCAGTTGCAAACTTCTACTTTGTTTTTATGGATTTTATATCACCGTAGGGCTTCAGTCTGACTCAGAGCCTAAGGATTTTCATAATCATGATGGTTCACATTCACTGAAGAAAACAGATGTTTTCAAAATTCTTTTAAGCAAATAGGTCTGGGATTAGATAATAATAGGAACAGTGGGATAATGTGAAAATGAACAAAGCTGCTCAGAGATGTTTGTGAGAGACTTGGAAAACATACCATGTTTTATGGTTACTTTTTTTTTTTTTTTACAATGAACAAAATATAAAAAGTACATTTATGTTGTCTTGTTTCAGATGTATTCTCCCACACATTATTGCTGTTGCTATTGCTATTGTTATTATTAATATTATTACTCCTGCTATTGTTCTGCAGATAATCTAATGTAAGATGAAAAACCCAAGAGATACATAGATATGCAAAATAAACTCCCAGACCATATTGTCTTTGAAAATAATGTATATCATTTGTGAAGCTATGAAATGAATAAATTGCAAAGCCGTAATGGAAGGAGCTGGCCTCCTAGTTCAAATCCAAATTACTCTCTCCATATCTTCCATGAGAATTGATTAAAGGAAAAATAAATAAATTAACTCTGAAGCAAATTTATCTTCAGTCTTAGCTGTTGAATTACATGTGTGTCCATGCCAATGCTTGCTATAGACAGCAACTGGAAAATCAGGTCTTTTGTTTACATTTTTTTTAACATTACTGCTTTGTCCCAGATTTCCTACCACAATGTAAAAATTATATGTTCCTGTTCTCCAGTTTTTCTGCCTTTGCTGATTTTGAGTTTTCCTTTCTGTTTTCATTTTTTAAATGAATCCCTGCTTTTCTTAGACCATCTTGGATTATTCTCTGTCCCTTTAAATTCTGACCAATGGAATTGACAGTTTAAAGTTTTCAAAGACCTTTCCTGCCTCTTTCCAGCTCTTATCTACGTGGCTCTGAATCTAAGAACCATAGAATGGCTGATATTGGGAGGGAACTTTGCAGTTCATATTGTTCAATCCCCCTATTCAAGCAGTCAGGAGCCAGCCAGCTCCCCGATACTTATGGGCGCATCCCATCAGGACACACGGATTTATGCATGGACTGTTTTCTCAAGTACTACCTGATTTCATCCTGTTCTACAAATAAGTCTTCCTTGCCCCAGAATTTCCCTTCATCTCCAAGTCCCTGGATTTGGGGAGAAAAAAAATTAAATATATTGGAATTGAGTGTATCCTCAGAAGGCTATCCTACAACACCCAGCTGGGTGTTTCAGCTGTTTCTCTTACAGGAAGAGATATTGCCTAGAAGTATCTCGACAAGCTTGTGGAGCAGGTTGTGCAAATGTCATGAAGTTATAGAAGGCCAAGTTCAAAGCCCTGTGTCTGGGTTGGGGCAGGACACAGTATCAATATGGAATGGGGAAAGAATGGATGGAGAGCAGTCCCACAAAGAAGGACTTTGGTATACTGTTGAAAGAAAAGTTGGACATAAGCTGACAATGTGGGCTTCCAGCCTGAAAGGGCAATTGCATCCTGGGCTGCAGCAAAAGCAGCATGGGCAGCAGGTGGAGGAGGTGTTTCTGCCCCTCCTCTCTTGTGGCACCCCATCTAGAGGGCTGCATACAACCCTGTAGCCCCCAAAATAAGGATGTGAACCTGTTGGAGGGAGTCCAGAGGAAACCACAAAGATGGTCAGAGGAGTGGAGCACTTGTCCTTTGATGACAGACTGATACAGTTTGGGTTGTTCAGCCTGGAGAAAAGAAGGCTCTGGGTAGACCTTACAACACATTCCAGTACCTAAATGGGGCCTACAAAAAGAGACTCTTGAAAAGAGGAGGTTACTACTACCTACCCACACGGCAAGGGGGATGAACAGCCTTAAACTGAAAATGGCAGGTTTACATTAGATAGTAGTGTGAAATTGTTTACTATGAAGTTTCCCAGAGAGGCTGTGGATGCCCCATGTCTGGAAATTCTCAAGGCTAGGTTGGGTGGGGCTTTGAGCAAGTGGGCCTAGTGAATGATGCCCTTGTCCATAGCAGGGAATTGGAACTAGACAGTCTTTAAGGTTCTTTCCAACTCAACCATGCCATGATTTTGCCATTATTCTCAGGTACAGAGGAACTCCACAGAATCCTATATTTCTTGAAAATATTTCTTTATAAAAGGATGTTGCAAGACAAAGTCGAAAAGTTTTGATTCCTCACAGGTGCAGAAAGCATAGAATTGAGTTCTCTCCTTTCTTGGGAATATTGCAGGAGTAAGATATTGTATGCTGAGAAGGCAACATATTCTACCAGAATGTCTTTTTCTTGAGAGAAGAGTTATGACAGAATTATGCTATTGAGTGTGGGTTTGATGTAGTTTAAGCATGGGTTGGCTTGGCTTTGCACAGAAATGCAAAACCACACAGATGTGTTGGAATTATCACATAGCACCTAGATGAATGCAGATAGCAATCTTTGGCAGGAATTAAAGCCTAAAACCATACACATTGTGATCCAGAAGAAGCTTTACTGATGAAGAAGTTTTACTGGTGAAGGCCAGTCACAATCAGACTTTAACTAAATAATATATTTTCATCCCTTGCACTCCTGGACTTTGATGTTCACATGTACTTTATGTTGTATTTTAAAATTCATTAATACTTTTGTGAATCTAATTTAATTCTTACTGCTTTACTTTTCTGGGCTGCTAAATGGAAGAAGTTTTTAGCTCAGATTTTTTCATGGCTTCTGCTGCTGTACCTCCATTAGCAAGGATGAAAGAAAAAAGTTTATACAGTAATGATATACATCACTTAAAAAGTGATGACTAAACATTTCCACTATAATTGTAAGTCACATTTGATACAGCTGTTAAAGATATGATAATTTCATTTGAGGAGCATTTTTTTACTTCTGGTTTTGACAGCTAGTTTTATCATTGTCATAATTTATATGCACTTTAAGCAGGATGTCACTTGTAGCAAAATTACTTACCTCAAACATTTTATCTGTCACTTCTTGCTGTGCACAAATATTCTTCATTTCAAAATGCTTTCGGTATGCATGTGATTGCTCGTACAAAACCCTTCTTGTGTTCCAAATATGTCTCACACCTTTGCCAATAAACAGAATAATTGCCATTGTCAGTCTCAAGCAAATAATTGGGTTTTTTTGTTTAGGTATAGGGCTATTAAACTATTTAACAGAACTGGAAAATATTTTGTGGGATATAGAATTCCTTTACAATACATTTTTGCTTCTAATGTTTAACAAATGGAATCTATTTATTTACACTGTGATGAATTTCATAATGTGAGATCCTAATTGAGAACCCAATGCAAAATGGATTAAATCAGAAACTACAGATATCCCTAATTGTCCATGACTAGATCTACATAGATATACTTAGTTATTCCTTAGGTTAATAGCCCAAACATTCTGGTAATTTATTAATTTAACCCCCTAATTCATTAGTGATACAAAGTAACTTTTGAACTTTTTCAGCATGAGAGACACACTTAAAAACTGTAAGACTGAGGCAACTCCAAGACACTTACTAGTTCCAGCCAACCCAGAATATGCTAATTACTAGTTGGAAAATTCTAATTGTTACATGTAGTACAATATATAGTATAGTCACAACTGATCTGCTAGCCTGTGGAAATGTTGTCACTATTTGCAGAATATACAGAAGTTTCACAAACTTAGGTCTCAGTCACTCAGAGGGATTTTGATCAGGAAGAGAACTGCTCTGCCTCCATTTTTTAACAAAGTAGGCACAGACGTATTTATAACACCGTTGTAGTAGAAATCTTCCATGGACATTTGCTTTCAACTGAAAATAAACAAATTTTTTTCCCCAAAATTTCTTCTAAAATATTCCTATTAATTCTTACACACTATTTGGATTATTTTTTCAAATATGAATTTTATAAACCATTACAGCCATACCAATAAATGGCTTTTGCATTAAAAGTAACTGATCAATAATGAAGATAATGCCAAAGGGTATTTAATGTTCACAATAGAGTGAGAAGTGGCAAAATGAAGAAAGAAATATTTTACTTAGTTCTCTTAGTTGTAGCCAAAAAGAATTTCAAAGCATACCTTGAGGCTGCCATGATCAAAATCTATCATGTAAGCAGCCACCTGTGAACAGTTTCTACAAAATTTGGTGGAGGGCATTTATCATTCTTCAATTAAAATGTCAAACCTAATTAGACTTCATCTCAACACACTGTATCTTACCCAGTGCTACAATGAGAGAAAGACTTTCCCTTGAATTACTAAAAAGCAAAGGGGTTATCTGTGAAAGCTCCAAGAGAAGCAAGGGAGCCTTTCTGTAGCATTTCCAAATGCAAGGGAGTTAATTCATCAGCTGTTTACAGCCCATAAAATATCTATGGATTTGATATTTTTACCTGGATGAAGGATATATTCATTCTCATAAGACTCCAGACCAAATTGTTCTATGATTAGGAGAGATGTGTCCAAGATTCACAGGTTGCTTTGATAGTGACTGGCATCATATATTGGCTGTTTGGCAGAGTAGAGACTTCACTATTCATTTTTTGGTACTTGCTTTTAATCCAGTATGACACATCCTAACAAAGCTAAACACCAAATGATTAACATTATGTTCTTTCAAAAAAGGGTTTCAAGCATCTTTCTTTTTCAAATGAAGGCTGTTCAGTCCAGTCTGCAAGTCTGAGTAACAGTAAACACAGTGGAAAACAAAATGTTAAATATTATTAATAGTAACCTAAACAGTTTCAGAGAAACACATGTATTTTAAAAAAAATTTGAATATTTAATAGAATCTACCTCTGTTAGCTATAAGAAATAAACTAAAAGATATCAAATCAGTAAATATTCTCTTCTTACTGATCTCCTGAAAACCTGCAAGTGTCATGTGCAGACATGCATAATGCATTTCAATGATTTGAAGACATAAATCACCATGCTAGTAACACTTTGTGGGCTGGTCAAATTGTATCTGTACATAAATGGAATTATTCACATTTCCTTAATTTAAAATTCAAACTTTAACAATAATGTTTTTATTATAATGGACAAGCCAGAGTATTTATAGAGTTAGAGTTGTAGAGTTATAGAGTTATACTCCTCTTTTTTTCTTCCTTTTCCCAACATCCATTCATGTCAAATACAATAATTGGGTAATTGAGTTTGGGTTTTTGGAGTTTTTTATTTCCTGTTGTCATTGTTAGACATAGTGTTTTAGCTCTGGGTTTTTTTTCCAAGATTGACTCTTGTTTTTATATTTATAGAATATTGCTAATTGTCAGAATCCAGTACTGTCTAAGTTCTTTTAAATATTCCAAGCAAGGAAGTTTTAATTTTTAATACCAAATTTACTTTCTAGTGAATATTTTATGTTACATGGGACTTCGACTTTGCAGAACAATACAGCAATATAATGAAATCACAAGACAAACAAAATCTAACAATTACAATATACAGTTTGATAGTAACACAGATGTGATTCCTATTGCAAGTCTCTGTAAGCTCACCATTATGATACTGGGTGTTCTCAGTCTCCAGAAAGAATATGTGAGTTAAATGCAGCTCAAGCCCTTTGCTGTCTTCAGACATAATTTTGCTGGTTTTTAAATTTTTTTGAGAGCCATGTATTCACGCCCCCATGCAGGGCTGACTGGCTGGGGAAGATTAGTATTAGGTGTGGTGGGAAAGGCCATTTACACAACTGCTTGACACAATCAACAGATACAGTCAATTACTTGAAGGAAAGGTTCTCCCCTGGTCCCCTTTATGTTGTGCTTCCTTTGCAACTGCTGTGCTCCTGAAGGTCCAGAGGGGAGCAGTGATCCACCCTGAGGTCCATGGAGGGCCCTGGTCACAGCAGGTGGAGATACAGCGGAGGAAGCTGCAAACTGTGGGCACACAAGGCAGAAGCAGATGCTGGCACAGCTGCAGCCCATGGCAGGTGTCTGCTGTAGCAGTGCCTTTCTGGTGGTCTGCACTCCATGGAGAGGGCCCACACTGCAGCAGTCATTGAAGAACTGCTGCCCAAGTGAAGGAGCAGTTCATGAAAGACTGTAACCCTCATGAAGAGCCTCACACCGGAGCAGGGGAAGAAATGTAAGGTAAAGTGGCAGGCACAAAGTATTACTGCAATCCCCATTCCCCTCGTGCCATTCAGAGGGAGGAGATAGAAGAATAAGGAAAAAAGAAGTTCAGTGTAAAATATCAACAATGTGAAACTGAATCTGTGAAGAAAGAGAGAGAGAAGGCATTTTTAGTTTTGTCTTTTGTTCTTGCCATCTTATTCTATTTTTGCTGAAAAAAAAATTAATTGCTCGTTCTTCAACTAGAGTCTTTGCCTATCATGGTAATTACAGAATGATCTCATCTTTATCTCAACCCACAGGCATTTCCTACACATTTCCTCCTCCAGTCATGTTGGAGAGAGAGACTGATGGAATGGCTTGGTGGACATCTGGTAGCAAACAAATCTTAACCTACTGCACCTATCTTCTCTGAGCCTTCTTTTATTGACTGGTCCCACAAATAAAATGGAGATCAACAAGTATTCCGTGCTCTTCCACATATTATTGTTTGTAACTAGAAAATCGTTTGGTAGTGACTGCTCCTCTTCTGTTAACAGAACAGCTTTTCTAAAAATGAACATAAAAGATGCAGTAGGTAACAAAGGATAAACCTTAAATTCTCTCCTGCTCATAAATACTATTTTCTGTCATGGATAAGACATGGATAAGAAGAAAATGTCAAAAATGGAAGAACTGAGAAGAACACCTTCTATGAGGCAACACAGAAAACTATTTCTTTACTTTCATAATTTTTGGGAGGTGTTGTGACAGCCCTAATGCGCAGTACCTAAAACTATTAACAGCATATCAGAAAGTTAATGGACACTCTTCACTCATTAAGTGTATACTTCAGTTGGAAGGTAATTCAGTGTGGTAATTCAGAAAACAAGAAAATGTATTTGGGAAAATGTAGGAAATGAGCAAAATATCTAAATTCTGAGCAAAATTATTCTCCACTATTCCTTCCCCTTTGTCAAAATTAAGATGATCTGAAATTAAATTTTTACTTCTGGTAAAGCATGTTTTTTATTTGCAAGTACATCTATTCTGCTGCTAACTGTTTTTAGCTCCTGCTTCTATTTACATTTGCAACTCAGATGCTTGGCTGGGTCTTGATAAATTTTCAATGTGCTTCCTTCACATTAAACCAGCTGTGGTCTTGCATAGCAATAAATCTTAGAAATTATTAATTTTCGAGGGGTTACTTCTCTGTGTCATGATAATATTTTATGATTACATTTTATAGATGTTATCTACTGTGGGATTCTCAGGTAATTGCTTGGAAGCAACATTAAAGTTTATGTTCTTGATAGCTTTCAAGAGATGAAATACCGATTTCCATTAGTGAGTACGGATACAACAGATACATAAAAGTATCAGCCAATAATTCAGATAATAATCATAGCAATCATCATGGACCAAAAGGCATATGAATTATTTTAAAATATAATTATTTTTAAGATATCTTTGCATTAAAAAAAAGAAAGTTATAAAAAAAAGTTATAAAACAGGTCAGTTCTGACAAATGTATGCTATTCTAGTTAAATTTGTTTGATACTTTGACAGAGTATAAGACTGCTCCAATATGGGTCACATCTAAATGAGTCTGTGATAGTTTCTGATGTATAAATGTGTATTAAATGTGGATTTTTTGCATATGAAATCTATTTGTATATCTGTTGTCATATTTTCTTGATTTTTTGTAGTCATGCAAATACCTCTATGTAGATATAAATAGGCTTGATGACTCCACTTCCTCCAGTCCTCTGTTTAAGTTCTAGAAGTTCTTTGATAATTTAGACTCTGATAACAAAATAATGGGCAAATACTTGTGATAACATCAATGTGCACATCTTGGGTTTGGTGATAAAATTCTTTCATCTAAGGTCATTGTGTTTTGTTTTGTTCTCAAAATTTTTTCTTAAAAATAAAATAAAAAATATTTATGCCCAAACTTCTTTCATGGAAGACTGAAGAGTCAGAAATTGTCCCCAGCATAAGCCAGCATCAATTAAATCATATCTGCAAAAGACTTTTGGAAACCAGCTGAGGAGTACCAAAAAGCTACCTTAAAATATCATCCCACAAATGATCTATTGTTCTTGTTCTAATAAATCTTCTTGTTTTTATGTAGTTATATACTGCATAAATTTATCTGTATTCCATTAGCTTTCATGCAAGCAAGTTCCATTTACATTCTTTGCTTTTAATTATTTATTCTTTCAATAGATCTTTTTTTTTTGTGTGTGAGGCAGAACTGGGGTATAGCATAGTAGTTATCTTCTATAACAAAACTTCTGGAAAAAACTCAATCAAACAACTGAAAACCACTTCCCAGGAAAAAAGACTGTTAAGAAGGGAAGTGATTGATCACCCCTCTGGAGAGAAATACAGAGGTGTTTCCCAGAGAATCAACTTACCCAGACTAGATTTTTACCAACAAAATGCTTTTATCCTTATAAAAATGTCTTGGGATCTCTTAATGAACATTAGTTACCAGGGCACAGATACCAATTTCTAAAGTAATTTCTGTCTCTCAAACATGTTGTCATCTTGATAAAACATGATACTACTGCTTGCTGGGAAAGGAATTCATTGTGTTTGCAGTGTGCAGACAAATCATTCTGATGTGAAACAAAGAGCTGAAGAGTCTCTGCAGAGAAACTTATACTGATTAAAAATCCTGTCTTCACTAGCTTTTATAGCCAAACTATATTATATGGAAATGTTGCCACATCCTTTCGAAATTCAGATCAAATTAAGACCAGTATAATACTACATTAAATTCTACAAGAGGCAAGAAAGATGTTCTGCACCTTATTTAAATGTGATTTTATTGAACTACATGACTATTTTAACAACAGTTAAAGTAATTAAATATGGTACTAATTACAGCAATTAGGGGTGATAACATTATTTACAATAACGTTTCCTTATGTTTGCAAGGATAACATCTTTTTTCTACCTGTCTGATAACATAGCCAAAATTAGCTAAATTCTAATCATCTGAACATTCAGCTTCTGATCATATATGCCTGGCAAAAAAAAACATAAGAAAAGTAAAATAAATCAAGCACACAACACTGGACATTTCTCTGAAACAGGCTGAGATTGCATGTCTGATGTTTTTACCCATGTTAAAGATATTTAGAAACTTTTTTTAAGACCTTTTGCCCTATGCTTTAAATTGTAGAGAAGAAATTTTTCAGGAAACGTGGACTTTTGCCAGGTTTGTAAAAAACCCCACAATTAAGCCAAATTACACATCTTTTAAGCAGTTTGCAATGCATACATATGCAATTGGAAAGCAGAATTTTACAGCTCCATTCCCTAAGTACTCTCAATTGAGCATGTTCTGGCCAAGTCTCGGCAGATATTCGTGCATCATGGAATCTTTGTGTCAGAATTAGAGGCAGCAGCAAAAAGTTTGTTCCTCTTGAACAATAAGTCTGTAAGTCTGTAATTGTGTCCAGGCTGCAAGACAAGTTAGAGAGAGGAGCTGAGGGTGCACACTATCCTACTCAAATTCAATCATGATAAAAGACATTTTTAGAGCTAGATGACTAAACAGAGATTAGAAGGGGCATAGGAGGTTCAGTTTCAAGGAATACATGTAACATGGTATAAATTGAGACTTATTTTAAAGACCCCCAGGCTACTGGTTTCTAGTTTCAGGAGAGCTGTTCAGGAATTTATGATTAGAAGTGAAAAGGACAGGCAAATACATAAGTATATAATCTAGTAAGAAATTGTAGTAATGTTGCATAACTGAGATAGTCTCTGAAAAATAAAAGGATTAATATGTTGTAGAAGAAGAAGCAAGATTAGAGTAGAGCCCAGAAAATAAACTTTTATTACAATGCATTTGAGCACTAATGGAACAACACAAGTGAAGGTCAGAAGGCAACAAACAAGGCAGTCTGAAAGAAAAACCTTGAGGAGAAGTGAAATTTATAGGGCAAGCTGTTAGCAGGACAGTCTTCAGCAGCATGCAGAGGTTTTACCCAGGAAGAAAAGAGATTCATGATAGGAGGAAGTATGTATGATGTTTAATAGCTTTTGTTGACTGGAACTGTATATAAATTCCAGCACAAGCATATCAACAGTAAGCAAAATTACTGCTTAAGAAAACATTCAACTTTGGGACAAAACAGCACATAATATCTGGCAATCATAACAGTAAGGTATGAATGACAGTAAAATGTAATCATAGCAGTCTTATAAAATAAATAATTAAATTATGTCAATGATATTATATAAATGCCAAAAATTCAACATCATGTTATCATTAAAATATTAGCAGGATAGTGTTATGGACATGACATGCAGCCTCAGTGGCAAATCTCTGGGTTCTCCCAATAAGCTTAAATTAACAAGTCTCCTGTCTTGTACTTTAGGGTTCACATCCATGATACAGGTGAACCAGCATCTGCTGAAATGTGAAGGTGGCTTGGGTGATGTCCTCCACAGCAGTTGACTATCAGACACTGATACTTGCGGTGCTGATCCTCTTGACATCAAAAATTTTAGATCAGTCATTTAAGCTACTTTTTATCCCATCAAATGATTGGTCCCGTTATTCTTTATGCATATGTTCTTTATGTCTCCATTTTTGTAATCTGATTGTTACTTTGCTGAGTTTATTTCTCAGTCTGGAAATAACTGCTGTGCCTTGGTCATCACATCTTCCTCCTGAGAATGATCCTCTGGGGAGTCAGGTCTTCAAAACAAATCAGAAGTTAACATTTCAATTAATCCATATCTGTGCAATATCAAATATATTTGTATTAGCAAATGCCACATCAAGGCTTTTATTGACTTCAGTCATCATTTTTCTCCTGCTATGGTGGCCACATGCTATGGTGCATGGGATCAGCCTTTTCCTGATCATGCAGATCAGCAGTTCCCTGCTTCTGCAATAGCTGTTCATGCCTATTTTTCTATCCAGGATCAGCAACTCCCTTCCCTTACATAAATTTAAAACCGTTTTGACATTCTTAAATTTCTTCTGACATATGCAATAAGGAACTGGGAACAGTAGGAACAAGAGGGAATATTAATGTGGATTCCAAAAGATAGAAGCATTTTCTGTCTAGTTTAGGAGAACAAATGAAAAAAGGTTGGAAGGGTCAACTGGAGGTCTTTTAGTCCAGTCTCCCTGATCAAACAAGGTCCCCTAGAGCATGGATCTTTTAATGAGAAAATCTCCTAGCCCATCTCCATGATTCACGATCACTGTGCGAAACCAGTCTTGTGGCAACAACTGAATTACATTTTAGAAAAAGGAGGAAAAGTTCTTGCAACTGTAAAAAAATCTTGTTGCTCATATGACACAAGTCTGCAAACTGGCAATATTTAGGATTGATAAAGAGTTTGTAACAAGGTTACTAAAACTGTCTTTTGAACAATCTGCAAATAAAATATTATGAAAATATTATTTATAAATGCATTTTTTTAAACTCATGAATTTTGGCTAGCTTTTCTCAGAGACAGCTGGTGCCTCTTTGAAATAAAAATGAAATTGATTCATGAGTTGTTAGACCAAGCCATTTTCCTATAATTCTTTGGTAGTTTTGCATGTTTTCAGCATCCCATTTTAGATTATGTTTTCTTTTTTCCTTGCATTTTATGAGTGTCATGGTTAAAGTCCAGCAGAAAATTGGACTCAAAGTCATAATACTTTGTATTCTCCATTACTGTAAAGTTTAATTTAAGTGGTAACTCACACACTTATGATTTATCATAATGTATTTACAGGCTCTATTCTTGTCACATACCTGCTTATCATTGATATGTCTTGGTTTATACTGACTCCAGAATTTCTAATGCTCATCAGAAATCTAAATTTTTACTCCTTTTGACTAGAATTCATCCTGACTCTTAGAGAACTGCAAACAGCTATAAAACAATTAATAATGTCCCCCATGTTGGTGTAATGAGTGTAGAACAAAAGGCATTTGGGGGTTCAATGATCAATATAATCTGATTCAATGAGAGCTTAAATTCTTTGCCTCAGGGGAAAAAAAGCCACTCAACATATGTGAAAACTGAATTCCAAATTCAAATGGGATAGAGAGTAGCTTACATCCTAGGGCTAAAATATTCCACCAAGGAAAACCATACAGTAATAACTGGAACACATAGAAACATGTTTACAAGAAATGATTGCATGCATCAAGAGCATATTCTGGTCTTTGATTTTAGAGTCCAGTGGTGGAACTGAATCAAAATGCTTGTACCATGTCCCTACTGAAAATGAACAGATGGCCTTGATCTCTTGTGTATGAATATTTTTTTGCACATACACTTCAGCAGCAAAATTTATCCCCCTAAAAAGGACTGGAAGTGGGGATAGGGGAAAGAGGGCAAGGAATGGGAGAAAAGGACTGTGAAACATGAATGGCAATGAAATTCTATGAAATGTGTAGGAATCTATTTTTTAGCTGATGGATTATTTGGCTATAAATCATCAAAGTTTATTATAAGATCAGTTTATTCACTGTAGATCACATTTATTGTGAATAATTACTGAAAAATAAACAGGCAGTTGAAATAATATCCTATTCTCAGGCACACAGAAAAACACCTTATTGCTGCATATCATTGCAAAATACAACTAAATTATAACAGGACAAAGATGTGCAATAAATGTTACAGTTTTTAGCAGTACCAAAGTCAGGCATCATTTCTCCCTATGTTTATGCTTTCTGCCTCATCCTTTTTTTACATTTCTTCCTTCTCTTTTCAAGTCTTTCATCTTATTATCATATACAAGGAAATCAATTTTCTCCAACTTTCCTCACTATTTTTCTCATTTTTATTCTGCTATTTCACCTTTCTCTCACTGTTGCTAAGACTTTTCTAATAAGCATTTCTTGATTTTCTCCAAGACTTTCATTAATGCCTTGTTACATTATATCTGTATAATAAATTATATATATATATATATATATATATATATATATATATATTAAAAATAGCTTGGTGATATTCCTCAGAGATTTTTGCTCACTTTTGCAAATCTAGTGAGAACTGAAATTTTAAAAATATTGAGAAATTTGTAATGAAGTGACTGTCTGCTCCATCCCCACAAGAGCCATCCCATCAGAGCAGAAAGGTCTTGAAAAGTATAGACCAAGGTATCTTACACCAAATTAACATCCCAAACATAGAAGTTATAGTATCACCCTTCTGGCTCTGAATGATGATCTTCTGGGTGAATGACTACAGATATTAATTAGAATGAAGAAATCTCTTCAATCATATTTTAAAAGAAAAGTCTGAGCTGGAAGTGTCTTGGAGAGAAGAAAACTCCATGAACAGTAAGATTTGCCTTGTATTTTTCTCCAAATAAATCATACTTGTTGATATTTCAGTTAAGGCAGTTGATGTATAATTAAGGAGATGTCTTCAATATAATAGACTAGTAACCTTCTCTCATTTTATGATTTTTTTAGCATTATATTGGTGACTTAATTTTCATGTACTCTGTGGATTTGTCCGGTATACAATAGGTATATTGTAAATCTGTAATTTCATAGACATTTATGCCAAAAAAAGGATACTGGATCATCTATTGTGACCCACTGTGCACTCCAGTCCCAATTATGTGCATTTAACTAAGGCATGTCTTTCTCAAAGACATTCAAACTGTGCTACAGCTTTTCAAGAGATGAAGATTTCAGTGGGGTTTTTTTTTAGTTTCAAAGGAAAAACACATTCTTTATCAACAGATATAACTTCTTTATAATTGGAATATTACTTTTAAACTATGACATGCAATGTGTTGGATAGTATAGCCATATCTCACATATCTTCCAAAAAAACTAAAACTCAAATGAGTAATTTAGGATACTAACTTAAAAAGGGTGGCTGCTATAGCAGATAACGAATAATTCAGTTTATGTATTCCTCAAAAGAGGATATGAGAAGACAGAAAAATAGTAACTTATGTATGTCATCTCTGTTATGAATTGCTTTCCATTGTTCTACTGTGCTCTCCATTTTCAGATATCTCAGTCTCCAATATCAATCCAGAATTACTATCCATGTAAAAACCTCCATTCTTATCATTCATTTATAGAAATGGAACAGTGTGCATTTAAATTACTCAATCATCCCTAAATGTTCCTGAAGCTGTAAGAACCTCGCCAGACCATATGCCAGTAAGGAAGTCTGTCATCATTTGCTGGTCCATCTTACTGGGCATACTCTAAAAGGTCAAAAGACAGGATAAGATGGAGCTGTACTAATTGCATTGCTTCCATTTTGTGTTTCTTCCTTCTGAGCAACAATGCCTTGTGTCTCACAGATTGAATGGATGTGTCAGCTTTTTAAACAAAACTAAAAATTAAACTGTTGTTCTGGTCAGGTGGAGGAAACAGATTGCTCATATTTATCACACCCACTTTAGAGGAAACTGTGGAAAAGAAGCAAAAAAATTCAAAGTCCAAGCTTCCTAAAATTTGCAGAGACCTAAGATGGAAAAAAAGGTGATATTTTTTATTACTATACTAATTTTCTACACTCCTAATATTCTTTTTTGTCACAGTTTCCACAATGCTTAACCACTGCATTCTGATAAAGAGAAGCTAGAAACAATAATCTGCCATTAGCTGCATATAGTTGTTTCTTTTCTCCTTTTAATTTCAGCAAAAGAATGGTAAAAAGACAAATAAATATTGCAGCAGTTTCAGAAAGAAGAAATCACTCCCTTTGAGCTTTCAGTTCTTTCCTGTTTATTTAAACTCTCACTTTACCCAAACCAGAAATGTCCAGAGTTTTTAAATTAATGGAATCATATTGAGAAAATGCAAAGAGGTGCTTCAGACAACGAATTTTTTGTCTCAATTGGCTTGGCAGTGCTGACATATGAAGAAAAGTACTTAGGCACAGATTATTGCATTGCCTAATTAGAAATGCTCTTATTCATCTCACCTAACCCCAGTACAGGTCTACACGACCTGAACAGTGTCCTTTATGGGCACTGGAGTAAAACAATAGTTTTCAGGATGTAGTTTGTCTCATCCTCAAGAATGCCAAAAATAAAAGAGAGAAAATTTGCTACAGAAGAGTCAACCCATTAATCGGAATGTGGTGATTTATAAACAGCTGGGGATTAAAGTCCAAACAAACTTCTCCATATCCACCCACTCCCTCTGGTGAGAGTGGACAGTCCGCAGCACTGGCTACCATCAACTTCCCCAAAGAAGGAAAAGATCAAAAGGTGGCCAGACCTTGTGTGTGTGCTCCCCTCTCTTCCCTCTGAAGCCACGATGAATTTTATGGTGTGGAATAAAAGCACAGACATGCCCACGGCTCTGGGCTCCACCCTCTTCTTGGTACCCACAAGAGAAACTAGTACAAGTGACCAATGAGAAAGATGGAACTGGATCATATTAGATCATGCATGGTTGGTGTGATGAACATTTGAAAAAACACACCTTAGTAATTATAAGTTGGACAGGTTTTTCCTTATAAAATAAAGGAACACATAAAAGATTCAAACCTGCCTCAACAGACTTTGAACATTTGAACCTTCTTCCTAAATGAGCCTTCAGGAGCACTTGCAGTATCATAACAATGAACTGTCTCTTTTGAAGATTAAAAGAGACTGGTTTTTTCTTTTTGGGCAAATTCACTTCATTTATAAATTGTTATTTGCCATTTTACCTAAATGTTTTTTGCATATTTTGGACTTTTCTTTTTGAAATTTTGATGACTTTTAAAAGTTCCACTGGATCATTCAGCATGGAAAAAATGATACTGCCAGAAATCCTTTGTATATATAAGTAGATTTATATAAATATATATGTATTAATTTGTGTAAAATTGGTTTTAACAGTCAATAGAGGAGGGAAACAGAGGAGAATTTCACATGCTACTTGAGTCTATTTCTTGACAAAACACAGTAAAAACAATAGAGATGATGTTTCTTTCCAGGTAATGAGGCATATTTGAGGATTTTTATTCCACAAATACATTTCTATTTATCAAATGTCTGAAAATTATTCATTCTATTGTCCTTTTTGACTGAAAAAATGCACAGAATAATGCACAATATGCACAATAATGCACAAAATGCACAATAAAAAAAACTTTCAGATTACATAAAGCAAAAAAAATTGTAGCTTTTCATGAAAGAATCTATCCATCTGTACTGCAATTAATGAACCAGAATTGGCATTTTTCTCAGTTCTACATTTTCTGCTAATCAGGAATTTGCCTCTGGGAAATACAAGTGCCTGTGCTGAGTAGACACAAGGCTTAAAACATTTAAAGAAAATCTTCATATAATGAAAATAATTCCTGAAAAAATTGTTGAATCTCACTGGCAAATAACTAGCATTGTGCAACAAAGTATGGAGTTGAGCTCAATGCACTAACTTGATTTTGCTTTTTCTTCTTTTACATTTCATTGAATATGAAACAGTTTTTATTGTTAATTTCTTTTTGAATCTATATGAAATTGAGGTCTGATTAAAGATTCTGTTCTTAGAAAAAGAAACATTAAAATTCAAAACAATTTCCATATTAAACGTATTTTTTTCCAAAAAACATTGTAGCAACTCTCTTTTTACCAATAAAGAAAGTAAGAAATAGATATGTCCCAAATGAAACTGAGTTAATGATGGACTCAGGAGTAAAATGCATCACCCTGCCCCTGTGGAGATATGTCCTCTATCTAAAAACTATCCTTTTCCCACCTCAGCTGTTCACAGGCAAGAGTGACTATTGGCCGTGCTGTGTGCTTCGTTGCTGATGGTCACAGAAGTGCTAGATGTGGAAAGAACCACAGGAAGGCAGCAGATGGTATTGTCTAGGGATACAGTTGTAATTTATGCTCTTGCATTTACTACCGTACATACATTTAAATAATAAGAAATATAATGAAAGAGCAGTAGTTTCAGTGATGGCTTTTGGCATAATTCTAAGCCTGTGTTCAGAGATTTTGAATTAATTATCCTGTCAATCAGAGTCTAAAAGAAAAATCTAAAGATCCAGCTGTAATTTTCAAAAGAATACTTTCAGAAAAACTAAATTTAAAAATGTATTATATACTATTATATAATTCATGCTAGTAAATGAGACTTTAGAACTCAGCACTAGATTGCCTGCAATTTTTTATTTATTCATTTACTTTAAAAAGTTTTCTTATCCTAAATTCTTTATGCCTCAGGCATTCATCTGAAGCCTTGATGCTGTGAGCCTTCAGGCTTACCAGCAGTAACTGTGATGATGTTTTATAAATGTCTGTATAGTAGTTTAAGGTTTTCTGCTGACTCAGAGTCACAACTGAGAAACGCTAATGTATCCTGCCGCCTCAGCTCCTCAGACTCATCTGTCATCTCTGCTCTCTTGGCTTGTCCCATAGCCTGAGGTGCCTGTTGCCATTCTGTCTGAAGGACTGACTGCAGCAAAGGAGGACTTCCATGAACACTTACGATTGTGTGAATTTTCAAACCTAAACAAGACTTTAGGGAGAATATTTCCCTTAGTTGCATATCTAGTAACTCATCAGAACCATTAAGTCTAAAGAATAAAATAGCTGTTTAGAAGGACTGCAGCCTACAAAATCCTTTTTTTTTTTTTTTTTCTTAATTAATTTTTAAAGTCTCAGGTTAGGGACAGAAAACTGTAGATACACACACTAAAAAGGAACAGTTTCTACCACCATCTACAAACCACAGCACTGTATTTAGCACTTTGATCCAAAATGGTCTAGTATATCAGAATAAACCCACAGCATAAAACACTTATGAACATGGGAGAAACAGAAAATTAATGGAGTAACATCAGAGTAATAATTGGTCCACCCTGAAGAATTTAAAATGCACTCCTCAGAAGTAATAAGTATTTACACATCAGATACAATAATAATCATCAGATCTCATTCCTGTTTTCATCTCTCTCATTTTACTTGACTCCTGAACTATTTTCTTTTCTTCATATTTTAATTCTACTGTACTTAAATTTTATTGGGTTTTTCATCTGCTTTGATCCTTACAGTTATACCTCAGCTTCTTGTAACTCATAAGAGGTATGCAATTATATACCTAATTCTATTTCAAATATTATGCCTTTTTGCCAAGGAAAAAATTATGAATTTAATTTGTTTAATGTAAATTAAAATATGTTCAAAATATTCCTGAATTTAGAGCCTCAGAAAATTCCTCTCTCTCCCCTAATTTTTCCCATCAAACTGCTTGATTTACACTTATGAGTAGGAAGCAAGATTTTATGCTTTCTGCTCATGTATAAAATGCTGAAATTAGAAAGGTATGATTGATTTCTCAAATCTCAAAGAAAAGCCAATTGTTTTTCTTAGTTGCTCTGAGTTAATTTTATGACTTTAGTTTAAATTCTTCTCCCAAATTCCTACACAGTCCTTTCTTAGAAATTGCCTAAGCCTGTAAGGTTTAAGCTATAGGACTCATTCCTTTGTCTTGCAGACTTCCATCCATTATTGATACATTTAACTCGTTCCATGATATTGTCTCCTTAGAACTGATTGTTTAGAAAAATTTGGTAAATTGCAATATTTTTCCATTAATGATTGTAATTATTTGTGAATTCAGATTTTGTTGCCCTTTTTTTTTATCTTTTCTTACAAAAGTTCTCATTTTCTCTTTTAGAAATTCTTGACATGAAAATATAGCATTAAACACTTTCAGACTTCTCTGGGGAAAACTTTGGTCTACTTGAGCTTGGCCTTGTTATCTGTCAATCACTCAATCAGCCTTTATTTTATGTACAGTAGCAAAATGGAGAATGAATCTCAGAGTGCCATGAATAATAGCTGTTAGTTAACAAGAGAAAGCTAATCTCAGCTGATGAATTTTCACCTTTGTTTTACATCTACTTTAAGAGTTTCTAATAGCCTCAGGGACTAAGTGTTATTGCTTTAGGGTATATGCTTGAAGTCTTAGTCTCTGTTTTTTGCAGCTGCATCCATGATCACTCTGGAATAAAATGAACTTGGGTTTAGACTAAATAATAATACCATTAATGGCTGAATATTTATGCTATGTAGCATAACAGAGACTAATTACATTTTTGTGACTTAACAACTTACTATGGCCACTGGCTAAGCAAACTGTTCTAAATAGATCAAAGCTGTGCTACTGAATCAGTATCCATACAGAAAAATGGATTGTAGCTAGGTTCTTTGCAGCTTGTACACAGATGAGGAATGCACCTGAGGGAGGTCACAAATTTCTTATGCAAAACTAAAATCTCCTGATACCTAGATAATTGTTACATGCCAAAACTTGCCCCCAACTCCATGAAATGTCAAGAGACACCTGGGGGTGCCCCTGGTGAACATTTAATTTGTGTTTTTCCATTAAAAGAAACATTTTGTGTCAATGTGACTGGTGATACTAAGTATGTTCTATACTTACAACACTGTTAGTAACAGCAATAATTTCTGAAGCCCCATACCTATCTTTTAATCTTTTTAATGCTTAACAGAGAATTTTGAGCTCCCTACATAAAGAATTTGCGATTTTTTCTGGGTAATGAGTAGACAGAAGAACACAAGACAGTGTATAAAAAATAGTAAATGTACCTGGAGAGCTTGTGTTTCAAAAAAAGTGTGTGGATGTTACCCTTTAATAGAATAAAATAAGCAGCAGTAAATAAAAATAAAATCACTATAATGTAAGCAGACTCTCTTGATTCTGCTACCAATTGAGCTTCTTTTTCAGTATAAAAAAGTATGTAATATCTATTGTTAATTAGATACAATTGAGTAAATTCTGGTATAGGCTCATTTTCCAAACTACATGTGTTGACATCTAATAACATCATTATTAACAATTAGGATGAACAGCAGTCATTTTCACAACTCATATGAAAACATCACAGAATTTTTCTGAATTATTAGTTTCTATTTAATCCAATAGATTTTTGTAGAAATATCGAGATTTTAAGGTTTTGTATGTAAGCAGGCCAGATTTACCTCTGGTACATCCTCTCTGGGTAATGAATCAAAGGATCACACAATGACTGGAATCAAAAAGGACCTCTGGAGATTATTTAGTCCAATCCCCCTGCTAGAGAAGGTTCACCTGGAACACACTTCACAGGGTCATTTCCAAGCAGATTTTAAATATCTCCAGAGAAGAAATCTCCTCAACACCTCTGGGCAGGCTGTTCCAGTGCTTTCTCACCCTCAAAGGAAATAAGTTTTTCCTTATATTCAGATGAAATTTTCTGTTTTTAAATTTGTACCCGTTTCCCCTTGTCCTGTCATTAGGCACCACTGAAAACAGTCTGGTCTTTTGTCTCTTGATGGCCACCCCATAGATATTAGCATGCATTTGTAAGTTCCCTTCTCAGTCGTCTCTTCTGCAGGCAAAACAGTCCCAGCTCCCTCAGCCTTTCCTCATAACAGAGATGATCCAGTTCCCTAATCATCCTGATAGCCCTTTGCTGGACCCTCTCCAGTAGTTTCTTGTCTTTCTTGCATTGGGGAGCCTAGAGCTGGACACAGTAAAGGGGCAGGAGCACCTCCCTTGATCTGATGGCCATATTCTTCCTAACACAGCAACAGCTGTTTTCCAGCAGGTCAGGCCCTTGTCTGTACTTGTGCATGGGGTTATTCCTCCATGGGTGCAGGACCCTACACTTGCCCCCACTGAACTTAGGTCCTTCTCCACCCATTTCTTCATCCTGTCCATGTCTGGCTAAATGCCAACATAACCTTCAGGTGCATCAGCCACTCCTCCAACTTTTGTACCTTCAGCAAACTTGCCAAGCATGCAGGGGTCTTCTAATAACCCTGGGGATCACCACTGGCTGTGGATCTCTAATTAGACTGCACTGCTGACTGTACCTCTCTGAGCTCTGCCATTTGTCCTGCTCTCAATCCACCTCACTGTCCACTCACCTAACCCATACCCACACCTCATACGTGTGAGGATTGTATGAGAGAAAGTATCAAAAGCCTGGCTGAAGACAATATCCAGTGCTCTCCCCTTATCTACCCAGCCAGCCATGTCAGCACAGAAGGGTTCCAAATTGGTCAAGTATGATTTCTAACTTAGGGATCCATTCTGACAATCCTGAGAACATTCTTTTTTGTCCACATGAGTAGAATGAACATCCGCAATGAGCGATTCCATCATCTTTCCAGGATTTAGGTGAGGCTGGATAACCTGTAGTTCCCTCGGTCCCCCCTTCTTGAAGATTGGAGTGACATTGTCACTGGATTTCTTCCAATGTGGATTTCTTCCAATCCTGAGGCATCTCTCCTGCTCTTCATGACTTCTCAAAGATGACAGAGAGTAGCTTAACAATAACATCAGTCAACTCCAGCTGGTATTTCCTCCATAGGCTTATTGTAAAATTAGAGGGAAAAAGCTAAAAGGGCAATATCTTTATCTTTTAAGTTTTCTTTCAATATTTTTGTTTTTTTAAAAAAAAAGTTTGGTTGGTTTTTGGGTTGTTTTTCTTTTATTTTTTGGTTTTTTTATTTTTTATTGCTTAATTGTTTTGTAGAAAACCTCCAATTTAACAGTATACTTCAGGAAGAGAAAACCTTGAAAATGTTTCCTCAAATATTTCAAGTAACAGAATATAACTTAAAAAAAATTTGTAATTCTCAGAGGAAACCAGAATGGAACAGCACAAAGAAGGTTTCTCAAAAGAGAACTGCAGTATAGAGATAAAGCTGTAGGGGTAATTTGACCTTCAAACCATGAATGGGAAGTTTTTTGAGATAGAAGGTACATCACTGAAGTAGGGGAACCTGGGCTCATGACTGAAAGATAAGAAAAAGCTATATGGTGTAAGAGACATACCTAGAAGTAAGCACACTTTGGAACTTTTGGATATTTTAATCTTCATATTTGCATATTTTTGCCCCTATGGCAAAAATCAGTATATATATACTGCAGCAATTTGCTGTGAGATTTAATAAACTTCAGTGAGAACTAAATTTGTTTAAAAGCAGTAGGTTTTCATAACATATATTCAGACCTCACAAAGAATCAGTATGTCAGTCCAAATTAATCTCAATCTTTTTTTAAAAGCTTGCTAACATGTCAATTAATAAGCAGAGAGCTTATGATAATTGGCACTTAACACTCTATTATGAATAAGGTTGTTTGCTGTTAATGGAATGTAATGGATTGTAATTCTGTACTTTAATATGACATGCCAAAGCATGCCTCTCTCACCTCCCTTTCTGTCTTCACAACAAATTACATAATGTTTGACAATGATAAGTAGACAAATGATTATACTTAACACATTTAATATGGAGTATTAAATACACTGAATGTAGCCACTAGATAGGTGATACTTATGAAGGCATTCCTGACACTTCTAATATGAAAGTGCCAATTTTTTTTTTTTGTTGTTTATTTGCTTTCCACCTGCTGTTGTTAAAACTCACAAAGTCCAGTGGGTGGTCAGTCACAAGTGGTGTTCCCCAGCGCTCAGCTTTAAGGCCAGTTCTGTTTGATATCTTTGTCAATGATCTGGATGAGGGGATTGAGTACACCCTCAGTTTGCATGGGACACCAGGTTGGGTGGAAGTACTGATCTGCTGGAGGGTAGGGAGGCTCTTCAGAAGGATCTGGGATTGATGGGCTGAGAACAAGTGTGTGAGGTTCAACAAGGTCAAGTGCTTTGGTCGCAACAATCGCCTGCAGCACCACAGGCTGGGTGAGACTTGCTGGAAAGCTGCCTGGTGGAAAAGGACCTGGAGGTGCTGCTCAACAGCTGGATGAACATGATCCAACAGTGTGCCCAGGAGGCCAAGATGGCCAGTGGCATGATGGCTCTTTTCAGCCATGGTGGGGCATTAGGACCTGGTCAGTGACTGTCCTCATGTACTTGGCACTGGTGAGGTCCCACCTCAAGCTCTTTGTCCAGCTCTGGGTCTCTCACTTTTGAGAAAGACACTGAGGTGCTGGAGCATGTCCAGAGAAGGGCAACAGAGCTGGGTAGTTTCTAGAGAGAAAGTCATATGAGAAGTGGCAGAGGGAGCTGGTTTTCCACTTGGAGAAGAGTAAGCTCAGGGATCACTCCAGAACCACCTGAAAGGTCAGGCCCTTCTCCCAAATAATAACAGGACAAGAAGAAATGGTCACAAGTTGAGTCAGGGGAGGTTTAGGTTGGATGTTAAAAAAAAAAAAAAAATGGGGGAAAGGTTGTCAAGCACTGGAATAGGCTGTCCAGGGAACTGGTGGAATTATCCCTGTAGAGATGTGTAGATGTGGACACAGGGACAAGTGGTGGACTTGACAGTGTTAGATTAATGGCTGGTCTCAATGGTCTTAAAGGTCTTTTCTAATCTAAACTCTTCTATGATTATATTCTGGTGTAAGTAAACAGAAAACATAAATCTGAAAGCACTGGGATTGAGACTAAGTGATCTCCGCTAATAGTTGTTATTTCTTGTGTGACAGTTCAGGCGAAACACACTTGCTCATAGGAATCTGTATGTGATCCTTCAGCGAGGTGAGTAGGAAATTAACACAAGAGCCTGCTGAGGCATTTTTTTAGTCTTTTCCTGCTGGGAATTAACTTTCATTATTAATGAAAATTATTAATGAATATAAATGAAATTATTAATTTTACCATTTATTAATTAAGTCAGTTCTCTATCGGGGATAAAAATACAGAAAGACTAAGAAAGGATGTTTACGCTCTTTGTAGTGTAGACATGCACCATATTTGTTTAACTGCACAGAGAAATAGCAGTGTTTCTTTTCAAGCCAGTGTTAATTACAGTTCGAATCAATCTCTTAGCCACTGCTAGCAGTAAATTTAAAAATATATTTGCTTGTTTGACTTCACAGCAGCGAATGAAATGGCTTCTTAGGTTTGGTTTTTTTTTTCATTCCTGTTTACTGAAGAGCTAATCTATCTATCTATCTATCTATCTATCTATCTATCTATCTATTTATTTTTTAAAAAGCCTTACTGTTATGCACTACTAATCTAGTTACAGAAAGTGTATGAAAATATTAGTAGCTAAAAAGAAATGAATCTACCTTTCTATAGATAATTTGTATGAATTATAAAACAAGAAAAAGCCACCAAGATACTGGAACAGGAGTATATATTGCCCTGTTCACAAAACCAATGCAGTGAAAACTTCCTCTTCTCCGTATAATTACTTCCATTGATTTTGCTTGAAATAATAACAATTATTGATAAGTAAGTGTTATTAGAACCAAGAGGAAAGGAAAAGATATGAAGTGTATGCACTGAATCTTAATGTCACAAGGAATAAAAGCATCTGTATGATACAACCAGGCTGGTAAGGTTATATTCAGTTTCTTCATCAAACAAAATAGCCATTTCTGAAGATGTTGGTTTAATTATTCAACAGCGTAGAACAGATGTATTGGATATGTTATCCAATTGTTTGAATCACTTGTGACTCTTTTTAAGCTTCTTTTGAAGTTCTTTTCCTGGTACACAGCCCACTCCCAAAAAAAAAACAGGAGAAGCATTACCCTAAGAAAATTTCAGTTTATTAATAATATTAGAAGTGTCTATCAAAGAATAAATAGTTTTCTTCTTACCATACTTTTTAATTGCTGCATTACCATAGTTCTTAGTATGGTAAAATTTGTAAGGTTTATTAGTAGCAGAGCACCTGTATTTAACTAACCTTATCTGCTCTTAGACTTCTAGAAATATCTGAAACTATCTGAATCTGGTCTATATTCTAGAAACAATATTTGTGCTGTGGAAATTGCAGAATACATCCTTCTGTAATGGCAAATTGAGAAAATCTTTTAAGGAATTAGAAAGAGTTTGTTGTAAGAGCTATCTTTATTTGTAGAGATCCTGATGCCAACAAACTGATAAAACTCTCAGAAAATGGAACAACCTTTTATCCTTTATGTTGAAAATTAAACCCTGTACAACACTGACATGTAAATTCCTTCATCTATATGGTGATACATGTAACATGCTTACACTCATACAGACTGGATAAATAAAACTAAAGAACACTGGAAGCACTATATAATCCTCTTGACACTTAGAATTTTGATTTGGATGAGTAATTGGGTTTTATTATAACAGAAAAAAGCAAGGAAGCAAATCAAACCAAACAAAAACAAGAACAAAACCAACCAACCAACCAAAACCCACAAGCAGATAATGGTGTCCATTTAGTCATTCTGGGGTTGGCTAAATTCAGAACTGCTGGAAAACCTTCATAGATTCAGACCAAGGTGTACACAGTAGTTAGTACTTGAATATCTGCCTGAGCTGACCTACAAAATCAACAGCTTAAAAATAAGTGTTCATTTACAGTATGGGAATCTGATCCTTGGAGATCCTACGATCCTACTTACTGTGTTATATGGTGTTGAAATGTTTATAATTATATATTAAGTATATAATATATATAAAATTTACATATATATATATATACTTTATATATATATACTTCATATATATAATATACTCAATGTATAAAGTATTTAATATATATAAAATTTATATATATATAAAATATATATGAAAATATGTAAAGACTTGTCAACCAAATGTAAAGGGGAGAGAGTCAGTCACTGTTTTCTCAGTACAGGAAAAGCAAAAGTGCTTAGAGTTTTTAGCACGGATCATGACTGTGCCTTTAAAGTGAGTGATGCCAGTGACTGAAATTGTTTGCATCACAGATCACTTTCTGGGAATGTATAAACTGGCTCCTTTCAGATGAAAACAAATCAGCAGATAAAGTTGGTAAAAGCACATTGCGTTGTCCAGTCATTAATTGTAGGGTTTGTTTGGTTGTTTGGTTGTTTTAGTTTTCATTTGACTTTGTTTGTTTGGTTTGGTACAGTTTGGTCTTTTTGTTGTTTGTTTTTTAGTTTTGGGATTTTTCTATCATTTTTTATGTACAATCACCGAACCAGACTAGGGATAATTTAAAGTAAAAACTAAAAATAAAAAATGAAATAAAACAAATAAACTGTGAGGATAAAAGGTCCTCAACATGAACTATTTTCCTGTACAAATTCACTCATTGTGCTACAGATTTATACAGGTGTAGGGAATGGCATTTGTAAGTCAGTGATCCCACATGTTCCTAAGTATATAGAAATGTAAATCCTGGTTAACATGGTTGTCCACCACATTTCATATCCCTGAAGTATGATGCAGTTGTGCTATTCCTTTTGCATTATGAAATGTGTTTGGAATGCTGTTTCTTGAAACCAGTGAGCTTAATTGAATTATCATGGCTTTATTCCTCTTCATGGTTACTCTTACATCCCCTTGTAGTTTTATGGCAGAATAGAATAAAAGCCTTCAACAGCACACAACTATCCTTGGTGTGTGTCATTATGTGATTGTTGTGGCTTTGGGATGTCATAGCCTTACATTTTCACTTTCTAGCCATCACTCTCTCCCTTTATTTTCCAGAGCACTGTACATACTTTCAAATTTAACAAATTTTCTAATGTAAACATGACCCAATAAACTATTGCATTGAGTGCAACAAAAAATAATGTGTGGTGTCTTACTGTGCAGCACAGGTGATTTTTTACTTAATTAAAACCTAATTGAAAATAGTGTTTGTGTGCATCTATGCATGTGTACATATTTAAGTAAGGAATTAGAATAAGGTTAAAAACAAAGATCTCAGATATTATTTGCTGTTTTTAATGTTGAATATCAACTTATTTAATTGATAGTGCAGTTTGTTTTTTCTACTTGGTTAAAAAGAAAAGGAAACCATTTCTTTTTTCAGAGCTTATCAGAAAGCCATACATAAAACCCGTTTGATATTTTATAATAGATATTGATTTTATTGAAATCAATGAAAGAAATCTGATTTAACTTTCAAAATTTCTCATAGAAAAAATGTCTTTAATTACAGGATACAAAATCACATTTAAAAAATACCTAGGGCTAAAATTAATTGTTTTTATTCCATTCATGTAGCTAAAAGTTTCCACTCATGTTTCATCTTTTGTTTATCCTTTGCTTGATATAAAACTATGAAGCTCTGTTATCAAAAATACACCAATTTGCAAATGAATCAATCCATTTCCTTGTAATCAACTTTTTCATTACAGTTAAATTAGGCTCAAATAATGAAAAAATTCTCCTCTTTCCAAAAGTATTTTGAAAAAAACCAAATTTTAGGTCCCTTTTCAGTGACTGAGAATGGAATTATAGATCTCTACATAACAGTGATGCATTTGAAAATAGTAATTATGATCTGTACCTTTCTAGATCTTCTGTGAAAGTGAGAACTGCAATAGGAGATATGCCTAGGGAGCATTAAAATAATTAAATCTTCTAAGTGTAATAGCATGATAGATTGAAAAGTATCAGACACAAAAAAATTGCCTTCCCTAGATACTTTAAAAAATTGATACAAAGCTTGAGGGAACAGAAACACCATCTTACCCAACTATGGAGCATTATGAGAAGGGTTAGGAAATTAACCCATTTTCCTAAAATCCAATTGGAATTTCAAAGGGCTATCTAATTGAAGTGCATTAGAGAAACCTGCTACATTGACAAGTATTCAACTGAAAACAATTTACATTTACTTGTCTTGGATTAGAAAAGAAAAAGCAAAGAGAAGTAAAGTTTTGTCAGACCAAATTTTGTACATGGAAACACAGACAGAAGTGTGTCAGGATCTGGAGAATATAAAATAACCGAGAAACAAAGTCCAATGTCTCTTTGCCACGTGTATTCATAAGTCTACAGTTCTGGGAGAGCTGGGCAGACCCAGCAACAATTTCAAAGGAATGTGGGCAGCATAGCAGTGGGTATCTTAGTGTAGTCCTGCTAAGAATTGCATCTCTTACATGTTCATACATTCAGGATGTCTTTTCTCTAGAAGTTCCAAATAAACAGATGAAAATAGCAGCTTCATTTTTAAAGGAAAAAAATAAAACAACCCAATGTTGTGTCAATTTTTGTTTTATTGGTTTTTTTTGTTTGTTTTTTTTTTAAGGAGTTAAGTGTTTCTTCATGGCACTGTAGGAATAAAGGAAATTTTCTGGCATTTGTCAGACGAGCTTGGATGAAAAAATGATCTTCCTCCTAAGGTGTCAAAATCAATGAAAAGTTCAGACTTTGCTGAGTCTGGGAAGAAACAACTGGTGCACGAGGTAAGATACTACACTGCAATTTTTGCCTTCTAGCTGCAGCTCCTAGATCAGTGCTGGTCAATACTTAAACACAGCCCGTCCACCTTTATCCTGTCAAGGAGAGGAAGATGCTGAAGGTCTCAGGCATGAGACTAGCTCAGGGATTAGTGCCAGAAATCCCACCCTTCCTAGCAGACTAAATCCTTTGGTGGTTGGGATTCTCCTCTTAATACGCTGAAATTTCACCATGGATGTCTAAGTAGGAGCTTCACTGGAATGAGGAAAATGCAATTATTTCATGGTCAATCACTGTTTAATGATATTGTAATGCCCCTCAATTTTTCTCTTCCATTCTTTTCCTTCTGTTGCAGTCAGTTTTCAACAGTCCTGCCATTAGTTGTATGATAAACAATGGGTATTCAGGAGAGATTTGGAATACCTGAGATGAGTGATTCTTCTTAGGCTCACTCAAGACCTAAATCTTTCATCAATTGCCTGTTTGGTATCTCTGTATGTGCATAGCAACCAGGCTGACAGTATTCTTATTAGTGTCCAAAAGATTTCCCAAATATGGAAGAAAAAACAAAAACAACAAGGAACAAACCCAACAAAGCAATAAATCAAAACCCCAAACCCAAACTTTAGAAAATTTTTTTTCACAAATATAAAATTTAAGTTCTTTTTTTGGTCTTTTTTTGGAAAAACTGCTTATCTCTCTTTTCTTTCTCCAAAAATGAAATGCAGTTTGGATATTTGTGAGGTATTTGCTATTGAATGCTTCTTGTACTAGTTTAAAAATTCGTAGGAGCATGTAAGTACAGAAATGTTACTATTATACTTGTGAGAAGGAGAGAATTTTTTGTTATATCTGTGACAAGGGGTGAATTTTTGAAAATATTTCTGAACTTTCCAAAATTGAAATATATTTAGAAACAAAATTACTAGAATTACTGAAATGTAAACTAGTTTATTCTACCCAAAAGCAATTAAAGACTTTGACAACCATTTTTAATGTGTGGTTTTATTCATATTTTTCAGTGTAAGCAAATTTAAGGAAAAAAGCTGTCTGCTTCTACTGAACTTTATGCAGTTCCTTCTGTTTCAGTTTTCTTGGTTCTATTACACCTCTATGAAGAAGACTTTCATAAAATCCATGTTTTGTACATTTTATCCAAATTTCATAATTGTATTTTTTCCTTAGCATGTTTCTTCCAAAAGCAGTGACTCATCTCAGATTTCAAAACCTAAGAACTTGAAACTGTGAGAAGATATTTTGTATGACTTACCATGGATCTAAACAGCACAGGTGGCAGCAATCTGGTGTAGAATACAGCATGTTTGAATAAGAAATCAAGTACATTAAAGAATCAAAAGCAAAACTCAATTAAAAAATGAATTGACAAAATTTAAAATTAAAAAAGTGAATGAACTAGTTAAAAGCTTAGTTAACACCAGAATGACTAATGATATACCTTTAGTTCACTCAACAAAGAAAGCCAAAGTATCCTACAAGAAAATCATTGCATTTAATTTTTCATTGAAAAGCTACACATTAAAATACATCATGCCACCAATTATTGGGTTATGAGTTCTCACATTAATTTAATTTAATGTACTTTTTCATTATTTTCTAGTTACATTTATTATAAATCTCCATTGTTTAGGTAAGTTATTAATGAGCTTGTTTGTAGAACTTATAATGACAATAACTTTCCAAATTATTATGGTTTTAATACGTTTTCAGACCAATGAAATATAAAATGTTTTTGAATTAACTATGTTTATACTATGAACCATCCCTGAAGTATCACTCATTCTGCAAGGAATCTAATTTTGTGTATTACAATAGGACATAGTTCCTTTCATTTCAAGGGAATGTGATCATTGCCTTGTTGTGTGTCCATCAATATCCATCTTCCTCTCTCCAAAGCCTTACTGCCACCACCCCTTATCGGACATCTTGACAGTATAATTGGAAACTGGTATCAGTGAGGAGGTTAATGTGTCAGGGAAGTCAGCATTTCACCTGAGTCTTTTTTCACAACCTTTCTGCTAAAAGGTCATACTTGTACAATCAGATGGAACAAGCATGTTCATCTGTTTCAACAACATTGACAGTGTTTGTTTGCTTTTTTTTTTGAAAACTGCAATTTTTCCCTATACTAATACAACTCACAGTGATTTGTTTCTTTTTCATATCAGTTGTAACATTATATTTTTAATTTAAAACTTGTCTTCATATGACCAAATGGAATGCAAGGATTAGCTTCAGTTTTCAGTTTTTGATCAACAAAAATGTACACAGAAAACTATCTTGAAGGTCAGCGTTCTACGGATCATACAATGTGTGATTTATTTTTCTATATCCAAGTTGCTTGAAAGAACACAAGTACTTTCTTATTTTACAGAAACAAAAAATCTGAATCCAGGAACATTTTGTTGATATTTGTTTCCTTTTAGAATTTTGGTAATAATGATTTGCAGTGGCCAAAAACAACTTCCTGTCTGCTTTATCTTTTTTTAAATTTCAGAATTAATGTAAAACCTTTTGTAATGTAAAATCTTTTACCTATCTTTTTCTCCAGTGTTTTTTTTTTTTCCTCAAGACATGCTATTTTTCAATGTATTACTATATAAATTTTCATTATTGTAGCAATTTTAGTAGTCTTTGCTGCACCTCTCTTCTGCTTAGATTTCTTTTCTGATGTTAGACTTCATATGTGTTGACATTCACAATAAGATCTTTGTTTTGATTTGCCATGTCAGGAAATGGTTGCCTAACACTATTTGGATTTAAGTTAACTTGCATAACATGCATCTGCTTTCAGTGTCATAACTAAAGAAATATTATTAATAGAAACTGAAATATTATCAGCAGTCAGCAACAGTTTTCTCCAGACCAGTGAAAGATGAAATATTTATTTACTCCATGTAGCTAAACAAAAAATGAGAAATATTTACTCTGGACATCCAATCCTGTTTTCCCTTTGATGTTGAAAATCTCTTCAGACCTTTTTAGGGTGGTTGATAACTGTGACAAAAACCTGCAAAACTCCATGTTGCACATTTGCATTTTTCAGGTCATTTATAATTATTAAAATGTTATTGAAGAAAACCAATGGAAAATTATTTCTTGTGTTTCATAATACTTTTTCATACTCCACTTTGTAAATTTACTACTCTACTCTACTGTCTACACTTGAGACAGAAGGTGAAAACTGATAATGCACTCAAATTAGTATTAAAATTTGGGTGAAGAAAATTTAAGCACAGGTTTGCATTTCTTTAGGCAGGTTGTGTTGAGAGGAGGCCAAAACCTTAGCTTAGGGATACCGTCTGTCCCTAATTTCTGTTTTCTTTGTTTCCCTTTCCCTTTCTCCTTCCCTTTCTCTTTTTTCTGTCTCTTTTAATTATACAGATTCTCAGTGAAACTAAACGTAGATTGACTACTAGAGAAAATCCTACCTGGATTTCCATGGATTCCTTATTAGCTAGCTTACCAGGTAGTATTAATATAATTATTTTGTCATCCTTTTCTCTCATACTCTTTTATATATTTCACATTATTGTTGTGGTTTAACCCCAACAACCAAGCCCTGAATAGCCACTCCCTCACTCCCCAACCATCAGGATCATGGAGTGAATTAGAGGTGTAAAAGCTAGAGAACTCATGGGTGGGGATAAAGACAACTTAAGAAAAAGCTGTGAACACAAGCAAAGCAGAATAAGGAATTAATTCCCTGCTTTTCTTGTGCAAGTAGAGATTCAGCCATCTCCAGGAGAGCAGGACCCCATAGCACGTAATGGTGACGTGGAAAGACAAACATCACTCTAAATGTGCACCCCTTCCTTCTCCTTCCCCCAGATTTACATGCTGCATGTGTAAATACATGGTCTGAAATATCCCTTTGGTCACTTGTGGTCACCTGTCCTGGCTGTGTCTCTGCCCAGCCACCCCTGCACCCCTCAGTCCCCCACCACTGTGGCTGTATGCAAAGCAGAAAAGACCTTGGCTCAGCAATAACAAAAACATCTCTGTTATCAACTCTGTGTTCAGCTCAAATTCAAAGCATAGCCCCATACTGTGAATAAAATTAACTCTACCGGAGTCAGAATAAGCACAGCTATCTACCAGTTTTCTTCTAGCTATTATTCACCCAGGACAAAAAAACCCTGAATTCTGTCAGTGCTTTATTTTTCTCCCAAATTATACAGCAACTGTCTCTTTGCAGTGCACCTCATTATGACTCTTCACTACCCTAAGAGCACTATGCTTTACTGATGCAGCTGCTTTGCAAAGAAAGGCACTTTCTCTACTTCTCTAAGTCTATATATGGCACATTTAACAGTTTTGCTGAACACAGAAGTGAAACATTGTCAGCTTTGGGGAAAAAATCTGTGAGGGCAACAGCAGCAACTATGTAAGAGATGGGTACATGAAATATATGACGAGGGTGGCTATTATTTTTTTTATGCTTCCTACAGCATTTAAAAAATGGAGAATTGCAAGACAGTCATCTATCACATCACATGAAACAGCTATCAGAGGGTATATGGAGAAAGAAGGATCGTGTCAATAATGGGAAAAATGCAGACAACAGTTGAGATTTATAACTAGCAATGAGCTGCATAGGTGCTGGTTTTTCTGCCTCTCTGACAACTCAGAGATCTGTAATGTGTTCTCCATCTAATTGTAGGGATTCAGCTGCTCACGGCTTGTTGCAGGATTAACTCTTGCATTTGGAATGGAAAGAGCAGTAGGGAAGAGAAAGGAAGGTGAGACCAGGGTCTAATTTGGCACTGGTGGGCAATAACAGCCACTAAATGGAGTGTGGGGAATGAGACTCATTATCCAACCTCAAGACAGAAAACATATAAAAAGGTAAAAAGAAAACCCTAGGGAATTACTGGATTGCTGTCTAATTACTGAATTAGGAAATAAATCTCTTATAGTACTTCATATTTTAGGTGATGAAAATGCTTGTTTTTAATTAAAAGAAATTAAAAGCTATTGATTTTCCAAACAAACAAAAAAAGAAAAGATAATGTAAATGAGATGAATAACCAACATCTTGTAATTCTAAATTACGTCCCTAGTAAATCACAGAAGAAAATATTGAAAGAAAACAAATGAGGTTATTGACACAGTCATAAATTTATTTGGTGACATTACACATATTTCAGCATGTGAAGAAAGCAGTCATGCCTTTTCTCTGCAAAGGGAATATGAGCTACAGACACTTCTGTCTGCATTGTCACATGGAGTATTGACATTTCAGTACCAGCTGTCCACTGTTCTTGAAATATGAGACCGTCTGTGAAATATAGTATGCTAAAAGAAACAGGTAAGCATGTCTGAATTCATGTCATCTTGGCCTCCAAATTAATTGAGCCAGGCAATATAAACCCATTTTCCAACAAGAACAGCTCTCTTACACCTATCTCAGCTGTGGCAGGTAAAGTAGAGGAGATGAATCTGTAAATTAAGGAGAAACCAAAGCAACAGTGAACCTCCACTAAATAAGAAACAGCAGGAGACCATGGATAAAGTGTTGGAGGCCAAAGAATGTAAAGAAATTTTTAACATATATCAGTTTTTTGTTGCTTAGAAGAGCTCTCTATTTTTAGTAATTTTTTACTGTTCCAGAGTGTAAAAGTAATCTGATGTGGCAGAGGAACCAAAGGATAAACTGTTCCCTATGAAGAGAGGTATCTGCTCACACACAAGACAAAAAATTTCCATCTTGAAAATTGGAAAAACTGTTTGACAAATTGAGTTCAAAGGTAGATTGGGTTTCTAATGGCTTTTTGGATGCTTGATAAACTCTGGTATTGGAATAAAAGGAGTCTTGATTGATTAAAACATTTAAAAATTACTACAGGTAACAGTTTATTTAAGCTTAGAACAAACTTGAGCAGATCAGTTTATCTTTTCGCTCCTAACCACTACAATTTTTATTTCTTCATATCTGTGGCAACAGTTCCAAAGTTGTTCTTTGTAAAAAACCCCTGAATTCTGATTAACAGAAGTAAACTTAACACTCAGACGTACTTCATGAGATATTGAATTGACTTTAGAGGTCCCACTGCCAAATAAGAAAGATTTATTGGAATTAAACTATTACATTAGCCATTCCTTAAAATTTGTTTAGTTCTAACCAGGTAGAATATAGACAGGGTCCCTGGAGAAACAAATCCAGTCATCAGTGTGCTGAGGTTAGAAAATTCTGTTGTTTCAGAGGGAGTTTGTCTTGTGAAGGTTGTGGTCCTGTGCTGTGTGTCCTGTATTACACAGAAATTCAGAAACCAGAAATTGTGTTTTTGGTGGTTGAAATAGCTTATGATTAGTATTCATGTATGAAACACTTGTATATGCAATAAGCATCAAAGCATTCACTGGAAAACTTTCAACCAGTCTCCTGATGATATCCTGAATTATAACATGTGGTCATTCTCATTATGGAGCTTTCACTCTTCAAAATAGCTCTGTCATAGCAAAATGAACTATACATAGCTGGTGTGGTCTGGGCTTCCCAGGTACTTGGAGAGATAAAGGACTTTTTCCCAACCTTTCTTTTCTAATATTTAGGTTAGAATGTTTTCATGATAGTGCTGAAATAACTAGGAATCCTGAGCCATGAAAGAGAACAAAATCCATACATCTGTAAAGCTGCAGTCTAATTGTGCTAAGGGATCTTTTATTCCTAGTCTTCTCAATGAGCTTTTAAACAGGATAGTCATCACAGTGCACTAAAAATAAAAATTAGCAGTTCTTTTTAATTGTTTTTCACCTGGAAGATATTAACATTCTTATTTATTTTGTGCATCTCTGCTGTTTCTATTTCATTGCAGGGGTTACAAGCAAGGAGACATCCTGTACTCAGGTTAAGTGTTATAAATTTTTTCCTGCTTCCTGAAAAATTTTCCATTTATTATTTTTTTCTCTTTATCAGTAATTAGCATCTATCCCCTTGAACTTCCCAATGACACTGCTGCTTCACCACACTAAATAATATTTTCAGTGCCTCTGAAAATTTGGTAGTAGTAGTTTTTTGGCAGCAATTGTAGGGGTATCAAGGTCTTCAGACCTCAAACAAACCTTCCAGTGGTTGGTGTTTTCTAAAGTTCCTGACACTTAGATTTTTCTTTGTGATCAGAAAATCTTCAGATGATAGGAATCAGTGTTAATGAAGAATAACTTAAGGGTTTTTCATCTGTTGTTAATATCTACATATTTCATATGACATGTATATACATATACATATGTATATAAAATGTTGTTACTATCTAAATATCAAGAAAACTTAAGAAACTCACTGAAATTATGGACTGATTAATTCATTAATTGAACAAGTCAGTCATTTTTATTCAAATGATATTATGTGATTTTATTATTTTCTAAAATTATTTTCCATGCCTGAGTAGATTAAATCAATATAATTCCTTACAACAAAGTGCACTAAGAGTGGTCTTATACCACTCCCACTTTAAAGGACTCACAAGAAACAGGAAATTATGACTCAATCATCTGGACATTTCTGTCTAACTAGTGTTTTATTTTCCAAACTTGAACATTTTTATATATAATGAATCATTGATAAGAAATATTTTCAGAGTTGAAAAAGCTTTAGAGTAATGAGTTTTTGTTTCCTGAGGGCTTTTTTTCTATTCTGGTTGAGAAAGCATTCTAGAATAATTTTACCTCTATTTTGTACATATTACAGTATTATTTGCTGTATTAATGAGAAAACTGGCAGCATATCAGAACAAAAAAAAAATATTTTGAAAAAAATTATTTTCTCCATGACCAGCTTTCATTCACTCTAATAAAGTGACTTAAGTCTTATGACCCTGAAGTCATAACAGGTTTTATTCAGGAGCTACTTTATAAGCACACTGGAGTGTGTCAGTCATTGTGGGGTAATGGAGCACTGCCAAATACCTTAGCTCCTCTCCTGTCTTTATCTCACCAGAACTCAGTTTAGTCCTAAGCCCCAGTTTCTGGTCACCCACATACTTTGTTAACCTTCCCAGGTTTTATTTCCTGTGACAAAAAACTGTTACAATTTTGGGAATAATTCCATCAGAAAGATTTCCTTATAGTCAAACTGGATAAATCCATTTTAATATTTCCACCCCATAAAATTCTTTAGCATAATTCAAGCAACAATTGTACACTGAAAACTCCAAAGCAACCTCAGCCCAGGTTCTCAGGTAGGCAAAAGAAGAGCACTTTGGGTATAAAACGATTTTTTTGGATTAGCTGTGGAGCCGAATGATCATTCTCTTGGAGGAGATAACTTTGTCAAAGCAAATGTAAACATACAGCACTGATGACAAAGCAATACAAAGCTGATCCCAAAGAGAATATTCTACCACATTTCTCTGTACCTATTTTCCAAGTTTCTTCTATATTGTTTCCCTCCTTAATTCAGAGTTTTTAAGTGGCTAATTATATCTTCTATGATCTCAAAATTCCTTTTAACACTGTTATACATCCTATGTGCTCAGTGCATGCTTTTATCTCTCATATTTGTATAAAAGAGAATTATATATAGGAATAAAAATGAATTTATGGATAAAATATTATATTTTACATTTTGTAACTATGTGATATCAGAGCCCTATCATGTATACCTTGACTACTCTTATCAAAGCAGTATAGATTTTCAGCTCAGGAGTTTGTTATCTAGCTGCCTGTAAATCACAAAGCTCAAATTACTTAAGCTACAGAACTAAAATAATCGCTTTTCCTATTTTTCAGACCTATATAACATTCCTTAATTTTGTATAAAGTCTAGTAACAAATAAAAAAAATCATTGAATGACTTCCACAGGCCAGTGTGTGTTTGGCTTGATTTGTATTTAAAATTTTTATTTCATGTACCAATCTTTGATTTTGACTTTTTTGATACCTTCCTATTTGCATAACATCAAACTTCCATCTAGTTTTGAAAGCTGAAAAGAAACTCCCAGTAGTGCTTACCAGTCAAATAACACATACTCAATTTCATAACCTTTTGGCTTTGACTTTAAAGTTCACCAACAAACCTTACTGTTTACTCTAAATTCTGCTAGTTCAAATTGTCATTTCTGTGGAATCCAATTCAAATAACATGCCCTAGAAAGGTCCAGAGTAATTTCCTCCACTGACACCCCTCAGAAATTGTAATTGTAATAATTATCTCCATATTTGCCGCCGGCTCTTTTTTAATGATTCATTCTTTACAAAGATCAGAGACTCCACACATCTTTTAAAGTCACTGGGTTTTAACACAAATTAACAATTAAGAATTTCATATACACTTTCAAAGTTTCTCCACAGAAGTAAACAGGCTGGACTTATAACTCTACTGTGATATAAACCCAATGCCTTTATACTTTCTTCTCTATTATAAATTCTGTACAAGAAAATGAAGGGTAAGGAGTTCCTGGAGTGGGTCCAGGGCAGGACAACAAAGAGGATTAAGGCAATGGAGCACCTCACAAGGAAAGGCTGAGGAAGCTGAGGCTGTTGAGGCTTGAGAAGAGACACCTGAGAGGGAACCTCATCAATGTCTAAAAATATCTGAAGGGAGATGCCAAGAGGATGGAGCCAGGCTCTGCTCAGTGGTGCCAAGCAACAGGACAAGAGGCAATGGGCAGAAACTGATCCACAGGAAATTCCACCTGTATATGAGGAAGAACTTCCTTGCTGTGCAGTGACCAAGCACAGGAAAAGATTGCCCAGAGAGGTTGTGGAGTCTCCCTCACTGGAGACATTTAAGAAGCATCTGGATACAACCCTGTGCTTTCCGCTCTGGGATGACCCTGCTGGAGCAAAGAGGGTGGACCAGAGACTCTCTGTGCTCATTCAGGGATATGTTCAAAACTTAGGTCTCAGGAGATGGACACTTAATATAGTGGAAAGTTTAGTATCATGGGAAAAGTTTGTCTTGGGGGCATTGTTTGGAAACACTAGGGAAAACTTTGAGCTATTACACTGTTTTAATTCTTTTCTCATTGATCTCAGTTATGAGTTGAAAATAGCAAGAAACTTGTAGTGAATATGATTTTTCCTCATATGGGCCTCATCTATCTTTTGTGGAAAATGTGGATATCAAAAATGATTTAAGAAAAATTATTCCTGTGTTGCCTCTATCTTGTGAGATGGAAGATAAAAAAAAATCTATTTTAATTTTTGTTCAAGAAATTAATGATTTTTTCTGTGATCTCTGGCACCAAAGGTAGTTCAGCATATCTGATATTTCTAAGACTCAGTCCTAATGCTATGCATTACCTCAAACTGAAGCTGTTCTGAAATGAATGACACTTTGGTTAGAATTGTAAAACTATATATTTTTTATAATGGAACACATTGCATTTTTCTTTCACAAAAATCTTAGTTGTAATTCTCCCAGCATACAAATAAATACCTAAGGAAAATTAGTTCTGTTTATCAAAGTGTAGACTTTGTCAGGCTTTCAGAATAAATGCTTTAATTCACTCCTACTTTAGTATATCATAGTAGTGAGCTCCAGGATAAAAAGGTTCCAAAAGTTCCAAATATTCTAATTATTCTGTTGAAATACTCTGAAAATATTTCAGATCGTTGTACTATGTTGAAAATAATTTCATGTTAATATAGCTTTTTTGTCAGCTTCCACACATGCTACTGGTTCCATGTGTCCAGGGTGGAGCAGAAGAAGGACTCCTCTCCCTGAGCACCAGGAGAAACAACGTGTGATGAACTGAACATAAACCCCATTCCCCATCTTCCTGTGCTGCTGGTGGGGGGAGGGAGGGAGAGAGAGATGCAGGAGAAGTAATTTTTAAGGTCTTCTTTTATTTCTCATTATCCTGCTCTGATTTTGTTACTTATAAATTCAATTAATATCTCTAATTTTGGTGTTTGTCTGTGATGGTATTTGGTGATTGATCTATTTCTGTCCTTGTCTCAACCCATGAATTCTTCCTTGCAATTTCTTCCCCTTTCCATCTACACAGGGGAGTGAGAGAGCAGCTTTGGTGAATCTGGCATTCAATACATTGTGTTAAACTAGAGATAGGCAAATACACCCTGCAATAACAATTGAGAAACTTCTGATAAATCAAAGAATATTCCAGGACTTGAATATTATGCTTAAAGCATTGTAATGCCCAGGGAATCTAGTGTTTGACACTTAGACTATTAAGAAGTGATACACTGAAGTTAGCAGAACCGTAAAGTTTTAGTTAGGCATGCAAAATTCTACTGCTCACTCTAATGTCCATTGGCTTCCCTTTTGAGCTAGCATTTCACATCAGAACAGTTAATTTAGGAACAGATGCAAAAATGTGCATTTGTTTGTTCAGTGATCACTCGAAGTAAAATATAAAAAATATTGGATATGAGGGAAGGTACTAACAGGCTAATTGTGATTCTGATGATGGTTTTGGGACATTCAGAATTGTATAAGCAAGTAATTGACTTTGTATTGTATATCATCACTTTTATCATCAGTACATCAAAGAGACTGATAAATTTTCCAGCTGTCTCTATAGTATTCAAAGCATGCCTTAAGTAGGAGAAAACATTCATCTTTTTATTTGCTTTGATTTTACTAGTTATTAATCACAATCCATATAATTTTCATTTAAAACCTCATGATCAAGTGCTCAAAAATTAAAAACAAAAAGTTAAATTCAACAACAACTGTGTAAAATAATGAAGCAGGCAAACTTCTGCTCTTTTGTCTGTTGTATATTCAATGAATATACTGATGGTGCAATTACTGATGTGGTGAAAACTAAAAACAGAAAAAAAGCACACCTAGTTTACCCTATTAATAGCTAATCAAATTCTAATGTGATCAGTCAGAGCTTCAAATCTGCACATGTCCTCCTTTATTTCTGTGATACACACTGTCAGGCTTTAATTTTGTGTTGTTGTACAGGAAATGAACAGGAGTTTAAGAGGAAATTACTTTCCCCATCAGTCCCCATCAGTATTGTATAATTCAGTTCATTGTTAGAAACAGCTTGCATACACAAAATCCTTAGAGCTAACTTGTTATGTCAGTGGAGACCTACATGGACCCTAACTCTTGCTTCAAACAAAAATGTCTGTTATAAATATAATATGTGAAGAACCTTGTACATCAGATCTTCTGCTGCAGAAAGATGGATTATGTTACAGGCTTGTCACAAAGCTGCAAGTAAGCCAGCTCAGGAAATTCCCAGTAAGCTTCCCAACTCTGTATGACTCAAATTTGGAGATTAAAGTGGCAGAGAACATATTTCTTGTTGTGCCTAAATATCCCTTTTCACTCAATTCACCTTAATTGAATTTTATTAGCAGCTGAACATGTTTACTTGTGTTATTCTGTTTTCACATGTTCTTTTCCATAGGCTCAGGAGCACATCACTGCTATCATTTTGACTTCATTTCCTTACAACCTCCTAATTGAGGTTATCAGTCCTCTAACCTCCACTCCTAACTCATTTTGGTTGATATGAACTGAGTTATGGACCTTTCGTTTAGTAAGTCTCTGTAAAGAAAGAGATCAGTTTACCTTTGTTGGTTGAGCCTGGAGCAATAACCAACTGTAGGAAAATATATGGAGAGAATGTTAATTGGCAGAGGGAGAAAAAAATTAAAGATATTTCACTTGGTATATTGACATTTTTATCTGGAAAATATAGTCATAAAGTCAGGTAGACAGATTGCCTTTGTAAGGAAGGTCATAGAGTTTAATTCAGTAATTTCTACATCAAGACAATAAGACAATAATGACTATGAGATTTACTACAGTTCCTGTTACTGTCAGAAGCAGAGGATTATTTTTGAAAGATTATGTGCACAGATAACAAAACCCCTGTGTTTAAGTAATGTCTGTGTTGCCGCCTGTTCATTTTGTTCTGATTATTAATTTAAATGGTTTGTTCTTAATGTTGTTCCCCCCATGAGTTGTAATGGTTTTACCCACTTGTCAGTTTTGTAAACCCCTCCCCTTTTTCCTGAACCTTCCTTGTCCATCACCCTGTTCCTGCCCCTGAACCCCATCAATCTATGTAAACCCCACCTCTTGTTCTAGCTCCTTCCCTGTCATTTATCCCTCACTCGAAGCCCCATTGGCATTGTGACTGCCGCCCCTCCCACGTGTTATTCCTATTGGTCCCCAACATTGTAAACCCTCCCCCCAACTCCTCCCCTGAGATGCCCTGATTGGTTCTTGTGTTTGTACCCTCCCCACCTTAAATTAGAGCGCACAGAGGCGATCCTCGCTCAGACCGTCCTACCCTTGACCTTTCCAGTCCTTCCCCCATCCACTGCTCCCGACCCTGGAATAAAACCTGGTTTCTGGAGAGAACCTGGGACTCTGAGCCTCCTCCTTGCCTTCATCGGGCACCCACGACGCACCTGAGACCGCAGAGCTTGGCGGCTTACAGGCTCTGAAGGTTCGGTCTGGGACAACGAGCTCCCAGACCGTTCCCCACTCCCGGCGCTGCCAGTGGCTAGGGAGCAAGAGCTAGCCAGGGCGAGGAGAGCCGCGGCAGGGGCAGCGTCATGTCTACATTTTAATTAAAACTAATATTCTGAGCTCTGTATGTCACATAACCTGTTACAGATTATACTGTTCCCCATCTTTATCAAGTAATTATTCCTATTTATGAGAATATTTATCTCCAGTCTAGTAATTTCATAATTTCTTCGTATTTTTAAATGTAAGAGTGCAGGATTTTCCAGGAACAATGAGACAAATTTCTCCGTCTTCCACAAGAAGACTCTTGCTCTTTAGTAGTTAGGAAATTTAGCATGAAATCATGACTTTCTGGGTATAGGCATTTGCCATGTTAATCTATGGACATTGGGCCTTGAGAGTTGTGCATCTGATCTCTGGAAAGAGAAGTGCCAGCATTGCAAACATCTAAAGATGGCTCATTCTCTTATAGCTAAACTACAGACAGTTGTTATCCTCACTGTATAAGTCAGGGAAATAATCCTGATTTACTGTGTTATTGAGAAAGCAGTGTCAGTGGAAATTATTTGTAAGGATATGTTTATTATAAAAATATATTTCTATTTTTATGGACAATTAATTTCTTTACTCTTAGCACTCACAGAAACAATTTTTCTATAACTGATAAGCACTGTATGATCAGAGGAAAGTGTGGAAAAGGAGAGAGAGATCAATTACATAATAATTACACAGAAACTGTAAAATGTCACAGTCTGCACAGGTTTCCCCCATTTCCTGCAGAATCAGTTTTCATGATCCCCCCGCAGCTGTATTGACTAAATCCCCACTGATTGGAATGTTAATGGAGACAAGCAACTTGTACAGAAATCTCATTCCAGACACCTCACAACAGGCAAGGAGTATCCACACCATACCTTCCCACTTGCTCTGAGTGATATTTGTATAACTGGTTCTTAACTTCAGAAACCAAATACCCAGATGATCCATTTGCCATAAATTATTATGCTTTCTCTGTTCTTCAGCACCTAATCTTCTCCCCACCTCTACCTGTACTGATTATAGATGACAACCTAACCTGGTGGAAAGTTTCTGGGAAAGCCAACAGTCTCCTGCACAAAAAAGGGGTAACTCCCTGCAAGGCTGTGAAACAGCCAGGCACTTCCCAGTCCACACTGATGTGTAGGAAACATCCTTCTTGAGCACAGGACTTCACATTTGTTTCTGTTGAAATTACTAGGTTTTCAGTGACTCATTCCTTCAGTGTTTTGGAATCCCCCTGAATGGAAATCCTCCCTTCCACTAAGAACTACTCTCTATTATGGCGTTGTCCTGTTACTGATGATGATGATGATGATGATCTGAAGAGGAATGTTGAGTGTAACTAGACACCTGTTAGATTTCAGAGTGTTTTCCATTAGCCTGGTAAGCTTAATGGATAAAGAAGTTTTTATCTGCCTTGTAATCCACTCAGATTATTCTTATCTCACCACTTTGATTTCCATAGTGCTCTTGTCCATCCTGAACAAAAATGATACTAGAGTCAAAGGAAACATATACAGTCATCCACAGAGCCAGTCAGTTCCCATATCCCATCCTTTCTGCTCTGGGGAGTAGCTTCTAGGAGAACTTGCTCCATAATCTTTCTAGAGAATGATGCAAACCAGAACAACAATAGTTCCCTGCAACCTTCTTGACTTTTAAAATGGGAATAGCATAAGGTAATAAATTTTTCATTTGCAAAGTAACTGCTCTATTCTGTTGCAAGACATTTCTGAACTTAATTGCCCATCAGATGTGAATAATAATTTCCCATATAATTTTCTAATTTGTTTTTTTTTTCTGAAATAGATGTTTTTCTCTAAAATCTAAAATATCCCATGGAAATAAGAGAATTAAAAGGAAATTTTCCAGATATACCAAAAAAAAAAAGTAAAATCTTTTGTTTTGGATGAAGTTAACATTAAAGAATGTGTAATATATTTCATCACAAAACTAAAGTTTCTGAAACCGTCTTCCTGTTTTTTTGTTGTAGCTGCAACATACCTTAGGATTCCTTTGAAATGAAAAATTTAAAGGAGTGTACAATGCAGACTGAAGCTCAGAGAAGTATATAATTCTCTCTCAGTATGAAACAAACCATGGATTCTTATTTCATGGACAAAAATTTTTACAGATAATTTTTGTTGATTTTTTTTCCCCAGGGTGAAATGAAAATAATAATTTGGATCATTATTTTTTTATTTACATTATTAAGTAGAGATTTTTCAGCTAACAGAAAGAAAAATATTATTTTTCTTCATTATCTCTAGTGGTTATAGCATATTTTCTTCATGCAGTCTCCTGCTCTCTGGAAACTGGAGTTTACATGTAAGATACCCTACTTTTTGTATAAACAAAAATAAATCAGGTGGAGCTTGGGCAGAAGAGAATATGCACTGCATTTAGAAATACACAAATGTACAGCCTAAAATGCCTACCATCATAATAAGGATGGTGAGCTCATAAAAAATGCATGTAGTGATTCATGAAGCACTTTTATTAACACTTTTTTTCAAAACACCTGAAAAGACAAAATAATCTGACACTGATGGAAAGAGCTTAAATCTAAAAATTATCCTTATTCTTCCAATGACATTTTTTTTCATTCCAAAAAAAAATCTGATTTTAAGGTGTATCTCCATGAAAAAAAGACCTTTCACAGAAGTCTGTGGAGCAGGGTAACTCAGTCTCATATTTTACCAGGCTGTATGGAAAATGAAATCAAATTAAGCCAAAAACGCTCTGATCTTGCAGAGATAATACTCAGTGCAGTTTTGAATTAGCAGTCATTCTGTGACTGAAGTTCCTTGAATATTGAAGAACTCTACATGCCTGACACAAGTGCAAGATGTATTTGGCTGCCTAGGTAAGGAAAGGGCTTCTATCCTCCCTAGCAGTTTAGCCTGACTTTGATAGAATAGTGAAAGTAGAAAATAATTAAGCAAAATTTCACCTTCCATTGCCCACAGAAAAGATGCATTAAGTTACATTCATTCACGCTGGTGATTTTCAGAGCCTATTAAATTCATAACTAACAACCCTCAGAAATTAGAGGAGCTTGTGTGGGTACAAAAGAGAGAGGGAGAGAACTAAAAGTCTGAATCAGTAAAATAACAGCTTTTGCCTTTTTGTACCATTTGAGCAAAGAAAAGGAGCTTTTCTGAAGTTCAAAGATAAAAGACACTGGGAACATATGGAAGAGAAAAGGTATTGGAACATTCCATGTGTCTCACCTGTTTAGAGAGTGATGTTAAGTCTCGTGTTCAGTGACAGGGGATGCACTGTGTGGCTCGATGTGCAGAGGTAGGTGTGTAACAGCTGTGTAACTGCACAGCACATACATTCCATTTCTTCTTGGGGTATTTACCACTTTTCTGAAAATAAGCCCAACTGCGTCTCAAGCAATACATCTCATTGTAATCTTATAAATATGGTGCCAAGCTCCAAATAACAGCAAAAAGCCTTGTGTCACTCTTGGTGCCGAAGAAATGAGTTGTGCTGTGCATGTGCATGAAGAAAGCATACAGCATAAAGTGAAACTGAAGTGAAAACTACAAAGATTCTGTTCCAGAGGGAAAATAGCAACTTTCTTGAACCTGATTGAAAAAACTCTCACCTATCTCACAAGACCTTATGGATCATTAATACTCCTTGAGACTTATGGACATAGTTTAGAAAAATTTTTATTTTCTCCCCAACCAAACAATATAAAACAGAAGAATAAGCATGGACATTTGTCCATGACACGAAATGATTCACACAGACACAGCTCAATGTGTGATAGGAAAAAGAGAGTGATTTATTCTGTGGTTTCAGTATTTATAAATTCTCGACAATGACCAGGGACTGGATGGTTAGATTACCACATTGGTAGTGAGAAACATCCATCAAAAGATGTTTCTTTAATGGAATGTATAAAAATCTATGTTTATAGTTACTTTCCTAGAAAAGTGGCTAGAAACTATGAAAATGAGATCAGAAGGCTTAATTCTTAGGGCAACAGACATTATCATGTTTTAAAAGTTAGCTCAATATTATTCATGCAAATGATGAATTATTCATTGTGCTTACATTCAGGGACTACTTTGTAACAAATTAAAGTAGATTTTGTGTATGGGGCCTACCAAACACAAAAAGACTGATAAAAAGTAATTTAATGATCAGTCTTCTAAATAGTTGACAAGAATATTACACCTGCTGTGTAGGTTAGGACAGTGTCAGTTATAACAAATCTTCCAATTAGCTTTGTTCTTCACACTTTTACAGTATTTTATGTTCCTACCATTAAAAAAGAAAGAAGGCAATTTAAATATAAATGTATATGCAATAATTTATTTGGGGATATTCACTGACTCACATAAAGTTTGATAGACTATCTTATGGCTGATTATCAAACTAGAATTTTTTTTTTTTTTTTCTTGTGGCCACCACTTTATATTCAATCACTCACAGCTTTCATTTCAAACAAACAAGATCTTCCCAGACCTCTGGTGAAAAAAATTCTATGGAAAAGACAGGTGATTGCATCTACTTTCAGCGTGAGTATCCAGAGAATCTGCAAGAGAAGATCTGAAATCCATGAACTGTCATACACCTACTAAGAGGTATTAAAAATAATGTCAGTAAAGTATAAAAAAAATATGAGAGGCTTTCAGGGCAGAAGCAAGGACTTTTAGCCTAGAAAAGAGGCCATGAGATTTTTATTTTATTTATTGTCCACTTATTTGGTTTCTGAGGTAATGGGGTCTTCTCAGGCAGGTTAGACAAGATTGTTGGTGAAATGGATGCAAAGGTCATGAAGCACTGAGTAAATTGTTTTAGAGATTAGTGGTTAATTTTTCCTTATTTATAACTTGGTGGTGAACATGAGCAAAGAGTGTATTTATTTAGCAGCTTGAGACAATGACAAAAAATTGATACAGATGGGAATTCCGAAAAAAATTCTAAAGAGGTGAGATATGAGATGTTTGCTTCTTTGGTACAGCTCAATATGCAGTTTTGTGATGATCAGCAATAGAAAAATATTTAGAGCTGGTTAAAGATGCATTCTTCCATCAGTTTTGGGCTGTCTTGTACAGGAAAGTTGCAAGGCCAGGAGAAGGTCTCCAGGTTAAGGAGATGTCTGTAGCATTATGTACTGAGAGAAAATGAGAACTGGATTTGTACGGTTTTAAGAGAGGGCTAAAGGAGAACTTCAAATTGCTGTCTTCAGCAATCTGTTGTGTCATAAAAAAAGAAGATACAGAGGAAAGCTTGGCAGGCAGTTTAAGCTTGCCCACAGATGTGAAATTCCATCCTTGGAATTTCAAAAAAATTTCACAAAGCCTTCAATAACCTGAACAAACTAGAGTCAGATCTGAGCTGGAAAATGGCCTTATTTGGAGCAGGAATTTGAACCACATCATCAGCCAAGTTTCTTGCAATTTTGGTTGGTATAAAATTAGGTTTTTTATGCCTGAAGATATAATATACAGTTTCTTGTGAAGGATATACATGCTTTTACTCATAGGAAGGATATTTCCTATAGAAGGAATACATCTAGATGTTGTAGAATGTCTTAGGTGAAAATGAGTCCTGGATAACCAGTCTTCAGTAAATGCTGGCAGCTCTGATTCCATGAAGAAAGGAACTACATAACAAGAGTAAACAATAGAAGCAGTAACAAAAATTTTAAGAAATCAAAATTAAAACTACAACACTGTGTTCTACCCAGCTGGAGACCAGCAAAGTGGAATGGACTCTGAGTATTTGGGAAAAAAACCACAAAAAACCAAAAAAGGATAAGTGTAACTCCAAGACATATAAAGTAAGATCACCATAAATCCAGACAATGGTCAAAAAAGGATATTTAACAGTGCTGAAAATGCAGCATACAGTCCATGACAAATAAGAAATACCTGTACATTCATGTCCTGTAACTATTGTTACCAAAAAGAAAAAAAAACAAAGCTATGTTAAGCTGGTCCTCCAAGTAAATAACACTGCATCAATAACTATCAATAAATAACATCAATAAGTGCATCATACAAACAGGTCAGATGCTATTTGCATTTGCTTGTGATACAAGTTAATACAGGCTCAGTTATACAGCACGAAGTACCATGACAGACAATGTGCCTCAATATGGAAGTGCATATATGAAAAACCTACCTTGAATTCCCCTTTGCCAGTATTTCAATATCCTGTGCTAACTTCTGAGAGCATAGTTTTCATAGTTTTTAACAAAAATTTGAGTATTCACTAGTTGTTGAAACCCTACTTAAATCTCTGCATCAATCTGTACTTGTTATGAGTTTGATCTTTTATTTTCATTATTTTTATGGCATATTGGGATTCTGTGGGGATGACAATGACTTCTTTGCCCAAGAAAAATTTTACCCCATGTTATATGAGATATTTTGTATGTCTGCTTCTGAGAAACATTTTCTTTGATTCAGAAGTCTTCATGAAAACAAAATTATATTTGATTTTTTATTGTTCAGGTTGTAGTTAAGATCATCAGCCACCCCACATGTTGTAGCTATCATCATGGTAACTTAACCACCCCACACATTTTGTGTCTAGATGAAGTCCCTGGGCATGGAACAGAGTTGCAACCTGCTATCTCAAGACCCTACTGGTTGCATATATATAGTTTATAAAAAAAAATAAATACTAATGTGAAACAGTTTGCATTATTTTGCTATGAATTGCAAAGTCATTTTCACAATGTATATTGTAATTTATATCACTTACAGAAAGCAGGTATACTTCCCCAAAGGTGACTGGTAATGAGAGAGGAAAAAGCCTTTGGGTGAGGCATTTATAATTTTTTTTCTCTTTACTTAGACATTAGCATTCATTTTCATAAAGACAACCTGAGTAAACTGACACTTAAGCAGAACTCAGACTGATGCAGTACTGAAATAAAATTCTATGCAGAATGAAAAGGTTGCCCCTAGGGAGATAGGTACATTAAAAGCCTTATTGTAAGTTTTATTTATGAAGCAGTTATAAAAGTATTATTCCATTTATACTAAAAAGTTGACTAAGGCAGTATGCATGAATGTGCTTCAAACAGTAAATTTTATCTCACTTTTTTTAGCTTACTTTTTAAATCTGCTATTTCAATGTTTGCACAAAGGATGTTTAGGTTGAATTTCATCCAAATAAATCCTAAATGTAGTTTAAAATACTTGGGATTGTTTACTCCTCCTTGGTTCTACATGCCAATTTTTATACTGAAAAAAATTATCAAAACCTAGTAATGCTGACAAAATGATCACCATACAAATGCCAAAGTGACTTTGAACAATAGAGAGAAATAATAGGATCACTACTTTATAAAATAAAATTAATATTGCACAATTAGGAAACTGTATGTTAGGATTCACATGCCAACATAGCCCTCCCAAGTATGTACCTTAATAAAAATAAAAATTCATTAAATATGACAAATCCCATGTATCTTTATGAAGATGTTGAACTGCTAACTGAATCTGAAGCACAAAAGATGCTTAGGCTTCCATTCAAATTGTAGTTTTCATATATATATTCACTAATCCAAAGTCACTGGAAAGGATCCACCCTGAGAGCTTTTGGTTCCCCAACTGGAAGTATTCAAGCCATAAGCTAAAAACTCAGCAATTCCAAAGAAGAAATCTTTCAGTGATTCCAAAGTAAACATAATTTCTGATTCAAACACCTGAATTTATAATTAAACAGTACATTTTGTCTTACACCATATGCTTTGGGCTAGCAGGCCAGGGGGCAGAAACCATTATGGTAATTTTTGTCACATAGGGGCAGATATCAAAAGGTGAGAAAATTGTTATATGGGAAAATTGAAAACAAACAAATGCAAATAGCACATCACTATATAGACTACTAATACAGCTTTAGAGGCATCAGAAATCTTGTAGAATGCTGTCTTTGTTCACCCCTTGATACCAAATTCCTTAGGAGGTTTAGAAAAAAACACATGAAGTTTAGTAGTATTATGACATCTATAAGGTCCAAATTATGGAAGAAAAACTTAAGAAATCTAAACCACAAAGCTTCTTTTGCTTTGTTTTAAGAATGTCATATATGTTCCATGAAAGTTTCAGAAAATTAAAATTAAAAAGATATCATCACAGTTATAATTATTACTAGTCTTCTTCCACACTAGTGAATGTACTTGTATGCATGCACATACAGTACATACAGTAAATACTAAACCAAGTAATGCCTGTCAAACTGCTCAGCAAATACAATAGAAATTATAACAAAGCATGTCCACTTGCCCTTAACATTAACAATATGCACAAACTGACTTGGAGATGGCTATTAAATCTTAAACTCTCCCCTGAAAAGAAACTTTTATGACTATTTCAATATCTGATGCTACATATCAAGGAAAAATGTGTTCTTCATACTGCAGTTTCTGTTTGGCAGAAGTTTGTAATAGGTCTTCATTTGAGGTGGGGAATAGTCTTATATTTTGCTGAAGGAATAATCTTAACAGTGATAATTTCTATGGAAACTCTTTTAACATGGAATGCTTAAAGTTCTCACAGACAATGTGATGATCACAAACCACTTCCTTTTGCCCTTAGAGGGAAAATTTTTATTTTCATCTACTTGGAATGCAAAGTTGGTTCTAATCATGGCAAAATGAAGCATGAAAGAATAAAACCTAATGCACATATTGAATATTGCTTAGAGATATAAATAGGAGTACACACACAGTCTAAGACATGTAATATTCTTGAAAGCTAGTTATGTTTTCTCTGATATATATATCTTATCTATAGTTATATATAGTTATAAAGTTAGTTATGTTTTCTCTTTTTAATAAGTATCATGCAAGATTATGTGTGTGTTACAATCTCTGGTTTTCCTCTGAATGTACATTCTAAATTGAATGCCTAGATTAATTATTCTTGATCTTTTAAATCTGTGGTTCTACTATGCAGCCTAAATGACCTGTCTCAGTGCATTTCCTAATGACTGAAATTTCAGTGCTGAAATTTTCCAGGCGCTGAAGCAGTGATGCCACTCACCAAATATTCATTGTGTAATTTGCACAAAGAGAAAAGTCATGGCAATCCTGCTCCTGCCTCAGCAACTGCAAAGCCCCTTACACATAATGTAAAATTCTCCAGACTGAAAAGATGCAGTTTTCTCAAGAGACAGTACTGATGAAATAGCCAAAACAATCCATGATTTTGCAGCTGGCCACTCAGTTGTAAAGGATTTGTAGCATGCTGCAGAATTAATTTCCTTGCAATAGTAGCCTGTCTTTGAGCTTATGTCAAATATTTTTCTGCATCATTTTGTAATAATGTCTGTTCATATAATATTCTCTTTTTGGGTTAAAAAAATCACCTTACATATATGAAAAATTGATCTATAATAAATTACAGTGAAGACTAAAAATAATTACAGTCAAAATATCTCTAGGATAATGTTTAAATAGAACTGAAAATTTAAATTGTTCAATCTTACTATTCAGTTCTCCACTGAGGGACTGGTTTGAAACCAAGTTGTGTTATTAAATTGTATTTCTTCAACTCAAAGAGAAATTAAAAGAAAAAACAATATCCTAACAATAAAAAAATCTGAAAAAAAAAAAATCCAAATTTTTTTTTTTTATATCTCGATAATTATGAAACTCCCAGAGAGTAATTTCTGTTTCTGATGTTGACAGAAATTAATGCATGGCTTGTATGGATTTTGATCTCGTTCTCCATTCAGCAACATTTACTTTTCAGTAGTTAACTCATACTCTTAGCATATCTAACCACAGTTTCAATAAACTTTGCTTTTTTTTACTATCTTTTTCTCACATCTCCAGCTGGCATTTAGCAGATGCACTAGGTTAATTTGTGGAAGATCTTCAGGGACTATTAAAGCTGGAAGTTATACCTACAGAGATAAAGGAAGTCTGTTCAGGAAATGAGCTGTGGTCCTCCAAACGAGTAATGCAGAGTTCACATATTCACACAGCTCGGGATTAGAAATCACTCAAGTGGACTGATAAACCCATTTGGAAAGGGTATCTGAGTATGCAGTCAGTACTCAATAGGCTCCAAGATAACCAGCCATTTTTAGACAATTTTTTTCTATCTTCTCCCAGCCTTTGGGGTTTAAGTATCAGAAATGATAAAGCAATGTTGAAAGTACTGGCTGAGGATGTGGCATGAAAAAAGAAATAGGGTTTTGTGAGAACATAGCATGCACTGGGACAGTTCCATTACATACTAGAGGAAGAAGAAGATGGTGCAGTTTTGTCTATAAGGACTCTGTGGTATAGTTTCTTGAGTAAACTGTCTCCAGAATATCAACCTATATTTGTCTGAAAAAACCCAATCAATCAAAACCCCTGGGAGTGAGAAGGTTCAAGATCTAGGGCCTAGGGAGGATGGTGATACATGATTTTCCAGGAGAAACATCAACTGCCATTTTTTAATCTGGAAATCTCAAAACTTTTAATTTTCAGTGGTTGGGAGAGCATGCTGGGGAAATTATTGGTTTGTCTTTACTTATAGAATTCCCCTTATGAAAGAGAGCACACTGTGTTACAACACCACTTCTCTGTTCAAATTTCACTGTCTTAAAGACTTTTAGCAGCACTGCAGCACAGATCTCAGTACCTGAGACAAAGACTGAACGGAGCACGCAAGGCTTCATAAAATTTAGGCAATAACCAAGGCAATTTTAATGATGTGGCCTCCCAACCCCTTCACTTATAGAGGAAAACCTGTATTATTATATTCAACAAGAGAATGTATCTGATGCTCAAGGCTAAAAATAATTTTGACAAGCATTTTATGGTGCATATTATATGCAATATACTTTCACATACTACCTTTTATAATTCATTAGAGAAATTATTTCAAGCTATTTAAGGGAATCAAATCCTTAGAGAGAATTGTGAGAAAAGGGGAACAGTGAAAAAAAAGACACCAGTAGGATGAGCAGCATAGCTATTCTTTACCCCAAAACACTTTCTCTCTTTAGATATCACCTACATCAAATTTCATACACTTAAAAGTAACAATGTCCATAATCTTTCTTTTCTTCATGGACAGGTAATACTTTAGCTAGAAGTATTACATTCTTTCATACACTGATTAGTAGCTGTTTGCAAGAGGAAAATCATGACCACTATGATTTTATTTTTATTTTTAATTTTTTAATTGTCTATGTATAATTAAATCTCTTGGAGTTCTCTCTATTGCACAATAGTTGACAGACTTTGAGCTCAGTTATACTTGCTTAAGAATGTTTGACAAAGAACAAAATTGTGTATTTTTGCTCTCCCTCCCCCTCTGAACTTCCATAAATTTAATTTGATTTCTGCTTCAAATATGGTTTTCTTACTCCTTGAGTCTCATTTTTGTTGGGGCTAGAGACTTTTAATTTTCATGGTTTCTTGTGTAGCAGTCTGTTGTTTTCTACATACAGTTTATCTAAGTTAAAAGAGGAATAACTTTAAAAATTCTTTCCTAGCATCACAGTTCCTTTTAAAAATTCTAAGTGATATAATGCTAAGTGCTACTAAAGATCTCAATCTGAATTTAAAGTTTGTTTTTGGAATTAACAGGATGTTTGAACTGGGACAGCCGGAATATCTAAGTTTACTGTTTCTGAAGAATTTTTTTGGTTTCTATTGTTCTGTCTGCACACTTATGAAAGATTTTTTATTTTCAGTACAAAATTGCACGAGCAAATCTGATTTTAAATATAGACATTTATCTGAATAAAACATGGGATGAGTTTTAAAAATTAGCTAAAATCTGTGGTCTGGATTTTATTTTATTGGAGGGTAGAGATGCACAACTTGTGTCCTGTATTGTGATACTGAACAAAGGCAGGTCCCTTCTAGTAAACACCTCTCTTGCAAAGCTGCAATTGAGGAAAAGAAGAAAAACCTGTATTCAGTCCCAGATCAAAGCCCAAAAATGTGAAGGAGTTATGTGAGTACAGAGTTGCATAGATAAAGCCAGAAGCTCACACAGCAAGATTTGTATTTATTGGGAAAATAAATTGAATTCACACCAAAGGAATGTATTTACACCTACACTTACTATACAATTTTTAATGTAGTGATGACTAATTACCTTTTCATAAATTATATTTGTAGCCAACTATAACATAAATGGAAGCCCTCATCAGAAGACATTCACAATCAGAGGCTTAATCCTTCTATTAAGTGACAACTACTCTCAGAATTAAGGAATTTTTAATAGGTAAAATATCGATTAAATTTTTAATTTGTACGACACATTTATATGTAAAATAAATTTCATTTATGCATGTATATATGTTATATATACAAATCATGTATTATATACACACATACATAAATTAAATATATATATATATATATATATATATATATATATATATATAAATGAAATAAATTTATTTTTTCATACATGTATTCAGTTTTGGTTATATGCTTAGAATATACACATTTGGGTATTGTAATATTATGAAATACAATTCAAAGCAGAGCTCCACATGTGAATAAGCCAACAGATGGCAAGAATCCTCTAAGGCAGTCTGTATGCCAGAGTATAAATATTGCTGCAGTAAAACTAATCACAAGAGGAAACTAAAGCCTGTAGATGATGTATCGTTAAGCAAAATACAGTTAGAATTCTGGACTCAGCTTGGCTGAATCAGTGAATCTCATCCTGTCACATTTTCAAATTTTCTGGAGTGGAGAAAAAAATATCCTTAACTTTAATGACTAAGGGTGTGGTGTGGAGTGACATATTTGTGGTTATTAGGTACAAGAGTTATTGAAGCTCTGATCATCTTTGAAAAATATTCAGTGATAGCACTGGATTAGAAGTTGTGCAAATAAAAGCCTAGATGGTGACTGCAAGACTTATCCCAAAGCAAGGGTAGAGCTGCCTCCCAGCACCAATAAATTATTTACTTGGTTTACACCACTTTGTGCTTCTTGGCTTTCAGCCTGAAACTGGATTCTTAATCAGACTTTCTAGTTGATGGTGTAAGTCACAAATATATGACATAGTCTTCCAGGAGGATATTTTTGGTCTATTTTCTGCACACTATACCCTGATAACAGACAACTCAGAAGTCTAATTGTGCAGTTTAATTATTAGCCTAAAGTAACTGAAGGAGAGATTGAAATCTTAAGTGTCTCATTCAAGAAACTTTACCTCTTACAGAACTGTACTAAAGTTCTTACAGGAACAGTAAATAAGACAGGTGCTATGGTGCAAGTCCCCAAGACCTGCCTTCTGTTGCACCTTGCCCTCAAAGATGATGAGCTAGGTGGAGCTCAGAGATGCTCAGTACTTGGCCTGCATGGTGCAGTGAAATTCTTTACAAATTCAAGTGAAAATTGGTAAGCATTGTGTAAATAAAAATTTCTGATTGCATAAATATGTGCTTATTAAACAATGAAGACTAAGTTAGGCCACACATAGAGCATGATACTCTGCTCTATGTTACTGATCCAGGGCTGGTAAATCTGACTGAATGAGCATACGTTCTTCATGTATAGTTTTAAGCAAAATTTCACTGTATCATCTCAGAGGTGGGATATGTGGTCCTTCTATTTCCTCTACTAACAGGAAGTTTTAAGTGTATTGTGGCCATAACTACAAGTATAGTGCATGTTGAATAATGTGTTACAGTTGTCTCTGACTTTTATTAACAAAAAAGAAAAAAATAAATTTGTTAGTGCCTAACTGAAATCAGACTATTAGTCTCTGTTCAGCTTCAGGTAAATCAATAGGCTTTTCCAATTAAGCCAAATTGTGGAAACACTTTGCTATGAAGAGATATACTACTAAAGATGTGACTCCTTAATAAGATGTCTGTAGAAGTCTAGAAGAATTTTTGTGCTACCTTACATTGAATAATCTGGTATTTTTAACTGTAATGGCACTTTAAGGTTTTGTTCTGTTTTGTTTTTCTTTCAACATACTCTCAACACACTGTCACTACTGCTGATGGCACATTTTGTGGAAAAAATGCTTATGTATAGTATAAACATTTCAAAAGAATCAAGATAAATAAATAAGTCTTTCTTGGAAATGTACCTATAAACCCCTAGGCAAGGCATATTAAAAATATACTCCCAATGGATGGGACGTGCTAAAATATTCCCTCTCTATGCCTGAACAATTTTAGGCAATCCCTCTGAAAATTTGATTGCTGGCTGGTTTGATAGCAAATACAATCTGCCACACTTTTGTGTGAGTTATGCACAGCTGTGTATATAAGCTTCCATAAAATAACCCATATGCTAATTTTGTTTCATTGGAGAAGGCTGTAGTAGCACGAGAGAGAAAATAAGGCAGCAGTTAAGGTTTTCTCTTTTTTTGACACTCTCCCCTTGCTTTTCTTGTAAATCTGAAGTAAAAATACTTCAGTCTCTAAAATCTGATGCACTATAAGGAGCCACTGCTTTGTCACTCTTCAGGCCCTCTAGTATTCCAGTGACATGACTGCAGGTTTCCCAGAAATGAGGCTCTTTAACTTCTAAGTGTTCCTCCTTTTTCAAATTTCAGTTCCAAAGATGTACCAAAATGTTGTTACTATGGTTATCCGAAGATAATTTCTGAAAAAACACAGTTGTTTTTACTCCCTCACCTTTGCAAGAATATCAACCTAAATTTGTCCCTCCCTTCTGACAGAAGAGTACAGTGCAGAAGAAAAGTACCAGCTTTTTTAAGTACTTGCTTAGAATTTTATAGTGTTGTCCTACTTCTACAGACTGCTACAAAACAGCCTTCTGTAGCATTCTATCATTCTTGCTTTCCAAATTTAAAGTCTATAAAGATTTAAATGTATACATGGATCTCTGATTGGCTATTATCTGTGTCTCTCTATCCAGCCATATGACTGGAAATATGATCCTCATAACCTATTCAAAAGAAAACAGGCCTTTTCCAAAAAAGAAAATTATTAGAAGCATTTTAATTAATCTACAGAAATATATATTAAGTATTTCCTTTTCTTTTATATATTTGATCCAATCAAAAATAAATTCAGGAAAAAGAGAAGACATCAGAAAGAAAAAAAAGGGAGCTACAAGAGGAAAATTAAATGCTTCTAAGAAACAGCAATGCTGCTCTGGCAGAGACCTAAATGCAAAGATCTTTGGAGAGATTTGAAGAGCTGTCTTGTAGCAAAATCAATTGAAACATAAGAGAGAGGCACCTTTGAAAGGGAATAAAGCATTCAAGTCCAGAGCAAAGTAGGCAGAAGAAACTGATTTGATGAAGGATGCTTTCCTGGTTCACATTCACCACTACAAAACATTAAAAGTGAAACCAAATCAAAACACATGCAAATTCAAACCAAAATAACCTAACCAGAAGAACTTCAGTAACTATCTTATTACTACATGAGGTAGTAATGTTTTCCAACAGGCTTCTTTTTACAATGAGTCTTCTGGGAATAGATGAGTACACTTTCAACATGATTATTCTTAAAATCTATTTGCTGTCATCAAAGCATAATGTCTCACACCTTTTTGTTCCAGTTCAATAAAAGAGAGGGAATCCAGAAGAGGGCCCTGAAGATGATCAGAGGGTAGAGCCTATGAGGAGAGGCTGAGGGAATTGTGCTTGTCCAGCCTGGAGGAGAAAAGGCTTGGGGGAACCCTTAGAGCAGCCTTTCAATATATAAAAGAAGGGTACATACAAGAAGGATGGAGAAGAAATTTTTACAAGGATATGTAATGACAGAAAGAGGTGGAATGGGGTCAAATTGAATGAAAGCACATTTAGATAAGATAGGAGGCAGGAATTCTTTACTGTGAGGATGGTGAGACACTGGAAAAAGAAGAGAAACTTCTTTCTCAGAGAAACTGTGGCTGTCCCATTCATGGAATGGTTCAAGGCCAGGTTGGATGGGACTTTGAGCAAAGTTGTCCCTGTCCATATCAGGAATTTGGAACTAGATGATCTTCAAGGTCCCTTCCAAGCCAGACCATTCCGTGATACTATGATTCTGAGCATCAGTCATACATTTATTGAAGTCTATGTAAATATTCCCATTGCATTAAGTATTGTCAGGCCAAAAATTAAGTTCATCTAAAAAAGGAAGACAAAAAACTTTGAGTGAATTAAAACAAGGCAACAGTAGAAATATAATAGCTTAGGTAAGTATTAAATACTAAAACATAATGGTTAGATAGTTAAGCTGGAAATAGGGAATATTATATTAAAAAGTTATTAACTTCAATTGAATTCAGTAATAATTAACTTCTGATCATATCAGATAATATAATTGTCACTATTGTAAGCATTTTTTAAAGAAATAACACAAGCCTATGCACAGCCTCACACACACACACATAAATATTTAGATAGACAATAAAGAAGATTGAAATAGCCTCTTCAGGTACCCTGAAAATTACTTAAAGTATACAACAGAAGGTGCAGTATGTTCCATAATATCAAAACACCCTGAGAAACATAGGTTTATTTGCAAAAAAATAAAAACAAAAAAATACCTCAGGAAGAAATAAAAATGATAAAGCAGATTGACAATCCCAATGAAAATTATCTGATGTTAGAGGAAGCATTTCCAAGTAACTAGACACAGTGAAGTGACTGACTTACATTCTGATTTATGAATGCTCATCTGGGTTGTTTATTCTCTGTATTTCCCAAGGATTTAGTTGGGATCAAGCAGAGCAAGAATTTTCCTAATATACAAAAAAATTACAAAAATGTATTTGCAGCTAAAATCTCAAACTTCAAATGCAATAGTATAAATTATTGCAGTTATAAAAATCTATTATTATGAATTTTTATGAAAAATTACTTAATTTTATGTGCCCTCCAATGTACAGAGTATGGTTTTATCTCCATCATCCTGTTTCCAAATCTGCTTATTTGAGAGCTCTGGAAATCCATTTGGTACCTTATGAAAATGTAAGATTATCATTTGTTCTAGTTTTTCTTATAGTCAGATATATTACAACATTAGTTTCCCAGTTGAAATGTAGCAAAAAAATTTAAGTATATTTACAATTTTTTGAAAATAGTGTTTAATTATAAATTTCATGCTGAAAATGAATAAAGATCTCTATAGAAAATTAAAATGGCTTAGTGCCAATGTCAAAGTGCTTCTATCCATATTTTATGCAGAGTTTACTTATTTGTGAAAGTTATAATTTTTCCTTTGTACATAAATGGGTTGAGAGGTGTTCACTCAAGTGTGTTCTCTCAAAGAAAGAAATTCTGGGTATTGCATATTTTTCAGGGCTTGGAACATCCTTCAGTTTTAAAACTGATTCTTTATGTAAATGACAAGGGTCAGAGAGAGCAGAGCTGCAATATCCAAGTCTCAAGAGTACTCATTAAACTGAGACTGTTTATAATCTTGTCCTCGATGTT